>NW_028253275.1:0-630000 GCF_964263255.1 Lissotriton vulgaris
GGCGTCGAGAGGGCACACAGTTGATGCGATCAGCAGCGGTGCAGACACGAGGTCCTCTGGAGCTAGAGCCGTACTCCCACTCACTGGCGTTGCTGCTGGCGTCGGTCGGGCCCGGCGGCCGGTCGTCGAGGAAGCGAGACACTGGGGCCGTTACCCACTACGTCGAGCTGGATTCGGCGACGTCCGTCGGCGTCGAGATTGCTGGTTCTTTCAGAGGTGCTGGATTCACAGGTTCCAGCAAATAGCACTTTCAGCAGATGAAGTCTTTTAGCCCTGTGACTTCAGCAGGAGACTGGCACTCTTCCAGTCCTTGGAGATTTTCTTAGCAAGCGTGAGAGTACACACACAGTTCCCCTCTCCTGGTTTCCTTGGCAAAAATAAAGAAGCACTGCAGGATTCCCCCCAGCGAACAACACACTGGCAGAAGGGGTAGGCAAGTCCTCAGATCAGCAGGCCTCTTGTCCTTGGTTACAGGGTTCCTTGTCAGAAGTGATCTAAATTCTTGGTTCAGGGGTCCTTCTCTTATACCCCTTTTCGGCTTTGATCCCTTTGTCCATGCAGGGGAATTTCCCAACATCCTGGGTCTGTTGTGGGTGGAGCCAGGCAGAAGCACCTGGCCTATTCACTGAGCAGGGCTGGGTCCTCAGACGCCCAGCAGGAGGTGGAGCCAGCATTGACACTGGCAGGAGCAGAGCTATCGGCCTCCTGGCAGGAGGTGGGGCTAGGATCGTCCATGGCAGGCACAGAGCCATCAGTCGCTTGGCAGGAGGTGGAGCCAGCATTGTATCAGGCAGGGCAGGCTATCAGCAACTACTCTCCCCCTACTCTCAACGCAAATGTCCCACTCATCCCACACTGACTCATCCAGACCTCTTGGAGCCACCCAGCTCCTGTCACACACACGCAAGACCAGCAGAAACCAGATATGGTTGGACAAGAAAATAGACACTTTCTGAAAGTGCTATTTTCGAACCCAGAGTCCAAAAACCATCCACACCAACGGATGCGTAATTAAACCCCGAGTTCAGGGATACCAAACTCGACATTGCACCATGCTCCCCGATCCAGCTAGGATCATAGCATTAATAATCCCGGCGGCCCATTCTAACTAATGGAGAGCAGGCTACCTCGCAATAGTGAAGAACAAAGATGGCTGTAGTTCACTATTAGGACATGCCAACTTGGTCAGGCGTGTCCTACCTTACACTTACAACGCACCCTGCCCGCGGGCCTACCATAGGGGTGACTAACATGAAGTCAAGGGAAGGTTCAAGGGGCTGGCAAGTAGGTATACCTGCGCAGCCTGCGTGACAGCACTAGGCTGCACGTGGGTCTCGCAATGACCGACCCGTAGACATTCTTTTACGAGGCCGCTCCTGTGGGTGGCACAACACGTGCTGCAAGCCCACGAGCGGCATTTGTATTTACAAGCCCCGGCACTCCTGGTGCACTAGACGAGGGACTGACAGTAAACCAAATAAGCCAAACATGGATACACTAGATACAACAATTTAACATAGGGGGCACTTGCGCTGTGGCACTGATCAGCAGTGACACCGCGCCTAAAGCATATACCAGCAAAACATCGTAAAACAGTGGAGGCAAACAGAAAAAATGGAGGAGAGACTCAGGCCAATGATGTCAGGTCTAACAGGTACCATGAAACATCTCAGCTTTGAGAGCAAGTTTATTCTCATGTGTATTTAGCACTTACTGCATACCCAGGGCGGGTGAATAGGGTCTCTTCAGACTCATTCCCTATACAGAGAGAAATGTGGCAAGGGTGCCCACTGTCCCTGCTCATATTTGCCCTATATATGGAGCCTTTAGCCCAAAGCATTCGGACAGACCCGAGCAGGGCCAACTTTAGCGGTGGTGGTGCCCCCGGTGCGACAATCTGTTTTGGGGCCCCCTCCTCCACGACCTTCTCCTTGGATTCCCTCACTACCACCTGACAAAATTTCCCCTCATCGCGCCATAGCCCCTCTCTCACACACATTTCATTTGCTTTAAACTGCTGTTCAAGGCTGGTTTTACTAATCCACTCAGCTATCCACATAAACATACAGATCTGTTATTTGCAGCAGGCATATTAACACTTGACTCTCTCAAGCAGGAGTATTAATCACAAGAGTGATCTTGACATTTTTATTGCTGCCTGCAAGCTGGATACACAAGGAACTCTGCAGCAGACACTTTTAAATCTCAAGTTATTGCTAAACACAGCGCACCCCTGAGGTCATTGCCCCGCTTCGAAGTCAGCGCCCAGTGCAGTTGCACCACCCTAAAGCCGGCCCTGGACCCAAGCATCCCCCGAGTTAATTTTGGGTAGCGAAACACACACCCTATCAGCCTCTATGCCGATGACATGATAGTAGAACTGACGAACACTGTGGCCTTGCGCCCCACTCTGATAACTGAGCTAACATTTTGGTGAAAAATCACCTTTTAAAGTTAATCTACAAAAATCACTGATCCTAAACTTAATGGTACCCCAGGCCCATAAGAATCAGCTATGTGCTCAATGTCCAATCAAGTGGACTGAAACATCCATTCCATACTTGGGTGTGCAACCTGTCCCCACTGCGTCAAATACAGCTGAGATTGACTACAGCATACTCCTTATAAAAGAGAGTGTAGACTTAACCACTCTCCTGGTCTCTCCTGGCTGGGACGTGAGGCGGCACAAAAATTGACCATCTCGCCCAAGGTTTTATTTGTGTTCCAGTCCTTGTCCCAGACCATCCTCACAACACGCTGCAGACTCTCCAAGTAGAGAGGAATAAGTTATTGTGGGATTGGATGAGGCCCCACATGCATCAACACCTCATCCATAGCGAAGAGGGGGGACTGGGACTCCCTAAGGTGACAGTACTTACAGGCAGCGCAGCGTCGGTTTATGGTAGAGTAAGGTTGAGAAGCATCCCGTGCTTCCCAGCATATATATTATTCATAATCCGGCCATTAATCTTTTCAGAAATTACCATACTTAATCACTTAAATCGTCACCCTCAGAATAAAATATAGAGAGAGCTGAAGGATTCTTTAACCTTACCATGACGCTAGACACTGTTTATGCTAATGGAATGGACTCGCGTCTTATCCAATGTAAAGAAGAGATTTATAAATTTCGTTGATGAGAGAAGGAGAGTGATGGAATCTAAATCAAAGAAAGTTCAAATTGGATATCTGTGGGCAAGAGAAGAAATTGAGCATCAAGTGTCAGGAATTCAAGGTGCATCGAGTTTAGATTGGAAACACAAAGGGACAATATGTAAATGTACGATTCAGAAAAGGGGGTGGTGATGAACAGAGTGTCTGAATTAAGCAGACCACTCTTACCCAGTCCAAAGATCAGGGCTTGATCCATCACCGTTATTTATCTCACTGCCCCATCCCAGCTCAGAACCTGGCTATATGCAAATCACTCTGTCCCTGGCCCAGTGCATCATGGGAACAGGGCAGACTAAACTACCAAGCCAATTCTTCACCAGAAAGGAGACAAGCTACCGGGGACCGGTTTCTGGCATTTCAGCCGTCTTCGGCCTGGCTTGCTTGAATCCTGATGGAGCAGTGAGAAAGGGACTCATGTCTGAGTATACCCTGCCACACCTATAGTGGCCAAAAACGATTCAGAAAAGGGGGTGGTGATGAACAGAGTGTCTGAATTAAGCAGACCACTCTTACCCAGTCCAAAGATCAGGGCTTGATCCATCACCGTTATTTATCTCACTGCCCCATCCCAGCTCAGAAACTGGCTATATGCAAATCAGTCTGTCCCTGGCCCAGTGCATCATGGGAACAGGGCAGACTAAACTACCAAGCCAATTCTTCACCAGAAAGGAGACAAGCTACCGGGGACCGGTTTCTGGCATTTCAGCCGTCTTCGGCCCGGCTTGCTTGAATCCTGATGGAGCAGTGAGAAAGGGACTCATGTCTGAGTATACCCTGCCACACCTATAGTGGCCAAAAACGATTCAGAAAAGGGGGTGGTGATGAACAGAGTGTCTGAATTAAGCAGACCACTCTTACCCAGTCCAAAGATCAGGGCTTGATCCATCACCGTTATTTATCTCACTGCCCCATCCCAGCTCAGAACCTGGCTATATGCAAATCAGTCTGTCCCTGGCCCAGTGCATCATGGGAACAGGGCAGACTAAACTACCAAGCCAATTCTTCACCAGAAAGGAGACAAGCTACCGGGGACCGGTTTCTGGCATTTCAGCCGTCTTCGGCCCGGCTTGCTTGAATCCTGATGGAGCAGTGAGAAAGGGACTCATGTCTGAGTATACCCTGCCACACCTATAGTGGCCAAAAACGATTCAGAAAAGGGGGTGGTGATGAACAGAGTGTCTGAATTAAGCAGACCACTCTTACCCAGTCCAAAGATCAGGGCTTGATCCATCACCGTTATTTATCTCACTGCCCCATCCCAGCTCAGAACCTGGCTATATGCAAATCAGTCTGTCCCTGGCCCAGTGCATCATGGGAACAGGGCAGACTAAACTACCAAGCCAATTCTTCACCAGAAAGGAGACAAGCTACCGGGGACCGGTTTCTGGCATTTCAGCCGTCTTCGGCCCGGCTTGCTTGAATCCTGATGGAGCAGTGAGAAAGGGACTCATGTCTGAGTATACCCTGCCACACCTATAGTGGCCAAAAACGATTCAGAAAAGGGGGTGGTGATGAACAGAGTGTCTGAATTAAGCAGACCACTCTTACCCAGTCCAAAGATCAGGGCTTGATCCATCACCGTTATTTATCTCACTGCCCCATCCCAGCTCAGAACCTGGCTATATGCAAATCAGTCTGTCCCTGGCCCAGTGCATCATGGGAACAGGGCAGACTAAACTACCAAGCCAAATCGTCACCAGAAAGGAGACTCAGGCAAAAAAGTCTAGCATGCTGATGTTTGTGTCTTGGATCATCTTTGTTTTAAAGCTATGAGTCAATTGTGATGGGGTAGCAATCATTTTAAATGGGTCTCATGTTTAACAGTGAACATGGATGGGCTATGTTTAATGTAGCAGTATTCATTGTAGTTTAGCTACCGAAAGTATACTAATTTAACTTATGTAGTAGTTTAGTAAATATCTTTAAATTGAACAAACTTTAAAATAATACTCACACTCAGTGGATGATGTCATCAGTGATGTCATTTGAGATGTCATCAATGATGTCATCAGTGACGTCACTGACCGTGTCATTAGTGATGTAAAATGTGAGGTCATAAGCAGTGCATTTGGGGGCGTAAGTTATGATGAGCGCAGGTAACTACCACTGCTGAATTTCATTGGTTTTGTACTAGTGAACTCCAAGCCTAACTATAATGTCCCTTTAACCATTGTTTTTTTCAGTGAATTTCTAAGGTTTTTTAATGTTATTTGCAAACTATAACATCCCTATAACCTTTGGTTTTTAAGTGAATTCCTAAGATTTTTTTATTTTATTTCCTACCTGTCACCTGTAACCTTTGAGAGTCAGTGTGTAAGTGAGTGCATGAGTGTCTCTGTGGGTCTGGGAGTGGCTGCATAAGTATCTCACTGGGTGTCTCACTGGACGGAGTTAGGAAAACTTGGAGGCAAGATGGCGGCGGCTCCTTAGACCGCTGTGAGACGCTCTCTGACCAGTGCCTTAATCTCTGGGCAAGAAGCTCAGATAAAGAATGGATATATCGGATCTATTGGCGTGAATATTGAAGAATATAAAGAATACAAAAGAATACTAAAGACAACATGAATACTCCATCACAAGTGTGGCAGTTGATATAATGCAGGCATGGAACTTACCCGGCAAGGTCCGCCATCCTTAGCGCGGTGCTCTCGTTCGAGTCTTCACCTGGTGGCCTCAGTTCTCGGCTTTGCGGTGTTAAGACTATTTTCAAGGATTCAAACTAATAAAGACTTTGCCGATGCTCAGTATAGAACTGATAAAACAAGGAAACAACTACCTAGTGTGGCAGAGGTAAATGAGCAGATGGCGCCGAAGAATGCAGCAGCGGTTGCAGCCGCCTCCAAAACCCGAGCAGCCAAACAAGCCCTTCGTGACCAGAAACTGGCAGCGAGACGTGCGGACACTGGCGGCTCCGGATCTCTGACTGATGATGCTGCCGGCACTGAGACTGCTCAAGTGCAGACATCGCAGAAGCGCACCAAGGCTGTAAAAACACCTAATACACCAGGTCCGGGTCCCTCCGTGGTAGACCTGCTACGGAAAACACCGGCCGGTTCTGCGCCTCCGGTAAACGCTCCTTCTCCCTCCGCCCACCACGCAACAAGCGGGACGCTGATTGCAGCGGCTCCCGCACCTCCTGCTGTTACTACCGGAGCGGATTCGCTGTCTACTCCCCTTGCTCCTCTCGGGATAGTAGACCCAGCTGACCCGGCTGACGGAGCAGACGCCTCTACGAATGTTATCACAGAAGCCGCAGAAGACGACCCTGCTGTATTGAAACAGGGCTCGGTTCAGGCTCATGATCAGTTGGATGGCGGACTTGCGGACACGCCAGGGGGGTCCAATGTAGCAGTATTATTAGCAACTGCAACACCAACATTAAAAGTATCGGCAGGAGGGCCTGGATCAGCACAAAGAGGTCGGGGACAGATCCTGAAAGAAGGTAGGCCTGCACCGTTACCGCACCTAGCACAGGCTATGCCCACCCTCCAAAATGCCAAATCTCTTAATACAACACTAACTCCAGTGCAGCCCCATATGAAAACGAATACCCTACCTCCTGAAACTGCCTCTCCTGGGTTAATTAATGAGAATACTAACCCTCTGCAACATATAAGCAGTGTGCAGGCTCTAGTGGGTCAGATATATGATCTTAAGGAGGGGGGCATAGCATCAGACACGGATAAGGAACCATCTGAGTTCTTCACCATCTCTGAGGGGGATGCAGACCATGCATTGTCTCAAGAATTAGACACAGACTCAGACTCTTGTTCTTACTCTGATTCTGACCACCATACAGGCTCTAATGTGAGTTCACAAGAAAGCGATTTCGAACTAGATCCTGTCATAGGTGAACCTAAAGATAGAAGACATACTGTGTTAAGGAAAAAAAAAAGCCATCATGGTGCTGAGGGTTTGCTTTGGGACTACTCTCCAGTAATGGTCTCTGACTCACAGGCTCCCCTCTCCAATGCTCACCTAGAAGATACCTCATTTCATGAGCAGCAAAATGCCACGCTAACATCTGTTATGGACACGGTGCTCCAGGCTCTAAGGATGGACGCAGGGCTCAACAAGCACTACTCAAAGTACAAGGCGTAGTGCGCAAACTCTCTAAATCAGTAACAGCATCTAATGCAAGAATGGTCGATATGGAGGATCGCATAGTCATTAACGAAGCTGAAGCAACCGTTGTTAAAGAGCAAGTAGACGCGCATGATGCAGAACTTAAAGACGTCAGGTGGAAACTGGAGGAAATGGAGAATCGAATGCGACGCAACAACCTTAGAATTCTAGGTATTCCAGAAAAAATTGAGGGCGACAATATACGCGTATTTGTGATCCAGCTTTTCAGGGATACACTCCCTGAACTATCCACCTGGAACTGGGAATTAGAGGTCCAACGCGTCCATAGAACACCATTTACAGTAAAGGCATCAACTTTGCAGGGCAAATATCCAAGGGCTATCCTAGTTTACTTCGGAAACTTTCTTCTCCGTCAAGCTATTGCTGAGAAAGTAAGACCGGATGCCCACCGCTCTAGAGGTGAAATCTCATATTTTGTCAGGCCCCTCTTTTTGCCACACTACAGTGGAACGAAGGTGGCGGCTTCGTCAATTGATCAAACCCTTTCTGGAGAAAAAAACTCAGGTGTACCTGAATAATCCTACCACACTCAAAGTCATCTATAAAGGACAGACCAAATTTTTCACCTCTGAAATAAAAGCTAAAGAATTCCTAGATAGCCTGAACTAAAGCTATATTAAATCATGATGGTATGATATCGGACCTTGCTGTGTAAGCTAGATAGAAACTTGATGGAATCAAATCAAATCCAACCGATTGATATATGACAATTTAGAAATCCAAAATCGATTTTGAAAATATTTAGCTGCCAGATGTGGCAGTAGCTACTGCACTATATATACTGACCTGCTCAGATAAGAGTCCTTAATGCTCAATATATAAGGTCATATATATATATATATATATAAAGTCCCGCTATCATTGTATATAAATGTTTTTTATTAGTGTGCTTTTTACTTTTCACACCTTTTCGCTTTAGCCCAATAAGGGATCACTGAAGATATAAGTTTGTTTTCCTTTTTTTTTGTATGGCACTGGCTAGAGATGTCTCTCCATCACAACAGACTCTTGTTAGAGTCTAAATGCCTCAGTGGGTGGACTGTGGGGGGGGGAAGGTTGGGGAGGGGATGGGTGGGAAGGGAGGGGAGGGGGAGGGTCGGGGGGGAAAAATGCAAAAAAATGAGTAATTCATTCAAAAGGTAAAATACATACAAAGACTTTATTTTGATCTGCACCTATCTCATGGAAAGCAAAGTACCAGTATAAAACAAAAGGCTAGCTGCTATTTATGTGTTCATGATATTAAAACTAGGATAGGTTTACATCAGGGTGAATGGGGAGAGTGAGTCTATGTACATGGAATGTGGCAGGTCTCAACAATAGAAGTAAAAGGGCTCAGCTATTTCAGTTAACACGGCAGACTCCTGTGGATATACTTTGCCTGCAAGAAACACACATAGCAGCTGCTGACAAAGATCTACTTAAGTTGCCTGGGTATAACCTCATGGTAGCCACAACCCAATCGTCCAAAACTAGAGGAGTAGCTATCCTAGCTAAACCTATAATGGGTCCCCCGACTCGCACTAGGGCTGATAAAAACGGTAGATGGGCCATAGCTCAGCTAACATGTGGCCTTACAATATGTGCAATATATGGTTCAAATATTGATGATCCGACTATCTTTCAAGAACTAGAAATTGAATTGGCCTCTTGGTCAGCTCCATTAATTTTTTGTGGGGACTTTAATATTGATGAAGAAGTGCTCGTTGATAATTGTTTGTCACCAAGTTACAAAGGGCGCAAACCAAAGGTTTTTAATGCACTAAGGCAGCTGATGGAAAGCCATGACTTATTTGATATGTGGGATCTGCCAGGTAAAAACACTGATGGTCACACATATTTCTCTCATCCTCACAACAAATATGTCAGAATTGACTATGTGATGTCATCTTTAGAGGGTTTGGCTCTCACTGATATAACGAAGTCCCCCAAAACGATTTCGGACCATAATGCACTTACTTTTATCTTCGACATGGTCAATTCAGTAAAACCCAAGTCTAATTGGACCTTTGATAGGAAACTCTGGGTCAATCAAGGATATACAAATCATATTAAAAGCTGGGCTCAAAGTTATTTTGACTGTAATCGGTACAGTGCGTCAAGAATAATGGTCTGGGACTGTTTTAAAGCCTCATTAAGGGGAGAAACTATCTCATTCGTAGCTAACAAAAGGAAGAACGAGGAAGAGATCAATGCACAACTTATGCAAGAACTTTCTGACCTCGAGACTTATCATGCCACTCAGATAGGTCAAGGCGACTCAACTTCAGAAACCATTAAGAAAATACTGATTTTAAAGAATGAAATTAATAATTCCCTAATCCAGAAAGCTGCTGAAACCTATCAGGCAAATAAAACCAAGATATACGAATCAGGAGAAAATGTCGGTAAGCAGCTAGCATTATGAACACGCCAAAAACAATCATATAGCAGTATAAAAATGATTGAATTCGAAGGAAAGGAATATACATCTACGCAAGACATTGTAAAGGTATTCCAAACATATTATCAGAAACTCTATCATAGTGATGTATTATATTCTGATGCCGATACCACAACATTTTTTAACAGCTGGCTCCCAGATCAAGACACAAGTACTATGATTGATGACAATGCAAAAGCAAACCTAGACAGAGAAATTACGCTTACGGAGGTGGAGATTGCCCTATCTGAACTCGCCAATAACAAAGCGGCAGGCCCTGATAAAATTCCCCTAGAATTATATAAAATATTAGGCAGTCAAATATTACCCTTCTTATTAGATTTGTTTCTCGGAGTACAATATCACTCAATCCCACCTGACTCCTGGAAACAAACGAATATAATAATTTTTCACAAAAAAGGAAAACCAGCCGCGTATCTAGGGGGGGGCGAGGGGGGCGGTCCGCCCCAGGCGGCACCATTTTTGAGGCGGCATCCGTTGCGCGGCACTGGAGGCCTGTTGCACTGTTGCAGCCTTTAAAATATATTTGGGATTCTTGGGAACGATGCACTGGAAGGAAGGAACACAGTGTCCCATAAATTAATAAGGCGGCCGCGGCCGCAACGGGCCTCCAGTGCCGCGGATGTGCTGGGGTAGAGTGCGTCTGACGTCACATGACGTCCGGAGGGAGAGAGAGGAAGTAGGCAAGTGGCAGCGCGTGAATCTGAGGCTGTGTGCTGCACGAGACTCAAGTGAGTCTCTCTCTCAATGTGGCACAGCCTTCCGACACGATGCGATCATCCAGCGATTATCATGGCGAAAACAGATACTGCAGTCAGCAGTGTGGCCAGCCAGGCCAGCGTGGCGCCGGGAGGCCGCCCGGGACGAGGGGCTCACACCAGCAGGCGCAGCCAGCCTGGAAGAACTGGGCAGCAGCAGCAGAGCGAGTCCTCCAAGAACTGTAAAAGTAAGTGAGTGATTTAGTCGACTAAGTAAGTCGGTGACAGTAACAGGTGGTTAGCACGTGGTGCAACGGACATCATGCATGCAAAAAAATATTGGTAGCAAGATAAAAAATGGCATTAAATGTACGTGGAAAGTAACCCTGTGGTAATGAGGTAGCACTCAGGTCGGTATAAAAATCTATATTTAGCAATGAGCAAGGCTGTGTAGATCATGGTACAAAATTATAAAACCTCACTATAAAACAGCACTTTGTCTACAGAATTTGAAACCGGGAAGCAAGTGATCGTTGTATTAAAGAGTACGATTTCTAAGCAACATCACTTTCCATTCTCGGCCTTCTATTTGGATATTTCCGAAGGTATGTGTTTTGACCTGCTGCCAGCAATGCGGTATTGTTGCCTGAAAACTGGGACTGGCTAATGCTGTTTGTGTAATATGATTGGCCAGTCGTCAGTCAGCAAGAGCGGTTAACTTTTGTAGCCGCTTGTCCCATTGACATGCAAAGGCAGAAAGGCTGTGAATGTAGGAACAGTGGTTCAGAGGAAAAAAGAAATAATAAAGGTTAGGCCATTCAGGAGGTGAGACATGCAGCAACTACTCAGAGAGGTTAAGAACTGCGGAGGTAACCCTTCTGCATTATTACAGCCCACCCTTCCCCTTAGTCCTACAAAGCACTGTGTCAGGTACTCACATCCACTTGCCCGTAGCACCATGACCTATTACTAACTACATGAGTCATGATCTGAAAAAAATAATTTCACATAAAAAGCCTCGATCTGCAGGGCTGCTCTGTCTGATCATCCTTCCGGAGTCAATGAGCCTGAATCCTGGTAGTTTAGTTTTCCCTCAGCAGTCACATGATTTATCACAGTAGCAGGTGCAGGGCTCTGTCTGAGTCTCATAACTTGTGTAATATCATGGTTATGCATTTGTTTACAGTACAGTCCGGTTACAGGAGGGAGCAATAGGGTTAGTGTCCTTCCATTTCTGGTGCTCTGCAGCAGTTTCAAGAAGTTCTTTGAGTTTCTTTTTGCTCTAATGGCTGAAATTCCTGATATTTAGTAGTTTTCCTCGGTCTTCATTGCCAATATTTTTTCAAACTCAAAAACAGAGCCTGCTAATGAGAGTCCAGAGAATTCATGAAATGCTTGTAGATCCAACTTCGTTCGCTATGTTTGCCATACACGTATGTGCATGTAACTTGCATGATCGAGATAGCTATTAGCAGCAATACTACGTGTCTCTCGGACATCTTTCAAGTGCTCACCGTCCTTTTTCCCCAGGCCCCCCCGCCAACAAGGGGCAGCAATCTGAGGGGTAGCCCCGGGCGCCACAAGCTCTAGCTACGCCCCTGAGGAAAACCATCTCATCTTCCCTCATCTTATAGGCCGATATCCTTGATAAATTCTGACTCAAAACTGAACGCCAAAATTTTAGCAAATCGGCTGAGTAGGGTCATCAAACAACTTGTATCACCGTGGCAACATGGCTTTATTCCCGGAAAAGGCACTACAGATCATACCCGGAGAGCCATCACCCTTTTTGATATCATGGGCACCACGGGGGGTGAGATGGCGATGATTCTCCTCGATGCCGAAAAGGCTTTTGATAGAGTATCATGGCAGTTTTTATGGAACATCTTGAAACGAAAGAACTTTGGGAATAACTTTATTAAAGCCATCAAAGCCATATATTCCAATCCCAGGGCAAAAATCTCTATAAGTAGCGCTGAGTCAGAATTTATTGAGGTACAAAGAGGTACAAGGCAGGGTTGTCCATGCTCCCCGATTTTATTTGCCTTATACATAGATCCCCTTATACAAAAACTCCTTTTATCACCCTTGATCCAACCAGTTAATTTTGGCTCATATTCCACCAAAGTTATGGCATACGCAGATGACGTGGCCGTCATAACTACCGATCCTGCCAGTGCAATCCGTGAAATTGAATCAGTTACCCAGGCTTTTGGTGCTCACTCAGGATACTCTCTAAATAATGATAAAACTATGGTATTAGCTACTAAAAATATTCAATATGAGAGTCCCTTTAAAGTTAAAGAGGCTACATATTTAGGTATATGCCTTACTACTGAGGTGGATAAAATTAATTATTTAAACTACACCCCCCTTATCGATAAAATTAAAAAAGATCTTAAAAGAATAGACAACTTGCATTTATCTATAATTGGAAGGGCAAACTATATAAAAATGAATATCTTTCCGCGGGTTCTCTACCTTTTTAGAGCAATCCCGTTGCTAGCGGGACCTAACTTCATTAAGATCATTAACTCTACTATCTCTAAATTTATGTGGAGTTATGGTAAGATAAGAAGAGGACTTTGTTGGATGTCGTTACCACAGGATAGAGGAGGACTAGCTATTCCTAATTTAGAACTATATTTGTGGGCAACTTTAATACAATCTATGGACCCCCTACTAACTGGTAAAAAAATTACGTCAATGTCCCCAGACTCATATATTCCTTCGATCTATGAGCTTAGCCTTGGTGATAAATGTAAGGGTTTATTTTTAAGGCAGGTAGATTCCACGTACTACAGAAAAATTAAATTGAAGACAGTGTTAGATGCCTGGGCCGTGTGGAAAGCTATCTCTAAATACCTATCTATTCCCACTTTTTCAAAATATACCCCTCTGTGGCATAGTAAGATCATCTCTCCATCTCTTAATGATATCACCTCACAGAGATGGGAGCGTTTAGGCATCAACACAGTTGGTGACTTCTTAGGACATAATGTCCCCATCTCTTTTGAATCTTTCCAAGAAAAATACTCCATTCCCACGTATGATTTTCTCAAATATTTTCAAATATTGCTGAGCATTCGTAATGCTATACCAACAACAACAACATTAGATAACTTGCCACTTCTTGAATCTATAGGCAAAAAAACTACAAGAATAGGGGCTCTATATCAAATGCTGATGGATAAAACCCCTGATGATCTAGATCGAATTGAACAATCTTGGGCTGTAAAACTAGCAAACCCCAATGTAGATATTGATCTCTCTATTGCTCTCTCCACAAAATATTTCATAGCTTCTAACTTGAAAGCACAATATTATAGAGTGATTTATAATTTATACTACACACCGGCAAAATTATTTACTTGGGGCCTTCGGGCTGATGATAACTGCCCAAGATGCAAACAACCACAGGCTAACCTCATACACATGTTTTCAGAATGCTCGGAACTCACAAGGTTAAAAACCATGATACTGGAGTTTTGGGCCCAGATCTTTGGACATCAGTTAAGAGATTCATTAACTCTATATATATTTGGTCATGATGATTCTCTGGGTCATAATAGCGAGGAACAAGCGGTTATGTTTCTGGGATATGCTGTGTTTCGTATCATTCTGGCAGCTCGATGGAAAGATCCGGAACCCCCAACTTTTCATATGTGGCTAAGTCGATTTGTTTCAATCTATAAACAAGAAATTGCAATATATGCTTCTAGAGGTAGAAAAGCCAGAGTAGTTGGAGCACAGATTTGGGACCCCATTGCTAGATGGTACACCAATGAGAGGGGCTAGTCAGATTCTATTAGCAGTTAACTAATTTGATATGTTTTTCTGTTTACCCTGCTCTTCTCCCTTGCATATAGTTATTGTGTCAGGGATGTTTTAAATGCTTTTTGCTTTATTTGTATCATTTCAAGTTATGACATGAATTAATAACTTCTTCTTTCTATTTATTATCTGCGTATGTCTATGAAATTGTATTTGGTTTGAATTTGCCAATAAAAAAATAAAAAAAATAATAAAAAAGGGTGTCTCACTGGGCATGTGAGTGTCTGAGTGGGTGTCAGAGTGTCTGAGTGGGTTTGCCAGTGCCTCTGTCAGTCTGTGAGTGAGTCCATGAGTTTGTAAGTGGGTGGTGAGTCTCTGAGTCGGTCTGTAAGTGGGTGTATGTCTCTCTGAGTGGGTCTGTGAGTGAGTACATTAGTCTGAGTAGGTCTGTGAGTGAGTGCATGAGTCTGAGTGGGTCCAAGAGTGGGTGCATCAGTCTCTGACTAGTTTTGCGAGTTGGTGCATGTCAATGAGTGGGTCTGCGAGTGGTTGCGTGAGGGAGTGTGTCTGTGAGTGGGTGCATGAGTGTCTGAGCGGGTCTGTGAGTGGGTGCATGAGTCTCAGTGGGTCTGTGAGTGAATGTATGAGTGGGTCTGTGAGTGGGTGTGTGAGTCTCTGAGTGGGTTTGGGAGTAGGTGTGTGAGTCTGTTTTGTCCTCTTCTGCCCTGTTTTGCCTTTTCAGCTAGTTTTACTGTCTTCTGTTTTGCCTTTCCTGCTTGTTTTTTCTGCCCTCTGTTTTGCCTTTTCTGTTTGTTTTTCAGCCCTGTTTTGCCACTTCTGCTTGTTTTTCTGGCCACCGTTTTGCATTTCCTGCTCGTTTGTCTGCCCTCTGTTTTTTCAGGTTTCAGGTTTTAAAGTCTTTATTTCGATTTAAAAACAATCATAAAAGACAGATAATAACAATCATTAATTAATTAACAATAAATACACATACATTAAAAAGAATTAAACAGTTTGAAGACAGTCCTGAAACAAATTTCTTTGGCGGAAATGGGATTACAGGTAAATTCATACATAAGTTCATACAATCCAGGTTTCAACTATTGTTTTGCCCTGAGTATCCACGCCCAGCCCAGATATTTGGTACACGTTGTTATAATTTCAAGTGTGTTAGATTTTAATACATAGATAGCCTCTTCTGATTTTCTTATGGGCAGGCACTGGAAAAGTGGTTTTAGCCATTTGGCCCTTGGCACATGATATCTGGGACAAGCAAACAGAAAATGGCCCTCTGTTTCCCTCTGGCCTGGGCACCATTTACAATGATCCGTAGTGTTTGAAGACCAGTTTTTCGTAAAGGTATTCAACGGCAGTGTGCCCACCCGGAACTGGTGGAAAAGTTTCCTATCTAAGGATTTGGAAACCGTGTCCCAATAATGTTCCCGTGTGGGGTCCAACTTAAAACAGAGGAACCTACCAGTAAGATTGGTAGAACAAGAGGCATTGATTCTGTTCAAACGGAGCGTGGACCAGTACAATTCTTTGAATGCCAGCTTAGTTGGGAAAGTACTGGTGGCAGGGGAAATCCATAGCTGCTCTAGACCCATATCCATCAGGATGGATTTTACCGTTCGGAACCAGGGAATTTTTTCCGATCCCCTGATTGACCTAACTTCTACTACCCCATTTGCAAATAGGATAAGGTCAGGCGAGGTCCAGAGGCGCCTCCAAAAGGCAACCAGTCTATATCTGGCCATCTCGTTAATTGGAGGGCATCCTAAGTCCAAGCATAGGGGAATGGAGGGGGACGACTGTGGCAAGCCTACCAAATTGCGGAGGAACTTGCACTGTATTTTGAACAGGCCCGTAAGGTCCTTATGGCCCCACAGATCTGCACCATATAGGATTGCAGGGTTGATTTTTGCATCGTAAATTTTGAGAGCTGGTATAACCCGCTTGGTAATGGATTTCCTTTGCTCGCTGAGTAGGCAGCCAGTAAGTCGGGCAAGCTTAAGATGTTGGGCATCAACTTGTGTTTTCCATTTCAGGCGACTATCTAGCATAACCCCCAAGTATGTCATATTCTCTACTTGGTCCAGTTTGACTCCACCCATGCTAACTGTACTCCGGACAGGGTAGTTCTTAGTTAGCACCATGAATTTGGTTTTCCCAACGTTCACCTTAAGATCGCTGATGACACAGAACTCCTCAAAGCGGACCAGGGCCCGCTGTAATCCACTGCGTGTTCTGGAGAGGAGTAAGGTGTCATCAGCAAAGATGAGCATTGGGAAACGCTGTCCTGCCAGCATAGGGGCATCGGTTGGGGTCGATTCAAAGAATTTTACCACTTGGTCAATGAACAATAAAAAAAGAGTGGGTGCCAATACGCAACCCTGGCGGACACCACGGGTGACTGGGAAGGGTTCTGTCACTTGGCCCTGTCCGCCCCATCTTACCCTCGCAAAGTTCTCCTCATGCAATTTAATTATCAAATCAAGCAGTTCTGCTGGCATTCCTAGAGTCTTCAAGACTCCCCACTGCTTCTGCTCATTTTCAGCCCTCTGTTTTACGTTTTCTGCTAGTTTTTCTGTCCTCAATGTTCCCTTTTCTGCTTGTTTTTCTACCCACTATTTTGCCTTCACTGCTCCCTTTTCTGCCTTCTGTTTTGCCCTCTTCTGCTCCATTTTGGCTCTTCTGCTTGTTTTTCTGCCCTCGGGTTGACCTTTTCTGCTTGTTTGTCTTCCCTCTGTTTTGATATGCCTGCTAATTTTTTTGCCCTCTGTTATGCCTTTTCTGCCCTCCATTTTGCCCTCTTTTGTAATGGGCAGGGGGCCGCAAGGCCCCCTCCCCGGGCCAATTTTGTTGTCAGGAACCCCATCCAATGGGGGGAGGGGAGCCACGTGGCCCTAGTCTCCAGACCGATTTTTGCCCCGGGGACCCCATCCCCCAGGCCCGGCCAAAATTCAATGGGGGAGGGAAGCTGTATGGTCCTCCTCCCTGGGCTGATTTCGGACCTGGGGACCCCATCCCCTGGAGCCCAGTGACGTCTCCCTGAGTGCTATGGGAGCCCATCCAGTGTTCTATGATGGGGACTGCGAGGGTAGCCTAAAGGCCCCCGCAGTCGCAGGTGGATCCCCAACTTCTGTGAGTGGATGCATGAGTGTCTGAGTGGGTCTGTGAGTAGATGCATGAGTCTGAGTGGGTCTGTGAGTGGATGAATGAGTGTCTCAGTGGGTCTGTGAGTGGGTGTGTGAGTCTTTGAGTGGGTTTATGAGTAGATGTGTGAGTGCCTGAGTGCCTGAGTGCCCTCTGTTTTGTCCTCTTCTGCCCTGTTTTGCCTTTTCTGCTAGTTTAATGCCTACTGTTTCGTCTTTCCTGCTTGTTTTTCTGCCCTCTATTTTGCCTGTTCTGCTCGTTTTTCTGCCCTCCGTTTTGCATTTTCTGCTCGTTTTTCTACCCTCTGTTGTTACTTCCGTTCATTTTCTGCCTCCTGTTTTGCCTTTTCTGCTAGTTTTTCTATCCTCAATTTTGCCTTTTCTGCTTGTTTTTTCTAACCTCCATTTTGCCTTCACTGTTCATTTTTCTGCCACAGAGCCCCCTCCCCGGGCAAATTTCTGTATCAGGAACCCCATCCCCTGGTGCCCAACCACAATTCAATGGGGGGAAGGGAGCCTTGAGGCACTGGTCCCGGCACAGATTTCGGCTCTGGGGACATAATCCTCCAGCCTGGGCCAAAATTCAATGAGGGAGGGAAGCTGTACAGTCCCCCTCCCTGGGCTGATTTCAGACCTGGAAACCCATCCCCTGGAGCCCAGCGACGTCTCCCTGAGTGCTCTGGGAGTCCACCCAACGCACCCAGTATTCTATGATGGGGACTGCGGAGGAAGCCTCAAGGCCCCCGTAATCCCAGACAGCTCCCCAACTCCTGCTGGAGCCAGCATTGCTTTCACACGCACAAAACTGCTAAATATGCAGCTCCCTACGAGTAGTAGCAAGCATCTGTTTCCTTGCCTGTATAATAGCGGGCAGGTAAACAGATAAAAACTCTGCTTCCACCAAGTCTGAGCGGTTTCACAGCTCCTACATGCTGGAAGCAGAGTTATGTTTGCTCTCACTTGGCAGGAGCTGTCACAGCTTCTCCCCAAAAAAAGCAAACTGCTATGTCCCGCAGGCAGGCACCCCAAGACATAGGTAGCTGGCCCTCGGGTTGGTGGTCCCCAAGGCCATTAATGGAGCTAGGAAAAGAGCCATGCAGCCCCCCAACTTTACTTTGCATTGTCAGGCCCAGTGTGAGTAGTGGTTCCCCGCGGCCATATATCGGCCAGAAGTGGTGCACCCACCTCTAAATATTATATACAAGCCCCAGGAAGGCGTGGTCGACCATTTGGGCAAAGGAGAGGGGGGTCTGTGTGCCCCTCCTTCTTTTTTCATAAAAAAACCCAGAGGACCTGGCCCACCTAAGGACAAATCTTCAAAGATCAGGAGCCTGTGCTTCTTTTTGTTGTTTTTGCTGCGGTTCACAACTTGGTCACGATTTTGTGGCAAAAAAAATAAAAAACCTTTTTACCCTGACAGGGCTTGGTGGAAGCAGAGTCCCAAGATGGCTGCCAGCACTTCCTGGATGAAGTGTCAGCCGAAATCAGATATCAGCATGGGGACTGTCAAATCCTCGAACAATCTGCATCCCTAGATATACACATTTGGATTTCTTTTAATAACTCGAAAAACTACTGAACAGATTTATGCCAAATAACAAGAAGCACTCTTTCTGGACCAAGAGCTAGCATTCTGTCAAATTTGATGTAATTTCGTCTAGCAGTTTGTGTTAAAAATTCCTTTGGGAATTAACATGGGAATCACACTTGTTTTGACCACACCTTTATCTTGGCCTCCGCTTGACGGATCGTTCTGAAACATTCCATGCACAACTAGAAACACTGTCACACTTTTTTGGAGAATTTTTTCAAGATTCGTCAAACAATGCCAAAGATATAGGCAAGTAAAATAACGCTTTTCCTATGGAAATATGGTCCTAACTATAGCTACCTACTAGCAACTGCATATATACACACCTACATAAAAAGGATTTATAATTACCTCTAAAATACTTACATTATCTTAGTTTTTTGTTGTAAAGGCATGTACATGGCATATATGGTCGTCAGTAGGTAGTTATAGCTGCAACCTAGTTTCCATAGGAAAAGCGTTTTCTGTTTTACAAATAACTTTGGTGCAGTTTGACAAATCCTAACAAATGTTGTCTTGAAAGTTTCAGGGTGATCCGTTAAGCGGGCCGCGTAAAAGGGGGGTCCCAAAATCCATTTTTCCCATGCTAAGTCCAATAGGAACTTTGGAAACAGCTACAGCCCAAATTGCTGAATGAATTACACCAAATTTGGCAGAAAGGTAGCTCTTGGTCCAGAGAAGTGCCTTTTTCTCATTTGGTGAAAATTCACCCTGTAGTTGCCTGCCAGGGCAAAAAAAATATTTTCTTAAAAAAGAGAATTCGGTAGGAGCCACACTGCAGCCACAGCTTCTGCTGAAAAGAAATTCACGAAGCCTCTCACACTTCTGATTTTATTTATCCCCCAGGTGGACCAGGTGCTGGCTTAAATAATTGAGTTTCAAATGGGGGGCCTCATGGACCCCCTGGCCCAGGGGATCACCACCAGGGGACCGCCACCCTCCAGGGCCGGCTCCTGCTATGTTCTGGGGTGCCCACCCCAGGACATAGCTGTTTGCTAGGGTTTGGATGGAACTTTAACTGCTCCCCCCAAATCACAGCAAACTCTCCTCTTTCAGCAAGCCAGAGCAGAGAAATGCTCTTGCTTGCTAAAAGCGGAACATGCAGCTCCCTGTTTGTGAAAGCAATGCTGGCTCCCACAGGAGGCGAGGAGCCTGCTGGGACTGCGGAACCCTCAAGGTTCCCCCATTCTCCCAGGGAACAGTAGAAAGAGACAAAATAAAGGTGAAAAATGAACAGAAAGAGGCAAAATAAAGGTCAGCAACGAGAAGGATGAGGCAAAAAAGGTGAGAAACAAGCAGAACAAGGGTCAATAAATCTTTTGTGTCCATGACTAGATCTTACATAGGGTATACCATGTAAATAATCAACAAATTGAAGATTACTCAGTGAATACTGAAAACCAACTCTTGGTAACAATGGATATTTCTTCACTATAAATGAGTATTCCTCAACCAGCAGCATTGGAAGTAATCAGGGAAACATTGGACAGCAGACAGACCAACACAGGCACCCACTGCCTTTATCATAGCATTGCTTGACATTGCTATGGCCAAAAATGTTTTCCACTTCCAGGTAGATTTCTATTACCAGACAAAGGGTTGAGCAATGGAGCCAGATATGCCCCTGATGTGGCAAACCTTTTCATGAACAACTATGAACGCACTTACATATACCAAGAAAGTAATCCCTTCCAAACAAATATAATTTTTTGGAAGAGATATATAGATAATGTATTTACAATTTGCACCAGTAGGGCAGTTAACCTAGAAGAATTCCTATAGTGTGGCTGTTAAGCCGGTTTTCTTAAAAAAAACGTTCACCTTGTGATAGAACCTTGAAGTTGGTATAGACATTCATCTTTGTAATAGTAATCATGTAAGAGCAAGACCCCCAAGTGGATCTTGCCTATGACGTCTAATTAAAATTCAAGATGGCCGACAAATATAAGAACATTTTTTTAAATCTTCTGTTTTGCGTCAAGATTGGCACAAAAGTTCATGTGTACACATCAGTGCATGGTATGTGCACGCCCACGTTGGATCTAGACTGTGACGTCATACATATAAACCCAAAATGGCCACCAAAATTATGTAGAAAATCTTAAAATTCAAATCGGCTACAAATTTGATATACATATTGTTAGACCTGACATCTTTGGCGTGAGTCTCCCTTCCATTTTTGATGGATTGCCTCCTCTGTTTTGTTATGTTTTTGCTGGTTGTATGTTTTGGGCCCTGTGCCACTGCTAATCAGTGCCACAGTGCAAGTGCTCCCTATGCTAAATTGAGATACTAACTGGTTATTCCATGATTGGGTTATTTGAGCTACCGTCAGCCCCTAGTACAGTGCACCATATGTGCCCAGGGCTTGTAGAGCAAATGCTGCTTGTGGGCTTGCAGCACTGGTTGTGCCACCCACAGAAGCAGCTTGTAAAGTGTGTCTCAGGCCTTCCATTGCAAGGCATGTGTGTAGTCTGTGACTACCATGTCGACTTGACCAAGTGCACCCACTTGCCAGTCCCTAAACCTTCCCTTTGCTTCATATTAGACACCCCTATGGTAGGCCCAAGGGCAGGGTGCATTGTAAGTATAAGGTAGGACATGCTCTGATGTGTGTAGCATGTCCTAATAGTGAATTACAGCCCTTTTCGTTTTTCACTATTGAAGGCTACCTGTTCTCATAGGCCAGAATGGGCAGTTAAGATTGTTACATTCCTACAATCCTAACTGACTCAGGGAACATGGTAGAAATTCGAATTTAGTATGCCTGAACTTAGAATAATAAAATACATATTTTAGTAAAGTTTATTTTAATATCCTGTGTTTGCAAATACCACTTTTAGAAAGTAGGTATTTGCTTGCCTAACTATTTGAGCCCGCCTCTGCTGACTTGTGTATTCCTTGTCTGCGTTTGTGTGTGACATCGCTGGGGAAATTCCAGGAGACAGGCTGGGGCAGCCCAGTGGTGAATAGAGAGATCAGCACCTAGATGGGAAGGTGGTGTGCACCTGGGACCTGAATCGGGCTAGGCCTTCCCTCCACAATGCTGGCTCCACCTCCTGTGGCTTGTCTAATGTCTCTGCCCTGCACTGTAAAAGGAGAAGGAGAATCATGTCAACAGAGTGCTCCAGAGCTGTATCTTCCCTCCCCTGTGCTGGTTCCACCTCCTGTGGGGTGTCTGATGTTTCTGCCCTGCACAGTGAAAGGAAGAGAAGAGTCCTGTAAACAAAGTGCTCAGGAACTGGTTTGAACTAGGCAGAGGCCTCTCTGCCTTCAGAGAACAAAGGATTTTGGGGTATAAATATTGGGACCCTAGATCACTTCTGGAACAAGAAACCTTTCTGCCAAGGAGAAGAACCAAGGAAGTTGCAGGAGTTGGACTGCCCCTCTGCCAGTGTGCTGTTTGCTACGTTGGCCTGCAGTGGTTGCTTCATTGCCAAGGGAAAGGAGAAGGAACTTTTTAAGGACTTTCAATTATCTACAGAATATTCTCCAAGGGCTTGAACTGTGCTTGCCTCCTGCTGAAGTGTCAGGGCCAAAAGACTTCACCTCCAGCTCCCTCCTGAATTTCCTTGCTGGAAATTCTGACTCCAGTCACTTGCGTGCTGCTGGGAGCTGGAAACCCGACGAGTCGAGAGAAGCATGTCGCCGCCGCAGCTGAGATCATCGCAACGCCGGAGAAGCGAGCCTTTGCAGCATCTCCCTGGAAGCGTGTGTTCATCAAAGCTGCCTGCTGTCGCATCACCAGAGAAGCGCCACGACATCAAGAGTGCCGCCGTCGCATCACAGGAGAAGCGTGTCGCAGGGCCTGTCGTGGCTCCAAAGTACAGAGTCGCCGCAAGGCTGCCAGGGCATCATCGCATCATCATCGGATCGCTGCATCAAGGGTGCCATCTTCTCACATCGCAACTGGATCGTCGCATCGCATCAAGGCGTCAACTTGCGCACCGCAACGGGCCTGCAGGCCGAGAATCTGCGCATCACCTCCGCACCGGCAAGAAGCACGACGCATCCCCTACTCTGCGCAAGCATTGAGGCACGAGGCATTGTCTCCCCCGGACCACGGAACCGACGCATCTCCCCGGTTTGCGAGCCTTTTGTTTACTTTGCTTCACGCATCCAGGTACTTTGTTGAGAACTTTGCCGCACTTATCATCAACTTGAACTAAGCAACTTGAATCATCTTTTAAGTAATCTTGTGTAGTATTGAGGATTCTTTTCGTTTGTGGTCTTGTGTTTAAGTCTATATAAAGAATAATTATTTTTTATAAAACCTGTGTTGTGTCCATCTGTAGTGTTTTCACTTTATTACTGTGTATATTCACAAATGTTTAACACACTGCCTCTGAGATAAGCCTGTCTGCTCGTGCCAAGCTACCAAGGGGGTGAGCAGGGGTTATTAAGGAGTGTAATCCCCTTATCCTGACTTAGAAGTAAGGGTCCCTATTTGGACAAAGGTGATAACCATTGCCAACTAGAGACCCCCAGATCTAACAAATATTCATACTTATTGACATGTATCAACATTTATTAATATGTATTATATATTAATATGTACCTTTCTTTTTCTCCAGCTTCAACACCTTCTGTAATGCCTGAACATTAGTAGCATGTCGAAACAATACCTTATTGCAACACCCATAACCAGTGGTCAAGCTTTCCAGCATGATGACGTTGCAACAAATTAGTTCATCTTTGTTCTTTGTCAGGAAAGCATTTCAGAAAGACTTATCAGCCCAACAAATTCTACACGCACACATTGATATAGTATTTCAGACCATAACTTGTAGAAATGTAAAGAATTTGAATGTGTACCTATGAATATGGAATTAGAATGGCTAAATTATGGTTCTGGTATTTAGCAGACATTAAGGACAAACAATACAGTATGGCATAAAGGGGCATATTCTCAAGGAGTTATCTTATCGCCCCCTTCACAAGCTGGTGCTAACAGCCCATAGCACCAGTTTACCTGTGATAGCCGAAGCAAAAAACATCGCCACAGATGACCCCCGCAACTATCGCTAATGAGATGCAGAGTAGGCATTCCCGTGCAAAAAGCAGCGACAACACCACTCTGCAACATTCTCAACTACCAGCCAGATCAGCGACACAACCACAAAACATGAGATAAGGTGCGTTAGCAGCAGGAAATTAACACCTGCACTCACCTGGTGTAAAGTGGTACCACAGCCTGCACCAGAAAAGGAAGCCCAGCCCACAGCCACACCAGAAGTACAACAGATGCCATGGAGCCACTCATCTTGCAGCTGGTAGCCCCAACAGGGCCACAACACCCACCACCACCACCCCCAGGACCCCCCTCCCCGGGCACCCCCCCTGTCAAAGACATGCCTTATCAACTACGAGGAATCATGTACCAAATAATCCGCCTGATGTCGCACAATCACATTTGGTGACATGCATGTGTCATCACAAAAAACAGCATCACATATTCACCTTCGAATTAACAAATAAACATTTATTCAAATAAACACAGAACAGAAATGAAGACACATGGCGGCTCCCGTTGGCACAATCTGTAGGTCACCGCCTGCAGGACAAAAGTCATGAGGAGAAGGTTTGTCTTGCACACATTGAAGGACAGAGAGAGAGCGAAGGAGAGAGAGAGATACAGAGAGAGAGAGGGAGAGAGAGAAAGACAGACAGAGAGGGGGAGAGAGAGAGCAAAGGAGAGGGAGAGAGATACAGAGAGGGAGAAAGAGAGGGAGAGAGAGATAGATGTACAGAGAGGGGAGCGAGAGAAAGACGGACAGAGAGGGAGAGAGAGAGAGACATAGACGTACAGAGAGGGGGAGAGAGACACAGATAACAGAAGAGATGGACAGGGGGAGAGAGTGCCGACACTGCGCACCCAGGCCTCACTGCTCACCTGCTGACACAGGTGTGTCTCCCACCATGTGCCTGTATGTAGTGCAGTTCACCAGGTCCCACATCTGAAACAGAGTCCAAGTACATGAATGGCAAAGTACATACAATTGCACACGACATCATTGCCTGTCCGCCCCTCTGCCCCCAGGCAGATGCACCCCAGCCTCTCCCACCGCCCAGCATTGCATGCTCGCCCCAGCGCACCCAGGCTGAGGCACCCAAGCCCCTCCCGCCTCCCAGCATTGCATGCCCGCGACTGTGCACCCAGGCAGATGCACCCCTGCCCCTCCCACCACCCAGCGTTACATGCCCGCCCCTGCCCACCCAGGCAGATGCAGACCAGCCTCTCCCACCGCTCAGCCTTGCATGCCGGCCCCTGCACTCCCAGGCAGATGCAGACCAGCCCCTCCAGCCGCCCTGATTTGCATGCCCACCTCTGCGCACCCAAGCAGATGCACCCCAGCCCCTCCCCCGTCCAGTGTTGCATGCTCGCCCCTGCACACCCAGGCAGATGTACCCCAGCTCCTACCGCCGCCCATTGTTGCATGCCTGTCCCTGCACACCCAGGCAGATGCTCCCCTACCCCGCTCAGCGTTGCATGCCCGCCCCTGCACTCCCAAGCAGATGCAGACCAGCCCCTCCAACTGCCCCGCGTTGCATGCCCACCTCTGCGCACCCAAGCAGATGCACCCCAGCCCCTCCCCCCTCCAGTGTTGCATGCTCACCCCTGCACATCCAGGCAGATGCACCCCAGCCCCTCCCATCGCCCAGCATTGCATGCCTGTCCCTGCACACCCAGGCAGATGCTCCCCTACCCCGCTCAGCGTTGCATGCCCGCCCCTGCACTCCCAAGCAGATGCAGACCAGCCCCTCCAACCGCCCCGCGTTGCATGCCCACCTCTGCGCACCCAAGCAGATGCACCCCAGCCCCTCCCCCCCTCCAGTGTTGCATGCTCACCCCTGCACATCCAGGCAGATGCACCCCAGCCCCTCCCATCGCCCAGCATTGCATGCCCGTCCCTGCGCACCCAAGCAGATGCACCCCTACCCCTCCCACCATCCAGCATTGCATGCCCACCCCTGCGCACCCAGGCAGATGCAGACCAGCCCCTCCCACCGCCCAGCATTGCATGCCCGCCCCTGCACACCCAGGCAGATGCAGACCAGCCTCTCCAGCCGGCCAGTGTTGCATGCCCACCCCTGCGCACCCAGGCAGATGCAGCTCAGCCCCTCCCACCATCGAGCATTGCATGCCCACCCCTACGCACCCAGGCTGCTGCACCCCAGTTCCTCCCGCCGCCCAGCATTGCATGCCCGCCCCTGCACACCCAGGCCTCACTGCTCACCTTCCGCCACCGGCATGTAGCAATGAGGGCCCACCACATGCCAGTGCAAGCCCCAAGGCCAGGGCCCACGGACATGGCACAATCCACATCATGCAGCCCCGCTCCACAAGCCACCAGGTCCCACATTTGATTCTGGGTCTTGATTTCACCATGGCTGAGACATACCAGTGCACCCGCCATCATCGCAGGCTGCATACCAGCTCAGCACTTAAGGTGGCCCTACCTCAGTGCACCAAAAGTCACCATCCCGTGGTGGTGTGCCTGTGCCGGTCGCAGTGTATCCGGTGCCACCAAATCTGTGCCCCGCAAGTTATGGACCCTGTATGATTTGATGTTGCAGGGCGCTGGGCCCTCATGCCTACATGAACACCACACGATACACCCAGAGAGAGGTTGGAAATGGCATTGAGCGCGAGTGCCCGGCCCATTTTATTGGCAGGGTCACATGTCCTGTGACGCGTGTGCTGGATGGGTGTGGTGTGGGTGTATACCAGCCGTGAGGGAGTGGCTATGGCATGCTGACAACTAGACCTTTGATCAGCAGATTACTACAGGGCAGATCTGGGACATGTAGCGTTGCCGTCCCCCCTGTGAGCGTAAGCGGAGTGGGCTGGCCTGGCGCATGCCAGTCCAGCGTAAGGGTGTGAACAATGGCCCGGGGCTCTGGCCGTGGTTCTCTACGGGGCTGGACAAGGAAGTAAGTAATGTGTGTGTCCCTGTTGTTGTGTCTGCACCACCCGGACCGCATTCTGCAATGTTTCACCCTGTGACCCAAGTTCAACAACATGAGCCACATGGACGTAAGAGGAATTCACTGACCCTACATTCATCCATACTTCCACACTTGACAGACCATAGACATGACACATCTGTGTGATTAGGAATGTTCAATGTACATTCAGTGGAGTGTTGCATCTGGAGCAGTACAGGGACGTGCAAACCCCACATTACGATGTTGACCCGTGAAGTGCCAGCCAGAGTCCTTCAAGGAATGACAAGTCCAAAGGAAGGGGAAGAATTCAGTCCGCAGTCTGATTGCTGTGTCATTGGTAACCAAGAAGAATATGGCAGTCCATGTCCAGGTCCAAGGTGAGTGTCGCAGAGTTTATCGGGGGACAGTGGAAGCTGATGATGCAAAGGGCAGAACCAAGCAGAAACAGGCCATATGGCAGAGATGAATGCTACAGTTTTCTTCCTACCAGTAAGCAGCTTCATCTGCATCTTCGACCTCTGTGGTGGTGGGGTTCTGTCTCCTGCACTGTGTGGCACTGACACTTCAGGGGAGGAGATGTGGATGTAACGGTAGCAGCAGCATGCATCAGCGTCAGGCCTTATGACAGCAATGCCATGGGGATAGTTTTGAGGTCTTTGAGGAACCCAGCTACCACTCGCTGTTGTGCAGCTGTGGCAGCCGCCTCTTTCCGCATTCGCCTGCTCTATGGTCTCCATTAACCTCCGCTTGTTTCCCAACTCCTGTGTGGCATTGCTAGAGCCTCTCTGACTGGACAGTTGTTCTATTTTATGAGTCAGGGCTCCAGCAATGTCAGCCATGGTCCGTTGGAGGGCATGGAGCGGACTGTGGGTGTCCCTTAGGGACCGTGAGTGGTCTCTGATGAGACTTAGACACCCATGTATGGCATCTAGTTTGTCTGCCATGCGGTTGAAGCCCACCAGCTTCTGTTCAGCCAGCTGCTCCTGGCACCCCAACACATGGCGTTGTTGGGGTGCCATGTGTTCTGCGTGGCGATCCTGGGAGGCAGCCGTGGTGTTTGGGCTGCCTGCTGTGTGGTCTGTGCAGGGGCTGGGGCCTCCTTGTAGCTGCTGGGCTGCCCAGCTCCTGGAAGTGGGCTGCGTAGGCTGTCCATGAGCTGTTGGAGGGCGTCTGAGTCGAAGCTGTGGTGGTCCTCTTCATCATCAGAGAAGAGAGGGTCGGGCTGCTCAGCAGGAGGTGTTGATTCTCCCTCTGCAATGTGAAGGGGAGATGCAGTTTAACAATGCGTCCACATGTAGGTTGTCGCATTGTACATGTTTTCATACAGACTGCATGACTGTGTACATTGTGGCTGTTTAGGAGGAGCTGCCAATTTGATGGGGGACAATGGACATTTCGACAACAGACGTGTGTGTGTTTGTACGTGCACATTTTCAACTTACATTTCCTGGCAATGCCAAATGTGATTGTCCAGTGTCTATGCCCAAGCAACACCAGTTGTCTCCTGTGTTCTGTTGTAGGTATTTTGCGGTTTGTACCACATTGTTGTCAGTGTTGGTGTGCTCTGCATGTTATGTGTGTGTGCTGCATTTGGGGGAGTTGCCCTTGCTGCTCTGATTTTGCTGTACCTTATCACTTTCATGTGGTGTGCCTTTCACTTCTGTGCTTGTACAGTGCTGAGATGTTGCATACTTGGGTACATTGGTCTCTTGGTGGGAGTTGGTGGTCTGGGACATGGCTTGTCCCCAGATGTGCTCTACTTAATTGTGCATGTGTGCCATTGTGCCAATCTCCCCCGTCCCCCCCAGTCCCTGGGCGTTACCCTGTGCTGTTGTGTCCGGTCATGTTAAGCAGTGTCGGGTCACCCAACTCCTGCCTCCGTCTCCCCACTGATGACTGTGGACACCATTTCCTCCATTTCGTCCAGCTCCTCCCTTGTCGCAGGACTCCCACCTCCAGTCTGCATTGCTGCCTTCCGGTTGTTGGTGAGTTTCAGCTCGGTTTTGCACTTAACATAATTCTAGCACCGCTTGACCTCTTCCATTGTCCTCTACAGCACTCCCACTGCATTCACCTTGTCCACGATGGGCTTCCATTGTCAATTTTAGGTTGCCAATGACACAGTGGAAGTGACAAATAGTTGTTGACGGTGTTCTACCACCTCCATTATCAGGATCCTGTTTTCCTGCGGACTGAACCGCTGCTTCCTACTCTTCTCCTACTTGCCCTTCCCTGACCCCGAGAACCCAGGCTGGTCCTCCGGGGGGATTGTGGGGTTCTCCTCCATACTTGCTACGGCAACATCCATTCTGCTTCGCTGTTGTTTGGCATTTGTTTGCCTGTTTTTTTCTACTTTTATGGTGATTTTTCCCACCTGACATGTGTGAATTGCAGGCCTGTCACTGGTTTTCGCAGATTTTCGTATCACAATTGCCTAATCTGCTCTTTTTTTGCGATTGTGTTTCGCATCTTTGTGGCGTTGATTTTAACGCGGTCATTTGACGTGTTATCTGGTGACTATCGAATGGTACCGCGGTTTTGTGAATACTTAGTTAACACGGCGTAATTTCCTGTGATAGACTGCAATGTTGAGAGTTGCGTTAAGTTACTTTTGCGATGGTTATCACACGTTCTTGAGAATATGCCCCAAAGTGTGTTTTAACAAGTGGAATAATCTAAAGCTGCAATGTGCTCAGAAAAGAAAATAGTGATGCAGATCTATATGGTAGCCCAGTGAAAACACATTTGGCAACTCCAGTTCCTAATAAATTTCCTGGAAGAATAGCATGTTTCTATTGCAATAAATCAGATACATCTGTAAAGCATAAAGCGAAAACAGATGATGCAGATGCTAATGTTTTTCAGTGTGCCAAGTTCGTTCAAGATGCAGCACTTATTGCAAAAGTGGCTATGGGTGATAGGCACGCACAAAATGCTGAATACCATCATAAATGTTAAGTTGGACTCTACAACAGAGCACACAGTGTATGAAAGAATACACATTACCTATTGAGACCCCCCTGTAGAAGGAATAGCTCTAGCTGAGCTTGTATCTTATCTGAAAGATTCGCAAGTGGGAGGTGTTCAAACAATTTTCAAACTCTGTGACTTGGTAAACCTTTGCACAAGTAGAGTAAAGCAGCTCGATTCCACTGCAGGTAAGGTTAACTTTGGCAAGACTACAAGAGAGTTCTCAGAAATACAAGAGGTTTGCAGGCATACAAAAGGAAGAGATGTCCTGTTCGCCTTCACGATGATAAAAGATCTGCATTAGTATTTGCCTGTGACAAGTCAGATTCTGACGCTGCAAATATTGCTAATGCAACAAACACTGTTATAAGGGACATGATGCAGAAATCTGAAAACTTCAATGGAATGTTTTGTGATGATAGTAGAAACAGATCAGTTCCAGAATCACTTTTTGCCCTTGTTAAATTTATGCTTGATGAATCTGACATAAGAGATCAGTATTCCTGTGAAACAGCCAATACCTATATAGAGTTGCCTATTTCCGAATTACTGATGTTTAACAGTGTAAATAATTCAAGAATAGACTCTTCTTCAGTTCATAGACATAACAGCAACAAAGAAACTCCTCTGTTTTTATATATATATTGCTCTTTCTGTCCTCAATAAAATGAGAAATTGAGAATTTATAGACATGTTTCATAAATTAGGTATTTGTATGTCATGTGAAAGGGTTTTGCCAATATCTGCTGTCTTAGGAAATAGCATTTGTGCACTGTATAAAAGTGAACAAGTTATGTGTCCATCAAAACAGAAGTTGCACATACTCACTAGTGGAAATATTGATAACGTAGATCACAACCCAAGTTCCTTGACAGCTAAAGACTCCTTCAATGGAACAGCAAAACTCTGACACAACACGAGAACTAGAGGGAATTGATTGTGGTATGTGGTGATTAATCCTAATATGGCAGAGTGAAAACAGATTTCAAATCTTCCAGTACTGAATACAAATATCGAACCAGCTTCATAAACAATACAGATCACATTCTATTACTGTCTATACTAGTTGATCGTCAAAGTGATAATTGATGCTGCTAACACCTATGAGTATAAATGGCTTGAAAGATTGATGCACAATGTTGAGAGTGGAAATATTTCCTCTGATAAAAGCATACCTTGCGCAGCATATTATGATCATTGCTACCCCCTATAAATAGACTATTGTCAACTACTGTACTTTTGCTGCTGTTCATAGAAAGTGATCACAGAACAATGGAGTAACCCAAAATTAACCCGAAGGACCTGGGTAACTTATGATACAGACAAGTTACTATTGCCACTCTACACAGATATCCAAACGATCCAGGCTTAATGAAAGAGCATTGGCGTTTTGACCCGACACCTGGGGAGGGAAAGGAGCAACTGAATGCCTCAAACGTAGGTCTAGGAAGGTGCAGGAGTGACTTATAGAGAAAACAGGAGTCATCTCTTAGAGTATAGAAAAGTATTAAGAATTATTATAAAGAAACGGATGCTCTTTATTTAAGCCTGGATCGTTTAGATATCAGTGCAGAGTGGCAGTAGTAAAACAATTGGACTACTTCCAGATGCGATATATGCTATATAGAATGTGTATACCGGACATGCTTCCATGTATAATGTATATGTAAATAGGAAGGTTGTTTGCGACTGACTTTAAGTGATGTAACTAAACTTTCAGAAAAGCAATTATGTGTATATGTCTTAATCTTCTGTTTTTGAAATCTTGTCTGTTGCCCTAACTTCTTAACTTTGGATTGAATCTACGAGATTGTTCTTCTTTTCCATATAGTGGTAGGAGATCTTCTGATATATTAAGTTCTCCTATGCCTCAGGCTGCTTTTTCCGATCGGACCATTGTTTGTATCATAAGTTCACAGACAGAGCTCATTCTAAAAACGTAGTCTTACATTGTGTGAAAGTAATTGGAGAATCTGTCCAGCATCTCAATCCAGGACTGACATCTATTATTTCAACGGACCAACCTCTCTTCGCCCTAGAAAAACAAATTCAATGAGATGCACCACATCTATTGTAGAAACTTTGCCATATTTGTAACTGAAAAATGTGGTCCTCTTTTTTAATTGGTAGAATTTTAAACTGAAGAAAAATATTTCTATGAAATATTAGGTCATAATGTTTTTCTCCACTTTCAATTAAGCCAATTAAGTCATAATGTTTTATGAAGCATGTTTTTTCACTTCCGTTCCTACCCTTTTAAAGAAATAGCTGCATTTTTCTCTTATATATATGGCACCTTTTCTACAGGCCATTGGGAGCAAGATGCCAGGTGTTTGTAAATGTGACACTTGGAAATGGGATTACATTTAAAAAAGGAGTTTTATGGAATCCATATAAACTTTAAGTTAACTCTTCAGTTTCATTTTCTGCCATTTCAAAGTGTTGCCTTTACACACAGCAGGCATCTTGCTCCCACTGGCTGGTAGACACGGTGTCACATTTATAATTGAAAAATACAGACATTATCTTAATTTGGAGAAATTTAAAGTGCGCATAAATGTTCCATATCATGAAAAGTTTTGAAGAACATTTTCTATACTTTAAATTTCTCCCATCTAAAACAATTACTACATGTTTGTAGTATACATGTAACTTTAGTGTAGTTCCTATTTTCCCAATAGGCTCTGCGCATTGGAATAACATAAACAGTAGTATAGACGTAGAAGTGCGGCCCCCAAACTTAATTGGGGTTGTTAACAACTAGCTCAGAGGTCACTGGAAACTTTCTTGACTGAATAGGAATTGATCAGCTTCCCTGGCACAGCCAAGAAGGGATTCAGTTTTCCAACAACCGCATAAATATGACAACTTTGCTCCTCAGATAAGAGTCAATCTCTAGGGTTGTGTGAAATAAGGAATATGCTACTTACCAGTATGCATCTGTTCTTGGCATAGAGGGCTGCAGAGTGGTACATTATGAATAGATCGCCATCTGGTGTTGGGCTCGGATGATTGCACTTTGTTTTTCTCTTGGAGAGTCTTTTGTATCTTGGTGACTCCTCCCTTAGTTGGTAGTGCGCATGGGCATCGGCTCCATCCTTAGATTGTTTTGCCATAGTAGGGTTAGATGGAGTAGTATAGTAGAATACAGATAAGAGTGCCCATGTAAGTGTATCTAAATAAGATAGTGTTGGAACAGACACAGGTTTCCGGGGAGGCTGGGAGGGCATGTACCACTCTGCAGCCCTCTATGCCAAGAACAGATGCATACTGGTAAGTAGCATATTCCGTTCGAGGCATATGGGCTGCAGATGGTACATTATGAATAGACTATACAGCAGTTCTCTCCCTAGCGGTGGTCGCCCGTGTCTGTTGCAACTGTCTGAAACAATGTTTTTAATACTGCTTGTCCCACTCTAGCTTGTTGTGTTGAGTGCACATCTACACAATAATGTTTTGTGAAAGTGTGCGGTGTAACCCAGGTAGCCGCTTTGCATATGTCATCTAGTGGAATGTTTCCCAGAAATGCCATAGATGCCCCTAGTTTACGTGTAGAGTGAGCTCTAGGAGGAACAGTTAATGTTCTCTTTGCTTTTAAGTAGCATATTTGAATGCATTTTACAATCCACCTAGCAATGCCCGCTTTGGAGATGGGATTGCCTTTATGTGTGGGAGAAAACGCAACAAATAGCTGTTTTGTCTTTCTGAAAGTTTGTGTTCTCTCTATATAGTACAATATGGCCCTTCTAACATCCAGTGTATGTAGGGCTCTTTCCGCTACTGTTTGTGGTTTTGGAAAGAAAACCGGTAATTCCACTGACTGATTGATGTGGAATGCTGAAATAACCTTTGGTAAGAATTTTGGGTTTGTTCTAAGAACCACTTTATTTTGGTGTAGCTGCATAAATGGTTCCTGAATCGTAAAAGCCTGCAGTTCACTTACTCTTCTAAGTGACGTGATAGCTATGAGGAAGGCCACCTTCCATGTGAGGAATTGTATTTCACACCTATGCATAGGTTCAAAGGGTGGCCCCATTAGTCTGGTAAGCACTATGTTGAGATTCCAGACTGGGGAAGGTGGTCTTCTTGGTGGAATGACTCTTTTGAGTCCTTCCATGAAAGCTTTAATTGCTGGTACTTTAAACAATGACAGGTGTTGTCTGTTTTGTAGGTACGCCGCTATGGCTGCTAGATGAACCCTAATAGATGTATATGCTAGGTTACATTGTTGTAAGTGTAATAAGTAGCAAATGATTTGTTTAGTGGATGCGTCCAGAGGGTTGATGTGCTTACTGTTACAGTGTATAGCAAACCTCTTCCATTTTGCTGCATAGCATGCTCTGGTGGTAGGACGTCTTGCCTGTTTAATGATTTCCATGCATTCTGGTGGTAAATCTAAATACCCAAACTCTATGACCTCAGGAGCCAGATCGCTAGGTTCAGTTGCTTGGGATCTGGGTGCATTATTTCTCCATGGTTCTGTGTAAGATGCATGGGTAATAATCTTAGCTTTTGATGTGGTACTTGTGAGAGTTGTAGCAGCGTGGTGAACCACGGCTGTCTTGCCCACGTGGGTGCCACTAGTATCATTGTCATTGAGTGCTGCTGCAGTTTCCTCACCAGTAGTGGAATTAGTGGTAGAGGAGGGAACGCGTAAGCAAATTTGTTGGACCAATTTATCCACAGTGCATTGCCCTGGGACCTTTGGTGTGGGTACCTGGATGCGAATTGTTTGCATTTTGCGTTTTGATGATTTGCAAACAGATCTATCTCTGGTTGCCCCCATTTTTGGAAGAATGGCTGTAGTATTTGGTCGTGCAGTTCCCATTCGTGAACTTGTTCTGACTGTCTGCTTAGGATGTCTGCTATCTGATTTTGAATTCCTGGTAGGTGTTCCGCTAACAGGTAGATTTTTTGAGGAATGGCCCATCTCCATATGTCCTGTGCTAGTTTGGACAGTTGGAGAGAGTGTGTCCCCCCCTGTTTTTGAATATAATACATTGCAGTCATGTTGTCTGTTCTGATCAGGACTGCCTTGTTTGTTATTTGCATTTGGAAAGCTTTTAGTGCTAGAAATATTGCTAACAGTTCCAGGTAGTTGATGTGCAGCTTCTTTTGCTGCGCACTCCACTTCCCCTGTACTGTGTATTTGTCCATATGCGCTCCCCATCCGGAGAGCGATGCGTCCGCTGTTATTATTACTTGTGGAACTGGCTCTAGGAACGACCGTCCTTTGGAAATGTTTTCTGTGTTCCACCACTTCAGAGAGCGATACGTCCGGTCGTTTACCAACACCAGATCTGTAATCTGACCTTGAGCCTGATTCCACTGTGTCGCTAGACACTCTTGTAGTGGACGCATTTGTAGTCTGGCATGTGGTATTAGCAGTATGCAAGAGGACATCATGCCTAATAGTTGCATAAACACTCGTGCTGGTAGTGAGTGTTGTGGTTGAAATTTTTGTATTAACCCGACCATTGTCTGTACTCTGATTGGGTTGGGGTATGCTATTGCCTTTTCTGTGTCTACTGTAGCCCCCAGGTATTGCTGGATCTGGTTTGGTTGCAGGTGTGATTTTTTGTAGTTCACCGTAAACCCTAGGTGGTGCAGCAGTTGAATTGTCTTCTGTGTGTTGTGAAGACATTCTTCCTTGGATTTGGCCTTTATTAGCCAATCGTCCAAGTATGGGAAGACATGTATTTGTTGTCTTCTTAGATGTGCTGCCACCACAGCTAGGCATTTTGTGAAAACTCTCGGTGCTGTTGTGACACCGAACGGAAGGACCTTGAACTGGTAGTGTTGTCCTTCTAACACAAACCTTAGGTATTTTCTGTGGGCTTTGTGAATTGGGATATGAAAGTAAGCGTCTTTTAGATCCAGTGTAGAAAGAAAGTCCCCTTGCTTCAGTAAAGGGAGTACTTGTTGGAGCGTGACCATGTGGAAGTGCTCCGAATTTATGTAAGCATTGAGAGGTCTGAGGTCTAATATTGGTCGTAGGGACCCGTCCTTTTTGGGGATCAGGAAGTATAGAGAGTATACTCCTGTTCCTTGTTGATCCTTTGGGACCCTCTCTATTGCATGCTTTTGTAGAAGTGCTAGCACTTCTTCTCTTAACAATGTCAAATGATCCTGACTCATTGGGCGCTGTTTGGGGGGGATGTTTGGCGGGGTAGCTGTGAGTTCTAGGCAATAACCATGTTGGATAATTTGTCTCACCCACTTGTCTGACGTGATGTCTTCCCAGACAGGTAGGAACTGTGATAGACGTCCCCCGACCGGTGTTATGTGGTCTGGGGGGAGATCTATGAAGTCACTGTTTTGGTGTTGAGGCGTTGCGGGTGTTATTATTTCCGCGGCCTCTACCCTTATTGTTGTTACCTCTGTAATTACCTCTTGAATTACCTCTGGGTGATGTTGGTGTGAAAGATGTGGATTGCTGATTTGTTCCTGTGTTTTTTGAGCCCCCTCTATAGGTGGATCTACGAAAGGAACCTCTGTGCGTTGGCTGTTGCAATGCTCCCATTGACTTAGCCGTTTCTGTATCCTTTTTCATCTTTTCTAATGTCTCGTCTGTACTTGAACCGAACAATGTCTTCTGATCAAATGGTCTGTTCAGTAGGGCTGTTTGAACTTCCTGTTTGAATCCTGAGATTCTGAGCCATGCGTGTCTTCTTAGCATGACACTAGTGTTAATAGACCTTGCTGCAGTGTCTGCTGCGTCTAACGCACACTTAATGGAAGTATTAGTTATTATTTTACCTTCCTGAATTAATTGGTCTGCCTTCTTTTGATGTTCTTTAGGAAGATGTGTGAGAAGCTTTTCTAACTCATCGTAATGTGCCCTGTCGTAACGTGCGAGTAGAGCTTGTGTATTAGCTATACGCCAGCTATTTGCTGCCTGTGATGCTACTCTCTTGCCTGATGCATCTATTAACTTCGACTCTTTATCTGGTGGAGGAGCCTCTCCTGTAGATAATGAGTTTGCTCTCTTACGAGCGGTTGAGACCACTAGCGAGTCTAGAGGTACATGCCCTCTAATAAATATTGGGTCCTTTGGAGCCGCTTTATATTTTTTATCGATTCTTGGGTTTAACACCCTGGCTCTCACTGGGTTTTCGAATATTTCTTCTGTGTGAGTGAGAAGACCCTTTAGCATAGGAAGAGTACCTGATGTTCTCTGTGCACTAGGTAGAGTCTCTAACAAGAAATCCTCTATCTGAGGTTCTGTGTGCATATCTAGTTTGTGATATTTTGCTGCCCTATTAATGAGCTGCACAAAACCTGTGTTATCATCAGGTGGTGAAGGCTTTGAGGGGTATAGCTCTGGGTCGTTGTCTTCATCTGACCCTACATCGTAATTTTCCCATGGATCTTCCTCATCCTGGATAGATTCGTCATCCCCTTGAGGTTCTCCCTCCCCTATATCACTGTCTACATCTGACTGAGGTGTAGCTGGTCTTGGTGTGGAGGGTGTAGGAATATGTGGCCTATTGTGAGGAATAGGAGAAGAGGGTGTGTCTTTAGGACGAGGAGAAGCAGGAGGAGTTATGTTCGTCCCCATTGTTCTCTTTTTTGGAGGAAGAGGTTTATCTTCTGACTGTTCACTCTTTCTCTTCTTAGTGACCACTTTCCCAGTTTGTGGGTCAATAAACAAGATCTTTTGCTTGGGATCTGTTTGTTGCTCTTGAATCGGTACCGAGGGTCCTGGTTCCGAGAGCTGTTTTTGTTTTCGATCCTCAGATCTTTCTGGTTTCGACACCGAATGTCTGCTCGATTCCGATTTTTTGGGTATCGAGTGTCTTTTGGGCGATACATCATATTTCTTTTTCGACATGGAATGTTTCGATACCGAGCTCTCCTTTATATGCCGCCTCGGTGTCGAAGTCGATGACGCCCTTTTCTCGGATCCGACGTGGTGGGATTCCGAGTGTTTCGGTTTCAGTTTCGGTTTCGTTGCCGGGCCCGAAGGCGGGGCGTCGGAAACTTTTTTCAGCGATTTGACCGGGCCCGAGGGCGGGGTCGTTACCGCACGGGGTCGGTTTTTCGGTAAGGGGACGTCGTCACTCACGGTTTGTTGCTCGAAGAGTTCTTCAACCTCCGACTGGTCCCCTTCCGACCCCGACTGGTCCTCTTCTTCCTCGATTTGTTCGTCTCCGAACAGCTCCGGGATCGCCTCCGCCTGCATTCTGGAAGCCTCGTGCCTTCGAGCTCGACGATTTCTAATCGTTAGCTTGGAGGAGAATGCTGCGCAGGCTTCGCAGTCCCTGGATTCGTGTTCAGGCGATAGGCAGAGGTTGCACACCTCGTGTAGGTCCTTGTGTGGGAACTTAGCACCACACGATGGACATTTTTTGAATGGAGTCCTTTCCATGGACTCCGGGCTTGACTGCGCCGAGAAAGGTCTCTTGTTCCTCGACGTAGATCCAAGTTTTTCTCTTCTATTTTGAATTTGTAACGCGTCGGAATGGAAAAGAACGCGTTCGCTAACAATACCGTCGAATTGGAAAGGGAATACGCGCCGAAAAATCACTTTCTTCAGAAGTTGATCTGGAGCGTCTCGATCTTCATCCGAACCCGATGGCGGAAAAAAACAATCTAAGGATGGAGCCGATGCCCATGCGCACTACCAACTAAGGGAGGAGTCACCAAGATACAAAAGACTCTCCAAGAGAAAAACAAAGTGCAATCATCCGAGCCCAACACCAGATGGCGATCTATTCATAATGTACCATCTGCAGCCCATATGCCTCGAACTAGACAATTATTTTACTCAGTCAGTTGTGCAGATTACTTTCACCAAGATGCAGAGAATAGAGAGACGGGTGTTTTCAATAAAAGGTATTATTTATTGAACAGTCTTTCTTCTCATGCAAGAGAAATGGATTGCCACAATTGCAATACTAGTTATTAGATAAAGTGTGTACAGTAAAATGAGTATTGCGAAATAATACTGTAAAAGCATTGATATGGTTTCTTAGCCATACAATGGTTAAAATGAATAAAATATATACAGTCATATATACATTAGGCTAACGTACTCAACTGGTGCTTCTAACTTTGCCTACCCCAGTGTGCCTGACCTAAGCCTAACACGTGGAAGGGAGTAAGTAAGTAGTTTAAGTTAAGTTGGTTTTGCCAAGGTTTGCTTCAAGAATTCTCTCTAAGGGTTTAGTCAACACCATACCTCTGGAATAGAATGTTGGAGGTCTTGTATCTCCTGTCAGGACTCGATATCCCAGTCACTCGCAAGAGTAAGCTGGAAACGCCAGAGCTGGATTTTCTCGGCAGGAGAAAAGACAGCGTCTTTCTCAGTGCGTCAAAGAGGAGGAGGAGGGGCAGCGTCCGTGGGCTGGTTGCATCTGCTGGGCTCTGCAAGGGACCGCTGTTCAGCTCCCGTGTTCAGAACACCATCGTTCGCTCGTTAGCAGCGTTTGCTTAAGGCAATGATGGTATTATTTATACCTGAAAGGTGCCTTGTTTGACGTAAGTTTTTGGACATAAGACGTCAATAAAGATGTCACTAGGAAGTGATCGTCCTTTCAGTGCTCATTAGAGTTCTATTACTAATCAAAACATAGCAAGCGGGGCTTTCCCAGGTTGCTGAGTTTTATCTTGTTGAAGAACTCGGAGTGTAATCTAGGAATCTTAGATAGTGGCTTCAGCTGTGTCATGTACGTTAATGAGCTGCAGAGGCGAGTTTCTGAAATGTGTTTCTGAAATATGCTCCTGAAATATGCTTCTGAAATATGTTTCTGAAACATGGCTGAAATATGGCTCTGATCGTTTATGCCATTATAGGGATATGAATGGATTATAGCCGTATAGGGGCATAAGGTCACAGTATTGATCGGGTCCTAGATTAGAATGCGACACCCACTCCACGATTTTATGTCCATCAAATTACTAAAGCAATAAGATGCATGTGTAACATTGCCCACCCCAAAAAACATATTCGCATTTGAAACAGGTGTTTGTGAAGTACATAAAAGATAGGTACTGTACGTCTTTAATCATAGGAATCATTCAAAAATTATAGTATATGTAATCAGTTGAACGATTGTGCGAAAAATAACACATGAAATATCTCTTTATACAGAAAAGAAGGGCGAGATAATTTCATCACATATAAATGCATTGCTGTAAAATGTGCTAGAGGCTGATGTAAAAGTTCTTTTGTCTCTAGATTTGCCTATAAAATAGAAGTTCTGTTCTCTATGAATAGGTCTACTTTAAGCAAAGAATTCGTGCCAGATAAAGGGGAAAATATTATGAAAAATAGTTCAATTCAAGAAAAATTTTTCTTGTGAACGGGGGAATAGAGTTCCAACGCTTTTCAGTAGTATTTGTTGACCAAAACTGAAGGCCGAATTCAGAGTTCATGGGAATGCTGTGTGTCGGAATGCTTTTCAAAAATTATTGTTTCTGTTCAGGGGAGAACATCATATCAGACAAGCTCTCAAAAAATTGGTCTACAAAATCAGGTGACAGTTCGACCAAGTTCGATAATGCTGATACCTGGCAGGTGTGAGAATGATTGCGGTCATCAAACTCTGTATCCGCAATGCTCACAGAAGGTCGTACCTGGGTGATGTTGCTTTTATTTCTCGCTCCACTGTCACCACCTAGTTGTAGTACAGGAGTCTCAACGAATGCCGTCATCAGGATTGGTAGCCGCGGTGGACAACACAATGCGTGAGCCGTTACAGGACTTAGCAAAGTATCGATATCCATTGGTACTGCTGATGGAAGTGCAAGACAGGTGTCTAACACGCATTCTTCTCTGCATAGCATACATCGAAGCACAGGTAAGATGCAGGTCTGCCATATAGGTCTGAATGAAAGAAACCAGGTCATGTTCAGATCTCTCAGCCTGGCCAATCCAAGGACTCTAGTTATTCGGTCCCGGTAGCGTAGTGCTAGGATCGTTTCTTCCATCCCTGCCGGAGTCATGTCTGCGTTTTGGCTTGCCATATCGGAGCAGGAGGGTCAAAAATAAAATTCCTGCTACAAGTCCCAAAATTAGGGGGATGCCGCCAAAGACTAAATGGAACAAATTTGGAATTAAGCCCAAGACTGCTTTGAATGGTGTTAACAGTCCCGTAAAAATGGTCTTAAATATGCCTGGGATACCTACGGCATCTGACATGTTTAGAATTTCGCTAAGCATTTCTGTGAAATGCACGGGGTAATTTGTTGATAAAAGGTCATGCATCTCCGAAGCCGTCCTTGCAACTTGGAGATCATACGTCTCTTTTGATGACGTGATGGGCACTGTTGTCTGTAAAAGCACAGACTTCATTCTGCTTAAAGTATCAATTCGTATAGAAGAGACTTTTAAACGAGGCCATATGGGAGTCTCTGAGTCTCCAGGGCCATTTGGAAACAATGCTTGCATACAGCATTTGACCATGGATGTTACGCTTACGAGATAGGCTTTCCCTGGCAAAAAGGCCACAACAGCTGTGATCCGTTATTAGAATGTAACTCCCATTTGCGAGTTGTCTAAAGAAAGGCTCTATCTGCGTTGCAGGTGTGACATGTTGGTGGCATGAAAGGTTGTTTGTAGTTCCTTCACAGGCTCCATGTAAATTAATACCCTGGCACAAAAGTATACCACTTGGTGAATGTTTGCAATTTTCACCACTAAGAAATACATTTTTGTTGCTGTCACTGTTGCATGTGTGTGTATATAGTAATTTCCATGCTGACTTAATGTATCCTTTACCCAAACGTTCATACTGGCCAGTCGGTATGTATTCAAGGCAATTTTTAAATCGGAAAGTTGTTATCGGAATAGTGATAATCCTGTGTATTATCCATTCAATGACAGGACTTTCTGACATTGTCAATGGTAATCTCTCAAGTTTTCCATGTTCAGGATTGTATAGTCTGCTCCTTTCTGTGCCAAGCTGATTTGTTTATCAGTAAGGTTAAAGATGGAAAATAATGACGTTGTGTTGATTAAACGCCAAGGCACATAGCCTGAACTAAGATTTTGCAGCGTCCAGCCTAACTGTACAATAGAACGTAATTGTGACTGGCCATGCTGTAACATTAGCAAGTCTTTGTCTATTATATCTATGGCAGATGATACAATACTGTCCAGTGAATATATTCTGGAGGACAGAGTCATTAACCCATTGTCCACTACAGAAAGTGATTTTTCCAAATTAATACGATCAATTTCTCGTATTTTTTCTGCTGTTTCAATTTGTATAATTTTCCATGCCTCGTTGTAAGACGCATATATACTGGTCGCTATGAAACGTTTTTGACGCTGGTCCCAGAATGAAATCGCGCAAATCAGCACCTTCTTTAAGTAAAGATAAGTGTTGTTTAATTTCTGCCAGTGTGGATGATTCTAGCCATTCAAGGCAGAGTTTCCCTACACTGTATGTTGTTACTATCCCTGGATGTTGTCTCTGAGAGTATCTAGGGTCTGGTCTGGTCATTTTTAACCCCTGTGTTTTGTTCAGGAATCTATCTTGACAGTTATTCGTGTCAGTAGGCCAGATTAACCACTTTTTCCAATCAGGATGTGTTCTGTTTAGATGTACAATTTTGGATACGTCTATTTCAATATCTGCAGTTGTATTCTCAGGTATTGGCTTTGGAATAGACGGTTTGTTAAGTTCTTTAATCTTATCTAGGCCAAGACAGGTTGTTTGGTGAATTGTGTCATTCAAAAATACCATTTGTTCTGGGATCATGCAGGCTCGAAATAATGCTTCTAGGCCTTGTACCTGCCACTCTTTAGTACCCCAGATGGTTTTTGTTTCAATGTTGTTTTTCCAAAAATCAAAACCAAATGTCATAATTTTTTCATAAAATGTTTCTGAATATATTAATTTAGTATTTGTCAGCATTGTTTTCAACCCTGTTTTATCTAACAGTTTATAATAAAAGGTTTCTGCATCACTGGTGTTAAATCCTGAGAAGTATTGGAATTTCTCATAGAATGTTTTAGAACTACTTTTAGATGGAGTAGCACAATGTTCCCATTGGTTATACTTTAAAACATTTCTAGGCTGTGCAGATTTATGCAAGTATTGGTCACCATAATGTGTGAAGCAGAACATCTCTTCATAATTCGATGAACCTTGTAAATAATCATGTTCCGTGAATCTAGCTGACATTACTAAATCTGACATCATATTATTTATACTTTCAAAATCCCAATCATCAGACAATGAACTTGGTTTTACAAAGTCACTTAGAGAAACCTTGAACTGGTGAGGATATTTTAAGATTTCAACCGGGCCATACACTTCATAGTCAGTTTTGTCCCACACTACCCCACCGAGTATTGGAATGGCTGTGACATTTACTGTTGACAGTTCTCTTTTCTTCACGTGGGATGATTTGTGTGGTTTCAGGACTAAGTTGATGTTCTGACTTGCTGTGTCCATTGAACTGTATTTTCCCTCAATGAATTTTCCCAAACAAAGTACCATGATGAGCCGAAGCAGGAGGAGGAATATACCTAGTCCAAACCAGAACTCTAACCATGGAGAAACAAGATAAATTTCCTTGAGTTGATGAAAGAGTTCTGTTGCTTTTTCTTTAAAAAGTCTTTGTTTCTGGCGTTACTTCAGGGTTGCTTTTATCTTCAGAAAAGTTATCGAAGTTGATGAAGTAGCCAGAGGCAGTTCTGTCAATTATTGGAATTGTTTTCTCAATTTGTCTTTCGGTAGCACATTCTGATGCCACATCATTGTAGACTGGTGTTTCTTGACGAAATGTTTCAATCTGTGTTTCAAGAGGCACGAGTTCCATGGCATTATTGCATAGTCCCACTCCGTGCACTGCAGGTTTATCGAATGTGATTAGTCTTTCAGTTTGAACCTCTTGAATTGTTGCAAATTTGGGTATTCTGTTGTTTCTTGGGAGTCCACTTGGCCTACTGTTGATTATAGGCCACATGATTGTGGTTTTACCAGGTCGATTGATACAACTCTGTTCTCCTTTTTACCAGCAAGGGGCGGTAGTACTACTGATCTTGTTCCGTTGATTGCTAAGACAGGCACTGCTTTTCTGTAATAAGACCCAAATTCCTTCTTCACCGCTATTTTTTCTCTGACTAGATCCCCAATCTTTGGAATCCAGACAGGCCTTGCTGGGGCTGATAGTGCCTCTTCAGTGGTAGTTGGCTGTTGCTTTAACTTTATGTTGCTTAAGGATTTTCTTGTTTCATTCAAGTCCTGTAAAACAGCCAAACGATCTTTGATGTCAAAGTCTTTATTCTTATCTTCTACCACTGATACCTGACTATCTAAGTCTTGAACGTGCATTCTAGTTCCTAACAATGGTTTGTATGGGCTGAAACCTTTTAGAGAATCTCTTGGCAAATTGTTAAGACTTAACTGGACACTTATTAAATGTTTGACCCACCCATCACCCGAACCTAATACCTTCGCTGTTATAGATTGCTTTATGTCCCGGTTTTTTCTTTCTAACACACTATTCCCTTCGGGGTGTGACGGACAAGAATACCGCAATCCAACGCCCATGCTGGCCATGGCCTCCTTATAAGCTCGAGAGCTGAAAGCAGGACCCTGGTCAGAATGGAACATGGCAATTGCGTATGTGCCGATAAAGACTCGCAGATCTTTTATAACCGTTCTGGCGTCAGCCGAGCGCTGGGGCCACATTTTTTAAGTGAGTATAGTCTAAATGTTATACAATGGGACGCATTTCTCTTTTTTGATTATGCGTATAGAGCGTTTTATGCTTTCTATAAGGGTTCCTTACACTACACTGGCCGGTTCTACACTGCGATCTCTGTTGTAGTCTTCACAATTTTTTGCAAAATATTGAATACCTACGCTCATTCCCGGCCACCAGTACTCTGATTGCAATTCTCTCAGAGAGTCCCTGATTGTTTGGTGTCTCAGACCCAACCCCATATGTGCTTCCTGTAATAGGAATCTTCTCCTGTTCATGTTTGGAATTACTCTATCCCCCACTCCAGGGATTCGAGCAAAAGGAACGGAGTTTGCATCGATTACGTACGCATAATTGAGTGGATAGTTCACGGGTAGTGCTGCACAGTCGCCTTTTACGGACGTTTTTACTGCCAGCATGGTTTCCCCGTCAATGTATTTATCTGAACGCTTTTTTGTGGCTACGGAAGCCGGTTTAGTTGCTTCCGCTGTGGCTGTAATAGCCAATGAATTCCCTGCAACGTGAACGCCATCACGTTGATGACTCAGAGTGTGTATCACGTGAGTCTTTTGTAGTTCTTTCTGTAAAAGAACTACTTGCTTCCAAAGCATTTTATGCTTGATTGTGGCACCTGTGTCATCTTTGTAATTATTTCGGACCCAGCTCTGCAAACTATTATTGTAAGAGTTGACGCAAAAATCCGAATCGCACACTATTAGTGTCGGGAATTCACGTTCCGCATTTTCAAGCGCCATCTTTAAAGATCTGATTTCAGCTCTCTGAGCCGAACAGTTTCTTACTGATTCAGTTTTTGTTATTTTCGGTCTGAATTTACCACACAGCCAGCGACCTTTAACAATCGCGCAGGCTGCATCATAGGATTTGTTTTCTACATTGTAGTGCTGGACAAATCTGTCTGTATAAATTATACAGGAGTACTGTTGGAGAGGCAGAAGTTCGATTGACAGAGGATATTCTTTTTCATACGGTAAATCATTCAGTTTTTTGAATTGCGGAGCAAAATAGTATTTCACATCTTCCGCAGCAAGAGAATTTACCCACTGTATCCATTTTGGATCCAGTGACACTGTAGGCAGGTTTACTGGGCTGAATAGCGCCTCGAAGGCGGATTCCGCTGTGAGGACATTGATCCTTTTGCCATGTGCTAGTTCTCGTTCATTAGCTATTGCAGTTTGCACTGCTTTCACAGTATTTTCCGTGAGACTGAATGTTTTTTCTGCTTGTGTGTACAAGTGTGATTTGTAAGCAATTGGTACAGTTTCTTCCTCATTAGAGGTCAGGTACGTGAATCCGGATCTCCCTGGGATGACTCGGATTACAAGGTTGCGTGTGTTGTCACGTGTTTCTAATTTAGTTTTTGCTAACATGTCTGTTTGCAATGATCTCAAAATTTCTGTGTGTTTTTGAGTCCAGTTGATTGGTGTAAAATCAGGTTTAATTAATTTGTAGAGAGGTTTAACCCTCTCCGCATAATTTAGAATGTAAGTTCTTCCGAAATTCAGGAAGCCTAGAATCGATTGTAAATTCTTCTGCGTTTTCGGTGCTTGGAGTACAGCGCACTTCTCTAAGAAGTTGTCCGCTAGGCTGTTTCCTTCACTTGATAATTCGTATCCTAAAAATAATACTGTAAGATGGGCAATTCGAGACTTTATCCAAGTCGTCATCTGTGAGATAGATGTCATCGGCATAAGATAATGCCTCATCATCATATATTTGTAGTAACTCTGTTACTCTGGCTGAGAATAGTCCTGGGCTGTTCTTGAATCCCTGTGGGAGCCTACAGAAATTTTTCTGTGACCCCATTACTGAGAAAGCGGTCAAGTATCTGCTTTCTGGTGCAATGTTTTGACAAAAGAAACCATTAGATATGTCTAATGTCGTTTTATATTTTTTCCTAACTATGTTATTCATTAGTGCAGCACTATGCGAATTTTGCACTGCAAATGTTTTGCAACATGAGTTAAGGTGTCTGTAGTCAAAAACTAGACGATATGAACTGTCTGGTTTGGAGACAGGAAACAAAGGATTGTTCATTTGAGAGGTGCATGTTTCAATCACCCCCTAGTATTCAAGTTGATCTAAAATCTCCCTGACCTGTTTTTTAGCTTCTTGCTTAATTGGATACTGCCTTTGTGCAGTCGGTTGACTTTTTAACTGGATTTTGTGAGGAGGAGAGTCCTCATCCCATCCTAAATGATTTTTATATAATGCCGGTGCCTGGGCTACTGCCCATTTCCTTGCATATATATATATTTAGCGTGAATCGGAATGTGATTCGAGAAGGCAGGCATAATCATTTCTTCGCCACGAGGGCACTCCCTGACAAACTCTGGGGGCCAATCTTTCTCAGCTAACAGGATGTCATAGCCTTTTGAGAGGTTATCCCAAAATAGACCCCTTATTTTCCTAGTCTAATCTCCCTCTATACGCAGTATTATTTCGTATATCTTATGAGGTTTGCTAACTCTGGTATCGGCAGTTTCCACTTGAATGTATTAATTCGTGTCCACTGTCTCCAGATGACTCATCAGGATCTTGCGAGCTATGCTGATTTCTGCTGCACTGTCTAGCATTGTCTGTGCCCACTCCCCGTTTTTCAACTGTGTCCTCAGTATTCTCGGCATGTTCGATTATTCTAATACTGGCTACCTTCTTTCTTGGAAATTGTAATTTTTTACTTTGAGAAGGTTCCTTATCTTTGGACTTGGTGTGCTCTCCTGGGTCTGACCGTCCTCTTCTTTCCGATTTCTGCGAAAAAGATCGAGAGGGACGTGTATCAATACTTTGATATCTATCAATCTTCTTCAAGTTATCCCTATTTCTAAGGTTATATCTTTTCTCAGAGGGCTCCCTCTGGGGAGACTGGTGTTCTCGAGTCGGAGTTCTTTCCCTCCGCCGAGGAGACCTTCCTCTGGACTGGAAAACTTTTTCCTTGGGAGTGGATTGTTTATTTCCATCCCAGCTCTTTTTAGGAGTGTTTGAATTATTTTTAATAAATAATTTTTCAGGATTTTCGAGTAGTTGGGGGTTTACTGGTTTCCCACCCAAGCTGTCTCTACCTAATTCTTCATAGCATTTCTCTATGATTCTGGCAAGCTCAATTGGTTGATCTGTTATATCTGTTTCTTTCAACTTTTGGCGGATCGTTTTACCCTCCATTGCCAATTGAACTAACTCTCTATATGCTTTTGTTAATTCTCTTATTTTAACTAAGAGTTCTTCACCTGACATTTTATCAATGTCTGGATGTGGTGTGTAACTGGCTAGAACCGGCCACGTTGCTCCTGGTCTACCTAGTGGACCGAGCCTGGTAATGTGATCATTGTGTTTTAGGGCGCCTTTAAACCAGAGCAGATGCTCTTGGTATTTTAATGGGATTTCAATCTCCTCGAAAGGAGCGTACTCTTCCGGTGGATCCCCTACTATGTAGTAGTGGAACTCGTGTGTTGCGGTGTTTGCCGCTGGAAATTTTATCCATGAATAGAATACCTCTGTCTGCCGATATTCGTGTGCCTCTATCACGAAGACGACTGTGCCACCTTGTGTGGTCTGTCCATTTTCTATAAGTTTTGACGTTATAGTTTTTCTTATATTATTAATTAATAATAATTATTATTATTATTATTATTAATATTATTATTATTAATGGCATTTGTAGAGCGCGTGCAATTACCCGTAGGCGTCTCGGCGCTGGTATGCAATGCTGTCTATCCCTGATCAGAAGATTGGTAGCTGGGTTTACTGGTTGAATAACCACGTCTTCAATTTCCTTCTGAACTGGAGGAGTGTGGGACTTGTTTTAATGTGGTTCGGTAAGGAGTTCCAGATTTTAGGGGCTGCGATAGCAAAGCGGCGATCACCCCATGAGACTGTTCTGCTTCGTTGGACCACAAGTTGGTTAAGCGAGGAGGAACGAAGTGTTCTGGATGGATTGTAAGGAGTTAATAGCTTTTTGAGGAAGCGCGGTCCTTGATCCTGCAGGGTCTTATAGACTATACATAGTGCTTTGAATTTGGCCCTATTTTGAATGGTTAGCCAGTGGTAATCTTTCAGGGTGTCCGAGATGGGAGCAAACTTGGGTTTTTTAGAAAGCACGCGTGCTGCTGCATTCTGCACAGTCTGCAGCTTTTTCGTAACTCTGCTTTGTGCATTAAGCAATAGACCGTTGCAGTAATCCAACGATGTGAGAACCAAGGAGGTGACTAACGTCTTGGCTGCTGAATCTGGCAAATAAGGGATGATCTTTTTTATTATTCTGAGCTTGAAATGGGCATTAGATGCCACCTTATTTGCATGGGCCATGAAACAGAGCTTGTCGTCAAATGTCACTCCTAGGTTTCTGACCTTAGCGGTGGGGGTGGGAGGGACACCAAGAGCCGATGGCCACCAAGCTGCCGACCAGGCTGGCAGAAGGTTGCCAAAGATGACCACCTCAGTTTTATCGGAATTGAGCTTCAGGCAATTTCTTGCCATCCACTCACCGATAGCAATCATCCCCCTTTGGAATCTTTCTGCCACCTCCTGTCCATCTCCCTTTATGGCCAAGACCAGCTGGGTGTCGTCGGCGTATGAGGTGAGGCTCATCCCGTGTGCTTTAATGACACTTGCAAGGTCCGACACATAGATATTAAATATTGACCGGGATGATTATCGTACCCGGTTCAGTAATACCAGCGTCCTGTTGATTCGCATTTACTGCGATATCAACGGTTCCGTTTTCAGTGTCTGACTTTTTATTGTCACAAAGGTTTTGCAGAACAGGTTTCAAGGAAAACAAAGATTAGGTCTCCTTGAGGAAATTTCAACCAATCCCGCTAGATGAGGCAAGGCAAGAGATAACCCGGTGTAAGTCAGGCTCCCCAGAGGACCCATGTCCACCTAAACTGTGGGATCCTTTAGCGGACGCTATTGCACCTATGCTTCAACACATCTGGAACACATCCATAGACACTGGGGAATTTCCGGAGAGTTGGAAGCATGCGACGCTCCTTCCACTGAAGAAGAAGCCAAACGGGGATGCGGAGGATTTAACTAACCTCCGTCCTATCTCTCTGCTGGCAGCTCCCGGGAAAATGCTGGAAAAACTAATTCAGCGCCAGCTGAATGCTCATGTCGAATCTAATAACATCCTTCATGAGACTCAGTCCGGGTTCAGACTCGGCTTCAGTACGGAGACGGCGCTGATTGAGGTGGCTGATTCTTTGAGGTGGTCGTTAGATTCAGGAGACTCGGCTATGCTGATGCTCCTGGATCTCTCGGCCGCGTTTGATACGGTGGATCATGCTAGGACGGTCCAACGTTTGGCAGAAATTGGTCTACAAGATCAGGCACTTGGTTGGATGCAGTCCTACTTGTCAAACCGAACGCAGAGGGTCACTCTAGGCACATGTGCCTCAAAGCGTAAGCCGCTGAGATGCGGGGTCCCGCAAGGATCTGCCCTAAGCCCCCTTTTGTTTAATGTTTATCTTGCCCCTCTTTTCTCCCTCATTGCCAACTGGGGAGTCACCGCAATATCTTATGCCAATGACACCCAGTTGGTTTTTCCCTACTCAGAGGTTTCAGAAGCGGCATTTGCAAACTTTAAGGGCTGCCTTCAGGATGTGGCATCCTGGATGAATACTAATAAGTTGAAACTGAATCCGGGAAAAACGGAAGTGATCTTCTTTGGCAAAGGCAGTCACCCTCCAGCTGAGCTCTGGTGGCCGATTGAGATGGGTACCCCACCTCCCCCCTCCCAGTGGGCAAAAAATCTGGGGGTCAAGTGGGACGAAAATCTCCCTTTTGTGCCCCAGATCCATCAGGTCACAGGGTGCTGCCTGAGCAAAATGAGGAATCTCCGCCCAGTCCTGAAACCTTTGCCTGAGTTCCTTTCAAAGAGCACATTTCCCCCCATCTTCGGGCCTTGCACTGGCTCCCGATTGCCAGTAGAATAAAATTTAAAACTCTTACTCTGGCCTACAGGTCCCTCTACGGTACTTGCCCTAATTATCTGAGAGCCCGTCTGCCCAGATACACACAGACCCGCTCCCTTCGCTCAAACGATCAGGTGCTACTGAGTGTGCCGTGAATCAAAAGGGCTAGATTAGGCAGCCGGACCTTTCCAGCCAACGTGGCCCGTCTCTGGAACTCCCTACCTCCTGAGCTGCGAAAGGCCCAATCAGAAACAAGCTTTAGGAGACAGCTTAAGTCGTGGCTGTTTTCGGAGCCTCTCTAAGCCGCAGACTCCCAGCTCGCTTTCTTGCCATGCCCTCACAGCGCCGGGACGCCTCCTAGTTGAGGCAGCTGTTCACGCTTTATAAATACCAGTATTATTATTATTATTAGATGCACAATATTTTGGAACACTGTATCCTTCAACGTTGAATAAACCAGAGCTCTACATAGGAATCTCTTCCTACTAAGTTCGGGCGGATTTTAGCCTGTCACTCACTCCAGACGTCTATTGGAGTATTTACGGGAGAAAGGGTCTGTATGAAAAATGCACGACTGAGTTACTCTAACGTCTTGCGTTAGTTTATCGCCTTACCAAACGTTTGGGCGCCATGTAGTGTAGTTCCTATTTTCCCAATAGGCCCTGCGCATTGGAATAACATAAACAGTAGTATAGACGTAGAAGTGCGGTCTTCCAGGTCTCTACTGACTATGCTAAACTTAATTGGGGTTGTTACCAACAAGCTCAGAGGTCACTGGAAACTTTCTTGACTGAATAGGAAATGATCAGCTTCCCTGGCACAGCCAAGAAGGGATTCAGTTTTCCAACAACTGCATAAACATGAAAACTTTGCTCCTCAGATAAGAGTCAATCTCTAGGGTCGTGTGAAACAATAGACAGTTATTTTACTCAGTCAGTTGTGCAGATTACTTTCACCAAGATGCAGAGAATAGAGAGACGGGCGTTTTCAATAAAAGGTATTATTTATTGAACAGTCTTTCTTCTCATGCAAGAGAAATGGATTGCCACAATTGCAATACTAGTTATTAGATAAAGTGCGTACAGTAAAATGAGTATTGCGAAATAATACTGTAAAAGCATTGATATGGTTTCTTAGCCATACAATGGTTAAAATGAATAAAATATATACAGTCATATATACATTAGGCTAACGTACTCAACTGGTGCTTCTAACTACGCCTAACCCAGTGTGCCTGACCTAAGCCTAACACGTGGAAGGGAGTAAGTAAGTAGTTTAAGTTAAGTTGGTTTTGCCAAGGTTTGCTTCAAGAATTCTCTCTAAGGGTTTAGTCAACACCATACCTCTGGATTAATGTTGGAGGTCTTGTATCCCCTCTCAGGACTCGATATCCCAGTCACTCGCAAGAGTAAGATAGAAACGCCGGAGCTGAATTTTCTCGGCAGGAGAAAAGACAGCGTCTTTCTCAGCGCGTCAAAGAGGAGGAGGAGGGACAGCGTCTGTGGGCTGGTTGCATCTGCTGGGCTCTGCAAGGGACCGCTGTTCAGCTCCTGTGTTCAGCACACCATCGTTCACTCGTTAGCAGCGTTTGCTTAAGGCAATGATGGTATTATTTATACCTGAAAGGTGCCTTGTTTGACGTAAGTTTTTGGACATAAGACGTCAATAAAGATGTCACTAGGAAGTGATCGTCCTTTCAGTGCTCATTAGAGTTCTATTACTAATCAAAACATAGCAAGCGGGGCTTTCCCAGGTTGCTGAGTTTTATCTTGTTGAAGAACTCAGAGTGTAATCTAGGAATCTTAGATAGTGGCTTCTGCTGTGTCATGTACGTTAATGAGCTGCAGAGGCGAGTTTCTGAAATGTGTTTCTGAAATATGCTACTGAAATATGCTTCTGAAATATGTTTCTGAAACATGGCTGAATTATGGCGCTGATCGTTTATGCCATTATAGGGATATGAATGGATTATAGCCGTATAGGGGCATAAGGTCACAGTATTGATCGGGGTCCTAGATTAGAACGCGACATAACAGTGGCACATAAGACTAGAGGTATTCCAGTACCACCAGTACATACGACATAGAATATCAGTCACCCATACACATTTATCCCATTCATACGCACACATGTTCATATATCCCCAAAGTGCACTCTGTCACTGGCACACTTGGCAGTCCTATCATAGTGCCCAATGTCAAAGTATTTTGTTCAAACCATCGTATCTGGTTCTATGGAGGAGCCACAATATATGCTGGAATTGATTTCACTCATATTACAGATTGATATTGCATTAGTAAAAGAAAGTCAGAAATAAAAGTTTTATGGATGCATAAGAAACAAACTCTCACCCATCCTCTCTGATACTGCATTCCTCTACATCTTCAGAAGAAGAACCTATGCAACTAGGCCTCATTAGAACGCCATTATCTTAAGAAGAAAATAAGAATGCGCTTGTAAATGTAAATGTGGCATATTTGTATAGCGCGAACAGTGACCCGGAGGCATCCCGGCGCTTGTACTCCTACCACAAGGGAACCCCTCCTGGCTTTTCCTTGTGGGGTGTCCACTCCTGGGCATCCCATGGTGAAACCAGGCATCCCTTGTGCATCGGGGGCCTTTGTGGAGACTAAGCAAGCTATTGCCCAGAGTTGCAGCGTGGGACCCATGCTTAGAATCGGCACTGAGGCGAGAATAACTGGTCAGAGGAATTTATGCCCGAAACCCGCTGAGGCGGGAATCGAACCCTGGTCCCTGGCCAGCGTTCTGCATCAAGGTCTGCCGCTCTAAGCATTGAGCCACACTTCTCCACGTAGCTTAGGGCTCTGTTTATATTGTGGTCAGGTAGAGCATCTTTGAGAAATACTGTCCGATCAGACCAAAGAAGGCTTTGGGAAATGAGAAGAGGTGCCCTAAAGGCAAGGGAAGGTAATGAGTAATTTTTTTCAAACCATGCCTCAAATGAATCAAATCATGTCTAGACCTGGTTTCATTATTCTTCAAGTGAAATAGAATTTCTGTCCGAAGGATGTAGTTCTTCCTGCTCTAATAGATTGCCGAACTTGAGCAACATATATGGATATCAGGGACAGATGTACAATGCTTTTCTTAGGTTGCAAATGACCCAATTCGCAGAATCTGGCCTTTTGCGACCAGACAAAAAACATTTTCCTTTGGACCAAACCCTATTTTGCGATTCAGTGACCTACTACCGAATCACAAACTGGGTTAATGTTTCGGTTTTAGGAAGTGGCGTGTTAAGGCCTTCCCTTCATAATAGAGACTTGCAGTGGTAAGTGTAAATGTTTTGCAACCAAAATGCAGTTGCAAAACATTTGCATTTTACTGCCTACTACAAGTAGGTGGTAACCTATTCACAAATGGGTAAGGGCCCTCAAGGCACCCCTTCCCCTATGTGAATGGTTGTAAAAACATTTTTAAAGAGCAGGAAGTGATCCCAAGAACCTCTGCCTACTCTTAAAAAAGAAAACTTAAAATTTTTGTTTTTGAAACACATCCAGTTTTACTTACAGGAAAAAACATGCTTTATTTAAAAGCAATCACAAACATGGTGGTCTGCCGATGCCGAAAGGCCACCATACCTGTGATTTTAGCAATTCCTGATTGGTCGCTGATTGTGACTTACCTCCTGGATATTAATGAGGTAGGTCAATTTGCAACATACTTGGAATAGCATACAGTGTAAGACACACTGTAGTACATCGCTGTTTGCGATTACCTAATGGCGAATCACTAAAATTCGCTATTAGGCAATCACAAACATAAACCTTGTACATCTGGACCTTAGTTGCGCAAAAGATTATATGCTTTCCAACATGTTAGAAGGAGGCTCCTTCAATATTAGAAGCAGCTGATAACGCTCCTGTTTTTTCCAGATCTATAGAGGATCAAACTCACTCAATTTGTTTACCTGTCTCCAGACACTACAAATGCATAACTTTTGATCTCATTGCAACTCCTAGATATCCAATAATACTTGGAAAGTATTGGTTAACTTTGCACAATTCTTTTATTAACTGGTCAGCTGGACTTTCTTCTTAGGTTCAGAATATTGCTGTCAAAATCACTTAGCTAAGAAGGAAATTAACTATGCAATATTTGCCCATAAAAAAGTCACAAGAAATGGTCAACTCTGTTTAATTCTGACCAAATATCACAAACACCTAGAGGTTTTTTTTAGAATCAGAAGAAGGGATTTAATTCCACAGTACCTTTGGTAGAATGTATTCCTTATATTTAGAGGAATGGCAAGCACTTCATCAATATTTAGATACAATTTTACAACATGAACTCATTGTACCATTCAAATCCCCTGCTACATCCTCATTATTTCTTGTGGCTGAAAAGAATTCTGCCAAGCTATGCCCATGTTTTGACTATTGTGTCTTAAATCATCAAGTCACAAAATCGCTACCTTCTTCCTTTAATTTCAAGTATTTAGATGTTGTCTGAGAGTTAGGCCAAAATATTAACCACACTTGACTTGAGGGGCCTACCACTTTATAAAAAGTAAGCAAGGACATGGAAAACAGGTTTTAGAACTCATCTAGGACATTTTCAATAGAGTAACGCCATTTGGTTTATGAAATACCCCAGCCAAAGATTTATAAACTCTGTCTTCTCAGGTTTACTTCTATATTCCAAAGTTGTCTATTTAGATCAGTGGTACTCAAAGTACGGCCCCTGTGTGGAAAACAAGCAGGCTCAGCAGCCATTATTTTGCCTGTATTTGTTCTTCGGGACGCATTCAAAGTGAATAAAAGTTAACAGATCATGCTGTGAAAACAAAGAGTTAACAGAAAATATTCCTACAATCTAATCATGAATCTTAGTTAGCAGGGCAGACAGATCAAAAAGTGACCAAAAAGGCTATCCAACGAAGATTTGGTGGCATTCTCATGAAGATGTAATCAAATATATAAAATGTTGTGGTATGAGTGCATAAGCAAAAGAGAACATACAAGCCACATGTGGCCTTTTGCAATCTTTGGAATTACCTCAACACCCTTGGGAATTCATTTGTATGGATTGTATTGCAATGGAGCTGCCAAAATCGGATGTATGTCAGTACAACGAGATCTTTTAGATCGCGGTACTTTACAATGCGGCTATTACAACGCAAGTCGTTACAACGACTTGCGTTGGAGGGCGCGGATTGAGGAATATTATAATTTTATATTCCAACACCAGTCCACGTAACAGTAGGGAAGGTGTTGGAATATAAAATTACAATATTCCTTAACCAACAGCGCCATCCAGCGCAAGTCGTACCGCGTTGTAAACAACGTTTACCACCAAAATCAGAAAGATGTAATGCTATAATGCTGATTGTTGATTCTTTTTCGAAAATGGCTCATTTCTCTCCACTACTCAAAGTCCTTTCAGTTTTAGCATTTGGCAGTACTGTTCTTCTCTGACATAATCTGCCTGCATGGACTTCCACCCAACAATATTTCTGAGGGAGGAGTTAAATTTCACCCTCAAACCCACAGCAAGACTGAAAGGCTATGTAAGACCTTAGAATAGTATTTACATTGTGTGGTAAAAGCTGTGAAATAACGCTAAAAGTCCTTACTACCCTCAGCCAAATTTGCAGATAACAATGCGAGACAGTCTACCAAATTTAGCCCATTTACAGGTACTGTCCTAGAACTATTCAATTAAGTCTTTTGTCTAAAGCAGGTGTGCATGCATTTCAAGATCTTCTTTGAAAACTTAAGAATGTTCAAGGAAATGTCTGTTTAAATTTAGAGAAATCATTGGAAAATCATACCTAATAGGTACAGAAGCCAGGCAGGTAAGTGGAAAGTGGGAGATAATGTTTGTCTTTCTTGTGTTCATTTTCCAACTAGAATTCATATGGGACAACCTGTCTCTTTTGAACTACACAATTATGGACCTTTTTCTAGCGCACAAATTATATATTCAGTTACTGTCCAGCACTTACAGCCGCCCTCTGCGCCAGCATGCGCTAGGGACGCCCGTCCTGCACTCTCTGCCAGGGGAGCACCTATGCTCGAACTCCTGGTGGCCAGCTCTTCAAACAACGGGGCGGAGCTATCATTGGAGCCAATACTAGAGCATGTGAATTTTAAACCTATTGGTCAAACACGATATGATTACAACAAATGCGTTTTAGTAGTTTTAACAATATCTATAGGCTATAGGAGCCTGTTTTTCACTTTGCTTCTTTCTAAAGCAGCAGCACCTTGAGGTCCTGAGGACCGGAGCAAGCACCAACACCTTTAACACACTATCACTTTTCCAACAGCCAAAGACTACAACCCCCGTCATCCCTAGCGCCGGGGGGCATTTACCTCGAGCAGTCTCCTAGTTGACATACCCATATCCATACCTCTGTTATTCCCAGTACTTTAAGTGCACAAACAACATTGGCTAATGGAGCACTACGAATTAATAGGTCAAACTCCCCATTCGCTGAGCCTGCCAATGGTTCGGAGATATCTGACCAGCAGGCCACCGCGGTCAAGCCTAATTTTGTCACGAGGGCCCAGAAATCCAAATCAAAGGTTGGATGTACTTCTGCACCACCACCAAAGAAAAGGAAAGGGTAGGCAGCAATTAAGTCACATAAATATAGCCATCTTACATCTAAACCATTGGGAGGAAGGGGGGAGCAATTGAATAGGGAACTTGCACTTGCAACAAATCAAGATATAGTTCCAGCAGAAATGGTACCTAAGCAGACCCTGACTTATAATTTGTAGGAGGGATTCTGGGATAAACTGGAAACAGTCATTGCTGCACACTTAAATCCTCTTTTTCAAAAATTGACTGACATCGAGAGTAGGCTATTATGTTTAGAAAAAGATCCTCCTACTGGCTCTACACTGCTTGAGGAGCATAGGCCTAGGCCAAATATACCCATGGGAGGAAACAATAGAGAGGGTGTTAATAACCCAGAACCTTCAAAGAAAACTACTACACAGGAAGGGTCTCATCGAGGAAGACTGGAAGACAACTGCCCGCACACTATTGTGTCTTTGCCTCAGACTGAAGGTTTCCTCCAAAGTGATTGCCAGTTTCTAAATCCTCTAAATATCAAGCAAGTATATAGAGTTCCTAACAATAATAGTGAAAGGCCCCAAAGTGTAGGTACTGTAGAAAAATCGCCACTTGGGTCACTCACGTTCCAGTGATACAAACTTGAATCTACATCTGCCCCCAGGAACAACACCCTATATTGTTGCCCTAGCTAATGTTCCACCACTGCTGCATGGTGATAGGGAAGATTGGCAGTCTTTGAGACATAAGTCCCTGCATCTTGTAAATGCAAAGACAGGTATAAATAATACAATTTTATTTTCTGAACTTAGGATGCGCAAAGGGTTAGGTGGGTAGGGTCAAGGAATAAGACACTGGCAGGGGATTGCATAGTGTTGACCTTCAGGCTGCCAGGCCTAGTAAGATCCATACTAGACAGGACAGTTGATCAACCTATAAACGAGGCAAGGATTTCTAGATTACCAATAGGCTTCTTCTATCGACCGCCCAGATTGCAACCCTACCTAGCAGAAGAGAACAGTTCACTAAGAACAAAACAGTACCCATAGCTTCCACCTTGGTTTCATGAAAATCGCTTTGAGCCATTAAGTGGTCTCGGAGACATAGACTGACTAAACCGTATTTTAGAGGATAAAATCCATGTTTCCGAGTCTACTCTTAATATATGTGGTAGTGCTAAAGAGAGTGGACCTCTTGCTGAGCCGACACAATCTTTGCCCCCTGCAGCCGCAGCTGCTCTTTAACAAAGGTTTGGAAACAATAGGGGTTACAAGGATAAATCTAACTGTCGCCCAAGTTGAACAATACCCGAATAGTGAGGATGGCAATCTCTAAAATCTACAATATTGCCAAACCAATAGCCCTAGTCTTCGTCTCATTTCTTGGAACGTTGCGGGTATCTTATGAAGGTTACTGGATGAGGAATAGGTCCAGTATATCAAAATGTTTGCTATTATCTGTATGTAGGAAACCTGGAGTAGGGATGATTTTTTGTTGGACGGATGTGACATACTAGCTGTCCAAGCTGAACCTTCAGTGGCCGGGAGGGCAAAGGGAGGACTAGCAACCCTAATCTTGGTACAGTTCGAGTTATTAAGAATTGAAAAAGTAATTGATTCCCCATGATACCAGCTGACTCTATGTTTTAATTTGATTAGTGTACCTATATTATTAATCAATTGGTACCATAATATTTTTGAAGCACAGAATTCGGGGGTTATTAACTCACTTGACTTGGAGATTGTTAAGGTAGCAGGGAGGGTTTCCTCCTTGTGTATTATCTGGGTAGGAGACTTCAACTGCACCCTATGCCGGCATAATGGGAGCAAGGTTTCTGGGTTAGTAGATACTAACGATCAACCCTTGACACATTTTAACACATGTGGAGAAGTGTGGCTCAGGGGTTAGAGGCGGCAGACCCGGAAGCTGAGATGGTTTAATACAGAGTGTTCTGCAGCGCAAAAACAAGTAAAGAAGGCTTTCCAAGTAGTCCCCCGGGATAGGTGCACAATAAGGGCAGCCAGGCAGACCTATAAAAAGGTAATTGAGCAAAGAAAGGACGAACTGAGAAGGCAGGCTTGGGATGACCTTGAAAGAGGAAGTGCCTGGAGGATTCCAGGGGTTTCTGGGAGGTGATAAACCGCCCACTTTTCACTAATGAGTCAAGGGCCATGGATACTAACATACCAGAAGTGGCCTGGGAGACCCATTTTACTAAAATATTCAATCCAAACGGTGTCCTATTAGGAGAATGTGAGGAGGAAATAAGTATTAATATAGAAACCGCACAACAGCTTAGCACATCACTTTCACTGGGCGAGGTTGAGGAGACATTGAGAAAGGGTATTTCCCTAAAAGCTCCAGGCCCACACGGTGTGCCCCTGGACCTATTCAAAAGTAACTTACAAATTTGGGCTCCGTTGTTACTCAACGTTTTCAAAGCAGTAATTGTGGGTCGTATCCCATAGTCGTGGAAAAAGGCTGTGGTGGCACCAATATTTAAGAAGGGGAACAGAATTGACCCCACGTGCTATAGACCTATTTCTTTAATAGATGCATCATGCAAGCTGCTGGGGCGGGTAATCCTTGCACGCCTGGAGTCATGGGCCAATACCTCTGGACTTTTAGCAAATACCCAATTTGGCTTCAGGAAGGGAAGGGGAACCATTGAGCAGAGCTCAACCTGTCGATGGTCATGGGTTAGTACATGAAGTCCAGGGGTGTTTCGATCAATTTGGCCTTCATGGACTTGTCCAGCGCCTTTAACGCGGTTTGCCGTGGTAAAATGTGGTCATTAATGGATACCATGGGATTTGAGGAACCGCTTGTTACCCTGTTGCGCAGACTACATGCATCTACCACTGTAGCTATCCGGTATGGCCCAGGGGGAGAGAAGACTAATTTAATTGCTTCAACTGCGGGAGTGCGCCAGGGATGTATATTGGCCCCTTTTCCATTTTTGGTTTATGCATATGGCTTAGAGCATTTCCTGCTTCAACAACAATTGGATTTTCCAAATGATTGCAGGCAAAAGGGTACCTTTATTGTGATATGCGGACAACACTGTCCTGATGACCTTAACAGCGAATACCTTAAAAAAATATCTGACTGAATTTAGTGAATTTAAGACAGGACTGGACCCTAAGGTTAATTTGAGTAAATCCTTTATCATGACCTGCGGCCCAAACAAAACTAAATCACGCGTGTATACAGTAAATGATACAGTTATTAATAAAGTGCAAACTTTTACCTACTTGGTAAATCTTTTTAATAATAAATTAAGCTGGGACAATTTGATCATGATGAGGCTTTAACAAACTAATAGAACTATAGAGGGGCTTTTTCGTTTTGCTAGCAAACTAGGGCACAAGCCGGTAGCTGACTTGAAAACATTGTATAAATCTAAATGTCTGTCAGTGGCCACCTATGGGGCAGGAGTATGAGGATATTACAAACGTGCACAGATTCAAACAATAAAAAACACATTTTTAAAACGTAGCTCTCCTACCTAATTTTGTCATTCGGAGGTGGGCCTAGAATATCACTATCAATAATCAATATCACCCCCTTGCTTTTATGGGCAAAATCTGGACCTCAGAAGACTTATTATTCTCAAGAGGCCTTCTAAAGGACTGTATAAATCTTGATAACTCAATGGTGATTCCATGGCTTCGTTATGTGAAAGAAACCTTTTGTAAGATGTGCTTTGGAGATTAAAAAAAAAAATTCAGAATCTATTCAACCCAATGTGAAGATGGTTAATAAAAATGCTTATTATACGTTTTTAAGTTTGTCAAATCAGGACAATAACACAGTGGATCGTGCTCTTTGAAATCAGCAACAATTGTATCTGTCTTTCACTACCCAGGTCCACTCACATTTCCTAATGACCAGACTTTGTTTAAGCACATTGGATTTTCTTGTGGCTTTTCCAAAACAGGGGGGGGAATGGTGTGAGAGACTGACCCCCTGTCCATGTAATAATGTAGCCAAGCAGAGCACAATGCACCTCTTGCTCTTTTGCACACTTTATAAAGATCCAAAGGCTCGCTTTACTAAGTCTATCTTAAGAGATATTCGTCCGTGTTCCTATAAAGAGGGTTTTAACCATCTGAGGTCGCTATCTACTGTCATTATCTGAAGCTCTGTGCTTACTTTTGTTAAAACTGTTTTTTTAAATAGGAAATGTTATGTACTGTGAATTCTTTTATTTGAAACTGTTTAATTTAGAATTAACTTCTGTGCACTTCTTTTATGTACTTTAAATGAATGTATGATCCTTCGGTAAACTTTTATGATTCACTTGAATTGAATAATGTTATTTGACTGACTGACTGAATGACTACTGTCCATTTTAAAATTGCCCATCTCATTGGCGTATTCACCCATTCTTTCACATTTTCTTCCTTAAAGCCATGCATTCGAAGTATTTTCACAGAATTCCCTTGCCCCACAACGTCATTTTTAGTTGATGGTTATGATGAGTTTGTTGTTAAAGAGATTTGTGACTCCAGAATAATTATTGGCAAACTCCAGTATCTGATTGACTGGGAGGGATATCAGGTTTGGAATTAGATCTAGGTAACGTACCTCCTCTATGCATGCTTCTCTTTTGATAAATAAAGTCCCACCATGTTTACCTGAATTAATCAGTTCTTTCTGAGTTAAGGAAGAGTGCTAGGCTCTGCCGATTGTTTGCCCAGTGTTTTGGACCTCCTGAGTTTGGGCGAGCTGGCCACCTTCTGTGCCAAGCCAGCAGGTTATCGGCCGCCTGGTTCAGGCTCTGAGTCAGTGGTCTCTGTAAGTAGGTAAGTAAGTATTTTATTAGCACAGTTAATTAAAACCAATGCAATACAAAAGCAGAATATATAAAACAAGAATATAAAATGACATGTATTTTAAAACCGACATAATATGGACATTGCTGTTCTATTCGTGCTGGTAATAAGGTGTATTGTCCATTCATTTTCACGCAAAAAGTACTTTGGCAGCGGAAATAGTTTTTATTTTAAAAGCGGTTTAAAAATCGGTTCTGGGCATTTTTTTTCCACTGCCTTTATAAATTTTACCAGGCTGCAGATCAGCTGGGGGTCCTGAGATGAAAAGCAGGTGAGAACTGCACTCCTTCGTGTGAGTGTCCCGTATCGGATGAAATGGCGCTTCAGCAGCAGTTTCCACTCATCTAGCAGTTTCTCACAGGAGCATAGCAAGTGTAGCATGTCATCTTGCATAACGCCCCATAGCCGGCATAGTGTGCCTGCTTTCTCTTTTAACCAGTGTGGAAAATGCTGAATGCAGGGTGGCAGACCTAACCGGTACCTTAGGAAGCACATTTTGGTAGTTTTGGCATAGCCCAGGCCAAAATAGTTCTGAGGAGCTTTTGTTGAATACGAGTTCTGAATCATCCAGGCGTGCGTTCTTTTTGAGAAGTCAGCTTTGTCTTGAACCCATGACAGTTGTTTGATTGACTTCTTGACCAAATGTTTGAGCGTTGTGTGATTTGTGGAGGTGGCCCAGAGCTGTTCCAACCCAGTGTTTACAAGACTGTTTGCCAGATACTTGGCTGCTGGTGAGGTTGGATGCTGCTCTAGCTCCTTCCATAGATAGTCGTTCAGTGTTCCTTGTGCGGATTTCCTCACTTTGTCCCAGGCGCAAATGTAGGCCCCCTGTCTGCAAGGAGCTGTCGTTGAATGCCAAACTCCAGCCTAATCTGCGATGGAGAGGTTCGCTTGGGAAGACTGAAGATGATTCTATATGCAGCTGTGATCGTGCTATCAAGTGTTGTTGCGTCTCTGCCTCGCTGCACCTCGCTCCCGTAGGTAATTGTTGGCAACAATTTGGTGCAGATAACTTGTACCAGAGGTTTTAGAGACGGGCCAGAAAGTTTGTTGTTCAGTGCTTTTAAAGAGATTGCCAGTGCGAGTCCTTTTTCTCTGATGCTTGATCTTTGCACACTGAATCGACCACCATCGTCAATCTTCACGCCTAGGTATTTTTATATCAACGTATCTTTGATACGAAAGTTGTTCAAGAACCACGAAAGGAATCTCTTTTTACTTTTGCTAATCGTCATCGTTTGGGTTTTCTCAAGGTTTATTGTTGGGTCGTTTGACTTGGAGTAGCTCTGCGTCGTGTTCACAAGGTTTTCAAGCCTTACCTTGGTGTGACTTATTAGGACTATATTGTCTGCGTATAAGAGACATGGTAGGTTCAGCCCTCCTAATTTGGGAGCATGAGAGTTACAGTTGTTCAAGATTGGTACCAGGTCACCTAGGTACAGGTTGAACAGAGTGGGGGCCAGGACGCAGTCAGTGGTCACTGAGTGTTTGAGCTCAGGCAGAGTGGAAGCAATTTCTGTGGTACAGCTACAGATCTTAGATAGTGCAGAGAGTGGTTCAGCTTGAGTGAATTCTTGATGCTGGCTGAGAATACAGAAACCTTGCCCAGCTAAGTCTGAAAGAGTGGGGCAGGCATAGTTCTACTCATACACCAGCATTTCCACATTACTCTCTGCTCTGATCATATTCAACAAGGTTTCTCATATGTAAAAGAATTTTAGTCCAAGTTGTATTTTTTATTAGGAGAATATTTTGAATTACTTTGGTCAGGATTCTCCCAATCTAAGATGGTGTTAAAACACTTCGAAGGAATTACTATATTACCAGTTAGATCTACAGCTTGTTCTGAGTGGAGTGCTTTTCCTTAGGTTGGAGTCTCAACATGCAGATCCGAGCGAGCCACAGGTCATGCCATAGAGCTAAGCAAAGACACAAAGTTACACCCGCCAAAAGATCTACTTGAGAATGACATATTGATTTAAATATAATGCATGCAACTTTGCCTTAGATTTTTACTTCTTGTGAAAGCCAGTGGAGTTCTTTGAAGACAAGAGTGATATAATAAAATGTTCACATTCCTACTGTAAGCCTCACATAAAAATGTTGGACTGCAGATGTTCGTGTGGACTTTGACATGCCCATGACCGTGGCCTTGTTTGTTGCAAATCAAAGCTGACATCTGATAATTATCACACACCCTGTTATAAGAGCTGAAGTGGAAGTCTTCATTTTTTTAAATTCTTGTTTATTAAATATACGACTGGTGATATCATCTCAAAAACAGTGAGTTACATATATACAAAAGGTTCCAGTTTTAGACCACGACTGAGTTCTATTGCATGGAAGTCTTCATTTTAGAAAGATGAAGGAACAATCCTAAGACTCCAACCATATAAAATACACTCAAAAATATAAAGTTGTACTGCCAAGACAAAACCATTTCAAAATAAGAAGAATTTATTTTAAATCTACTATTTAGGGAAAAGGAAGGGTATCCGACTTGATGAGCTCAGTAGTAGAAACAGAAAACAATGGATATAGTGTTTAAATTTGGAGTGGGGCAAGAAATAAGCATATCCATTTTGCAACATTTTATTTACATCTGAAATAAAAAAATTAATTGAACAGATTGGACTGTAGTCCATATTGCATAATGATTCCTGCAACAGTGCAGACATTAGAGTATGTGAAAGTGAGCAAACTGGTTTTGCCATTGCCTTGAGTATGGTCCAGTCTTTCACATTTAGAAAGATCAGCAACAGTTACTTGCTCCATTTCTTATAATATGAACAGCCTCAAATGTGTGAAGTCAGCTTGCCCTAATTGTTGGCCTATGGAAAACTGTGAAGGCATACAACCCAGGTTGGTTATCGAGGTAAAACTGGGCTGAGCAGAAAGAAAATGACCACAAAAAGATGGGGGGAAAGGATAAATCCCTACTCCAACCTCCCCGTCAAGTCACTGATTAACACACAGAGGAGTAGGGAAGAGGAGAAGTATATAAATTGTGTATACATAAGGAACAAAGGCATGTGTTCAGGGTGAAAAAAACTGCCCTCACTCACAGAATTGTGACATGCTTCATCATAAGGAGTGCTACAGACACACCAGCGCAGACCAACGCCTGGGGTGGAGCAACGGGGAGGGGAAGACAATACAAACAAATACACAGAATTAGGATCACCAAAGGAAAAGTGCAGTCAGGGAGGATTAAAACTAGCTCATATGTGTACCCACAGCCAAATTTATTTCGGGGCCATCTGACTAGATTAAAAACATGAAGGATGAAGGTGAGAGGAGAAAATTAAGATTCTTTCACCCCTCCTTTACTGCCAAAGTGTCAAAATGTTTCTGCCGTTGGAAGTGGGCCCGCAAGAAAGAGTCACTCAGCATTCATCAGTACCCTTCGGGACCCAAAATGAGAGGACCCCTCTGATCCTACCTCCAATATCTGTGGAGAATGCTCCCAGTCAAGCAGAGATACCTTGAACAATACACTAATTGTGTGAAGTTTCATAGAATATTTCTCTAGAACTGGTGAGGTGTGGGGGTGACCACCTGTAGTCACACTTACATCAAGGTTGGTGTACCATCTTGGAGAGTTTCCACGTCCTCACCACCTAGGTCCTTATGTATACACAATTTATATACTTCTCATCTTCCCTACTCCTCTGTGTGTGGAAGAGAAAGAAACCCTATGGACTGTGTTTTGGTACTATATGAACTTTGAGAAACTATCAATCTGCTGTACAGTAAAATCCTGATGAAATTGGTTATTGATGTCTAGTGGCGTCTATAGGTTTCAATTAGCTTTCTTTTTTTTACTTCAATTTTGTGGCGCTCCATATGGATTATAAGCAGTAGAACATCCTCCATTCATTCTGCTGGACCATATGTTGACCACTGTCTGAAAACCAATATTCTGTAAAAGCATCTAACACATGCCATTGGCAACTGCTCAACTGGAAATAGCATGTATGAATGAGAAACACATGCTGATATTTTTATTCATATTGCCTTTGAAAATTACAATCTATACTTTAGGATTTAATCCCACAAGAAATGAGATGCAACCATTATAAGAGAAGACAATGCTGTGTACATGTTGGGATAAAACGGTACATACATTCTATAAAAGGAATATGTTAATCAGAATGCGAAGAAAACACCCTGGGGAAGATTAACAAAGAAGTACATTTCCATCTAAACTATGTCCAAATTGTGCACAGCACAAAATTAGTATAAAATGTATGTGAATCACAGAATTTGACATTTTACTCACAACTGTCCTTGATACCACAGGCTGGTGAGTACCCAAAATATAAAATATTTTTAAGAAGTTATTTGACAATTTATTGACCAATATTTTTATGCTGCGAATGGAGGAGGGGAATCAATTTTTATAAGGTTCACTCATTTTTTGTTGACTGAATAACTGGTATTTTTGGTACAAATGGAGAGTGCTTTCTGGAATGCCCGAGCATAAAGCAAGGGAAGTGACAGATGGTGAACTTAATAGTAATATGGGCTAATGTAAACACCAAATACTACTGAATCACTTTATGAAGTAGTCTGTCTACCACTTGGAAAATGGAATGCTTCTTCAACGCGCTTTTGGCCCTCTGACCTACTGCCACAGTTCCTGGTGTTGCCTGCTCTGTTTTTCCGGGTCTCTTGCCTCCTGCTGCCTCTGCTGCCTTGCGGGGACCGTCGCTGCTTGCTTGCAGTTGCGGCCCGCTACCACCGGTCCCGAGGTCTCTGCGCCGGCCGGAGGGAACTACACTACCCAGAATCCCCGGCGACGAGGGGATTACAAGTCAAGATCGAGCGCCAGGAGGCGCATAAAAATCCCCACGGTCCCACGCAGCGCGGGACGCGCGCGGGCGTGCCCGGGCGAACAGGGCCAGGAGGAGCAGGGGCTGGGCCACCCCTCTGACATGTCAGTTTATGGAGCCTGAAATAGCTTGCTACAACATATGATAAGGTACTGTTCCTTGTCCCCTAATTTGCTTTGTAAGCTGAGTCGTTGTATGAGGGTGCAATGACAGACTGTGTCGAAGGCTGCGGAGAGGTCAAGTAAGATGAGGGCAACTGTTTCTCTGTTGTCCAGTAGTGTTCGGATGTCGTCTGTTGCTGCGATGAGGGCGGTTTCGGTGCTGTGTTTGGCTCGGAAGCCGGATTGTGAAGGGTCGAGGGATTTGTTGGATTCAAGGAAGGTGGCGAGTTGACTATTGATGGCTTTCTCAATGACTTTGGCGGGGAATGGGAGGAGCGTGATGGGGCGGTAGTTCTTAAGTTCGGTGGGGTCTGCTGTGGGTTTCTTCAGAAGGGCGCTGAGTTCGGCATGATTCCAGATTTCTGGGAAGGTAGCGGTGTTGAGGGAACAGTTGATGACATCGCTGAGATGGGGTGCGATGATGGAGCCTGCTTTTTTGAAAATGTGGTGGGGACATGGGTCGGTTGGCGATCCTGAGTGGATGGAGTTCATCAGTCGGATGGTGTCATCGGTGGTGATTGGGTTCCAGGCACAGAGTTTGTTAGAGGGCGGTGTTGGATCGGAAATGGTTGGAGTGGACATGTCTTCGAACTGGTTTTCAAAGCTGTTATGTATTTCGGCGATTTTGTTGTGGAAGAATGAGGATAGAGACTAGAGAGTCGCAGAGGTCTTGAGAGGGAGAAATGTCGTTGGTGCCGGCGGTGGGGTTGGTAAATTCTTTGACTATGAATAGTTCCTTGCTGTTTTGGGCATTGTTGTCAAGTCGATCCTTGAATGCTGATTTCTTGGTGGATCGGATTAGTTGGTGGTGTTCGCGGGTGGCGCTCTTGAAGGTGGCTAGGTTATCAGTGGTTGGGTTTTTTCTCCAGGTTTTCTCGAGAGTACAACAGAACTTCTTGGATTTCTTAAGGACATCGTTGAACCAGGGGGCTTTTTTGCTACCTTGCTTGATTAGATGGTTTTTCAAGGGTGCAAGTTCATCGGCGCTATGGGTGATCCATTGGGTGAGGTTAGTGGCTGCTTGGTTTGGGTCCGATGATTTGGTGGGGGGGTTTTGGTGAAGCGATGTGAAGAGTTGTTCGGTGGTGATTTTGTTCCAATTTCTTCGAGGATTAGGTTTTGGGGGGTTGTGGGTTGTGGACTTTTTGTAGTTGAAGTGAACGCAGCTGTGGTCCGTCCAGTGGAGAGTTGTGGTGTGATCAAAGGAGATGTGCTTGCTGGAGGTGAAGATAGGGTCGAGCGTGTGTCCGGCGTAGTGGGTGGGGGTGTCTACAAGTTGTTTGAGTCCTAGATTGGCCAGGTTATCCAGAAGGGTGATGGTGTTGTTGTCGTTTTTCTTTTCCAGGTGGAAGTTGAGGTCTCCCAGTAGAATGTAGTTCTCGGAGGGGAGGGCATGTGGGCTGATGAAGTCAGCGATGTCTTCGCTGAATTGTGTGCGGGGTCCTGGTGGCCTGTAGATGAGGGTGCCTCTGAGTGTGGTCTTGGGGTCGGTGTGAATCTGGAAGTGAAGGTGTTCGGCAGAAGCGAGGTTATCATCGGAACTGATTGTGATGCGGATGGTGTTCTTATGGACGATGGCGATGCCTCCTCCAGTTTGGTTGCTGCGATCTTTTCGGATGATCTTGTAGGCTTCTGGGATGGCTATGGCGATGTCGGGCGCTGATGAGGCGTTCATCCAAGTTTCTGTGAGGAAGGCAACGTCTGTCGATGTAGTGTCGAGTAGGTTCCAAAGTTCAATGGAGTGTCTGTGGACTGAGCGGGTGTTGAGCAGGATGCACTTTAGGTGGTTAGTGTCGGAGCTCTGTTTGGAGTTTGTGGATTTGGTATTGGTCCTGCTGCAGTCGAACTTGCAGGAGTGGCAGGCGAAGGGTCCATGGGTGTGACCTGGGGCGGCTTGGTAGCAGATTGGGAGTCGGCCGGGGTTAAGGGCTGTGAGGGTTGCGGCATCATAGGTAATGCGGGTGGAATAGGAATTGCGGGGGCCAGGGGGTATGGCGCTGGGCGCGGTACAGGCGCGGACGGGCGCAGACGGGCTTACCTTTGGCGCACCTTCGGCGCGCATAGGGCACGACCACTGCGCGTGAACGCTGCGCGCAAATGCATCTGTCAAATGCGGATAGTGGAGGGGGAGGGGCGAGGGAGGATCAGCTGGGAGGCGGGAGCGGGGTGGAGATCCGGGCAGGGAGGCACAACAACAACAAAATGGCAGCAAGCCAAAAGCGAAACAGGATTAGGGCACAAACAGAAATAACGCGATGCATTGGTACAATCAGGCACAGATGAAAACAGCAGGCAGCACAGCACAATTGGAAATATCGTAAAAGCGCACTTGGGCAATCTAGCGCTACAATATGTTTAAGATAAGCAATTATTTAATCAACAATCAGGCAATCTAGCGCTGCGAAATAAATTGAATTAATCGATTTGGCAAAAGCACATGTGGGAGCAAGGCAAGGTAGCGGATTGCAGTCAGGCGGTATAGCGCTACGATACCAGGCGGTCAGGCAGAGCAGGGAGCAGTGTGTGGAGCGACCGCTTCTGAAAGTAGTAGAACAAAAGCGAACGCTTTCCCTTTGAAAACTATCAGTGGTAGGCCAAATCTGCCGAGTGAGGGCAGGTTAACTGGGCATGCACGTAAAACCAAACCTCCCTATAGTGAGCAGTCTAGGGCAAGTAGACCTGCATTGCCCCATAATTCCCAAAATAAACCACCGACAACACCTGAACAAAGGTTGGCCCATCGGTTAAACATGTTAGGGAGGGAGCACTTGTTACCTAACTCTAGGCTGGGAACCATCAGTAAGGCACATAATAGTGATAAAACCCCTAACAGAAGTGAGGGCATGGAGCTTAGTAGTTCATGTAGAACCAACAACATTTTTATGACAAAGGTCCCTAAGTTAGCAATGGGGAGAAAGTTTGAGAGTGCAGACTCATTGACCAATAAAGCCATTCATTGGCTACGCCATGTCAGAGAGTGCCGATCGGTAATTAGGGATGTCATCACCAAGGCGATTAGGCTTACCTCTGACGTTGATCAATACGATTGTATTGAATTGACTCTAAGGACAGAATTGTTGGCCGAAAATCTATTTGCTCTGGAGTTTAGATCCAGCCCACCAGTGCACTCCCTTATACAGCTGAGGAAGTCTTCCTCATTTTCCCAGAATCACTTATCTTGTGGCCAGAGATCATGGGGCAACATTGGGTGTTCTAGGCTGGAAAACAATGATTGACTCTTAGGTGTATCTTCCCTAGCTTTGCCCATTTATAGTATTGAGAACTCTCTTTCGGAAAGTGTTGATGTTGAAACTGATGAGGCTGGCCTCACTATGGAAGTACCATCTGGTGAAGGGCCAGTTAGTTCCTCTGGTGATTGTCTAAATTTTAGGGTGGATTCAACATACACTGATAATACAAGTTCATTCACTGTCTCTCCTCGGGGGATATTCTCTAGTTTAAGACAGGCAAGTCCCCCTATTAATCTCGAGTCAAACAATCGACTTGAGATAAGCCCTAGGAATTATATCCCATTCTCTGGAGACTGTGAGCAAAAGGGGGGGGCACATTCATTTCATGGAACATAGCAGGCTTGGGCACTAAGATATTATCGCCTGATTGGCTATCATTTATTAGTGAATTTGATGTTTGTATCTTCCATGAGACTTGGGCTTTTGAACCACATTTTTGCTACGGCTATTTAAATTTCTTTGTGCCGGCAACTAAAGGGGCCAAGGGTCATCCGATGGGTGGCCTAACTATTTGGGTGCGCCAACAGCTCCCTTTGACTGTCAAAGAATTGTCTTCAGCGAACAATGATATCCAGGTTCTAAGATTGAACTTGGGTCCTATGGGTTGTCTGGACCTTTATAATGTTTATGTAAGGGGGGTTCGAGGGGGTAAGTCTCAGGTTATAGCGGCCCTGGACTCCTTCATCGAGCTACACTCGGCAGCCAATAATATGATTGTTGCGGGCGATTTGCAACACAACCTTTGAGCCCTTGGCCACCTCCGAATGGCACCTTGCTGACGCCGATGAAGACAGCCAATGGGGGGTGCCCAAGTTAGAACTTAACCCCGTTAAGAAGTGGACAGAGGTTGTCCTCCAGGTTAACTCTGTCTGCTACGAAAGGGGACTTAGGGCACTTAATGGCAGGACCCCGAAAGATAGGGCTGGGGTTGAAACATTTAACAATGGGCGCAGTAAAAGTAGAATTGACTATGTCCTGACTGACTGACTATGTCCTTTGTGGCCTGAGGTTCTGGCACACAATAGTTGACATGATGGTTGTTGCCCGTATGGAAAGCAACCATAATCCTTTATGTGTTACCCACGATTGGTGGAAGAAGGATGATCCTCGGCCCGAATTGTGCCCCCCCAAATATTGTCTCTACTAATGACATGAAGCGACTCAACTGGGCACATGTAGACCCCAAGGTGGAGGTATTGAATCAAATAACCAAGGAGGTTGACAGTGTCTTGTTGGCGCTTGAGCAAGTTAACATTTCTGGAACTGATCGGAATGGGGTAACCACAAAACATGATACTCTCTTTAAATGTATTTGTGCCCATTTTTTAGTGCCTGCCAAAAACAAGAATCTTGCGCTTCCCAAACCGTTACGGTGGTATAATGATGATTGCATGAGAGCTAGAATTTCCTTGGGTAATGCTATAAGGGCTGGTAATCTAGCAGCTGTTCGCCAAGGAAGGCAGGAGTACAAAAAAGCTGTCTCCAAAGCTAAGACCTTATGGGATGAGCTCTGTTGGCAGGAGCTTAAGGAAGCTAGTGGTAACAAGAATTCCAGATTATTATTAAGTGGGGCAGAGGGGGCCACTCTGAACAGCCTGAAAACTATGTCTCACAGGAAGGGTGGGTGAACTATTTTAAACCACAGTTTGCGCGTAATCCTTCAGAAAATCAAATGGAAGTTCCTAGACTTATTTATTATGAAGACAATGCTTTTAGTAATGATGATGTATTAATTGCTCTTAACGCAGTGGCAGGAGGTAGAGCTCCGGGCCCGGATGGTGTCCCCGCCAATGTTTTTCTTTCTGACAAGCCACGATGGGTCAGATACATCCAGTTGTTGGCAAATGCAATATCGAAAGGAGCCCCGGTCCCGGACTCTTGGAAAGGGGCGGTAATTATTCCAGTGTACAAAAAGGGCAACAGAACTCAACCGGGAAACTACAAGCCTATCAGCCTGATTGATACAATTCAAAAAGTAATGGGGGGGATGACCCTGTATAAAATCTTAGATTGGGTTGAGGAGAATAGGGTGTCATCTCCATTTCAAGCAGGCTTCCGTAAGTACATCAGAACAATTGATCAAGTCTCCCGGTTTATTCTTCTTTATTGGAAGACCGTGATTCTGGGCAAAGGCAGCCTTTACGCTGCCTTTGTTGACCTACGTGCTGCCTTTGATCTTGTTCCCCCTGCACAGTTATGGGTTACACTCAAGAAATTGGGTCTTTCTGAAGCCATTTTGACTATGGTTGAGGCCACACAAGGCCAATTATGCCAAAATTCAATGGGGGGGGGGGGCAGGGCAGGGTCACCGCCCCATTCCCGGTTGAACGTGGGGTGCTGCAAGGCTGAGCCATGGCCCCAACTTCATTTTCTTTGTACATTAATGGAATTGTTGACTGCCTGTTACCAGTTAATACAGATGCCCCTACCCTAGCCGGTGTTAAGATTCCGATTTTAATGTTTGCAGATGACACGCTAATTGCTTCCAAAACCCCAAGTGGCCTTCAGCACGCCTTAGTAATTTTTGAAGAGTTTTGCACTGCGCGAGGCCTAGAAGTTAACGTGACTAAGACTAAACTGATGCCTTTTATTCCGCATCCTAGTTTTAAGGGGAAATTTTACTTGAACGGGAAGCTGCTCGGAATGGTCAAAGACTTTACTTATTTGGGTGTCAATTTAGGAAAGAATCTCAAATGGGATCACCATATAGATCTAGCCGCTCTCGCCAGATTTCAGGAGCCCTATGCTTGGAGCACAAAAAGTCGCTAACTAAACCAATTAAGCCCGTTCTCCAAGTTTATGAATATAAAGCTGTTAGCTCTGCGCTATATGGTGCAGAATTATGGGGGTTTGAGAAGACGGCACCACTGACACTCTCTGAAAACAAATTTTTCCGCAGCATCACTAGTCTCCCCCAGAACACACCCTTACTCTCGCTGAGACATGACTTAGGTAGGAAGGCTATTTCAGACATAGCCAAGCTGCGCCCTATTTTGTATTGGCGTAGGTTGTGGACGATGCCTGCGCTTTCCGCTTATGCTGCAGGGTTTATGGATGTCATAGAATCTGATTCCTGCCATAAGATCCGGTGGCTAAATCATCTTAGGGATAGTCTGGCTGCTTTAGGCATGCAAACGCTGTGGGAAAGCCCAGATGAAGCCATATTTCCGTCCAAAAATGTATTAAAGGAGAATTACTGGGAACAGGCTCTATAGCACGACTGGAGTGCCACTGACTTAATATTCATGGCGGGGGGTTTTCTAGGGGCAAAAGTTATGCGCAGGCTCGAATCCTATTTGGATACCATCACTAAGCCTGGGGACAGGAAGCTCTATTTTCAGCTTAGAGCTGGTTTACTGCCCCTGAAGGCATTGACCTCTAGGAGGTCTGTCGAAAGTGTTAACCTCTGCCCGGCTTGTGGCAGTCGAAAGGAAACTATTGCTCACCTCCTTTTCGCCTGCCCTGTATATGCAACCCCAAGGCGTGTTTGGCTTACCCCAATGTGCAAACTACTGGGCACTAATAGAAGCTCTGAAGCCGAAAGGCTGATACGTACCAGCAGTTTGCCATTTATTTCAATAACAGTAGCTAAATACCTAGGATGGGTGTGGGTCTTAAGGCAGAACCCAAAACGGGGATAGTTGATTGTTTTCTTTTGCACAGTATTTGTCTATTGTCCAATCTTGGCCCTGTATTGATTGATTGTAATACGATTCTAATAGTTTTAACCTCAGATTATATGATTTTATTTATTGTAATTAAGCTCAATGAAATTTTTAATTCTTCCATTTGCTTGAATTAGGTATATTAGAATCAAATTATGCTGATCATGCTGTTGTTAATTTAGTACTATGTAATTTTGGAATTTTGTGTGCATTATGGATATTTTGTTATGCTTTTATGAGTTTTCTCGAATAAAGCTATTTGAATGAATAAATTGTGTATACATAAGGAACAAAGACCTGTTTCAGTGTGAAAAAAACTGCCTTCACTCACAGAATTATGACATGCTTCATCATAAGGAGTGCTACAGACACACCTGCGCAGACCAATGCCTGGGGTGGAGCAACGGGGAGGGGAAGACAATGTAAATGTACAGGAATTTATATAGCGCAAATCACCAAGCGATTTCTAAGCGCTTGCTTAGGGAACCCGTCCTGGTATTCCCCTGTGAGATAGCCCCGGCAGAGTATCCGCAAGGTGAAAGACAGGCCGTTGTGGAGATTAAGCAAGCTATTGCCCAGAGTCGCAGAGTGTGGACCCGTGAATCGAGTAGGCACCAGAGCAAGAATTGTCGAGTCCATGGACAGTTTTAGGACTCAAGACTCCGCCGAGCGGGGAATTGAACCCTGGTCCCGGGCTGACCTCTGCTTCCAGGTCTGCCTCCTCTAACCAGTGAGCCACACTTCTCCACAATACAAACAAATACACAGAATTGGGATCACCAAAGGAAAAGTGCAGTTAGGGAGGATTAAAACTAGCTCATATGTATACCCACTGCCAAATTTATTCCAGGGCCTTCTGGCTAGATTAAAAACATGAAGGATGAAGGTGAGAGGAGAAAATTAAGATTCCTTCACCCCTCCTTTACTGCCAAAGTGTCAAAATGTTTATGCCGTTGGAAGTGTGCTCACAAGAAAGGGTCACTCTGCATTCATCAGTACCCTTCAGGACCCAAAATGAGAAGACCCCTCCGATCCTACCTCCGATGTCTGTGGAGAACGCTCCCAGTCAAGCCGAGATACCTTGAACAATACACTAATTGTGTGAGTTTCATTGAATATTTCTCTAGAACTGTCTAGGTGTGGGGGGTGACCACCTGTAGTCACACTTACATCAAGGTTGGTGTCCCATCTTGGAGAGTTTCCACGTCCTCACCACGTAGGTCCTTATGTACACAAAATGTATATACTTCTCATCTGCCCTACTCCTCTGTGTGTGGAAGAGAAAGAAACCATATAGACTGCGTTTTGGTACTATATGAACTTTGAGAATCTATCAATCTGCTGTAGAATAAAATCCTGATGAAATTGGTTATTGAGGTCTAATGGCATCTATAGGTTTCAATTAGTTTTCTTTTCAATTTTGTGGCGCTCCATATGGATTGTAAGCAGTAGAACATCCTCCATTCATTCTGCTGGACCTTATGTTGACCACTGTCTGAAAATCAATATTCTGTAAAAGCATCTAACACATGCCATTGGCAACTGCTCAACTGGAAATAGCATGTATGAATGAGAAATACATGCTGATATTTTTATTCATATTGCCTTTGAAAATTACAATCTATACTTTAGGATGATTTAATCCCACAACAAATGAGAAGCACCAATGATGTGTACATGTTGAGATGAAAACAGTACATACATTCTATAAAAGGAATATGTTGGATATGTTAATCAGAATGCGAAGAAAACACCCTGGGAAAGATTAACAAAGAAGTACATTTCCATCTAAACCATGTCCAAATTGTGCACAGCACAACATTAGCATACAAACTTATATGAATCACAGAATTTTACATTTTACTCACAACTGTCCTTGATACCACAGGCTGGTGAGTACCCAAAATGTAAAACATTTTTAAGAAGTTATTTGACAATTTATTGACAAATATTTTTATGCTGCGAATGGAGGAGGGGAGTCAATTTTTGTAAGGTTCACTAATTTCTTTGTTGATTGAATAGCTGGTATTTTTGGTACAAATGGAGAGTGCTTTCTGGAATGCCCGAGCATAAAGCAAGGGAAGTGCTGAAAAGGAAGTGAAGTGACAGATGGTGAACTTAATAGTAATATGGGCTAATGTAAACACCAAATACTATTGAATCACTTTATGAGGTAGTCAGTCTACCACTTCGAAAATGGAATGCTTCTTCAATTTGAAGAAAACCATAAGAAACTGTAAAAGGGTAGAGACACAATATTGAATAAAAAATATTGAGTTGCACAAATAGAGTTGTAAATATCGTGGGTCAGAAATATCGACAGCAAGAATATCGTGGTCAAGAATACCGACTGAAAGTAAGTAATATAGATTTTAAAAATATTGAAGTGTTCAATATCGTTTGCAAAAATATAGTTGTTAAAAATATTGTTTATTATTGTTATGTATTTTAGAATAGATTTTATACGCATGTGTTACTTTTTATGTCTAAGAATTGGTTTTATTTTTAATATATGTGTTACATTTTAATAGTTATTTTTTATTTGAATTTTGCGTTTTTAGTTCTGTAGCGGGTTGTGGGTTTATAGGGGAATAGGGTGGAAAGTAATTTAATTATATTAAAATGTTTGATTATTTTTTATTTAATAATATTTGTTTAATTTTTAAGTTATAGTGTTAAATGTGTAAACTACTGTATTATTAATTAATAATTGGTTGTTCATTTAATTGGCAATTAATTATGGTAATTATTTAATTGATTTTAGGTGTATGTTGTCTTTAGGTGTTAAGGGTGGGAAATAATGTATTTTTAATTGATGAATTAGTACTTGGATGTTAATTTTAATTAATTGGTTATTAATTATGGTAATTGTGTAATTCATTTTAGGTGTGTGTTTATAAGAGTAAAGGGTGGTAAGTAATTTGTAATTAATTAATACATAGTTTTTAATTCATGTTAATTATTTGATATTTATTTTGGGTAATTGTTTATTTTTTGTCTGATGTTATTAATTTTAAAGTGGTAAAGGGAGGTTATTAAATACATTTTAATTACTTTATTATTAGTTTTTAATAGTAATAGTTTTTAATTTATAAATACATTTTAATTGTTTTATTATTTTAGAGTTTAATGTAGGTGTGTGTTGTGAATATCATTGTAAAAGTGTGTGTAGTCAATTAATTATTCATTTTTAATAATATTTTTACATTGATTTTCAATTATGTTAATTTTGGGGGGAAATTAATTAAAAATGTTGAAGTATGTTGTTATCAGTGTGGCTTTATAGGGTAGGAAATACAATCATTACATTTATGTATTAATTCATTTATTTGTAAATATTTTCTCGTTTAAAAGATTTTTTTAAATAACTAATTACTATTTTATATTATTTGTAGGTGTTTTATACATTTAATGTATTTAATTTTTAATTTCTAAATATTGTTTATTTATTATTATGATTTTGTATATTTTTTTCATTTTTCCTTTAACTGTTTGTGTGAATAGTAATTTTTGCCTCTTTGCTATTCAACTCTTTCCCTAATGTTGCAATCCCTGGAGCGGGAATACTTATTTTTACCTCTCCGCTATCCAGCACTTTCCCTATTGTTGTACTCACTGGAGTGGGGATAGTAATTTTTTCCCCTCCGCTATCCAACACTTTCCCTACTGTTTCTCTCACTGGAGTGGGAATAGTCAATCTTACCCCACTGCTATGCAACACTTTCCCTACTGTTGCACTCACTGGAGTTGGAATAGTAAATGTAATTATTCCGCTATCCAACACTTTTCCTACTGTTGCACTGAATGTATTGGGAAGTGTAAATATTTTTTAATAGTTTAATGTTTTACTTTATTATAAAAGTTATTTTTATAATTTGAATTATTGATATATATATTTTATTTAATTTTAAACTTAAAATAAATTAAAGATAACCGTTAATTATTTGAAGTTAATATATATGTATAAATGTATGTATTTTATTACGTTTGGTATATTTTGTTAAAATGTATATCAAATGTAATTTCTTTTGTTAAAACCATTAATGTATATTATATATATATATATATATATATATTTAAATCGATTTTTTTACATCTATATTTTGTACAACAATATTTTTGTACTCACCTGTTTAGGTATGGGAGTTGATATTTTTGTAGTCTATGTATTTTTCGTCGGTATTTTGAACATCAATATTTATGTCATCGATATTCTAGAAGTGAACCTGTAGAAGGCATTCTCCTATCACTTTAAGAAGGACCAAGGGGAGGCCTGCTGTTTCAACTCTAGAGCTGAGAGACACTCAATGGTCAGGAAAACTGCCTGGGGTGCACCTTGGAAGATCCACCACAGGTCCACTGGGACTTTATTTGGATTGGTGCTCTGGCTGAAGTTTTGTGGTCTCATTTTTCAGGGAGTGATCCTAAAAGTGCCAAGACTATCCAACCAAGGTGTTCCCCTGATGGGCAAGAATTCCAAGTTTGTCCCTCTCTGTGTTCTTTTGCATCAAACTGGGAGGATCTTAGAGGCTTTGAAGAGTCCTGTCTGGTGAGAGTATATGTACTGGCTCCGTCAATGAATGTTGAGCCTTAAATTGCGACTAATTTCCTACGTACATCATAAGAAGGGGAAAAAACAGCAATATAATCCTAACGTCAAAGTAAACTTAGCACCTACAATTCTCAAGTTCCTCCCACTTCAGTGTTCAGTTGTTCAACATCTCTCCGAGTGGACATGTCAGCCTTCTGGAATGCATTTTAGCCACAGTAAAGGAGTTGTGTGGAATATTGGGACTTCCCTCCTCACCAAAGGGATCATTATGATGGCAGACAGACTTCCGCCCGTTTGCCATTGCTTGGGACCATCCTCCTGGATTATGATGCGAACACCACCGTGGCAGTCGCATCGCGCATCTCTGACATTGCAGCGGGTGCTGCTGGCTGCAGCACCTGCTGCAATGTCAGAAATGCTGTGTGTGTTTCCCTGCACTACGTGGCAGGCACCATGAGGTGCCTGCCACCTGGTGCAGGACAATGTAGCCAAGGTACCAACCCCTCCCCCCAGTGCATACCCACCTCCCCCGGCACGGGCCCTCAAATGCAATCCCTGCCAGCCTGTGAATAGAGGTTTCACCACCATACACCGGCTGGTGGGGAGGCAGCATCGTAATATGGCAGACTGTGCCTGCTAGGCACCGCCACCATATTGTTGATGCAGGGTGGGTCCACAAGGCTCTGGCGGACCCACATCTGCTTTACGATGGAATTGAAACCAGCAGCGTCGGTTTCACCACCATCGTAATGACTCCCCCAAGTTTGTGGTTCCCTCAATCTATGTTGATGAAGGGATTCCTAGCTCTGGCCTGGTAGTCAGTCTGTTGAAGTATTGCTGGGTCACCATAGTGTAATTCCTGCTCTATTTGAGCATAGAGACATGACAGTCATCATCATCACATCTTTATTTCGGCAAAATTTCATAAAAACCAGATGATACAAAACAAATAAAAATTCAGTATAAGAATAGTAAAAAACAAACACATTTAAAATTACATTGAATAAATATTATTAAAATTCAGGCAAAGGGAAACCTCGTTTAAAACAGGCCTCAATTAAAGTTTACAAGCTCATAATTATTTCTAATCCAAAGCGCACTCATAAAATGACATGGCAGTCCTTTAAAAGAAAATGGAAGATGCCTCTAACACGCAGGGAGAAAATTACCTGCTCATTAGGGACACTTTCTTATGCTGGAAAGAGATACAATACTTTCTGGATTTCAGTGTGCTGGATGCTCAATTGGCACATGCAAATTCAACAGAGAGTTCCCCCCAACCCCAGGCAGGTGGGGAATTCTCGATTGGACAGAAGGTCCGTCCCAAGGGCAGGCCACCCACTAAGCTCTAATGATCTGTCTGAAGAAACAGAATTTCAAGGAGGAGAACCTCTAGGATTTGCCGCATACAATCCATTACAGTTGGCTTTAAAAGACATCTAAAACATGGTCACTTGCTCCCCATAGACTAACAAAGGCTTTTCACTTACACATTTCGGTCTATGGATGATTTTTGCTTGTGCTTGAAATATTGATCACTCTTGTTCAGCCAAAACTGCCCCACAGAAACCTGGTTTTAGGAGCTACATTGTTTAACTTTCTGAGAGCTCAGCCAGGTGGCCATCTGTTTTCATCCAGAATGTATACTACCTGTAAATGCTATTGGTCATATTTGGGAACTTTGGGTACATTTTGGCCAATTCATGAATGGTTCAATTGGGCAGCGTGAGCAGTGGAAACTAAAACAAATCATTAATTTCACGGATTATGAATTCAAATCATTTTTAGAAGTTTGTTCTTTTTTGGGAGTAACCCATTTTCGAATTGCCGGTCCTTTGCCACTACTTCAACATTCCCATTTTGCATATGCAGAAACAGTTCATTTCACAGTACCATCCACATTCAAACGTAGGCATTCACAGAGTCAGTTTACGCATGTGTTTTTTAGGGTGCCCCTCCATTTGCATGTCTAGGAACACTTTTCTGAATTTGATCGGTCCACGGGTTTCACCAGTTTTTAACACAATTCTATAAGATAACTTACAGGCGCAGACATTTGTAAATATTACTAAAGCTGTGCTCTTAACATTTAAGGAACCTTATCAAATAACACTTTGCAACATGAGAGTTAAATAAGATTGTCCGCTAGAAAGCTCAAGTGCTTATTGTTTCAAACATATGTAGTTTGACATTTTGTGGTATTCGGAACTGCAAATTAAAATACAACGCAACTATTGGTTCGGTACAGATTTATAAGCTCACATTCCTTACATGTTAATATTTTTTTAATTATTTTTAACATGGAGGATGTTGCTTTTAACGTATGGCTGCAGGCAGCTTTAACTGTCTGTTGCCCTGTGCTAATATCATCCATCAACCAAACGAGGGACAGAATGTTGGGGATGGTTACACATAGCGCTACTAGCTTTGCATCGTGACTTTCTCGTGACCTAAAATAGCTTCTACATTTTAAGCTGCCTGCAGTAATCCAGCCATCTCTTGCCTCACTGTGTGTATTACAGGCAAACATTCAGAATGCAAATCTGGTGCAATGATATTTGTCAATACTTGTTTGCTTTTAACCACACTAAGCAGATCTGTTGTGTTGGTTTGTAGACGTGTGTAGAGTAATTTTTAAATCACATAACAGAGCTCTCTTCTGTAATCCAGACATTACCATACTGAATAGGAAATTGTTCAATATAAATCATGTTCACCAAAATATATCAACTAAAGAATAATATGAATCTAGATAAAAAAAATACCCTAAACGGAATTTAAAATAATGAACTAAAATATCTGTGAAACTGTTTGTGAGTTTAAAAAAAATTCTTATTACTTGTGAATATGCAATTGACAAAGATAGAGTAAGCCCATCCTAAACTGATTTGCCCCTTGTTTGTATGGTTAGTCCTTCCACATTGTTTCACTCTACATTATTTTTCGAACCACCTAAGAGACCCGAGATCGGAGGCATGTATTTTTTTACCTCCTGTAAGCCGACTCTACTGAACATGATCTTTGTCCTACGAAAGACTTAAATAAGTAGGCTGTATGTCAGAAAACGATTGTCGGAAATACAGTCTTACATAAATATCACATCATTAATTTACAAAATGTTTGCACCAATGGGTGTAGATTTCCTAATATTTATGTAAGAAGGTATTCTGGGAACTTTTGTATCTCAGAATATTACATACATAAACATAGGTTGCCATATAATCGTGCCTGAAATATTGTTTCCAAAAATATTGTCCTATTGGGTGTACATTTTCTATAAACTCCAATGGAGCTACGCTTTAGGACACAATATTTGGACAACACATTTATGTCAGATGATAGTCTAACAGCAAAACAAAGTTCTGGCACCACAGCCCGAGAATGCTATTCTGGTACGACACCAAATAAGAGTGACGTGGACCAAACCAGGCAGAGTGATGTGTAGTTGTGGATATATCAGTACTACAAGTGAACAGCAAAAGTGCTTACCTTTGTATGAGAGGCAACCTCCCCAGCCAGCTTATATTCTCTGCTTTTCACCCTTTTCCCCCTCAGGAACATTTTGTCCTCCTTGCTGTTTTGTGACTCTAGATTCCTTTAAGAGCTACCTTGACATTTAAATTAATGGTTACAGATTGTTAGGCTAGTTGTTCATCTCCAGTATTTCACTTCCTAGCCAGAAGGTTTCTTATGTCCTTGGCTTCCTCTTCTGGGACATCCTTATGGGTGCACTTAATCATTGTTTAAGTGGTGGCATGCAAAGTTGCTACCTAGAGGAGCTGTCCCCTTGTCAAATAAAAAACTAATATGATAGAGCAACCAGTGTGTCGAACCCCAGAGACTCAGAAGTCTGCAAAATATTCACACTAGTCAACTAAGAAGTCAATCTGTAACAACTCCATTCATCACAGTTTGATGTAATGAGACACATTTTTCTTTAACGCTATTACCTTTTAAAAACGCCTACATTTTCTCAGACTATAAGCATAGCACATTCCACAGTATTAAGGTACAAACCTGTCTTCTCCTTATTAAATCTAAATATTCACACTTTTACTGTGAGGAATTTTGTTGAACATTACCTTCACGCCATGAAGGCATTTAAAGTACCCTCTGACAATCTTTTCCAAAATGTTATTCATCCCTTGCCATTGGTAATCAAATCTCAATTTTCAGTTCATCTTGGCGATTTCTTTAGTGCGTCATTCCAACCACTTTTTGATGGCAAAGCATGGAGTCGTAGCAACCCCAGTCAAAACAGACTTTTCAAATATAGCTTCTCTTGCAGTGCCAAATACCTTTCTAGCTCTTCTCTAAACTCACTCCTGTCCGACAAACCTTTCACAGCCACTCTCCAACCGCTCATAATACCAAATATGTTTCCGACCTCCTTTATCGAATCACCTTTCGCCAGAAACCCAGTTATGTCAATGAAAACTCTTTCCAACGTCTCCTCACTATCTCCATCTCTTTGACCACTGGAAAACGCAATTCACAGTGAGTAGTTCACTGGGTAAACTCCACCCAGAATCTATGATCCTTTGCTTTTAGATATTTATGCTATCTCATTCACATTTTGTTACTTTTCTATGCCGTTTACACATGTTCACACTGATGCTGCCAACATACTTTACAATGTGGTGCAATGTTCCCTCAAGCCTATGATCAGGAGTAGTTGCGTTTAACTCTCTGGTGTTTGGGGACTCACTGAAAGCAACTAAACTTTGCTTTGAATTGATGCTTTCTCTTTAACTCTTTTCTCTCAGGGGAAGACCCCATCTGAAATTTGACCAAAACACTGTTAAAGTGTTCCTTACATGCTTGCATATTCTTGCCAGAAACAAAAACATGATTTTGATAAGGTTTAATTTCTAGAGGGCATGCAAACATATCTTCCAGAATCCTTTGAAACACAGGTGCTGAGTACTCTGGACCACTAAATCCAACTAGAGGTATAGAAAAATGGGTGTGAACATCCACAACCATATGTTTGTAGGTATTCCCAAACTCCTCTTCTTCCCCTTTCCATCACAGAAAGGGTCAGATTTTTACACCCAACAAGGTCTGGTATAAATCCCTTTCCATTGTGGGTAGGTGAGGGGGATTCTGCATGAGAAAGACATTTCTTATGTACAGAAAAAAATGCGTATTTGCACAAGAGATCTTCATTCTCTGTGTGACAAGCTAATTAAAAGTGAATATGTATAATAAAACCAAGTGCACTTTCTTTTCGTATTGTTCTCTTCCTGCAAATACGATAATCAAGCTTTTGTGAATATATTTGTGGTATTTAATCACAGAAGTTGGTCATTTCAAGTTTAATCATTATTTTAAAAAATGAGTTTTTAGAAGGTTGATAATTGTGCGTTTCATTGTGTTGCCTTTTCAAAAGGACACTGACTAATGCAATGAAAATAGCTGAAAGGCCACGATACCACGCATTTTTGAATATTTATTCGGAAAGTCTTCAACAAGCTTTCAAATAATCTTAAAAAAACTGTATACAGAGCGCGATGAGTGAGTGACGATCGTCATGTCTGGCTATAATGGGGGACAGGCATAACTGAGGGCTGCTGGAAGGATATCAGCCTTCACCGGGTGTCTGGCTGCCTGCTTTGGTGATTGGGTAGCTATCTGACTTGGGTTGGCACAGGGACGGAGTCATTATAGCCAGGGAGTTTAGAAAACCAAACTCTGCGACTCAAGAAAATTTACAAAATGTAACAATGGTATGATCCCTAAAAATCTAGTCCAGCCAGAATGGCATAAACATGCAAATATGAAACAATTGCGGTATGGCCCCAGTGGCGTTCTTCTGATCCTCTGCCATCTGTATAGGATGCAGGGGAACATTGGGGTGAGTTAGGAAATCAGAGGGTGAACAAGCTGAGACACCAGCAATGGAGAGTGGCAATGACAAAATATGGGATAAATGCAGCCAGGAAGAAAAAATGGCAAGGGGATGGAGCTAAGAGGAAAGTCTAGCTTGAAAGAATAGGGAGGAGTAAAGTGAGATGGGTAGAGGGTGGGGAATCGCCTGAGAAGGTGAAGAGAGAAGCATCCATTGTGGAGGAAGAAAGTGTAGAGATATTAGAATGGTGTCCACAAAATGTACTACAATTCATATGCCAACAACAAAAGGGAAGAGTGCATTAAAGGAATGCAGTCAAACAATACCAAAGCAATTGTGGCAAAGTAGTCAATGCCAGTCCTGTCACAGTATTAGTCACTATCCACCAGATGAAGACAAATGTGTTTTCCGCAGACAAATAGTTGACATGAAATGAATAGATGAGTTTCCTCATCAGCTCCAGTTGAGGGGAGGAGATCGATCAGAATCGCTTTTCTGGATGTCGAGGAATCTTGGAGTCCACCAAGTAGTCAAAATTGACGAAAGGGGCTGACCCGAGGTGAAGAGCAGTGGGTGCTGTTCAGAGTAGGGTTTCCCACATAAGCAAGCTGGTGTTTGTAAGTCAATTATTCAATTTGGCAATTTGAGCTTCAAAACCTACTGTATTTATAAATTTAATTATGTATACAGCTTCGCAGTTGGAGCCACAAATACAATAAGGAAGTCACCAGGAGCATACTGTTAGGTTCTCTTCTGTTGTCAGTCATATATGTGCCCATTTTCTTTTGAGATGGGCTACACTGCTGAGATATTGTGCATCGGAACAAAGTTCTCAGAGGAACAATCCATCAATGTACTTCCCGGGCACAAGGGGTCGAATCAGAAATGATACCAGCATCAGAGTTAATCTGATCATTGGCCCCTTCTAGGTTACAGCCTGGAAGCCAAAGGTGACTACGGAGGCACGACAGGCCCTTCTTCAGCCTTTGGCACAGGTCCCTGCTCCTCACTGAGTAGACCATGGGATTGACCAGGCAGCTCAAGAGACAAAGGTTGCTACAGAACACAAAAGCACTCATTATGCCTTCAGTAAGGTTACCAAACAAACTGTACATCATAAGAAGCAAAACCGGGGCCCAGCATAACATGATTACTGCGAGAACCAGGACTAAGGTTTTTGCAAATAGGACATCTATCTGCATTTTGGCCTGCTCAGGGGTCTGCCTGGCTTGCTGCCTGTGGTAGTTCATGCACACAACGTGCTTGTGGGCTTTCAACAAGATGTGGCTGTAGCTATAGACACTACAAGCGAGCAGTAACATGACCAGGGAGATCCAAAATGTCAAGTAATTATTATCAATCAGGGGAAACAGTTCTGAACAAGGAGAATTTAATCTACAGCAATTCCACCCCATTAAAGGCAAGTAAGCTATAAGGACAGCGAGACACCACGTCACAGCGAGAGCCACCAATGCTCGTTTCTTCGTGACCACGGACTTGTACGCAAAAGGCTTGTGTAGGCAGATGTAGCGATCGAAGGCGGTGAGCAGCAGGCTGCCAAGCGACACTGTGAAAGAAGCAATGACACCGCCAAGTTTCAGCAGGAAGACGTTAGGAGAGCCCACTCTTCCAAAAACATGAAAATCCACAAAGCTGGAGGTGAAGCAGATGCTGGCCAGGAGGTCTGCCAGGGCCACGCTGACAAGGAACTGGTAAGAAGGCTTTCTCCTGAGGTGGGAGGATGAGAGTATGATGCACAGCACTACAGAATTTTCTATAATACACAAGGATCCGATAGTGCAGCTTAGCAGAGCGAGAACGGTTTTCTGCCAGGTGGTGTTCAACACCATGTAGTATTCCAAGTGATTGATTCTTGAGGCGCAGTCTGTGGCATTTTCCACCCTCCATTCATCCATTCTCTTTTGTGGGGTAGGGGGTTCTCACACAGTCCCTTCACTTCAGAGTTTACATTCAGAGCTGGAAAAAAATAAAAAAAATATATTAGTAATATCTGCTAATTCATAGCTAAATCATCCTGAATGAAAACACCAAATACAATCGATCGAATGCAAATCGATGCTCATGCTCCTGTGCTCATGACGAGCTGAGCTCGTCATGACCACACCCGTTTTTATTGCTGTCCAGCACAGCAGAGGAATAGGTGCAGCATCGATGTGGTTAAAAAGGTTTCTTTCAAAATGGCAAAAGTCAATCTCATTGAAAAATAATTACTCCCCATTCTTGTTTGGCCGCAGCATTCCGTTAAGTGAAGTAAAGTGAAACAAATTGGAATTTCGCAATTGACAATATTGGGAAATGTTTGGTTTAAAGATGGCCACCACGTTTCCTCACTCATAAGGCAGCTTCTTGGGCGTCAAACCACTGCAGCAGGAAAGTGTCACTATTCGAGCAGCTAAAGGTCTCTTGCCTCCTGTGGCTCACAGCCTGCAGCTTGTGCAAATAACGGAAAGTTCATCCTGAAGGTGATCCGGCTTCAAATATGCTAAAATATCCAAAAAGCATAAGCACAATCCCTGACACACAGGCGATTAATGCCACCACTCACAGTGATGGAAACCAATGGCTCAAAGCGGGTTGACCAACTGTCTCATGCTCTACGTTGTGTTGGGCGAAAGCAAAACATGAATGAGATAAACGGATCAATGGATGAAGAGAGCTAGCTGAAATCCACTGTAGGGAAGAATATTATAGATCATTTTTTAGTAAAATTAAAAGGTCTTGACTATCACCAGGCCTAAAAATAGGTCTCAAAATGGCCTTGTTTCTATTGGAAGTAGAGTGCCAAAAGAGCAAAAAGTTTATATTGCCCGTAGCTCTGAAAATCCTTGCACCACAGCTATGTTGAAGACCTTTCTACAAACTCCTGCTTTTGACAGAGGCGGACTCCAAAAACTCTCTTTTCACACCTAGAGATGGTTTTCCCTTTCCTTAGTGGTGGCTAAGGCAGGAATACTACAACACTAAGATTCTTCAGGTGCACACAATGGACGATTATGTTATCAAGGATAATGTGTGCATTGTAAGAGGAGTTTGTGGATATGCTTGCCATTCTGCTTTGTATTATCGATCTCAATAAAATAAATATTTTAAATGAATCTCCTACCTTTGTCTAGAACAGATTATATTTCACATTTTGTTTTCTGGAGAGGATTAATGTAAATTATTTTGTGTTATATACAAAGGTTCTTTCCCCTACCCACCCCCACCCCCCAAAAAGATTTAATCGCTGTACCAATCCATCACATTTGATTTGGTAGAGCATGAAGCATGGTAGCAAGCATCCCCAAGCCATTGCCAATATGGTTAAGCATTTTGGGTAGCCCTACAGCCAATAGCTTTGTGAATTCCTCAGCATCTCAGGAGCAAGAGTCTGGCTTTACTGCCCGCTGACTCGGTCAGCCTGGCAGTATCAAAAGAGGAGGAAGGGTCTCTCTTGTAGAGCACACAGGGCCTTATGGCATGCATTTCACTGTTTGGCATCTAGGCAGCATCGTTTGCAACATGCAGTCAAGGGAAATATAACATCTATGTTGAATGTTTAGTGTAAACATGACATTTTGAACTGGTCGAATATTTCTCATGCCATTTATGCTCCAGTTATTTGGTGCAAATGGCGGTGCACAATTTCCCAGCACATGTACAATCTATGTAATCAGTTATCTAATTAGGGACAGTGCTTGGATCTCTTTTGCCTTGAAAGACATTTTGCTACCCCCTTCTATTATAGAACAAAATATGCTGCTAAAGGGTTCTCAAGAGCCCACCACTGTTAGTATATTAGACAACTGCTTGTCATTGCTTTGCCTGTGAACCACATTGTGTCAGTGGATCCAGCTGGTGAACACTAGCGCTTATTTCTGGGGATCAGGGCATGTTTTTCATTATCAGACCAGTGGCAGTTCGTGTTAAGTATCTTCAAGGCACAGCCCTGCCACCTTTGTGGCACCCCAATGATGTGAGGTTTCTCTTGCACTGCTGATTATTAGGCTTAGCAGTGTTCACGAAAACATGGCTTGCGTTTATGAACACTGCCAGTGAGTTTAGCGTTTATGGAACTGTCAACCGCTTTTGATTTAGTTAATAGGTCCAACCTTTGGTCTATTTTATTGGGTTATGGACCGGACCACACATTGGTCCACTCTTTAGCTTTTTTACATACAGACCTAAAATCAAGAGTCAGGATAGGAATCGGAGAGGAATTATCCGGACCAATTAAAATAGTAAGGGGAGTCAGGCAGGGGTGCGTTTTAGCACCCCTGCTTTTCATAATTTACATTAATGGCCTGAGTATTTATCTTGAAAATTCCACCCCAGATGTTCCTATAATAAATGGCAAATCGTTACCCCGCCCTTCTTTACGCAGACGATGCGGTCCTAATGGGCCGCACCCCTAACTCTTTGTGTATTTTAGTAAAAAGTTTTACAAAATATATGGAATTAGATCTGCGGGTTAATTAAAAAAAATTCTTTTATAATGTCATGTGGCCCAGGGAAAAGACAGTTGAACTCCATACAGGTAGGGGATGAAAGACTTCTTGCTACTCATATTTTCCCATATTTGGGGGTGGCCTTTGCTGCAAATGGCATTTAGCCCAGTCCACGAGCAAATTCTCAAACGCCATCAACTCCATTTTAAGCATCCCCAGACCGAAGAAATTTGTTATTAAAGCAATTGTAAAAATGTTTAGATTACAATGTGTGCCCGTAGCTACCTATGGATCTGAAGTATGGGGCATTGGAAATAACCAATATATACAGCAGGAAGAAAACCGGTTTTGCAGAAAGTTGTTAAGTGTACCAATTTCTACTTCTAATTACATTTTGCATAAAGAACTAAACCTACACTTTGTATTGGATTACATTAGACCACGACCGGTGCTATTTTGGCACTCGGTATGGAGGAACAACCTAGCCACTGACCCAAGAAATTATAACTGACTGTCTAAACTGTGAAAGGGGAATGGATATTTCCTGGCTTTCGTTTCTTCATAAAAGCTTGTGTAAGATAGGAAAAGATAGTATCTTTACTAATCCAATCAAAGCCATTATGGTGCACAAAAATGACCTGAAGAAAGCACGTTATGCACTTTACACAATGGACAGAACCAGGACAGAATCAGAGAAAACTACAGTTGTTAGGTACATGAATAAGGAACTATACAGATATCCTTTAGCATTGTATCTAACTCTAACGATGACAGATTGGCAAAGAAGCCTCTTGTTTCGATTGAGGGCTGGATCCATTAGATTTTTGTTAAATTTCCCTCTGGGTTACCATTCAAGTTTAAGTAAAATAAACTGCCCCTGTGACGGGCTAAGTAACCAAAATGATTAAAAAAATTTCTTTTCATGTAATTTTTATCTGAAGTATATTAAATGGTTTTTAATTCCACTTTTTAGAAAACATAGACCAATTACTATGGAAGAATCCTATCAATTGCTGCTTACCCTGGACAATGACGAGATAATTTGCTGCACTTTCCTAAAAATTGCTGTTCGTGCCCGTAAAATGATGGACAATGCCTAAGTCTCATTCACCTGTGCTTGATGTTTAATATTAATTTTATGGATTTTATGATACAATTACACAGTTTATGTGCTTTTATGAATTCTTGGAAATTCGAATAAAGATTTTGAATTGAATCGAGTCTCTGCTCGAAGCTCCTGATGACAGAAGTAGGAGGAGTACTCTGTAGATGAATATCTGAATTGAATATGCAAGGGGTGTTGTTCAACTACATACTCTCATACAGGCACACTCCATTTTTATTTAGCAGACATACTCCGCTTGCCTAAAGGTAGCAGAGTATATCTGCTAGAATGAGGATATCAGGGACAGATGAGTGCATCCCTGAGGCCAATGAGAGGACACAGGGAACAGTGGCTGGATCCTCAGCCTTGTCTCGGCTTCTGATAGGTCTGGGCTTCCAGTCCTTTTCAAAGAGCTGGGAGAGTGCTCAAGGTGGGTCCTCCTTAATCCTTGGCCCTGCTGCGCTACGTGCCTTCCTTGTTGGGAATCATGGCTTGCTGGTTCCGATGGTTAGCACTAGACTACTGCTCTGCTACGGCCATGAAGCCTTTGAGTTGCCAGCAAATGTCGAAAGTTAAGCAAACAGTGCTGTTTTTCTGTGCATGTGAGTGAGAACTGTGTGAGTGATTGATTGATTGAGAGAGTGTGTGTTAATTTAGCATGTTTGCGAGTGTCAAGGAGAGTTAAAGAGCATCAGAATCAATGTGAGTGAATGTGAATAAGTGAGAGGGAGTGTGTGTGGGAGTGAGTCAGGGATGCTACTAATAATGGTGCAGCAGGTATAGTGACACTGGGGCTCAGAGTCCAGAGGAGCCTGCTGAAACATATTTATTAAAGCAGAACACCCGCACCCCAGGACTTAAAGTCAGAGCCTCTATACAGCAGTAGTTGTGAGTGAGGGTCACGGATTGTGAAAGAGTGAGTGTGTGTGCAAGGGTGTTTGTGAATGAGTCAGTATATGGGTACATTTGTGTGAGTGACAGTAGGTGGAAGTGAGTATGAATCAAAAATCTAATAAGTGCTAGAGTGAGGGAGGAAAGGGAATAGGAGTAAGATTGAGTAAGTGTGTGGTTGTTAGCATATTTTATGCTTGCGAGTCTGCTGCTGATCTTAGCATACTTAAGATATTTCTTGGCTCAGGGGTCACAAAAGAAAACTTACTGTCGCTGGCATTCAAAAGTCATTCTTGGCATAAGAGATGCTACCCATCGGAAAATGTAGGCCCTGGTATAATATTTGTAATTCGTGTCATTATGGAGGTATCTATAGTAATATGATGGTGCTGACATACTTGGGGTAATCTTCAGCTGCCATGGCACATTGGGGGATTGAGGTCTCGTCAAGGACGAAAAAACGTTGTCTGAGAGATTGGGAATAATTTATGACAGATGGGTCACCCACAGAATATAGGTGATATCCATGTCAAAAATGTGGTGCTGTCATAGCAAAACAGCAGGGGTTGGAGAGAGGTTTACTGATAAATGATGGCTTGGCTGTAATGAGACGGACGGCCAATCCATCTTGCGCAGTTAAGGGAGTGCACTGCCCCTCCTCTCAGTGCCATCATCTTCCAGGTCCCACCCCCAAGACTCAGCAGGAAAGGAGAAACAAAAAAAACGTGTAATCCACCTCAGGATTTACTGGGATTACCGAGGATTAATGACTGGAAAGTCCTAGATGGCGCATAGTGGGAAAAACCCTATTACAGAAATGTTTATCTTTTCCCATTACCTACTTTGCAGCATGTGCAGTAACAGGGAGTGTTTCACAATATGCAATCAGTGCAATGTCCCTATGTGCCTAGGAACAGGGACACACCACAGAAGTTAACGCACTGAGCGAGCTCCAACATTTTGGTTAATTTGAAGCCGAGGGTTCATTTTTTCATGATATACAAATAAATACATGTTTATAAAAGCATGCATTATTATTATTTAAATTTAGCTGGCACTATAGCTAATAATATTCACTGCTTGGAATTCACAGTAGATTTATGTGTGGTTTAGAAACAAATGCATGAATTATATAAATATATTTATATTCAAATGCCATACACAGCAAACAGTGCATCTCAGTTTTGACTGTAAAATAGGTCCATTTCCATTAAAGTGAGGGATATGATGGGACAATAGGATTATTTCCTGCGACATCACTTCCTCTGAGGTCACTCACTGTGACATTATTGTGTATCGATTATGCTAATTAGCCCCACCTCCACTACTTTTTTTATGGCTTGGGCCCTGGGAGCAGGGTGATATTAGCTCAAAGTATTCCTGAGCGTTTTTAGTGCATGTACGTATTGTTAAATGTGCTGAATTGTCTGCATGTAGATGTACTACTTGCAGTTTAACCACGTTTCAATATCGCATTTTGATTGTATCCATTTCCGCAAATGAAGTGGTACAAATTTTACCTGTGTTATTTACAACAGTATTTTATGATTACTTCCACTACCTGAATAAGATTTTTTTTTTTTTAATTAAAAAGCTTGAAAACATACAGAAACTGAACACAGAGAAAAAGAGACATGAAAAGAAAAGCAAGGACTAACAACTACATCGTGGCAGTCTAATACAATTATCACAAAGCATATCGTATACTTTAGAAAACATAGTATCAAAGTATAATATAACAAAAAAATTCAAGATAAGGAAAACTAATTATTCAACCATTGCCTAAATGGTGCCCATGTCTTCAAGCCCCTCTCACTTCTCCTCCTGCCGCTTCTCAAGAACACGGCTGATTCCAAGTTGTGAATAGCCAGTATCCTTGCTCTCCAATTCGGAAAGGTTGGGGGGGACTGGATTTATCCACTCAGAAGTTATGCACAACCGCAATAATGCCATTGTAATGGAGAGGAAGGCAGATTCATAAACTGATCTAACCATGTGCGTTTCAGAGCCCGTTATTACCAGCTCCACTGTGAGTACAACTGGAATTTTTAGAGAGTTATTAATAAACGACTGTACATCTTGAATAAATCTATCCAAAATTAACACATGTAAAGAACATTTGTACGTCGTTAACAGCTGGCAGTGCACACCTTGGACAGTACTGAGCCCCACCGCCTCCCCATTTAGATATTTTATTGGGGGTATAATATAAATCGAATAGTGCCATATAGCTTTGGGAGCGAAGGATCCCTGAAATTAGGGCTGAGTTTGAAAGCTCCAGAACCTGGCCAACGTCTATACCAGCTATTCAGAATTTCAAATCCAATTTAGAGTTCTGAAAATAAAGGTCATCAGGGGGACCCAACAGAAGATTTTGATACAGGGCCCCAATATCGTCCTTCTTCAAGAAGAAATTCATATGTGAATTTTTCCCTAGTGCGGTTGGGGAATTTTGAAGGAGAGTGCCTATATAGCTGCGCAGTTGTAAATATTAAATAAATGTGTGCGTGCCCAAGCCAAACTTATCTTTCAAAAGTTAAAGGAAGCCATATTACCATCATAGGCTAAATCCCCCAACGTAAAGATACCATGGGATCTCCACCTAATTATAACTGAGTCCTGAAAGATAGAGGGCAACAACCTGGCGGCAGCAAGGGGTGCAAATTAATTAATTTTAGGGATCGACCATTTCAGTCGCACCTTCTTCCAGACTGAATATAATGCTTTGACTACCTTGAACTTAGTCTTTTTGTAGTAACTGGGCTCTAAGGGCTAGATGTAGGTAAATCTAATTTACCGATTCATGAATACTGAATTTTACTGATTCAGTATTTATCGGTAAATACCGAATCCTGCAAGGGTGCAGGGGGTGTCACTTTGACACCCTCTAGCACCCCAAGTACAGGTTTGTGTGACATGTGGCACACAATCATGCCCTAAAGACATGTCTGTGTGTCACATGGCACAGGTGTGCATGCACACCTGAATTCGGTATTTTACCACCCAATAGGATTGGGTGATAAATATCGACTCCTAAAGGGCCTGTGGCACTCTGAAGTGCCACCTACATATTGATTTACAGAATCGGTAAATTTACCAATTCTGTAAATCAGATGCCCCCTGCATCTCAAAAGCCAAATACCGGTCGGAAACGGCCGAAATCGTCCGTTTCCGACCGGTATTAAGGCTCCTACATTTGGCCCTAGGACTCGAGAAAGAATCCCCTTAGCCTCCTCCCCTAACTCAATCTCAAATATAGAGGAACTAATTGCTGGTGGAAGTGGGGAACGTAGGCCAAAGAGAGGCTGGGCAAGATGTTGCAGGAACGCAGCTCAATTATACAACAAGAGACTACTGACCACCCCCCTCTTTCCAATGGCAGACACATCCATTTAACAGCCCTTCGAGAGAGTCGGTAGCCCCGTAAAAACCTGTTACAGCATCTTTCTGCACTGCTAAGACTAGTCTGGGCAAATTCAAACTGAATGGTCCTAAAGATGTACAAACATTTCTGCAAAATCAGCATTTTTAGCACGTTCCTCCTGCCAAATAATGACAGGTGCAGGTTGTCCAACCTGCAAAGAGTAGAGTTAACAGTCCCTAATATAGGTAAAATGTTCATCTCCGGTATCTGCTCTACTGCAGCCATGATTTTAACACCCAAATAGATTGTAGCTTGGACAATTGGTGTGTCAGAAGGAATCATAGTGATTGACTGAATCACCTGCGTTTTCTGAACGTTGAGTTTGTACCCTGATATACGACCGAAGGATTCAGCCTGTTTTTTAATATCTGAAAATGCCAATGAAACATTGCTAGTTAAAACAATTAAATCTGCATATGCCAGAACTTTAAATTCGACCAGGTTTACCCTTACCGGAATAATGTTGGGGGAAAAGCTCCAATTTATTAATAAACAAAATCAATGTAAAGGGCAAATAAAAGAGGCGAACAGGGACAACCCTGGCGGGTACCCCTATTAATATCAAACGGCCTCGATTGTAAACCAGAAATAAACCAAATTGCTTGCGGGGGCGATATAAAGCGATTGCAAAGCAAAAATAAAGCTTGGATGAAATCCCTTCCAGCGCATAACTCTCCATAGAAATCACCACACAACCCTGTTGAACGCCTTCTCAGCGTCCAACAGGATTGCACCAAGGGGAGACCGCGTATCTTGAGCCCAGTCCAGAAGAGCTATAACACGGCGGACATGGTCCGCCGTGTCTCTTCCGGGGATAAAACCATGTTGCCGGATAGAGACTATGGGGGTTATCACTTTTGCCAATCTAGCCGCTAGTATCTTAGAGAAAAGCTTGCTGTCCGCATTGATAAGCGAGATTGGACGAAATGAATCCGGTTTCAGCTCCGGCTTATCCTTTCTTTTCAGCAAGATGATTGTTGTAAACCGCCAGGAGTCTGGATTCCTGCCCTGCTGTGCGTCTCTCAAAGTTATTAGAAGGTCCTCCCTGAGCTCCATCCAAAATATGCTATAGAACTCCAACGGAATAGAGTCCGGGCCGGCTGCCTTGCCACTAGCTAATGAATTTAGGGCTGCCTCTACTTCTTCCCACTCAATGGGTGCTGCAAGCATCGCATTTTGCTGATCCAAGAGTCTTATGGTGCTAAGTTCCTCAGTGAAAGAGCCAAACTCTGATTCTATCACTTGTGCACTGACTTCCTCGGTATATAGGGATTGATAGAATTCCAAAAAAACTGACAAAACCCCCTCTGGGGTATCTTGAATCGCTCCCTGAACATCCTGGATCTTATCAATACGATTAGACAAGCCTCGCTGATGAAGCAGTTTGGCCAGTACCCTGCCAGATCTTTCGCCCTGCTCGAACATCGAGCTATACTGTAGATATTTGGCAACAAGGTCCTGGCCTAGAAACTCAAGCAGAGAGGCTTTGATACATGCAACCTGTATCTGCGCCTGAGATATATCGAACACCCCTGGTAATAGCAGCTGTTAGCTGAACTTCTGCATGCCGTGGTTCGTCCATACGAAACTTGTTTCCTTAATTTGCTTCTGGCGAAAAAATGAAAAGCTTTTAGTTTCGCTGTGAACAGCTGCCTTCAACGAGTCCCATACTGTGTTGCTAGGGGATGAGCCTCTATTAATGTTAAAAAAATTCAATGACCCAGGGCCTCATATGATCTAAATACAGTGCTTCTAGCAACAACTTCCTCTCGAATGTCCATGGTCTGGGAATACTAGCAGACCTGGTCAAGCAACAATTGATGGTCAATAAGTTATGGGCCGAAATACCACTAGGGGACATAGAAATTGATGTGGCGTCTGCTAATTGTTTTGAAATAAAAAAATAATCTAACCGGACCATTTTTTTATGAGGGGCAGAGAAATATGTGGTGCCATCTATATTCTTGCAGTGATGAAACCAAAGGTCAGTCGTAAGATGTTCTAGAACTAAACCTTGTAAGGCTCTATATACTCTTGGCTTCTGCCCGACATAACTCTGCCCCCCGAAACATTAAAGTGCAGGTAGATTGATATTAAGGTACCCACACAGACATACGGGCTGGGGCCATAAGGCCAGTTCAACATTTAAATGCTCTAATACCGTAGGATCATCCAAGTTGGCACCATACACTGTACAAAGCGTCAGGGGTGAGTATTTAACACGGAACTCCGCTATTGCCCATCTCCCCCCGGGGTCTTGGGGTCTTGACTAGATCTTACACAAGAGCCCAACCCACGTTTCATCAAGATTGCAACGCCTTGTATCAGAGGACTGCTGCAAGCATACTTTTAGATCAAACCCGGGAATTTTAAGGCATTCCCTCTTGGTCCAGGGAACATGAGTTTCCTGCAGGCAGAGTACTTCTAGGTACAACGCTTGGATCGCCCGTGCAAACAAAGCACGCTTTTTTCCGTTATTTAGACCACACACATTCCATGAGGCTATATTTACCTTAAGGGATGCCATTAAAGAACTTTAAAGAAACCATGAAACTAGAATTCTTCCAGGATTTAATCCTACATTGCCAGGACTACGGTAGTAAGAAAAAAAAAATAACCTTTTTCAAGCTTTTTATATTTGAATGCGCCCCCACCCCAAACCCTACCCTCCCACTCAACCCCCCCTCTGAAAGCCGCCCACCCCCCTCCCTAACCCCTAACACCCCCCACACTAAGCAGGAACCGAAGTTCCAGTGATGGCGAGACCGGTATAAGCGGAGTACCCCCCCCCCCCCCCCCAAGGTATACTGCTGCCTGTATACACGCAAAATCAAACCTACGCGAGAGCTGCTCTGACAGGAACACTTAAATTAACCAACCAAACAGGACTATTCGACCTCATAGGAACTATGGCCCTACTGATAGTTTAAGAAAAGGGGGTTAGTTTGTGATCCAAACCAGACAAACTAATCTATTTCAGTGCATCCAAAAATGCTTTGGCCTGGATCTCTGATTCAAAATATTTTGTCTGACCTTGGTAGAGGATATTAAGCTTAGATGGGAAAAAGCAAATAGACCTGTACCCCCTTGGATTGAAGGGGGGAGATCAGCTGACGGAGCTGCCACCTCCGTTCTACCGAGGCTGGACAAAAGTCCGGCCAGCCTTTTCCTGACCTTTGCCTATCAGGCCTGGCTAAATCATAAATTCTCTCTTGCTAAGAAATTTTGCATGCAAATCATGATTGCGCGAGGTCTGTTCTCTGCTTGTCCCGGATGATGCTTCAGTTTGAAGGGGTAGCGATGAGCGAGCTGGATCTCCAATCGCCAGTCCCAATCCTTCACTTCGGGGAAAGCCTCTGAAAATAAAACAACAACGAACTGGCGAGTGTCCGACCCCTCCAGCCCCTCAGGAACCCCCAGAATTTGTAAATTGTTCCTCCCTGCCCGGTTCTGAATGTCAATAAGTTTTGCTTGAATCTCCACCCTCTGCAACTGAATTTCATCCACCGTGCATCTTTGTGCCACCAGGTCGTCCTAATGTAGAGATCCTTTTTTCTGCCTCTTTAACCCTAGAGGCTATATCCGTGCAAGTCTTCATAACCCTGCGCAGAGTGTTTTGAACTCTCCAACAAGCCCCTTGTGCTCGGGCACTCTTGGCAAGTTTCTTCTCGATGGGCATTATGGTTCGATAGATAACAGCCAGCGATATCTCAGCAGAGGGCGAACTGATATTAGGATCCATAACATAAGGCATTTGTTCATGAGCTGTGCCTTGTAACACTGGCCGATTAGAAAATTAATATTTCCAAACAAGAGAGCCCACAGCCATAGCAGAATCCTGAGGCGCCTTGCTTATTGTAGATAGTCCATTCAATACCTCATTAGTGCGCCAATCGTCTAGATCACAGCCCTCCTCCTCGTCTGTCCATTCTTTGTCCAATCCATCAACTGATGGCCCTGTATGATCCAACAACAAAAAAAAGTCACCATCTATGTCCCCATCCGAGCATACGGAGGGTGCAGGAGTCGTTAATATGGGGGTTTGGGAAACTCATCTGTGGATTTAACGTTGGACTCTGTAGGACTACATCTACCAGAACCCCCTTTGGCTGTACTTCCAAGCCCAAGACAGAGTAGGTACTTGAAGGTGCCCCTGGAAAGTTATCCGCAGCCTGCGCATTACCACTTTGTGCATTTAAAGCTCCTGCGTTACCCCCAACTTCCTTCTCACATATTGCTACAGGGGAGGGGAACAAAGTAATGGCGTCCGTCTTTACGGTTTCAGCCACAGCGGCAGGCGCTGCCGGAGCCGTGAGGGAAACTGATGCATTGGAAAAGCTTTTTCCTGCCGGATTCCCCTGAGGCTTAAACATCGCTGGAGTTGCAGCCTTTGCAGTTCTGCTAGCCCCGGTTTGTGCCTTCTTCGAAGTGTCTGATTGCAGAGCAGTGCGGGGTATCGCTATGGCAGAGACGGAAGCTGACGCCGGTAACAATGTTCCTTCTGCCGCTGCTGCTGAGGTAGGAGTTTGTCGCGGCCTACGGAAGGGACTTTGGCTGGTTCTTAGGCAGCATCCTGTCGCTGGAGGACCGGGAAATGCGATCCAGTAGGGTATGTTGACCCCAGCAATGGGCAAAGAGAGCTCCGCCCGAAAAACAACGTGCAAGAATCCAGCTTAAAGAATTACGGCGGAAGGCTGGAAGTTGCCACAGCATCCTTTGGAGTCAGCGGTTAGGCAAAAGATCCGACGCCGTTAGAGCCTCACATTGCAACGTACTCGCAAGCGGCAGCTCCTGGAAGGTGAGCGACGCAAGTACCAGCTCACTCGGCCAGGGAGCTGGCCGCCATCTTGACCTGAATGAGATTTTCAATGAATTTATAACAAAGTGCTGTAGGTCAAAAATGTCCTAATGTTGTGACAGTCGTACGACAGGGCTAGGTTATTGTTAATCCATTATAAAACTGTGTACTGCTCCTGGAATTAAAGGCCATTTCAATTGGGCTAATTATCTGTTGATTATATCTCGACCATTATCAGGATGTAACAGAGTGCTGGTATTCTTGGCTTGCTATGCCCTGCTATAAAGAACAAATTACTACACTACTCAAAGCCATCAATGTCCAATACATTGAATCATTAATAAAAACGTTGGTATCTTTGGTTTTTAAAATTGGTTTATTATTCCACAGTTTGAGCATATGAGAAAAAAAAATCTTTTTTTTCAGTGGGAAAAAAAAGAAAATTAAAATCACAGAAACAAATCACCAATACATCAGGCAACATTATAACATCTCCATATGTTCATGAATAGCCCCCCAAATAAGCATACCTAATTTGTGCTTTCTTGCCCCTTTAACAGCGTAGAGACTCCATTCCAGTTTAAACAAATTATACATTTTGGCCCGCCAAAATTCAAATGCTGGAGGTTCCGGTTGCAACCAATCTGATGGAATAAATAAGCGAGCCGCAGTCATTGCGACGAATAAAAAATACCTTTGTTTAAATAGGGGAGTCCCCTTTTCCACGACTTGCCCAACTCCCAATAACATACGCGCTGGAGAGATCTTAAACGTGGTCCGTATGATTACTGATAGAAAGTTTTCAATGTCGGACACAAATTGAGACAATTTGACACAGCAGTAAAATATATGTAAACTATCTGCATTATCACTGCCACAGCGGAAACATTTGCAGTCATATCGGGTTCCCCACTTGAGCATACGATCTGGAGTGTAGTATAATCTGAATATAGTTTTAAAAAAACTGGGCCTTCAAATTGGCCGACGAAAAAGCTTCCCTAGAGATAAGAATAGCCTTCTCTATTATCAAATCCAGTTCCCCAGTTTAGACTGCCAATATGTATTATGTTTCTCCATATCATCAGATCTAAATACGAATAGTCTATTATTTAAGCCAACAATTTTCTCCTGGCGTCGAATCGCCTCAACCAGATCATTTGGTTCAAAAATAATATGTTTCCGGGTCAAAAAAAACACGAACCTGGAGATACTTAAAGAACTGAGTGTTAGTTAAATCATATTTCCTCACCAAATTTTCATAAGTTGAAATTAAAACTCCCACTTCATAGAGATCCCCAATTTGCACAATACCCTTATGCGACCAATCTCTGGTTACCCTACCCCAAAATATAGAGGGGACTATTTTACTAGCATTTAAGGGTGTATAATATGTTAATTTCCCTAGGACCATCGTTTTGCATACCCTCCTTCAGATTTTAAATGCCGCTTCCAATACTTTAAATCGAGTTCTTTTATAATAGTTAACTTCAAGCTCTCTGAATAGACACCTATTAGCCTGAATCCCTAGAAGTAACTGAAATATTGATGGTGCTTCCGCAATATCGTCTATCTGTTCCCCCGTCAATATTAAGCGCATTCTTTGCAAAAAACAGACATAGAAATAAAGAGTAAAATCTGGTATGGCCAAACCCCCTCTTTCGACAGAAAGTGTCATCAATCTCATAGCCCGCCGTGGTTTCCCCGGGGCCCAGAGAAATTTTGAGCATAGAGATTGCAGTTGTTGCAAATACGTTAAGGGTATCTCAAGAGGGATAGATCTAAATAGATATACTCATCTTTATAAATATTTCCTCTTCCTATTATCGTTAATTGAAGACGTCCCCATCTGTCCAAAGACTGTTTTATAGGTTGTACTGTAGCAGACCAATTAGCATCTACTATTTCTTTCATTCAGGCTTTAATTTTAATGCCCAAATACGTAACTTCTGAAACTACTCTAGAATCTGAAATTAAGATATTATCAGTGCAGAGAACTTGGGTTTTTAAAACATTCAGTTTATACCCCGAGACCTGGCCAAACTCAGACGCCAGCCGCTCAATCTCTACGAGGGCCACCACCGGATCAACTGTAATCACCGCTATATCACCCGCGTAAGCAAAAACTGAGTGTGAAGTGTTTTGTACGGTAAATGGTTTTATTTGCTGACTCTTGGATAGTTTTTCAATGAAGGGGTTTATATACAATGCAAAAAGCAGCGGCGAACAAGGGCATCCCTGCCTTGTTCCTCTTGTTATTTTAATTGTGTCTAATTTCTTCCCCATAGCAGCGATTCTAGCATTTGGTGAAGTATATAGCACCTGAATTGCATTCATAACATTTTTCCCAAACCCTGCCCGGTGCATAACTTCCCAAAGAAAATGCCATTCCACTCCATCAATCGCTTTCTCAGCATCTAATAAAATGAATCCCAGTTTCCGTTTTTCCACTTGAGCAATGTCAAAGAGAGTAATGACTTTATTTATGTGTGTAACAGTTCCTCTGTTGGGGATAAATCCATGTTGATTTATTGAAACTAGTGGAGTAATTTTAGATATACGATTAGCCAGAATTTTAGAATAAAATTTTTCTATCGTAGTTGAGTAGAGAGATCGGACGGTATTAGCCGGGCAGCTCCGGAGGTTTTTCCCTTCTTATTAAATAAAACGATAGTGGCTTCATCCCATGAATTGGGTGCGCCACCAAGCTGCGCTGCTCTAAATGTTTCTAACATTACATTTTTTAGTTGACCAAAGAAAAGTTTATACACTTCTCCAGGAATGAGGTCAGGACCGGCAGCCTTCCCGGTCGCTAAGCTTTTTACAGCATTCTCTAACTCTTCCATAGTTAGGGGACTATCTAACCACTCCTCACTAGGATCTAGTTGGTTAAAGGTCCCCTCCTGTAATATTGAATCAGCTACCACAACCCTTTTTTGCTGTGTATATAACTCTGAATAAAATTGATGAAAAATAGCTAAAATCTGATCTGATCCCTGACATAATTCTCCATTAGAATCGGTTAGACACACAATACGTCTCGAGGTTTCCTGCATTCGTAGTCTTAAAGCAAGGCACCTCCCTGTTGCTTCCCCATACTCATGGCATTGTCTCTTATATACCAAATATTTCCTTGCCATCTCAGTATTCCAGAACCCAGTAATATTAGCCCGACAACGATCAACTGTATCCTCAAAATCCTAAATATTCCCTTGACTTGTTCTTTGGATTTCTTTCATTAAGTTCTAGTCTGCAGTTCTTAATGCAGTATAAAGATCTCGCTTTTCTGCCTTTAACTTTTTTTGATGAAATATTCCATAGCTCAAGACTTCACCTCTGAAACAGACCTTCAATGATTCCCATACAATGTCAATACGGGTAGAATGTAGATTGAGATTAAAGAATTCCATTATCCAATTTGACATATGACTTTTGAATTGATCATCCACACATAGTTTTCCATCAAAGGTGAGCCTCTCCTTACGCAATCAATCTTTAAATCGGATATTTCTATTAAAATCGGTGCGTGATCAGACGATATCCTAGGGAACAATTGCATAGTCGTGCCATTTTTTTATGAGGAAAAGAATAAAAAGTGTAACCTGGGCTTGTAGGATATAAATTGCTCCATACATCAACTAACCCATGGTCTACTAAAAGATTATAAAGAGCTTTAAAGACCGGTGGTTTATGTCCTGTATAGTTTCTGGGTCCTCCCAATATCTCTTGGGTTCTTAAATTAATGTTAATATCACCACATATAATCAAGGGTGTCACCCATTATGCCAATTCTAAGTTCAAACCCTCCAAAGTCTATGCCTCATCCAAATTGGATCCATAAATTGAGCATAAAGTAATTTGAGAGCCACCTATCCTTAATTCCGTTATAGCCCACCGACCCCATTTGTCCGTTAAACTACGACCGGCAAAGCAAAATTGTGATTTAATCAATATCATAACTCCCCGGGTCATCGAGGTCTGTTGTGAGGCAGAGATTAACAAATACCCCAAATCGGCCACTAAATGTCTATTATTCCATGACAAATTTATCTCCTGGAGACATAAAATATCTGGTTGTATATATCGAAGTTCCGCTGCTACCCTCTTCCTTTTGTTGACGCTAATAAGACCCGATACATTTAGAGAACAGATTTTAATTCCCCGTAACACCATAATAAATCATAATTAACATACACATTTGTGAATAAAAAAACCTTTTGCTGTGGCCCTTCTGATATTTTACAAGATTTGTCAATTTCAACACTCTTTTCTCTTGCTCCATCCGTGGCTTCTACCCCACCACAGTGCCCTTGCCCACCCAACCCTGAATCTCCCTGATCCCCCTTCCCCACCCCTTACCGAGGCTTTAGGACTTATGGTCCTGTAGATTTAAAACTTCCCATAACCCCCTACCTTCCCTCACAGGAATACTGATTCAACAAAAAAAGCCAAAATCACAGAAAAGTGACCAGTAATAGAATCAAAAAGGAGCAAAAAAAAACAACAGTTACATTTTAAACGTAAGACTTTGCCCTCTAGCTATTCCAGTATAACATGCTAGACCTATATAGAGTGTAGAAACTTTCGCAGATGCTTCATTTGTAAAGAAGCAAGTATGCTCCTGATAAATAATTTTTTGCTTGGCGGGGTTCATTAAATACGCTTGAGCCCCCTTACTCTGAAATTGAGCAATCAACTGACGAAGTTGCCAGCGGCTCTCCATTGTATATTTACAAAAATCAGGCGTAGCAAAAAATTCAACCCCCCCCCCCCACTCCCCGGCTCTTTTCTTATTAGGCCGTGCATTCAAAAAAACATACTCTCTAGCCAAAAAACTGTTGAAAGAAATCAGAAAAGACCTAGGCTTAGCTTCCGCTTGCCCTGTTCGAAGACGGATATTAAAAGGAAATCTATGTTCTTTCAATTTCCCTATCCCAGTCCCACTTTGAGAGTTCAGGAAAAGCAGATTTAAATAGCTCTACAATAAATTTACGAGAGTCCTGTTCCTCTTTCCCTTCTGGAATCTGCATAAGTCTCAGAATATTGCGACGGGCACGATTTTCAAAATCCGCCATTTTCCACTGTATGTCTTCTTTATTACTACTAAGTGACTCAGTCACAGCCTTCTGTAGTACAAGTTCATCTTCCAAATTAGAAATCCTTGTTTCTGCCTCCGTAAACCTTGCCGTAAAATCTGCTTGGGATTTTACCAATCGTCGAATTGAATTTTGCAGTTTCCTACAAGAGTGCTGCATTCTTTGACTCTCCTCTCGCGTTTCATCCCTATGAGACAGGATAGATTGGTAAATCATCGTTAGAGTAATGTCCTCTTCAGCTAAGTCTTTTGACCCTTTATTAAGAGAGTGAAGTTGATCTATTCCTACACCCCGCTTCTCCAGTACTGACTTGCCTCTTTTCCGCACTATTAGAGGACTATCATCAATAAAATCACCAGAGTCCTCCAAATCCAAATCAATACCGCTATGAGCACTATCGTCTGCCATATTCATCTGCTTGGAGTACTGCAACGCTAAATCCTCACAATAAGAAGCAGAAGAGTGTTCAGAGAGGGAGTAGAAATCCCCTGATTCACCATCCATCATCTGTACCTGTACTTTTGCCTGTGCCTATGCTTGCACATCCTTCGGAATCTGCACTTTTTGAAAACTGACATCTAGTATAACTTGTGTTACTTCAGTCATGTTGCTACCCACAGCATCAATACTCAAGCAAGCAGGGTTCTCTAAACCCAGGATTAAAACCAATACAGTTTCAGTTCTTTCAGGAGGATACAATAGTATCTTGCAGCAACTCACTATCTTTCGTAACATCCACCCCCTCCACATCTGAACCTTCAGCCTCTACAGTACTAGCGCCAGTCTGTTTAGCCCCCAAAACCACTAGAGTCTTTTTCCCCTTCCGTTTTTCTTTGGCAGCCGAGAAAATTGCAGGTATGGTTCTGTTATCGCCCACAGTGTTTTTACCTTTAGTTGTCTCGTTTTTTTCCTCAGTCCCGGCAGTGCTTTTTGCAAATTTCTTCACTCCCTCGGCGTCAACCTCGCCGTTTTCTGTCTCCTGACCGCGCGGTTTTCCATGAGTACCCTTCGGCGGCATGGCAGATCCGGCGTTCCTCTCTCCACCGAACACTCGAGTGGCGGAGCTACCAAGTTTCCGCGAACAGCCAGCAGCTGCAATGGATCCCGCCCACCAAGTGCGCCGGCACCTGATGGATCTAGTTACGAACACCGAAAAGGACTCCAGCATCGGCCGCCGTCTTTACCGTCTTCACTCCGTGATGGGAGAAAGGAAGCTACAAACAATCGGCAGCGTGAGTACTTGGCGCAGTATACGATCTGAAAGATTTATGGCATTTAGCGTATGGCGTTTGACATTCCTTGCCCCTCCGACAGTATCCCTGAAGGGCTGGCAGGAGTGGCGAGCTTACGCGTCCACTCGCGTGGTCGCCATCCTGCCTCCAAAACAATTGGCGGTTCAATAAAACGTTGGTATCTCTTTATGGGGCTTAGTCACAAGATGCACTTTGTTGTACATAGAGTAGTACTATGGGAATACTACCCTCGTACTACAAAATGCTATTCACTAACCTATATGCAGAGATGTCCGCCTTCACCTTTACAATCTTTTTTTGTGGGTATCTCTGTCAAAGTGGAGTAGATTTTCACACAAGTCTAAAATGTAGGTGTAAATAAGGGCAGAACAAGGGGGAGCTGTTGGAAAATGTTGAAAACTTACTACTAAATGTGCGGTGATTAGGTAGGAGTTAGTAGCGGTAATGAGATGTTAGGGAGGGACATAATAATTCAAATATCCATCCACAAAAGAGTAGGAGCATTGCTATTCACAAAATAGACTTCCAAGGGTACAATAGCCCAAAATGTCACATAACCCTAGTAAATGTACCCCATCCCGGCCTTAGAGTAAGTCTAGCACACATGGCCGCTCAGATACTGCAACTCACTTCCATAGAAAATAATGGAGGCACATGTAAATTTACTTTTGTGAGAAGGGCCATTGGTATTCATAATTTGAAGCTATTACCAACTTGAACATTTGTTGTTGTGAAACAACCCCCCAACCAGAGCTGGGTGCACACCCTAGCATTCTCCGATTCACAAAGTACATTTAGTTACGGCAAATATTTCATGAACAATGTTTTTGAAGTAGAAAATCTGCTCGTAATGTGTTTAGTCCTACAATTCAAGTACACTTCTGGCTTTCTGGGTGTTCACAAAAATCTATGGGAAGTCTCATGGAAATCTACTCAGGTCAAGTACTTCTTCAGGTGCTCCTACTGCCATACTGTTACCGCCATGGATTGTTGTCTGGGTAGAGAATCTTCAATTGTAAGAATGGCACAAAATGTACATTAGTACCTGTGTGGCAGCCTTTTGTGTCACTACTTGTATGTTGAGCGTGAAAACCACTCTGAAGGTCTGTGAAAAGCAGTAGTCATGCCTTTGTGAATATTCACCACCTTCCCTGTGAATACCCCCACTGTTGCCTGGGAGTACCCATGTTCCTACTCCATCCTTCAAAACGTAATAGAATGGAAAATTCCATCTGCTCCCAGATATTTATTTGGGGAATAAGGATGAGCCATGTGTGCAGGCATATCATTTTTGTCGCACCCGTGTTACATTAAGGTGTAAAAAAAAAATAGACTTGGACCTAAGAGAGTGAGCTACAAAAATATCACCTTTTGCAGAGCATTTATTTTTTATATTTTTATTGGAGAAGGATTCTTCAAGGCAGTACTAATCTCAAGTCTGAAATATTATAAGCACTCCAGAAAATATAAGAGGAAATACCTCTAGTAAAAAAAAAAAAAAAAAAAACGTAGTCCGGTCTACATCATCTCAGAGAAAAACAAATTGAGTACCATATGACTGCCGCCACCACCACCACCACCAGGAAAAGTAGAGAGAGGAAAAGAGGGAAGGAACAAATCGAAACAGAATAATTCCTGGTCTATAATCCGAAAATGAGCTGGGTAATATTCGGTTTATTTGCCAACTCTGCAAAGTGTGTTAAACAAGGGCACCCATCATTATGACAAAGGTCACTCTCCCTGAATAAAATGTACACCCATACTGTTTCAGCACAGAAAAAAGTAAAAGTCCAGATTAAGAAACACTTTGCGTTACTTCTCTAATGCAAATTCGACTCAAAGTGTTCAGGTGGGATTTAGTAGTTAACGCAAATCGGGATTTGCCACGGATAGAAACAGAATTGCTCAATGCTCTGCCTTGTGTAACTTCGCATCAAAGTGGCATTCTATAGGTTGTGCATGGGTGTTTCAGATGGAGCGAGGTGGTAAAACAAAATTTTGTACACCCCTCTTGAAATCATATGTTCCATAACGTTAATATTTACTAATGGCATGTTATTATGAACTAATCAACCATAGAATAAGATGCATTCATTTTTCATACACTGGAATACTAATCTTGCTTGCATGTTGCAATACAATTAACTAATATGTGGTGTAATTGTGATGTGAATTAATGCATAGCTTAAAAATAAACAAACGCAGCTTAAATATGCTGATTGTACATGTTTTTGTGCCATAAAGTTGTCGATTATGTAAGTATGAAACGCATTTATGTGGTTTATTTGCTAGGTAACAAGTAATGGGAAACATTAATATGGTGGGAGGTAAACAGAAGGGCTTTAGTTCCACAAATAACATGAATTTGTTTTCGTTTCTACGATAGTTCCAAAAGTGGCCTTTGAGGCTTACTAAGAAAATGGCTGTTCTGATGAACCGCGAGTGAATATTAGACTGCGCATATGCATCCAAAGCCTGCAAGCGCGAGTGAGCTGACTGTGCTCGGATGGGAGGTTCAAGGACAACTTGCCCCGGAATCTAGGATGGGTGCCAAGCATGGACGATTTAATGCTCTGATCATGGAAATATTTCCCTATGTTTCAAGTGAAGGAAGTGCCTAGGCCACGGACTGTCCTAAACAAAGACACTTTATTTTTCTGCTGATTCATTGTGAAAAACATGCTGTAATGATGAGGAGACGCTCATCTACCCCATATTTGTCCAATCATAACTCAAATTGGTGATACTAGTTACTTTTTAGATAGATTAAGTTAGGAAATTAGTGTATAAAAACCCATGATGTTGCTTAGAGGCATCGCTCTTTTCGATTTCCTCTGGAGATGCTGCCGGACTGAAGATCGATTTCTGGATGTAAGACTTTACTTTCTGACCGATTATTTTTCTTTGCAGGACTGTTAGGATAAGATGAGGTTGTTCGCTTGGGAATGTTAGGAGAGAGTGAATTTGAAACTATCTATTCTTCGCTAAACTTTACTGAACTTTTAAATAAATGTCTATTTCTGAGCTTTTAAATAAATGATCATTTTGAAAAAAAGTTAGATTCTTACTGAATAAAGAATAAATGCATAAATGTCGGACATGCTAAAAGGTTGCTTTGAATAAAAATTAGAGAAATGGAGAAGTAAAAGCTGGTCTTTGATTTTTCCTACGCCTAGTTTTCGTTCTAGCAGATCCATTGCCATTATGGTGGTGTGTCTGAAATACATGGTGTTTAAATGAAACCATGGTAAATCGCTTTAAATTGCAAGTGTAAATAATAAATAGTTAAATAGGTTTAGACACTCCGCCAATGTTATAGTAGGACTCCAGGTTTGTTAGCCAAATCTTTGAAGACAAGTTTAAATGACTAGAGTAAGTGCACAGTGTAATGGGCCACGCTGTTGAATGAATGTGTATTCTGAGGATTCGGGGAAATGGCCATGTTGATTTAGAATTTATTTTTGAAGTCCCGCTGTGGCAATTATATCTTGGTAGCAGAGTAGTGGTTGCTAAGGAAATTAGCTAGGATTATGTATACATTACTATCTATATCACACAAAATGACCCAGCACCAGATTATGTCAATGCAAAGTAAACAAAATATTTGTATTGCAGTAACAGATACTTGTATCACAAGAATAGCTTCTTGAAAATGAGCAATTTCAGAGACTTGATCGTAGATTGATAATTTCTTTATTTTCAAAAATTCATTAAAACATGGCAAAATTGCTTGTTGCCAACGTGTTTCATCCCACCTGGGACTTCTTCAGGGCTGCATTGTAATGTTGCAACAAAAAAGTAGTAAGCATCGGTCTTCTAGTGTTCCTATGGTACATCTATAATTCACATTATAAAAGAGGAAACAAGGAATAATATTTCACAGGAACACAAGTTGGTTCCTTATCTCAGTGATTACTTGGTTAATCTTCTGGTTATCTCAATGTCACAGTGTTTCTACAACCATGGTTTGGCCCATTAGTGGAATTCTCAGAAAGTACAGCCCCTCGAATGTCAGCCTGTCCTCCGGTCGTTCAAGTACTATATGGAGTTTAATGTAATGAGTTATGAACTAACATCTGTTGAGTTTGTATTATGTTATATGTAGTTCAGAAAAAGCTTACAAGTGTTGCATTAAGCTAGCGCCTCCGTCTGCAGGCAGAGGAAGTGTGGCAAGTAAAGTCGCACAGTGCATTGGTCTGTTTCAAAGAAGTAGTATCGTCGAATACTGCGGTGGTATTGTCGCATATCACTGTTTAAGGACATTAGGTGTGAAAGGATAAATGCATAGTGAAGGCAGTCTATGAAATCTTGGCTTTCAAGTATAGGGATCATTGGGTATCCCGACTAAAACTTATCGCTGAGGAGAGTAGTAGGACTTAACCTGAGCTCGTTAGAAGGGTAAAGGAGTGGCGTCTACCTTACTAACGATAGAGGAATTCTGTGGTGGGCTAGAGGTAAAGCACTGCCGACTGATGATACAGAGTTCATGTAAATCTGGAAAGGGATTTCTGTATGAACGTGTGTAATTGAAATTGCAATACGCGTTCTGGTGAAACTCTGGGTTTGTCTCTAAGGAGGTGGAAAAGATCTCTGTATGTGCTATCCTGGAGAAATGAGTGGTTATTGCCTGATAGAAGGGTAAGGCCAGTAGTGCTGCTTTATCAAAGAGTTAGTAAATTGAGGTGATAAGCAAATTGAGGTGATAAGCATAGTCTACTCCGGTTACAGAATACTTGTATAAATCGAAAATTCCATCACTTTATAGCGAAACAGGCAAATGGTATTGTTTTGTGTAAGTTACTAATGAATTTTGTGAAATATCTTGTAAATACCGCTTTTTGAAAAAGACCCTGTAAAGGAGGGGTCAGTTGGCGCTGCAGAAGCCGGAGCGCTGGTGTTGTCAAAAGTGTCGCACTGGGATTGGTCCTCGTGACCAAGACAGAGTAGGAGCTGATCACGGAAAAGCATCAAAGTGATTGGTTAAGCACTAAGAAGACGTATCTTGTTCTAATTGGTGAGTTAGTGTGAACCGCGCTGCAATAGGTTGGTGTACAGAACAGTAACAGGGAAGTGCATGATTTTTTGCAAGACAGAATTACTGGAAAAGATGTCGTACTATTACGAAGAAGAGAATAAGAAACCTTCATGGTTTAAGAAATTAAAGAATGTGTTTTCAAAAGACAAAGAAATTGTGACTAGAGAGGGAAAATTACTTCCTCCACCGAAAAAGCCCGCTTCTTATATGTCATCAAAATATGGTTACAATACCTGCATTTGGTTAGAGTATTGGGCAAAGTATACTCCGGATGATGGTGTATTAGCTTTTCCTTAAGAAGGATCGTTTGATTTGGCAGTTTTGAGAAGTTTGAGAGACAAGATGATGAAACTTGAGCCAAGACCTAGACCGACACAGTTTGAGGCTTTATTTGAATGGGAGGATGAAATGCATGATCAGGAGAGTGAAAGACTATGTAGTCATATCAGACCAAAGGGTAGAGGTTGAGATTTATGGGGAGAAACACAAGAGTAGAATGAGTCGATGGAGAAATAGTAATAGGTTTGATGGTATGTATCTAGTTAGGTTAGTGGAGTAGGAGGGTCGGAAATGTACAGAAAAGAAAAAGAATATGGAAACAGCGAACCAAAGTTATGGTGATAGTGAATCACAAGATGCTGTGTTAGAAGAAATATTAAATAGGAGACCGCCAACATATCAGCCAAGTTCTTTATGGACTACTCCGAATGCCCCGGTAATAGATGAAAGAAATAATGAAACCTCAAGACAATATTCAAGTTTAAAAGATGTGCCAGACAGAGTAGAAGTTAGATATATTCCAAATATACCTATTGTGGAAACCAGAATTACAGGTACTCCTGTACAAATGAATGATTCACACAAGAGTGTGCGAAGTAGTGAAAATCGAAGTGATGTGCAACCAAATATTTCTGATTATGAACGTTCTGCACATGAACTGATTCAGTACCTTACTAAAAACATGGAAGCAGTAACTGTCCCTGTAACGATAGGGCCGGTAATACCAGTATTTGAAAATCAGAGGATAAAAGAACCAAGCTTGACAATCCCGTTACAACAAGGTTTGCAGAAAATAAGTGAAAAGATTTATCCTGATTTGTCAGAAATAAAGCTGACTAATAATGTAAATCCACCTGAATTGACTTTTATCCAAAGTTCATTATACAAATAAGATTGGTGCAGAATCTGACTCTGCAACACCAGAGAAAAGTCTAGATAAAATAGACTTAATACAAACTCCTGTAGGACCGTCAGATAAGGAATTGAGTGTCTGGATTAAAACTCTAATATTAAAAAGAAAATGAACCAAAGGTATTGAATGTAGCAAAACTAAAAGTAGATATGTAAGAATTAATTATTGGAACAATTGGAACAGATAGATTAAAAACGTATCAGGATGATGAACTTATGTTTATGTGTAAAAGCATTACATGGAAATCCAAAACAGTGTATGATCAATTAGAGGATTTAGCATGTGAATTAGGAGTGGAATTTTCAAAAATTAAATCATTGCAGAAATCGTAGAGAGTGGATTTTGCAGAAAAATAGATTGAAAATATGAATACTGCTGGGAGAATAGCACAGATAAAAGAGCTGATTGTGCTGCTGCGAAGATGGGGAGATGTCAGCAAGTGGAGACTTAAATGGGCAAAGAAGAGAGAAGAAAATAGTGATAAGTACACTTTAGCTTTTCCAATTAGAAAAAAAAAACAAAAACTAAAAAAGAAGCAGCGGTAACGGAGTTCCCCATGAGAGAGATACCTGGAAGAGGATATGTACATGTTCCTTGGAGCAGACAGGATATATTGTTGTTTACTAATGATTTTCCGAGATTGAGAGAGAAACCAGTAGAATGGTATCGACACGTAGACAGATTTGTGAAAGTGTCAAAAGTTTTATAGATTGATCTGGATGGATTGTTTGACATAGTAATGCCAGCAGATTTATGGACAGAATGTAAAATAGCTATAGATTGGCCAAGAGAAGAATTTGCTAGAGAAATTCACATGAGCTCCGTCACCAGATGTAATGCGGCAATATGAACAAGTAATAGTATGGTTGAAAAATAAAATACCTCCAAAAGAAACTGATTGGGTAAAATAGACAGGACCACACAAGAACCGAAAGAATCTGTACATTCATTTTATGAAAGATTGCTGCTAGTTTTTAAACAGTATAGTGGTTATAAAAGAATTAAATGAGAAGGATATGAGACACTTTATATACAGATTTGTGTATGGGTTGAGACCAGAGATTAGAGACATGATTCGACACAACATGATAGGTTGGCAGTCAGGTACTGTGGATGAAGTTTTGAGAAAAGCGAAATATTGCAGTGCAGAAATGGATGCAAAACAGAAAAAGCTGAAAGAGAAAGCCATGTGGGCACAAGTAAAAGTAGCGGAACAGCAAGTGGCGCAAATGGAAAATAAGAATGCAGGGAATAAAGGAAACTTCAAGGGTAAATCAAGGTTAGTGGGAAACATAGATGAACTAAAGAAGAAGCTCCCTTGTTTTAATTGCAGCAAGTTAGGGCATTGGAAGAAAGAGTGTGAATGTCCGCCAAGAATTAACATGGAAAATAATTCGTTGAATTTGCAGGTGCAGTTTGAGGTAAATCCACAACACCCACAACACCCACAACAGCAGATTGCAAATCAGCAACGTCAGGTGCCACAACTGCCACTGCCAAACAGTGTAAACCAGCAGAGATACAGTGCAGAGACAGGATTCAGCAGAGTTGAGCAGGTAAAAAGACCGCAAAGAGTGAATGCGTGTCCTCGGTATTGGTTACAAGAAGAAGGTGACAGTGAGTCAGGTGAAAGTGTATGACGGTGCCTGAGAGAGGGAGAAGAGTGTGTGCTTGGAGCCACTCTTGAGGTAGATCATTCTGGTCCATTTGTGAACGGAAAGGTGAAGGATGTGGAAATAACTTTCCTAGTGGACACTGGTGCTACCCGTTCTATTGTTAGATCAGTGGAAATTCAAATCTCAGGAGAGACCATCCAAGTTTTAGGTGTAGCTAATAGACAGATACAAACTCCTTTGACAGAACCAGTTGACATAGAAATTGGAAATTACAAAGATATGCATCGATTTGTGGTATGCGATAGTAGTCCTATTAATTTGATAGGCAGGGATATTCTGTGCAAAATGAACTGTACCATATATTGTTCACCAGATGGCATATAATTGCAAACCTCAGATGAAGATAGTTTGTATAAAATGACTATGCTCATGATTGAGGCAGAGCAGAGCAAGCGATTTCCTGTTTTTGATAGAGAAAAGATTCCTGTTGAATTGAAAGAAGTAGTGAAAGAGGAAGTATGGGTTTTTACCGGAAAGGATATAGGATTGATGAGGTGTTGATCCTGTGAGAGTTACAGTAAAAGAAGGTGTGAGCTACCCAAATATACCTCAGTATAAGATGACTGCAGAAATAATTGAAGGAATCACTCCAGTGATTGAGAACATGATTGAGCAGGGAATTCTAAGAGAAATAGAAAGCAGCCCCTGTAATTCACCGATCATGGGATTGAAAAAGCCATTTCGAATTGTGCAGGACCTTCGAAAGGTCAATAAAATTGTTGTCCCATGTTGCCAGATTGTTCAGAATCCAGCAGTAATTTTGTACCAAATTCCCCATGATGCGGAATGGTATACAGTAATTGACCTGTGCAATGCGTTCATTACTGTTCAATTGCATTCAGAAAGCCAACCAATTTTTTGCATTTCGATTCCAGAATCGTATTCTAGCATGGTGTAGAATTCCACAAGAGTACACCGAGAGTCCATCGATCTTTAATCAGTTGCTAAAGAAATCATTAGAAAGCTTGAACATGCCTGGAGAGTCTGTATTAGTACAATACATAGATGATCTTTTGATTGCATCAAAAACAAAAAGATGCATGTGTAACTGACACAGTAGCATTGTTGAATCATTTGGCAGAAGAGGGACAAAGTGTCTCCTTCTAAATTACAGTTTTGTCAGAAAGAAGTACAATATTTAGGTCACAAGATTGCCAAAGGAATCAGACAAGTCACAATAGAAAAATCAGAATTATACAAGGAATGCAGCCACCTAAAACTCAAAGACAAGTGAGAATGTTCCTAGGAATGGCAGGTTACTGTAGACAGTGGATTAGTGGATTTTCATTGATTGCCAAACCATTACAGAGATTGACAAAAGCAGATATCGGAGACCCAATAGTTTTGACCAAAACTGAAATGGAAGCAATTGAACAGCTGAAAACAAAACTGTGTGAAGCACCATCATTGGGAATGCTCGATTATGAAAAAGAGTTTGAATTGTACTGCAGTAAGCAAGAAGGATGTGCATTGTCCGTGTTAATGCAGAGACATGGATAAATGAGAAAACCAATTGCGTATTTCTCAGCCGTTTTGGACCCTGTTGCAAAGGCTTTGCCAGGATGTCTAAAAGCAGTAGCAGCAACCAGTGCAAGTTTGGAGCAAAGTGAAGGAATTGTGATGGGATTTCCTGTGAGGGTGTATGTACCTCATTCTGTGGAGATTCTCCTCACAAGAGCAAAAACACAATACATGACCAACAGCAGAATGACTCGATATGAAAAAGTAATTCTGGGAGCTGAAAATGTGACAATTGCCAGATGTGTGAATGTTAATCCTTCTACACTCTTACCTGACACTATTGAAGCAGAAGTGAAAGGTGAGCTTGATCACAAATGTCTGTATGTTCTTGAGTATTGAACAAAACTTAGGCCAGATATTAGGGATGAACCATTACCTGAATCAAATTGTGATGCTTGTGGATGGATCATGTTTGAGAACAGAAAGTGGCATGAGCGCTGCTTATGCCATTTATACAGTAGAAGTAGTGTTGGAAGCATCTTGTTTGAAAGGAATTCATTCTGCTCAAGTAGCGGAGTTGATTGCTTTGATACGAGCATGTGAACTGGGAAAAGAGGTGAAAGTAACCATAGTGACTGACAATCAATATGGATATGGAGTTGTTCAGGATTATGGACAACTCTGGTCTCAAAGAGGTTATTTGACTTCTGCAGGAACACCTATTCGGAATGCTGAATTTGTGAAGACATTGATAGATGTAAGTCAGCTTCCTGAAAGAATAGCTGTGGTAAAGTGTTCAGCTCACAAAAAGAATGAAGATTATATTTCTAGAGGAAATAATTATGCGGATGCCATTGCAAAGCATTGCACGAAAAATCAAATTTCAATCAACAGGGAAAAGTTAAAAAAAACATGTTCAGAGTCCTTTAATGCTAACTACTGTAGTTGAGACATGGTAGGAAGTGAAACATGTACAAGAAGAGCAGAAGCAGAAGAAAAAGATATTTGGTTAAAAGCAGGGTGCAGACAGAGAGAAGAAGATGAAATTTGAGTTTACAAAGATGAAAGACCAGTAATGCCCGATAGCATGATCTCAGACATGGCTCTAATGTACCATGGTCAAGCCCATATAGGAAGAGATGCCATGATTCGTCTTTTCAGACAAACTTGGTATAATCCCAAGTTCAGGATGATTGCTGAACGTTTGTGCCAAAGATGCCTGATATGTCAGCAATTTAATCCAAACAGAAAAACCGTTGTGAGTTTGGGAACCATAGGACGGAAGGGTGGTCCATTTACAAGGGTTCAAATGGATTTTGTGGAATTGCCCCCATGCAACAGGATTAGGTATGTTCTTGTGATAATTTGCATGTTCTCCCGATGGGTTGAAGCATTCCCCACAAGGAGGAATGATGGAATAACTGGTGCCAAATTGCTTTTGCGAGAAATAATACCGTGTTTTGGATTTCCAGTATCCATTGAATCAGACCGCAGACCGCATTTTCAAAATGAGTTGATGCAGATGATCTGTGAAGCTCTGGATATTCGCCAGAAGCTGCATTGTGCTTACAGACCTGAGGCTTCAGGGGTGGTAGAGCAGGTAAATGGAACTATTAAAAGCAGAATTGCAAAAATGTGCTTGGCAACAGGACTTAATTGGCAAGATGCTTTGCCGCTTGTTCTGATGACATTGAGAAGCATTCCTGACAAGAAAACTGGACTGAGTCCACATGAGATTTTGATGGGCAGAGTAATGAGGCAGGCCTATGTACCTGTAAATAAGTTATTGACAATAAATGATGACATCATATTGGACTACTGCAAAAATCTGTCTGAAGTGGTAACTTCTGTGCTCCACCAGGTGAGAACTGATTAAAATTCCAAAGAGAAAAATCCAGCTCATGATTTAGTCCCTGGAGACTGAGTTCGAATGAAGGTACATCGCAAGACGAATTGTTTGGTACCTCAGTGGCAGAAACCACGCCAGGTTATCCTAGTCAGTACTACTGCAGTCAAGTGTGCTGGATTGAAGAGGTGGGTGCATGCCAGCCACACCATTCGTGTGCCTGAACCCGAATTCCCATACGACGGTGAAAGTACAACTGACTGATTCTGAAGTTGAACCAGAAAAGACTCCAGATTCTGAAGATCGACAGGAACGTTGACATCTGGAAGTATCAGAAGCCAGTTCTGCGTCTGAAGGTGAAGGTGAAGGAGAGATTGTGGAGATACCAGATTCTGAAGATCGAGAATCGGTAAAGACAGACACCAGTAAAAGACGCAAAAGTAAGTGAAGATAAGGTCATTGAAGAGAAGAAAGCTGAAGATAAATCTGGAAACTCTGAAGGCAGGAACGGAAATCCTGAAACTAGGGTAGAGGAAGTAACTCATGAAAAAGATGAGATTCCAAGTACCAGTTATGAAGGTGTTCCTAACAGAGTGATAGAAGAAAGCTGAATCTGATGAAGATAAAGATATTGTAAAAATCATAAACAAACAATGATACAGTTGAAGATACTGAAAGTGAAACGGATAACAGTTCAGACGAAATTGCAGTAAGAAAAAGTCCAAGAAAAAGAGCTTGGAGAGTGGAGCATAACACAATAGAGCCAAAAACAAAGAAAATCTGTAAAGGAGATAATTGGCCTAAAGAAGCTGGTGGACTGAGATTCAAACTAGTGAACAAAGCAAAAGGGTCAGAAGAGCAAGTGCATGAGATCACTAGTCAGAGAGAAATATTGGGAAAGAAAATTGAAGTCATTCAAAGGCCAAAAAGAGTAAGACGACCAAATCAGCTAGTACAAATCGCCTGAGTGGACTTACATAGTCCTACCACCCATTGCTGAGGTTAATAGTAGCCAAGAAAACTTGTACTATCCAAAAGCAATTGAGAAAAGTGAGTTAGGAGGTCAGTTTAAGAGAAAACTGATTGATACTCAAAGTATATGATATTAGGTAAAAGCCTAAAAGCCCTGTGAGACGGATATTGTAAATATAGGCGAGTTCGGAGTTGACATAAGGTCGAAGAAAGCTTGTTAGAAAAACAACTTATAATATAGTCTAGAATAGAATTGACACAAGGTCGAAGAAACTCTGTTAGTAAACCATTATTGTGGAACTTATAGGTGACTCTGTGAAATTGTGTTAGGGGAAAATGCCTACTAATAATCATAAAACAAAGTGTTCTATTTTTAGAAAATGGTGTAGATGCTGTACGTTATGTATGGGATTATTGATAATATTATGGGTGATTTTAGCAATTGTAATTCCTTTTCAAGATAATTTAACAAAATTGAAATCAAATGTAAGTTTAAATAAGCTAAGTGAGAAAGTAGAAACATGTGTATAGGCCAGAGGTGCATCAGGATCAGTCAATTAGTGGCTTTACACAAGATACATTTTCAAAGCTATTACTTGAACATATTAAGACTATGAATGTTGATGATTGTTATGTTTGTGAAAATTGCCAGTGTCAGAAGGGGTGACCTATCACCACCTTCCTCTTACATATGGTGTAACCTGCAGTGTAATAGCAAGTTTGTTTTATCAGACTGGGAAATTGGAATATCATTATTCTAATGTAGATGACATTTTTGCAAAACTGAAAATTGATAGTACATTGAACAAAAAGAAGCCTGCTAAAGAAATGGGAGAGTATTTCTTGGAAATAGACGAGTTGACACATGAATATGCTTTTAATAACAATTTGACATGTAAATTGAGAATTAAAGAAAGAACGTTCTTAAATATGGTTGAGGAAAGAAGGATTGCTTATAAACGAAGTGAGAAAATAAAACATTCAAAATCTAAATATTGGACATATAATGATGAAAATCTTGATGATAAAAATGTGAATGTAGCTATAAATATAGATACTCCAATGTTAGGGAAATTTTGTATTAGAAGAGATAACACCATCTATGACAATTATTTTTTGGGTGCAAGTCAATGTAAAGACACTTATAGAATTTCAGGGGGTTGGGGATTTAAAGGAGGAAATGATCCTGTTTTTCCGGGTGTTTATTTTATCTGCAGGAGCAAAGCTTACTATAGGTTACCCAACCATTGGTATGGGACCTGTTATGTGGGTTTGGTCTTTCCTAAAATGTTCCATGTAGATAGAGGTACTAATGGAAAGCATGAGATAGGTAAAGTCTTAAATCGTAAAAGAAGACAGAGTGTGTTAGAAATATTAGGCGATTTTTTGGAGCACTGATACCAGCAGTGGGAATTTCATTTAATGCAAATAGAATCCAAAAATTGTCCACAATAGTGGATTGATTGTTAACAGATACAGCAGGAGGTTTCCTGATGGTGGATACTGAAATGATTGCTATTAGAGCTATGGTAATGCAAAATTGACTTGCCCTTGACATAATTTTAGCAAAAGAGGGAGGAGTCTGTGGAATATTGAAAGTGCAACATTGCTGTACTTATATTCCGGATAAAAGTCAGAATATTGAAAAGTATATTACAAACATTACAGAGTTACATACAGAGATTGAACCACTGGAGGTTGAAGGTGTTCTTGAGAAATTAGGTCGAGGTTTTACAGCAGTTAAATGGCTCCAAGAGATAGGTAGTTCAATTATAGGTAAAATACTAATTCCAGTAACAACTTTAGTAATAGTGATTTTCCTGATAAGATTATGCTGTATATGCAAGGGTAGGCGAGATTTCAGAAAGGCAATAAAGACGACAATTCAAGAACGAAAAGCAAGGGAAAGAGAAAAGAATGAAATAGAAATGGAAGAAATTAGAGAAAAGATTTTTAAAGAATCAAAAGAGAAAGTTACAAGAGTATAGATTATACTAATATGAAGAATTCGAAACATGTTCTGCCAAATTTTGAAAGATGTTTGGTGATAGGATCACCAGATGAGGGAATTGATGGAGCGAGGCGGTAAAACAAAATGTTGTACACCCCTCTCGAAATCAATGTTCCATAACATTAATATTTACTAATGGCACGTTATTATGAATTAATTAACCATAGAATAAGATGCATACATTTTTCATACACGGGAATACTAATCTTGCTTGCATGTTGCAATAAAATTAACTAATATGTGTTGTAATTGTGATGTAAATTAATGCATAGTTTAAATATAAACAAACGCAGCTTAAATATGCTTATTGTACACTTTTGTGCCATAAAGTCCTCGGATATATAAGTGTGAAACGCATTTATGTGGCTCATTTGCTAGGTAACAACTAATGGGGAAACATTAGTATGGTGGGAGGTAAACAGAAGGGCTTTAGTTCCACAATTAACATGAATTTGTGTTTGTTTCTACGATAGTTCCAAAAGTGGCCTTTGAGGCCTACTAAGAAAATGGCTGTTCTGATGAACCGCGAGTGAATATTACACTGCGCATGTGCATCCAAAGCCTGCAAGCGCGAGTGAGCTGACTGTGCTAGGATGGGAGGTTCAAGGACAACTTGCCCCGGAACCTAGGACGGGTGCCAAGCATAGACGATGTAATGCTCTAATCATGGGAATATTTCCCTATGTTTCAAGTGAAGGAAGTGCCTAGGCCACGGACTGTCCTAAACAAAGACACTTTATTTTTCTGCTGATTCATTGTGAAAAACATGCTGTAATGATGAGGAGACGCTCATCTACCCCAAATTTGTCCAATCAGAACTCGAATTGGTGATACTAGTTACTTTTTAGATAGATTAAGTTAGGAAATTACAGCCAGATTCATCATTGAAAAAAATCGGCTCGCAAAGGGCCAGATTCTGAGAATCTGGCCCTTTGCGAGCGCAATTTTTGCATTTGGGATTCATCATCCCAAATGCAAAAATCGCAAATGCGAAATCGCTAAATTGCGAGGAATTGCATTTAAGGAATCTCTATTTGGGATTCCTTAAATGCAATTCATGAACTATTTTTGAATTGCGAAATCGCTATTTTTGGCCGCCATTTCCGCGAAGTCTGACTTCGTGGTAAATAGCGAAAACTTAGAAAAATGCACTTTAGTGCATTTTTCTAAGTTGTATGTTACACACACACACATGTCCAAAGGACATGTGTGTGCGCAACATAAGTCTACATTTATATTTCAGGGGTGCTACAGGGTGTCCTTTGGACACCCCAGGCACCCTTGAAATCGCATCCTTATTTGCGATTAGATTTTGCTAATGGCAAATAAGGAAGCTGTAGGAATCGCAAATAATATTGCGACTTCTACATGAATCACGTTTTACGAGTCATTAATAGCGATTCCTTAATAATCGCTATTAAGGACTCGCAAATCGGGACATTGATGAATCTGGCTGTTAGTTTATAAAAAACCCTGATTTTGCTCAGAGGCATCGCTCTTTTCGATTTCCTCTGGAGATGCTGCCGGACTGAAGATCGATTTCTGGATGTAAGACTTTGTTTTCTGACTGATTATTTTTCTTTGCAGGACTGTTAGGATAAGATGAGGGTGTTAGCTAGGGAATGTTAGGAGAGAGTGAATTTGGAAATATCCGTTATTCGCTAAACTTTACTGAACTTTTAAATAAATGTCTATTTCTGAGCTTTTAATTAAATGATCATTTTGAAATAAAGTTAAAGATTCTCAATGAATAAAGAATTAATAAATGCCTAAATGTCGGACATGCTAAAAGTTTGCTTTGAATAAAAATTAGAGAAATGGAGAAGTAAAAGCTGGTCTTTGATTTTTCCTACGCCTAGTTTTCGTTCTAGCAGATCCATTGCCATTATGGTGGTGTGTCTGAAATAAATGGTGTTTAAATGAAACCATGGTAAATTGCTTTAAATTGCAAGTGTAAATAATAAATAGTTAAATAGGTTTAGACACTCTGCCAATGTTATAGTAGGACTCCAGGTTTGTTGGCCAAATCTTTGAAGACAAGTTTAAATGAGTAGAGTAAGTGTGCAGTGTAATGGGCCCCACTGTTGAATGAATGTGTGTTCTGAGGATTCGGGGAAATGGCCACGTTGATTTAGAATTTATTTTTGGAGTCCCGCTGTAGCATTTCCCATGCAACCACCCATGGGTTTTGACGTAAATCCCTATCTACAAAGAATTGTAGATGGATTTGCACTAAAACCTTAGACCTCCTTGAGGCAAGTGCAACGACTGACTTCGACACAGCTGGATCCAAGACCCACAGTTGGCCACAAACCACAGTGATGGCTCAGTTTCTTGCCATCCTGCAGGATAATCTTCTAGCCTTCAAGGTTCAAATGCAGAAACATGCGGCCACTGGAACCATTCCCTAGCAAGTCAGTCTTCCAAACTGCAGGTTCTGCCATCCATTCCGGTTGAGTGGGGTTGGCCAAGTGCGCTTTACATCTCCCCTTCTATTTGTGATACGTCTTTCCATGTTCTCCAAGTCTCTCTCGGTTGTAGAGGCCTTAGATCGGTTCAGCTAGTGGTGCCCTTAGGCGTGCCAACATGACTAAGTATGGATTCGCCCTGTGTTAGGATGCAGTGCTTTAAGTGGGCCGGTACCAATTATCTTACTTTTGAACTATCTCCTTTGGAGTACCGGAACTTTTCCTTGGTCTGGGAGAGCACCGGCACTCTTGGGGGCGGCCAGGCAGGACAGGCTCGCCGGCATTGCTGACTGCACAGAAAGAGAAGGCCATCAGGGTGGATGAGTGAGTGAGTATAGCAATGAACGGAGATGCTGGTGAATAATTTTGATTACTAACAGTTTTGTGCAAAGACGCACATAAGGGCATCCCAGTTGGGATTGTAATACCCCGTGTTATTTACTTTCTCTAGGCACATCAATCGACTTTAGGTGCATCAGCATCCCTTACATGTTTTTGTACTAAAAACATCAAGGTACGTGCCTAAAAGCTAAGTCCCTCTTTGTATACGGTGGCTCAGAGTGTCTCACAAAGAACAGAGACTAATTAGGGTGTATATCGTCTTTTTCACAGGTAGCATCCTGATATTCCCAACATAAGGTATTTGCTTACTCCTTCACAGTGTTGTAGTTAAAGTGAGGTAGTAGTCAGCTTTTCATTGATACCATGTTTTTAACTTAATTCACAGTGACAACGACCTCCCCAATCCTTGTCCTGAGGAGAACCCTTAACCTACTGAACGGGTTCGAAACGCGTCGGCGTCCTGCTCCACCCAGATACTGAACTATCAGGGCACAATAGGAATATAACTCACACACAATTCTACATTGTTGCATAGCTTTGTGTCTTCCTATTTTTTGCACCATTTGACAAATTAACCAATGTGTATCTAGTGGTGGTGAAAACAAGTAGGCTAGTTCGTCATCTTGGCTGTCCACTTGTTTATTTTTATCCAGGATTGGTGCCTCAACAAAGGGAATTCTTTGAGGCATTACATAGTTGTCTATATTCATTGTCATCACAATTGTTTTATGTGTATGTTTTGATTTAATGTATTGTATATGGTTTTTTCAATGTACTTGTGAACCTCTGTAAATGCGGTGTGAATCCTTTGATGCCAAGGCATTTGTTCATAATCTTTTTTCATAAAAATACAAGTGACTAAACACAAATGGTTTGTCAGCCTAGCAATTCATTGTACTAGGTGTGTATTTGTTTTTACCAACTTATACTGCCCGGCAACTTGTTTTGTTTGTCTCATAAGAGTGGTCCAGCCGGTCAAGGACAGGACCCAGCCTTTCCCCTTTTTTCCTTGAATAATTCAGCAGCAGCTCATTTGCATTACTTTAGGGCGGTTTGGATACCCTGCGATCGTCTGTGATTGAAAGTGCAGGGTCCAATCAGAACCTGCGTAGTCAATCACACTAAGTGTGTGGCACAGAAGAAGAGTTCTTTATTTGTTTTTTACAACTATAAAATAAAACTTAGAATTATTAAAAATGTAAGTTAAAACAATTTCACGATAAAGTGCATCATTAGGTCAGGATATGTATAAACATTTCTCCCCCCCCAACTCATTAACCATGTTCGCAGGTTCACAATAAAGTACATCATTATGTCTGGATATGTACAGGATTTTCCAGCTCATTGATAGCCAAGTTCACAGGTTCAAAATCCGCTTTTCTTAAGAGTGTGTCCCCGGCCATGTCTTAGACAAAGCGGGAAAAAGAAATCCAATGTATTTACAAGGTGACGCCCAAGTCAAGAGTGTATCTTCGAGAATGTGCCTGCAGCAGAGGAGGTGATCCCCAACTGCCTTGCCATGGCTGATCACCATTCAGCTGGGCATTTAAATTAGGGGCAGGCAGGGAATCCATTTTCATGCACACTACTGTCTCTACCTGTCTCCCACCTTTGTCTATTTGGCAAGTTTGACGTAATCATCCAAACTACAGTATTTATTATGGTTAAGTGGTATATGCGCTCCACTTATTCCACTGGCTTTTCAAGGACCAGAGCACACTAAGGCATCCTGGGCATCCACTAAATTTTCCAAAACATAACTTAGAGATGGTGTAATCCCGATGGCCTTGAGGTTCAGAGGATAAAGGAAGCCTGCAGTTACAGGGCTAATTCTTATAATTAACAAAAGGCCTCCTTTGGGCAGTGAGTACTCGGCAGAAAAGTATTTTATGTTATGATGCCCACCTACTGACAAAGCTGTGAAATTAAGTTCTCCAACCCATAAGATAAGTGGTTGAATGTCTTCAGTTTAGCTGTGAAAAATGAACTCCGTCCTCAAATTTGTTATCTGCAACCTTGTCTCATGTTTGTGAGTCTTCATTGTGTGCATGAAACTTACTTTTTCCTGACTCTCCAAAGTTTACTGTGCATAAGGGGTGTCCAATATAGGTCTAAAAGGCCCAGTTCAAGTCCAGGTTTTCCCTTTTCCAGCTATCCACATGAGGTAAGTGTGCAACCTATCTGAATTAAACTGTGTGAGTGGTTGTGAATGAGTGAGTTTTTTATGTGGTGAGTATATGTGAATAAAATCATCACAAAAAAACTTTCGTTTGGGCTTCAAGATCATAACAGATGAGCAAACAAGCTCATCTTTGCAAAATACATAACAATATTATTAGCCATAACAAAATTCTACAGATTTAACAATAGACGTTCTCCCACACACACACATATTAAATTGGGGCTATTCCAAGGCCATACTTCACTACATACATTATGGAATTTCATTCAGAAAAGCCATTTAAATGTTTGAAAACCATATTTAAACGCTAGGAGAGACCTAAAAAGGCATTACATTTTTGTTTGGATCTATTCCTGTAAAAACGTTGCCAAATTTCAGTAAACACTATTTCGCTTCTCGACAGGGAGAGAGTATTGCAACAGTAATATTCAGAACCTAGGACTGCTTCTTTCTTTACAGACATCCACTTTAAGTTAACACAGAAAGTGCGCAACAGTAAAAAACAACAACAAGTATTGGAAATGCAATAGGCCTCGAATTACTTGGAATTCGAGCTACTGGCATAGTTGATGGCAATGTTTTTTACTTATGTGGGGTGTAGTGGAATTGTGGGAGTTGGATTGGATTAGTTCGCAGTGTTATTGTGCGGTGTGGATTGGAATAAGTGGCATACGTACATGACAACACATCAAAGATTACTATCCCTGTTTAGGTTCGATATAAATTAAATTACAAGCGGAAGTTTTGGATCAACATAAGAACTAAAGAACTCCACAATTGTAAAGTCGATCGTGGCTATGAATAAACAGGAAAGCTGTAACAGAAAAGAATGCAAAAAATATATATTTGGAGACCTACTGAGATCAAGTTACCTACTGAGATCAAGTTACCTCCTGCGCTTTGACAAACACGTCTAGCTGCTGAAATGCGGGGCCCATGTCTGCGTACAGCACGTGCTCCATGTAGGAGCATTGCACGTGCTTCTTCAATTGCTCTTAATTTGAAGAAGCTGTGCGGAGTTTAAAAAAAACTAAATTGGAAAAAGGGCACCCGGGTGCTTGACTTCCTCCATCTGTAGGCAAAAGGAAGCCGAACTACAATAAACAGTGAAGACAGCTTCACAGCTAATGTTTCACAGGGTAAACATTTTGGCGTTTACATTTTGTGCGTGATAAAAATAACAACATAGGAAAAGGCCCTTTCTCCAAACGGGAGATTTAGATCCTTATTTGCATATATCTCTCATCAGCTAACCGAGGGTCGCACGAGTGGAAAAGAAGAAGGGAGATTGGGAGAATAAGTCTTATAATGCAGCGACAGTCTAATTGTATGCAAACCTCAGCTATAAACACATGGCTGTCTGGGTGGCGCGCAGAAGGTTTGGAAAAGGGACTACCTACAGATGAAGCCATAGAAGGAAGTGTCGTCCTCGAAATAAACATTTTTTTAATGTTTTTTTATTTTGCCGTTTTTTGCAACTTCGGTGCAAAATGTAGTTGGAAAAGGGGGTCTTGGGGGGCAGCCATAGCTGCCAAGGTTTCAGATTTCTATGTGTGACACATTCTTAAAATCGGGGTAATCATGAGTGACATTTCAAGCACTGTGAGTGACTTTTTCGCGAGCAAAATCAAGCAATGAAATCAAGCAATGAGGACCAAGGAAACATATAAATATCAGAAATGACACTCATTTCAGCAACTGGAAACTCTAAGAAATTCTTAAACCTGCTGCATATCACCAGAAATCCAAGAGAACTAACCTAGTACCCTTGTAATGAATGGTAGTTTTGAGAATATGTGTTGCATCATTGGTACAATCAAGTACTTTTAACAGGGATATTTAACCCCTCCTCAGTGTGACGTTATTGCGGTAGCTTTAATTCAATAATACCTTGTGTCTCGTAAAGTCACAACACTACACGGATGCGACTAGGAGGGGAAAAAAAACAATACATCTGCCGATGTCCTTCAGAAGTGTCTCTGTGTCATTTACACTCACTGGCTCAGCCGGCTGCATACACTCAGCTGCTGTACAGTAGCCAAGTCAGTCTGTCTGTCCCCAGTCACGATGCTGAAGATGAGGAGCCCTCAATCATGGAGAACGGGTCACACTGGTACTGCTCGGCTAATGTGAGAGGCGGGCCGTGGGCCTGCCCTAAACACCACCTGCTCAGCTTCTCCTGGACTCAGCACACCTGTGGAAGGAGAGCTCTAGTGTTGTCAGGCGACAACAACAATAACTGGGGGCCCAGACTCGGACACAGGCTGAGGGTGGCGAATATCCTGCTATAATGCATTTTCGTCAAGACCCAGAGTGCCTTTTAAGTTTAACAGCAAATGATGTCTGTTTAGTAGTGTGTACAACTAAAGTTTGTATTACATTCATTAATGCCTTCAAACATAAATATTTTAAAGATGTTACCACTTATTTAGGGTAGTTTGTACAACACTGTTTGGCTCCATGAGCAGAATGGCTTATAAACACGTGTTTTTTTTTTAACCCGTTCTATGCTCATGACGGAGCCGCTCCGTCATGAGCCTCGGTTGAGCTGTGCTCATGACGGAGCGGTTCCGTCATGGCCCGCGCGAATTTCGCGCCTGCGCGGCACGTTCCATTGAGCGGGCGCGTTCGTGACGGAACCGCTCCGTCACGAGCACAGCTCAACCGCGGCTCGTGACGGAGCGGCTCCGTCACGAGCATGCGAGCGCCACTCGGCAGCCCCACCCCCTTAGCGCTGCGGCGGAATTCCCGCCGCAGCGAAGGGGTTAATAAAGACATGCTTGTAAAACATCAACATCTTATAAAGGAAAGTGGGAAATTGTTTTATGAAACACGCTGGCATGCGGGAAGAGAACAGCTGCTTCATCATAGCTGAAATGTGCACTACAATCAACAGCGACCTTTGTAAACAGATCTCCAAATCACAAATTCAGCTGTCATGATTTAAAAACCAAGACGAAGACAGACACGTTTTTCAAAAAAGCACACAGACAGATTAATTTCCATTGATGCACAGTGTCGATAAACCTCACTCTAATGGACTTAGAAATACAAACTTTTCCTAAACGCACGCCTCATGCTAAGGAACCCATCACCATGCATTTACATACTACTTTCGGCCGCACCGCACCAATTACAGCGTGAACGGCGCTCTAGGTTGAATCTCGCTGTCCGTCTACTTTACCGTTGGGCACTGACTATGACGTCAGTTTAAGTTAGACGTTTGTCGGCCGGGGGCGGTGTGTCTCTACAAAACTTGCATTCAATGTATTTAATGCATTCAATGTAGCACTGCAGTACTAGCAGAGCTGCGAGCACCTCTTAGCCTCTGCATTCTGGGAGAAGTGCCACCATGCTCACAGCTTGCTTAGTCGATCAAGCTCATTTTAGCAGCACTCCACGTGGCAGTTGAAGAGGCGCTATAATGCGTGACAATGCATTTCAGTGCAGTGGTGCGGACCACCACACTGAAATGCGCTAATGTCACGCCTGATGCGTGACACTTGGCAGGGCTGGGCAGCCGAGCGTAGGGAGGTCTGCCCCCCCGGGATGTTTGGGGAATGGGATCGGCACGGGACTCTGCTTTGCCCCCTTTTGGGCTGGTTGGGCTTTTTGGGCTGTTTGGGCTATTTTGTAGTCCACAGGATATTTATTCCTCCAGTTTGTGTGTTCCTGTCACATTTTTGAGTGTTCCCGGTAGCTGGTCTCCAGCTTTCTAGAATTTTTTCTTTGGTGACCTGGTGGCTGGGAGCATTTTGTCAGGGAATTTTTTGTTTTAGTCAGGGAAGTTTTTGCGCTGAAGTTTAGTTATTTTTGGCTTGTTATGGTAGAGTTTTCAAGTGTCTTTCGATGGCATCAGGAGATTTTAGGGGCTCTAAGCACTTCGGCTTCTGGACGGAGCAGGTCACAGGGATTTATTAATTGGCGACATAGCAGCGGCGGTGGCTGCTTGCACGTCGTAAACTCCTAATAATGAACCCGTTTTTGGAGCAGGACTGCCTGCGGTCTAGAAAAGCGTCCCCAGTTTGGCATATCATGTCCTGTGGCGAAGGCAGCGGGGGTGAGGTAAGCAGGGGGTGGGGTGGTGTCATTGGGGGGCAGTTTTGTAGGGGAGGGGGAATGGGCCCAGTTTGGGGGGTGGGGGGAGTTTCAGCCTCGGTGTGTCTCCTTAGCAGATCCTGAAAGGGGGAGAGGGTGAGGTAAGGTCTTTTGGATTGTCAGAGGGGGAATTGGTTCCGGTGGCAGGGGTGCACGCTTGGGAGAGCATAGATCCTCTTTTCTTCTTGGGTGAAAGGGGCTTAGGGGCTCTGGGTTTGGGGGGCTACAGGTACCTTAGTACCCCTCCACCAGAATGAGCCCCCCTTAAGGGGCGCAGTTCAGCATTTCAGTCATTGTGATGAGGAAGTGAGGTTGGGGTTTTTTGGGGTTGGTTAGGGTGAGAGGGGAGTTCGTCACGCGGGGGCCGCCCCCTCGCCTGGCTTTTCAGGATGTTTGTGTGGAGTGGGGATGTGGCGGAGGGGGACCCCTCCCCCTCCGCCGCCCTCCCGGGTAATACGGTGAGTTATGGCTCTGGGTGGCAGGGTGCTGATCGGTTTTTTCGAGGGTGGTACTTGGGCCAGGGGAGATTGCAGGCCAGTTAGTTTTTTGGCGCTCCCAGCACTCCAGTCCAAATTTGTTTTTTATAGGTTGAGGAGCGTCGTAGGTCAGCAGACTCGGTAGGGTGAAGTGCGGCCCCAATGCATCGAGGAGAAGGGAGGGTGGAGCCTTGCGCGGCACATTCCGTACCGGCGGGGGAGCCCGGCGCGGCCAGCACACGAAGGTCAGGCGCGACCTCGCGGCCCCAACATAAAACAGGACTCAGTCAGCAGAGCGAAGTGCTGCCCCAATGCACTGAGGAGAAGGGAGGGTGGAGCCTTGCGCGGCACATTCCGTACCGGTGGGGGAGCCCGGCACGGTCAGCACACGAAGGTCAGGCGCGACCTCGCTGGCCCTAACAAAAAACAGGACTCAGTCAGCAGGGCGAAGTGCGGCCCCAATGTAATGAGGAGAAGGGGGGGTGGAGACTTGCGTGGCACATTCTGTACCGGCGGCGGCGCGGCCAGCAAACGAAGGTCAGGCGCGACCTCGCTGACCCCAAAAGACGCTGCAGTCACCGCAGGGGGGAGTACCAGCGAGTACAGCGGCTCCCCCGCCACGAGTATTTTCACAGGCCGCTAGGGCTGGTGTAGGCAATGTTGGGTCGGCTGAGGCCCGCAGTGTGGGTTTTATGATGGATCCTATACAGATAGAGGAATCGTTTGTACTGTATTATGATGACTTCCCTGAGGAAGGGGAGTGGAGGGACAATGAGGAAGGGGGGTGCCTTCTCATGTGTCTCCTAGATTTTTACAGGCACCGGAGGCGGTGCAGCCCAGGAGGGCAGTGGCGTTGGGGCCCGGAAGAGAGCGCGGCCCTCTGTGAGGGTTCCTCAGACGGTGGACCCGGTTGAGCAAATGGCATGGAGATCGGCGCCTGGTTGGGCAGCCTTGTTAGAGCCAGGTGAGAATGTTTTACTACGGGCCAAACCACCAATGGTGTCAGTGGGGACAGAGGGTGAAGTATTTTTGGGAAGAGCTGGGTGGTAAGCTCCGTAGGTGAATCGGTTAAAGAGCGGAGTGAGAAGGTTGTTCCACGGGTCAACCCGAAAATGGTGTCGGTGGAGACAAAGGGTGACGATGTTTGGGAGGAGCCGGGTGGTAAGCTCCACATGGGTAAATATATTAGAGACTGAGTAGAGTGAGAAGGTTGTTCCACGGGCCAAACCAAAAATGGTGTTGGTGGAGACAAAGGGTGACGATGTATGGGAGGAGCCGGGTGGTAAGCTCCACATGGGTAAATATATTAGAGTCCGAGGTGTGGGGACTGGTGAAGTGGTGGCATCAGGCACTAAAGTGGAGAGTGGCATGAATACTGGATGGAGGGGCCAGGAAAAGAGCCTTGCAGAGTAAAGAGCTAAAGTTTAATAAAAACCTCCTGTACATGGGTGTAGCAAAAAGCCCCCAGGTGCGCATTTGATGTTGGCTACGAAAGAGCACGTTTGAAGGGGAGGAATACGTTGAAATGTTGCAGCTACTTCACAAGGAGATACGGTCCAAAGAAGGGTCTAAGGAAGAGAGGTATGAGCTGGCCGAGCGGCTTACGGTGCCGTTGACAAATGTAAACTGGAAGGCCTTACTTACCGTAAGTGGTTACCTGTAGGTGTGTGGAAAAAGGTAGGGCCGATGACCTTTTTCAGAATTGCCCGGCGTTAACCGCCTCTATACCCACTCAAGTTACCAAACAGAGAGGCAGGCACTGGAAGGCAGGAAACAGAAGTTTTATTCAGACGGAGCAGAACACATCAAATCAGACAACAGGGTATCTTCTCGAGGTGCTCTAACCGCATCTCTGAGGCCTGGCCTCTTATACACAGGTTTATGATCTTTTTTGCATGTCACACATTCTTGCAATGCTTTGAAGTATGAAAGGACATCCTCGGAATCCCCGCTTTAGACCCGTTACCACACACATTTACAGTTGAAGTCCCCACCCCGATCACAACAGGTGATGATTGTCGCGCAGCTGGACATTCCGCCGATTCACGGAATGTATGTGGTTGATCGGATCTCATGGGGTGGGGGCTTTGATCAACTTGTGGATCCTTTGATGGGAGAAGCTTCCTACTGTATAGGGGGCAATAAACAGTATCCGCAGGGCCAGGTGGCGGCCTGGGAACGAGTAAGACAAACGGGCACAGAGGAAAGGGGGTTTTATCAAAGGACCCGGGATCATGAAAGGAATGGAGGGAGGTGTTGAGCTGGGAACAGGATGGGGTTCCGAGGCAGAGCTGTGCTGAAGAGGGGTTTATGACCCAAGGCATGTGAGAGCGGGGGCTATCAGCGTGCGGGGGATGCTTGTGAGGTCAGGAGAGAGAGAGAGAGACGCGCTGGCTATCGGCGATGGGCAGAGAGGCCATGGCATTTAAAATGGCTGCCGCTTACGCGCATGAATGGGCTCGAAAAGGGGGCAAGATGGCGCCGATAATGTTGGCACTGCAGCCTAGGTTTTAACAGTCCTCCCTTTTCAACATATCTAGCCAGCTTGTCTACTCAATGTCAATCTTCATTAAATTCCTAACCTCGGCATCATATAAAGCTCCCATGCGTTCCTTTCCAAAGTCCACAGTCTTAGGGCAAATACAATTCGCACATAACGAACACAGAGGCGGCAGGCATTGAATTCCTAAGCATAACCCACATATTACAACTACAGGAATCAGGATAATGGTAAACAGTCTCCAGCCCCAGTTCTTAACAGTACTCCAGAACCATCCACCAAGCAACCATTCTTCCTGCTCCTGGTGAACTTCTGAGGAGAGTCTGTGGAGGTGTTCGATGGCCTTGTACACTGAGGGTGAGTTGTCCGGTATATATGTACAGCAGCTGGACCCAATAATGCGGCATGCTCCACCACGATCCGCTAGAACCACATCTAGAACAAGGCGGTTCTGGAGAGCCACCAGGCAGACCGCTTGAAGCTCGGCTGTGTTGTTAGCAAGGATACCAGCTGTGATGTTCATTGTTGTCTCGACTGCCTGAGTCAGATGTCGGATGGCACTGCCATTGGGCCCCAGAGTGGAACAAGTCCCTTCATTGCATCAAGGAACTGTGCTCCTGTAGAGTCGGCTTGTTCAATGTCCTTGGCTCGTTTCTGTCTATGATGATTCGCTGGAGCCACATAGGTCGGAGGAAGGATGAAGGAGATGAAACAAGTGCCCCCCCAGCCTTTCGGGAGCCAGGTGTAAGCCTTTGTGCCGCAAACGAAGTACATGTTTGGAGAGGATACAAAGGAAGGTGGATCGGTAGAGTCCAAAGTTCTGGTGAAACGGCAAGCACTGCGGCCTACCAGCTGTGTCCCAAGCCCCTCTATGCACATATGGCCTGTGACGTTGATGACAGATAGAGCCACAGTCAGAGTGGCAGCTGTTCGTTTCCGTAGGTAGGAGAAGGTGGGTCTGGTTGGATTGTTGAAGATCTGCATTTCAATTTGTTCTTTAGCAGGGATGTCCATGTGGATAGAGTCGTTGGAGGTCTGCGGGCAGAAATGTGTCTTTGTTTTGTTTCGCCAGACCTCATGAAAGAAATGCGTCATGGTTTTGCTGGAGGTGGCATTGTCCTTATAGCTCTCTTGCAAGAGGATCAGCCAAGCAAAGCAGGAGCCGTGAATTGAGAAGGATGAAGGGATGAACGGTATTGAATGTCCAGTGGCGTGGGGTAGCAACCCACAGATCCAGCAGTTGGTGGCATTGGTGGCAAGATTGTGCTGGTGCAGCAGCTGCACAAAGGAGTTGTTCCAAAACTCCTTTCGCCTTTCTCTGAGTTGAGGAGAGAGCGAGATCAAATAATGTTCCTTCATGGTAGTAGGCTGCGCAGTGGTTAGGAATGTTTCATGAGCAGGTGCATTTTCTTCCACAATCCAGAGCGTGGTCATGAGGAGAAAGCAGAAAAGGATCGTGATGAAAAGTGCAATTGTCTTTGAACTATGGATTCTGTCTGTCTTTGGGTTCCTGTAGTGGATTTTCGGATGTCCGGTTGCTTCCATCACCTTCTTATTGGGCGCTTCCATCACCTTCTTATCGGGCGCTTCCATCACCTTCTTATCGGGCGCTTCCATCACCTTCAAGGGAGCTCGGTAGCGGGCAGAACCAAAGACCTCGTCTGGCTTTCTCTCCTGACAGCCCTTGTTGTGTTAGGCCACCGATCTGAGAATTATGACTTAGTCAATGGTCTGCTTAGCCGAAACTCTCTCCTTTCGACGTAGGTTATACCCTTCTTTGGATGGCACGGTAGGGTCAGGAATCTTTGCAAGTTCAAGTGTCTCTGTGTCTGGGTAGCAATTCAGCGATGGTCGGTCTTTGTTCAGGAGCTCTTCCTGGGTGGTCACGTCTTCAGTTGTCATCAGAGTCGGGGGAATCCGCTTGCAATGGTGCGCATGCACCCAGGTCCGCTTTCCTTCCACTCGAAGAGCTGTTCGGGTGGCTAGTAGGACTTGCCAGGGGCCCGTCCACCGGGGTTCCAGACTCTTGGCGCGCTGGAAATTCTTGATTAGGATATAGTCCCCGGGTTGCAGGTTGTGTCCGGGGCCCCTGGAAGCGTCAGGGATGGCATGCAGCACCTGTTGGTGAATGACAGACAGAGTTTCAGTCAATTTATGCAAGTAATCAGACATTAGGACGTCCGGGACGTCATGAATGGAAGTCGGTTTTGGTGCAGACCAGACGCTCATGGGTCGGCCAAAAACGACCTCGTAAGGTGTCAAATGGTGTTTGGTGGGGGTGGAACGCATCGATAGCAATGCCAGTGGGAGAGCGTCTGGCCATTTTAGTCCTGTGGTAGCCACTATCTTGGCTAGCTTTAGTTTTAGTGTGGCATTGTGTCGCTTGACAAGTCCAGCAGACTGGGGGTGGAAGACTGCGTGGAACTTCTGCTTGATACCCAGCCCTTTTAAGATGAGCTGGATGACTTTGGCTACGAAGTGGGGGCCATTGTCGCTCCATAAAATTCGACAAAGGCCGTAGCGAGGGAAGAATTCTTTTAACAGTACTTTTGCAGTGGCCATAGCAGTGTTATCACGGATTGGGTATGCTTCCACCCATTTGCTAAATGCGCACACCACGACAAGTACGTATTTCAGGCCTTGGCATCTGTCTAGTTGGATGTAGTCCATCTGCAGGACTTCAAACGGGTGATTGGGAACCCCAAACCCTCCCCGGGGTACCACAGTTCCTTTCCCGGGGTTATGTTGCAGGCATATCAAGCATTGTTGGACCAGACGTTTGGCGGAGTCTGTGATTTTGTCGTTGTGCCAAACTCTGGAGACAAGTTCAATCATGGGGGCTGATCCTATGTGAGCAGGGGAGTGTGCCATAGTCAGTATGGGAATCAGGTATGAGTCAGGTAGCAACCATTTGTTCGTGTCCTTTGTCCGCCAGCAGCCTTCATCGTCTTTCAATCCCACCAGTGCCCATTCAGTCAATTCACGTTGTGTGCTAGCCATTTGAATGTGCCTAATAGTGTCCCTAGCGTCGGTCCATTTCTCTGCTTGTGACCTGGTCACGTACATGCGTGTCGTCGTCCTATTTTCAGCGGTGGTTCGAGCAGTGACATCGGCTAGTGCATTTCCCTGTCCAATAATGTCTGTCACTTTCTTGTGTGCCTGGCATTTGATAACCGCAAGTCTTTTGGGGAGAAGGACAGCTTCGATCAGGGTGGAGACTAAATCTCCATGTAAGATAGGGGTGCCGTGCGAGGTCAAGAATCCCCTTTCCTTCCAAAGGAGCCCTAAATGGTGAACCACCCCGAAGGCATACTGGCTGTCGGTGTAAATGTTCGCTGTGGTTCCTGCTGCTAGGATGCATGCTCGTGTCAGGGCAATCAGTTCCGCTGCCTGAGCAGATCATTGTGTGATGCGGGATGTCTCGACTACAGTTCGGGCCGTGGTGACTGCATAGGCAGCTGAAGTGGTGCCATCGGGGAGTTTGATGCAAGAGCCGTCCACCCACAGCTCTCCGTCAGGGTCAGGAAAAGCCGTGTCTCTGAGGTCAACCCTACTTCTAGTCTGTTCGTTCGTGAGGGTCACACAGTCGTGTACAGGGGGCACATTGGGATCGTTCTCTGGTAGGGGTAACAGAGTTGCCGGGTTCAGTGTGGTGCATCTTTTCAGGGTGATGTGGGGTGCTAGCAGAGTCAGTTCGTACCCAGTCAGTCGTGCGCTCGTTAGATGTTGCGTCTTGGTTTGGTTCAGGAGGGTGTCAACTGCATGGGGTACTAATACCGTGAGGGAATTCGAGAGCACGATCCCCTCACTCTGTCGGATAGAGATAGCAGCGGCAGCTACAGCTCGAAGGCAGGTAGGTAAGGCTCTGGCTACGGGGTCAAGAGTGGCAGAGAAGTAAGCGCATGGCCGTTGCTTTGGGCCAATGGACTGGGTCAAGACTGATAAAGCACACCCCTCCCTTTCGTGAGTGTAGAGGGAGAAGGGCTTTGTGTAATCGGGGGTACCTAGGACAGGTGCTGAACAGAGGGCATCTCGTAGCTCTATGAAGGAGGATTGGCATTCACGGGTCCAAGGGAGCGGGAAGGGGACATCTTTAGCTAGCAGAGAAAGCAGCCGTTTCACAATGAGGCTGAAGTTTGGTAACCACTGTCGGCAGAAGGAGGTGAGGCCTAGTAGGGAGCGGACCTGTTTCTGAGTCTTAGGGACAGGGGTTTCAAGAATGGTTTGGATCCGGTCGGGAGTAAGTTTCCTTCCGTCTTTGGACAGAAGGTGGCCTAAGTAAGTGACCTGGGGTTGACAGAATTGCAACTTCTTTTTGGAGACCTTGTGGCCATTTTCCGCAAGGAAGTGCAGGAGTTGAATGGTGGCTGTGACTGCTAGTGTAGTGGTGTCGGCCGCCAAAAGGATGCCATCGACGTATTGTATTAACACCACTCCATCGGGTAACTGGACTTCATCCAGTTGTCTCTTGAGGGCCTGACTGTAGATGCTGGGGCTTTCTGTGTAGCTCTGGGGTGCTCGACAGAATCTATATGAGCGGGCTTTTAGGGTAAAGCCGAAGAGATATCGGCTGTCTGGCGGGATGGGGATAGAGAAAAATACGTTTTTGAGGTCAATGACAGTGAAGGTGGTGGCAGTAGAAGGAATCAAAGTCAGGATAGTGGTGATGTCTGAGACCACGGGGTACTGGGGTACAACCACTTTGTTGATCTCTCGAAGGTCAATGATGAAGCGGTATGCTTTCTCATCCCCCTCTCCTTGTTTCTTGATGATGGGCAAGATAGGGCTGTTGCAAACGTTGCTAACCACTTCCTCTACCACTCCTGCGTCTATCAGTGACTGAATAATCTTTACCAATGCCTTCTCGCCCTCGGGCGATATCCGATATTGTGGAAGTTTTGGGAGTATTGCGTCCGGTCGAACAGTGATGTGCACTGGGTCAATCATCATGCGTCCTACGTCCGAATCTGTCTTGGCCCACAGATACAGAGGCAGAGTGTCAAGCAGAGACATGTCAGCGTCATTGATAGAAAACATGCGTCGGGAAGGGCAATGTCTGAGCAGAATGGGGTTGTCATACAGGAAAACTCGAACTCCGTCTTGGGAACATCTAATAGTCGCTCGGAAGTGCTTCAGTAAGTCAAGTCCCATAATGGCGTCAGGAGTATTGGCGGAAAGCAAAAACGTTGTGTCAGTGATATTGTTCTCTAAGTCGAAGGGGATCGGAGTGGACAAAGGGTTAGTGGAGGGCGTTCCATCGAAACCTATCGATGTCACAAGTGAGCCAGACAAGGGTGCCCTTGGAATCAGTCATTTAGATAACGCACTACGTGTTGCGCCAGTGTCTACCAAAAATGGAGACTTTGTACCCAGGACCTTAGCAGTGACATAAGGACCTTACTGGTCAACATAGAGCTCGATTGGATCCCTCCCTTGCCCTTGGCAGTCCTATGCGAAGTCATGGGCATCGTCACAGTCAGACTGTTGGTACTGATTCTGTCTGGGCCGTTCAAATGTATTTGGTCTGTTTGATTTATCGTTAGTCGTGTCATTTGCGGGCCCTCGTTGCTGTCCTCTATTTCTCGGTCCACCCGCTACTTCCTTGGGGTCCCTATTTGTGATCATCTCCAACAGGACCGGGCACTGGGATTTCCAATGGCCGAATCCTTTACAGAAGGCACACTGGTCCTCGCTAATGTCTGTACGTCCAATGCGGGGTGTCGGGGTGCGGTCTTTAGGAGGTGCGTTCCTAGGGACATTTGTCTGGTAGTTTCCTTTGTATTGCTCTCGTCCTATAGTCACCCCTTGCAATCGTGCAATCATCACCCTCTCTTTTAAGTCTTTCTTCTTTTTCTCTGTTGCTCGATCATTTTCATTTTTCTGGTGTTCGTAATATTGGGCCATCTGAAGGATAGCCGCAGGTTTGGAGGCCGCCCAACTACTCTCGCTTGCCTGCAGTTTCTGGGAGACCTCCGGTGACAAGCCCTTAACATAATTCTGGACAAACAGATGGTGTCCGGTTGCAGTGGTCATGTCCTGGCTGCTGTAATCGGAGAACACCGTTTCAAACCGGGAGGAGTAGTCCGATACATCTTCCTGGGGTTTCTGACGACAAGCCGTTACTATCGACCAGTCCACTTTCTTTTCTGGAATCAGGGTTTTCAATTTCTGTACAATTTTATCTGGGAGGTCTAAAATGGGTTTCAAAGGCTTCTGTCCAGGTTCTCGTTGCCTATCTATGCCATCGAGTTGTGACCAGGTATGTCCGAACAGCTCAAGGTGGTCGACTTTCCGGATTTGCTTCCACACATCAGCTGGCAGACATAACCCGAAAAACAAGTCGATGTCAGCCAGGGTCATAATCGTTGAACCTAGGGCTGTACCTAATTCAGTATAGAAGGCAGTGGGGTTTTTATGTAAATCAGGCAGAGATTTCCGGAACGTCAGTATATCTTGCCGATCCTATGGCTGGTAGACCCAGTTGTACACTACCCTCCCTTTTGCATCTTGGTGGTTGACATCATCGTGAGTTCCTTGACCTCGTGGAGGAACCCAGTAGGGGGCAGCCTCTCTTATTGGCATCATGGCGCTAGCTCGCTCAGTTTGTGGTTCGGTTGCTACGGGTGTCGTGGGTTTAACTTCCGATTCCTGTTCAGTGAGGTGGCGGAAAACCTCAAGCGTACGCGTAAGGAGGTCCGTCACATCACACTCGCCCTCATCCCCGATATCGACCTTCCTGTACAGAGTCGTTAGGCTCTCGGGACCTTTGTCTCGATATCGGTCCTCGTACGCATTCAAAACATGATAACACAGTCGTACGGCAAAATGTCGTCTGTGGCTCCCTGCATATGAGTTGAACATATCCGTGATGTGCCCTTCACTTTCCTTTCTTTCTATCAATGTCCTCACTACCTTGTCAATCCCTGCTCGCTCATCCTTGCCTAATCTGTTTGTTCTTGCGGAATCAGCCTTTCGGGTCTCGGGGTCATCTAACGCTGCCGCTTGTGCTGTATCTAATACATGGGGTTCGGCCGGCACAGAGGCCATGGGGGCCGAAGCTCTGGTACTACTCTCGTCTGTGCTTGGGGGTAGCGGGTGCTGTGCTAAGGGTTGGGAAGGGGCATATGGAGGGGGCATGTGGATGATCGGGGGACCTAACAAAAGATCATCGTTGGTTCGCTGTTTCGAGGGTAATTCAGGATAGAGCGTAGAGGGCGTTCTAACCGGACACTGGCTTGATGTTTCTACCTCTAGCTTTTGTTTGGCTTCCTCTCTTTCCTTAATCTCTTCTTCTAATTTCTTAGCAGCTAGGTGGGCTGCCTTTCGCAGCTCTTTTCCCAACCTACTCTCATTTCTCTTTTTACGCTGTTCGGTTTCTTTGCGCCACATGCCGAGACTATCAAGCATAGTGGGCGTTGTCTTGTGCTTCCCAAGGGCTGTTTCTAGCGCGCTTATTTTATCCTCATCGAAGGATCCTATCAGTGGCCACTGACTTTCTCGATCCTTTCTCGTGTATTTATGCCACAGCTTGCTATAAGCTATAGCGATCAATCCATGCTTCATGAACATGTCCTTATTAGGGGTGCCTTCCAGTGGAGCCGGATGGTTCATCTCTAATAAGCGGTGCGGGCTAAACAGGCTACCAATCAGTGGGGAGAAGATAGGCATGACGGATTACAACGGGGACAAAAGTCTGCACTGCCTATCTTATCACTGCGTGCAAAGACTAGACAGAATATTTCTATTCTTCGTTTTTTGCAGGCGGTGAATACCTCAAAAGAACCAATATCGAACAGTCAATGTTCGGTCAATCAAACAATCAATGGGGAGAATAAGTAGGCACGACGGGTTACAACGGGGACAAAAGTCTGCGTTACCTACCCTTTCGCTACCTGCAAAGAGAGAACCTGTTCTTCCCTGTTTGCAGACAGAGAATCTCCAGAAAACAATCCGCGAACAACAGTTCGGGCCAAACAATCAATCAGTGGGGGAGGAAGATAGGCACGACGGATTACAACGGGGACAAAAGTCTGCGTTACCTATCCTTCACTGCTCGCAAAGAGAAAGCCTGTTGTTTCTCCGTTTGCAGACAGTGAATCTCCAAACAAATCAACAAAAGAGTAATACTAGTATTTTCCAAACAATCAAATAATCATTTCGCAATTTGTCGCGTTTACACGACCTTACCCGGACCGCATGGACAGTTTCTTGTCTTCCGAATCCAGCGCCCGATCGTCCTCTATTCTTCGTGATCTTCGCGGCACTCCTGATGGTTCCCAGTCAGGACCGTAGATCACTCGAGAGAGGTCTGTTCGGAACCAGTGAAGTTCGGATGATCGGCTGTCAGACGAGGGTCTATCGGACAGGAGCTCTCCCGATCGTTGCAGTCGTTCACTCTGTCGTCAGACCTCTCCCACTGGATCCAGGAATCGCTGATGGGCCCCACGTTTGGGACGCCAATTGTGAAAAAAGGTAGGGCCGATGACCTTTTTCAGAATTGCCCGGCGTTAACCGCCTCTATACCCACTCAAGTTACCAAACAAAGAGGCAGGCGCTGGAGACTGGAAGGCAGGAAACAGAAGTTTTATTCCGACGGAGCAGAACACATCAAATCAGACAACAGGGTATCTTCTCGAGGTGCTCTAACCGCATCTCTGAGGCCTGGCCTCTTATACACAGGTTTATGATCTTTATTGCATGTCACACATTCTTGCAATGCTTTGAAGTATGAAAGGACATCCTCGGAATCCCCGCTTTAGACCCGTTCCCACACACATTTACAGTTGAAGTCCCCACCCCGATCACAACAGGTGATGATTGTCGCGCAGCTGGACATTCCGCCGATTCACGGAATGTATGTGGTTGATCGGATCTCATGGGGTGGGGGCTTTGATCAACTCGTGGATCCTTTGATGGGAGAAGCTTCCTACTGTATAGGGGGCAATAAACAGTATCCGCAGGGCCAGGTGGCGGCCTGGGAACGAGTAAGACAAACGGGCACAGAGGAAAGGGGGTTTTATCAAAGGACCCGGGATCATGAAAGGAATGGAGGGAGGTGTTGAACAGGATGGGGTTCCGAGGCAGAGCTGTGCTGAAGAGGGGTTTATGACCAAAGGCATGTGAGAGCGGGGGCTGTCAGCGTGCGGGGGATGCTTGCGAGGTCAGGAGAGAGAGAGAGAGACGCGCTGGCTATCGGCGATGGGCAGAGAGGCCATGGCATTTAAAATGGCTGCCGCTTACGCGCATGAATGGGCTCGAAAAGGGGGCAAGATGGCGCCGATAATGTTGACACTGCAGTCTAGGTTTTAACAGGTGCCGGCCCTTTCAGGTAGGCCTACCCGGGGAGGGGTGGGTAGGACAATAGCTACACAGTCAGGATCAGGAGTGTGAGGGGAGTTTTTATGAAGGCTTGGGCACAAGGGAGTATGGTAAGTTCATACCTGAGTTCTCTCAGTGAGGACGGAAACATCGCTTGGTTAGGTGTTGGGGAGACAGGGCGCAAGGAAACCAGCAGGGGCATCGGACAGGTGCTTGCACATCTGGGCCTCCACAACAATCCCCGGGTGGTAGGGGCGGTAAGGAGTTTTAGGGTCATGGGCCCAAAAGCTTCTACACCAGTCAGACTAACAGCTTTGGCGTCAGGGTCTGGAGAAGATGAGGGTTTGGAAGCAGAGCAGGTCCTGTTGGAGAGTTTTGAAGAGGGGTTTCGTTGGGATTAAAAGGGGCCTCAGCAGAGGCGGTGGGCAAACAATTTCAAAGTCAGCATTTTAACATATGGCAGGGGTGCAACACAAGTTGGACAAAGAACTCCGTGAAGGAGGAATGGCAGGTCCTTTTGATGGCTGCCCAGTGGATGATTTGATTTGTTTCTTCGATTGGGAGGGGTGTTCCCAAAGAAGAATGGGGTCAGTACAGACTAAGTCAACACCTATCGTGGCTTGAGGAGTTCAGTAAATATTTTCATGGATGAGGAGGCAGCCCCAGTGTCATATTCCCCAGTTTAAGTTGCTATGTCATTGGTTGTGACCGCGGGCGCACTTACAGATATGGCGAAAGGCAACATAAAATCTTCATTTGAATTGCTTCCCGTACATCCGGATGATTGGGGTCTTCTTGGATTCCATTTTGAAGGACGGTGGTATGTGGATAGGGCATTTCCAATGGGTTGTTCAATGTCTTGTGCTTTGTTTAAGTGTTTCACCACCTTTTTTCAGAGGTATTTTACACAGCACACTGGTCCGAGGCTAGTAACACACTACTTAGACGTCTTTTTTTTGTAGGTTCCCCGGGCTCCACAGAGGGCCAGGTAGCACTAGACACTTTCCACGAGCCCTTGCGGGAGCTGGGGTTGGCCCTTGGCACCAGAGGAACAATGGGGCCATGTCGACCATGTCATTCTTAGGCATGGAAATTGACTTAGTAGGAATGCAGGCATGTGGGTCGGTTGATAAGAACCCAGAAATGTTGGTGTTGTTGGAAGGAAGGTGGGCAAGCATAAATTAACACCAAAGGACATCCAGTTTTTGTGGGGCTATATCAATGTTGCCTGTAAGGTAGTCAGGGCTGGTAGGACTTTTTGCAGGAGATTGGGAAGGGCGATGTCAGGTCATTAGCTGTCTCTCCACCATATCCGCTTGTTGGCTGGTGTGTAGGTGGACTTGCGCATGCGGAGGTCAATTTTGCATTCCTTTGACAGATTACTACGGGTTCGAAAAGATGACTTTCAGTGGGATGTTCAACTATTTTCAGGACCGGCAGGTGGCGATGGGTGTGGTATATTCTGACAAGGCAGTTGGTTTTCGGGGTCGTGTCTGTGCGGTGGAATTTTGGAGGGAGGGGCATCTTCGTTTTTGAGCCTTTTCTTGTGCTGGCGGCATTTTCGCCGTGGAGTGAGGAAGCGGCTCATTAGAAAGTTTGGTTCAGGATTTACTTCTTGGCAGCGGTGGAAATTATCAACAAGCAGTCGGCTAGGGATGTGCCGTTTGTGAATTGGTTGCTGGTTTGTTCTTGACTGCATTAGGCTTGATATGGCGTTCTGGGCACTTTTTATCCCTGGTGTGATCTGGGAAAATTGCTGCTGCTTGGTCTCATTCGCAGAGGAGGGGATTCTGTGGACTGGGCATGGAGGTGGATAGGATTCCGACCGCAATACCGGAACAGCTGTGGTATGTGGACAACGCAGGGTCTTTCAGCTGGTAGTAGTTCATTGTCAGCTCCTACTTGCGCAGTTTTTTCTCTGGCCTGGAGACAATTTATGGCATCTGGTGCTTGTCAGCGGGAGGAGTCAAGGGGGTGATCAGGGGATGTTTTTTCAGTTTAGGGACGTTGCCTGTATTTTGCAGGGAGGGTTTTTGAAGTATGCTTGTTTTATGAACAGGCTTGTTGTCTTCTGGGGCCTTTTGGGTATCCGAGCTCTTAGGTTATATGTTTCACCTAGGTGTCTCCTGGCAGTAGGTTTTTCTTTGACATGTTTCATATGTCTGTAGAGGGTTAGGTGGGGCTGCAGGGTGCAGGTATGTAGTTTTTTGTTGGCTTGGGCTCTGGGACGTGTGGCTCTTCCCTGTGTAAAAGTTTTCTCTGGGCAGGGGTTTGTTCTGGCGCACTGGGGTGGCAAAGGGGTGAATTGGTCCTAGGTTAACCGCATTGCTGTGGGGTTTGCTGGCACTCAGAGTATTGGGAGGCTGGCCATGGTTTCGGAGCATAGCGGGCATTAGGTTTTAGGGAGTCGGGCATGTACTGCTGTTAGCAATGTGTTCTGGTCAGGGAGGGGAGTGTTTCTAGATACTTCATTTTCTGAACAATATTTTTTCAGGTTCGGCCATAGTTGGAGGCTCCTGGGTGTCTGTTTTGTTACTGGAGGAGTCCTTGGTATTGGGAGTCTAGCACGAACGAGAGGCGTTTTTTGTGTTTCTTGTGACTCTCTACACATTTTTTGGCACATGGCATTGTGTAGGATATGGGGGCCTGGGGGGAGGTAGCTGCTACCCTCTTAAGATAAGTTGTTAGGATTTTACGTACAGGTGAGTCATGCCTTCGGTTGTGCGACGGCCAGGTGAGTTGTGGACTGGCCATTTGGGGCATCGGTTGGGTCTGTACACATGGCAATTGGAAGTCTTGGAAGGGGTTTATGCTGCCAGGACATCTTTTTTCGACGCTCATGTGGCTGGCATTATCCCTGAATCGTAGGATGGTTTTTAAGGTTTTTAGTGGTTTCCTTTTCTCGTCGGATCGGAGTGTCAGGTGCAGGTTTCTTTTGCAGAGTCTCGATTGGTTCCCCGTTTTTGGGGGGCTGAAAAAAGGGGAGTCTACCCCCCCTTTTTTCTGGGTGGCGGTTGGCACTCAAGTTGACATGTTTTTGCCAAGTTTATTCGTTATTGACAGAGGCAATCCAGGCTGAAAGGGTACGGGCAGACAAGTTCACGAGGTAGGATCTTTAAGGAGCTTTAGGAAATTAGGTTAGTGACAGGTTAATAGTCGTAAAGGTTAAGGTTGAAAGGTCAAAGGTAAAAGGGTAAAGTTCAAATGGAAAGGTTAAAAGGTCACACCAAGGGTTCAAAGGTCAAAGTTCAAAGGTCAAAGTTCAAAGGTCAAAGGGAAAGGTTAAAGGTCACACCAAGGGTAACATTCAAAGTTCAAAGGTCAAAACTGAAAGGCCACAGTAGGTGGTACTGAATGGCAGGTTTTAAATGTTGTGTGGGAGAACCTTAGGGGTGGGGGTAGCGTAACATAGGTAACAGCTTGTATAGTGAGGTTGTAGTTTTGTTAGGCATTAGGCCAAGGGCCTTGTAATTGTGATGTGCACCTGTTTCAATAAAAGCGGCCTTTTTCACTCTATTTCGGTGCCTGTGGTCTGTGTCGCTCCCCATATTCCCCAACCTTTTAACTTGAACCTCTCTCCACGCCAGCAAACATTGAACGTATGCCGCGCTACAGCAGCTGCTGTTGTACTTCGGATACGGCCTTTCCACTCAAGATGGCCACCACGATCCTCTGGCAGAAGATGTTGCAGAGGCAGAGCACAAAGGCTATGGCAAGGAGGGACTGCTGCTAGGGTCCACTCCAGCTGCTGCAGACTGCAAAAGCACACCCACGTGACCTAGTAAATAGTGACAAATAGACAATCAATGCGCTCAAAATAGCTGTTGCTATCTTAACACCTGTAGTGACCAGCTGCTCATTGTCTAGTGTTTCCAGAATATGTGTTTCCAGCAGCCGCCCCTTGAGGGGTGGCTTCTACACTCACCACGCACCCATCCATCACAGATGTCACCGATCAAGCGAGCCCGCTAATAAAAGTGGATTGGAGCACCTACCCTGGGCCAGTTCCAGAGTATAACACCAGGGCACGAATCGGGGAGGAGGGGGGTATGGGTACACGCGGGTAGACGGTGTCCACCCACTATTTTCAAAGGGTGGACGCCGTCCACCCTGACAAGAACTTGGGCCCCACTGTAAAAACATGCTGAATTCGTCCCAGTGTAATTTGCAAACACCGGAACACATTCTGTAGCGCCTGCATTTTGATGTCTGCTTTGATCCGCAACAACGTGCAGGTGGGACGGGGCTTTTTAGGTCTCGCCTATTTTATCCCGCAGGGATTGAATAGGCGAGATTATAGTAAGCGGTCCGAAAAGTCTACCTAGCTGTGGATTGCGTACAGTTCATGTGAGCCAGGCACGTGCACAGCATCCCCAGCCACATCCCACACCATGCCTCGGCATCAGACTTCAAAGGAAGTCGCTCGCACACCACCATTTGTCTGAGCCTCGGCATCAGACTTCAAAGGAATCTGCTCCCAAGCCGCTCCCACTCCCCCCCTCCTCTTTCAGCCTCACCCCTGGGCCCAGACCTCCTCCACCACCCCAGCCACTCGATTGTACCCTCTGCCCCTCTCCCTAGCCAGCTCCCCCCCTCAGTCTTACCACCCGCCCCCATGCCCCGTTCTTCCATCACCGCTGCAGTCATAGGCATCTGCCTTGCGCTCTCTCCATTTCCGGAAACCCTTCCCTCCCGCTCCGCTTTTCTACATTCTTGCCACCCTACCACCCGGGCTGTACATCTATCGCCGTCTTCTCCTCCTCTCCCCCAACCCTCAAACCGCTCCCCATGGCACTCTCTCGCCCCTTCTCTAACCACAGGCTATGAGACCTTTACAAATGGGCTGCCCAAATGCACAAAACGTAACATAGCGTGACATAACGTAACGTAGCAGAACATACCATATCATAGCGTAACGTACTGCACCGCAACATAGCATACCAAACACAGTCCACCACAACACAACACAACAAAGCACAGCATAGCATAGCGTAACATAAAACCTAACTTTTAGACTGCTGAGTTGTCCGTCCTTCAATTCCTACTTATTCTCCTTCAAATTCGGCCCTTTCTCACCCTACTATACTGCCCGTTGCCAGGCGGTGCTTCTTTCAAAGCCCCCCCCCCACCCCCCAGCTTATTATCGGGTTTGGAATCTGCGGTGTACGAAAACCTCAATTGTCTCTTCTTCACGCCCCTCCTTGTGGCCCCGGGGACGAGGGGTCCTAGACGCTGAGAGATTAGACAGCCGCCCCAAACGCCTCCGGCACCTCCAGAAACACAATTTTGCTACCTCTTGTTTCTGGGGTGCTGCCTCAGCACAGGTGCCATTCTGACAACAGGGTACCTCTTCCAGCAGGTGTGGGGGTCGCGAGTCTACCCCCCCCCCTTGACCACGTGCCTTTTAAACTAACGCAGCCCTCACAGAGAGCTCCGCGTCCTGCAGACGGAGATTGCTGTGCCTTGCTGCGCACCCAGCAAATGCGAATCTCCGGTTTCTCCTCACCTTCACTTCAACCCCCTCCTTGCTGCACCTTTTTTGTTCGCTGTCTCCCTCGCCAAGCACTCTTTTCTCTCTCGCTTTCCCGTCGACTCTGTGGTTGCGTTCTTTCTATGCCCTTTTAATATTCTGCTTGCATTATTTCCCATTTTTCAATTCATCGCCATTCCCTTCTTTTTTTTTCCCTCTCTAACCGTGTCTCCGCTTTCTCTTCCGATGCCCTTCCTCTTTCACTCCATCTCATGCTCAGTATTCTGTTCTTTCTCTCCTTTCTCTTTCTGTAACTTCCCCTCGCATCACCTCTTATCTACTTCTCTCAATTCACGTCTTTCACGTTCTGCTTTCTCTTCCTTTCACCGTTATCGTCCATTTCTTTCTCTCCTTGCCTTTATCTTCATATTACTTTCCCTCACACTCGTCCCATTCTTTGCATTCTATTGACTCTACCTTATATTAAAGTTAATCCCCACTTTCCCGTGTCTTAGCCCCTCTCATCCCTTTCACTCTTCTCTCGCCAGTTTCATCTATTCTTTTCTTTTACTCGTCTCTTCCCTTCGCTTTCGAATTTCTTTCCCTCTCTTTTGCCTTTTCCCTTTTTGTGAATTTCCCTATTCTCTTCATATCATCATTTCCTGTCCTGTCTTCGTCTCTCTTCATTTCATCCCTATATCATTATCCTGCACTTTTTTCCGCTTTCACATTTCTCTATCACATTTGACTGAATTTAACCACTTCTTTCCCTTTCGACATCCGCCACTTCCTCGTTCTTTTCCATTCACTTTTCCTGTAGTCTCTTTCCTATTTTGTAATTTATTCCTCTCTCTTCCTCTGTCTCCCCCTTCACATCTCTAACTTCGCTGTACTTTCTGACATTCTCTTGCAGCACCTTTCCTCCTTGTCTCATTTTGAGACCTTTTCGCCTCGCTTCCATTTTAAGCTCCTACTTATCCCCCTTTCTCTTGCTTCTGCTCTCAGTGCCTTGTCTTCCGCGTTACATTCTCCGGTTATCCCTCTGTGACTCACTTCTCTTCCCTTCCCTTATATTTACGTATTTTATCTGCCCTTCTCATTTTCTTATTTCTCGTGACTTCAAATCTACCCTTCTTGTCATTTATCATTTTGTTCCGCTTTCCTTCTCATTAGTTCTTGTTGAGATAACGTGCATGTGTTCTCAGCGAGTTGTAAAAGGGCATTCAAAAATGCTACAAAGCAGGCGGATTGCCTACAGTGCATGTGTGAAGGCGCATGCACATCGAATGGCAGCCTGTGAGCCTCTCTCCACACTCACACTTCAAAGGAATTCTCACACTTCAAAGGAATTCGCTCCCCCGCCCCCCTCAGCGCAATGCCAAGAGCTTGTTGTTTACACACAACACCCCAGCTGCTTTTGATCCGGAATAAACGTAAAATCTGTAGTGTGAGCGAACAGGCCACTGATCTGTTTACACTTTGTTTCAAGCACATACTTTAAGACGTTTTCAATGTATGGTAATGTGAAGATATATTCTCGCATTTTCTTGGTGAATTAAGGAAGTGTAATGAATAAGTCATCTTAGATAAAGGACCTCCTTAACTCTCTCTGCATCTCTCTCTCTACACCCTCCTCTCTTTACACCCCCTCTCTCTACACCCCTCTCTCTCTGCACCCTCTCTCTCTACACCCCCCTCTCTCTACACCCCTCTCTCTACACCCCTCTCTCTACACACCCTCTCTCTAACCCCCTCGCTACACCCCTCTCCCTACACCCCTCTCTCTCTATACCCCCCTCTCCCTACAACCCACTCTCTCTATACCCCTCTGTCCCTACACCCCTCTCTCTCTACACCGCCCTCTCTCTACACCCCCCTCTCTACCTCCCTGTCTCTACACCCGTCTCTCTACACCCCCTCTCTACAACCCTCTCTCTACATCCCTCTCTCTACACCCCCTCGCTCTCTACCCCACTCTTTCTACACCCCTCTCTCTCTACACCCCTCTCTCTCTACACCCCCTCGCTCTCTACCCCACTCTCTCTACACCCCTCTCTCTACACCCCTGTCTCTACACCCCTCTCTCTCTACACCCCTCTCTCTTTACACCCCCCTCGCTCTATACCCCACTCTCTCTAAACCCCTCTCTCTCTACACCCCCTCGCTCTCTACCCCACTCGCTCTCTACACCCCTCTCTATACACCCCTCTCTCCACACCCCTCTCTCTCCACACCCCTCTCTACACCCCTCTCTACACCCCCCTCTCTACACCCCCCTCTCTACACCCCCTCTCTACACCCCCTACACCCCCCTCTCTACACCCTCCTACACCCCTCTCTCTACCCCACCACATCCCCCTCTCTACACCCCCTCTCTACACCCCTCTCTCTACACCCCACTCTCTCTACACCCCACTCTCTCTACACCCCACTCTCTCTACACCTCCTCTCCCTACACCCCTCTCTCTCTCTACATCTCTCTCTACACCCCGCTCTCTCTACACCCCTCTCTCTCTACACCCCTCTCTCTACCTCTCTCTCTACACCTCCATCTATCTAGCACCCTCACTCTATCTATCTATCTATCTATCTATCTATCTATCTATCTATCTATCTCTCTATCTATCTATCTATCTATCTATCTATCTATCTATCTATCTATCTATCTATCTATCTTTCTATCGCCCTCACTCTATCTATCGCCCTTACTCTATCTATCTATCGCCCTCTCTCTATCTATCTATCGCCCTCACTCTACCTATCAATCGCCCTCACTCTATCTATCTGTCTATCTATCTGTCTATCGCCCTCACTCTGTCTATCTATTGCACTCATTCTATCGCCATCACTCTATCTATCTATCTATCTATCTATCTATCTATCTATCTATCTATCTATCTATCGGTCACCCTCACTCTATCTGTCGCCCTCACTTTATCTGTCTATCTATCTATCGCCCTCACTCTATTTATCTATCTATCGCCCTCACTCTATCTATCGCCCTTCCTCACTCTATCGCCCTCCCTCACTCTATAGCCCTCCCTCACTCTATCTATCGCCCTCCCCCTATCTATCTATCGCCCTCCCTCCATCTATCGCCCTCCATCTATCTATCGCCCTCCCTCCCTCTATCTATCTATCGCCCTCACTCTATCGCATCACCACAGCATCACTCAGCACCACCACGACATTACTATGCGCTACCACAACATCACTAGGCGCTACCACAGCATCACTAAACGCCACAGCATCACTCGTCGCCACCACAACATCACTAAGCGCCACCACAGCATCAATCTGAGCAAACATTCAACAACAACTGGTTCAAATATGTTCTCTCAATGTTTCAAGCTTTATTACAAATGTCACAAAAAGATGTTAATATTTCACTTCTGTTCTTGGATTTTCGTCACAATAAAATACACTGAACATAATCTTCACAAAAGTAATTTACAAAAGTTTAAGCTATTGCCATTATACATTACAATAACTTTCATTTAAGTATAAAATATTTAAAAAAATTAAAAGCCATTGTTATTTGTAATATCAACACATCTAAGTTGTGTAAATACAACACATATTGCAGCACAAATGCGATAGGTGTCACATTTGCGAAAGTTAAAACTATTGGCATTGTCAATGACAAAGCTATTAATTTCGCTATTTTCAAAACCAACACATTAATAAAAAAATTGTCATTTACAATACCAATAGCTCAAACTTTCCTAATGCGAGACCTATTGCATTTCAAAAGCTTGTTTGTTCAGCTTCCTGCTGGACCCATAACAAAGGCCGAATCTGAGGGGTCATCAGGTCTCCTTTTGTTCAAGTCTCATGGCTGGCAGCAGTCAGGAGCCTCACACCAAGAAGCAAATGCAGCAGAGGGAAAACAAAGGCTCACACCTTGTTAGCGCTTCACACTATACTTAAAAGAGGCAGCTTTTCACTTTGTTCAGACTCTGTTTAGGTCGATATGCATGTACTGTAAGAAAGTCAGATGTGTTGGTCTTTCCCAGTATTTACACAAAATAAATGTAATTTATATAGTGCTTACTACCCCGAGGAGGCGTTGAAATAATTTAAGTACCACTATTAGGTATTGAAGTACCACTATTTTTTCTTTTAAAGCACTATAGGTAGAGGAAGTTAATGCTGACAAAAGACAGCATTTTTTTATGTGTAGCTTACAAAATGTGAATCTTCTGCCTAAATCAGGAGGGTTTCCGTATATACCCGAAATGTGCTCATGATGGACATGGTAAACATATATGTGAGGCTTAGGATCTGATGTCACTTATGATGGCACTTACTGTGATGTCATGCACTGTGATGTCACGTGCCGTGATGCCACTTGCATTCTGATTAACTAGGTTAGTTTCCCTTATTTTTTTTTAGTACTTTAGTATTACACCATGGTGTCTGTGTGCTTATTCTAACTGTATGGGGGCCTTGGTCCCCAACTCTTACATTGGAGACGAGTAAGAACTGCCCAGCGTGTAGGAAGGCTGTGGCCAGGGCCGGACTGGCTACCGGGTGTTTTGGCATGCTGCCGAGCTGGTGGCTGATTTCGTTGATGGGGACCTGCGTGTGCTGAACAAAATTCGTTTTGCTTTGTTTATTTCAAAACACACGCAGGTCTCCATCAACGAAATTAGCCCCACCGCAGTGACATCAGCCCCTACCTCGGCAGCACGCCAAAATGCCTGGTAGCCAGTCTGGACCTGGCTGTGGCCCCGAAATGCTGCGTGGAGGGCAAAAGCATGAACCATGCCAGAGGCACCACCACCAGCTTCTGGCCTTCTGAAACGCGAGGATGATAGTTCCCTCATTGGTGGTGCACCTGCACCCTCGGTTCAGCAGAGGGGGCCAGCGGTGATGAGGATACTGGCAGGAGGTGGTGGAGGACGACTGAGCCTGGCGCCGTGCATCGCACTTTCATGGGAGCGCAAAGGAATTGCCTGGAGAGACGGTTGACTGAGCACAGGAGGCTGCCAGGTAAGCATGACCGCCTGCGGACAGGAGGGAGTGGCTGTCTCAGGGAGAGTAAGAGTTTTCTGTCGGCATCCCAGCTGTGTGAGAGCTGGACAAAATGAGGCCGCTCTCCCCTCTGTATTGATGTGGGGCAGAGTTCGGCAGCTGTCGTTTTGAACTGCAATAAGACACTAGAGCAGGAGGAGGTACCGCTGCCCTGCGGGAGGCAGTGGCGTAACGAAACGAAACGTAATGGCCCACCACCTACCACTTTGCCCTACCACCCTGAAATCTAGTATATTTTGATTTGAAACCTCCAACAGTCGTCCATTCTGAAAATACTGTGCTTACTGTTTAAAGTTAATGGTCCTGAGTAGGCATAGATTAAAGAGTGCACAGTGAGTGATGCAACAGTGTGAGTTGGGTAAGAGGAGCGACTGCAGAGTGAGTGAGGTGATCATATGTAAGTGCAGAGTTGAACGAAAGAATGCATGGTTAGTGATGGGCTTATTTGAGTGAGATTGCAGATTAAGCAGTGAGGGGGACAGGTGAGTGAAGTGTGACATGAGTGCAGGGTGAGTATGTGCTTGTGTGCCTGCAGGGTGAGGGACAGGGTGAACAGTGCAATTGCATTGCGAGTGCAGAGTGATGACTGTGAGTGCAGGGTGAGCGGGTGAATGGTGTGAGTGCATGGTGGTCAGTGTGAGTGCATTGTGATTGCTGCGAGTGCAGGGTGAGCGTAAAAGTGAAGGGTGAGAATGAGGAGAGGTACAAGTTAAACTATTGTTATTCTGGCATTATTAGTGATCAAGGGTGTAAGAAATAATGTGCTGATCCTGCAACAAACTTCTAGTATTATGATTAGGGTTGCCAGCTCATTATTTTGATGCCTCATACAGGACAAAAATAAGCAGTCACCTAAAGCCGTATTTTCAGCATTTATCTGTGCATACTTCGAACAGCAAATAGAAATAGAAAACACTTTTAACTGTGTTTTAGGGCTGCCTGAATGATCCATGACTGATAATTAAAGGGAACAAGGACAGAAAAGTCACATTACAAATGAATACATACATTTGTATTTATAACCCTATTTAGTGTTAAGACTAGGTCATTCAGTGTCTTTAAACAACATATGGCTGGCATTTTTCTTTTATCAACCTTACTTTATATTCCATTTCATGAAATGCCTTCTCACACTACAGCAGTAAATGTAAATGTCAAATGTAAGGAATAGGCCCAGGGAGTACTGGAACCAGAAAAGCTAAGCCTCTGTAACCAGTTTACAAAGGTTTGTAAATACAAATTGTCTCTGTCCTCGAGGCAGTTGCCTTCAACTCCCTTGTTTCTGGGCCTGGAAGCTCAGGTCACCTGCACCCACCGCACATGGCACGCACCTTTTAATGTATGAGGTAGGACCCGGCAAGAGAGTGTAGCGATGCCTGTGTGCGCTAGAGCGCTGATGGGGTCCCTAGAGGCTGGAAAACAGGGGCTGCTGCTGGGGGCATAGCTGCCAAGGTTTCAGATTGCCATGTGTGACTGTTGATGTATGTTGGATCCCATCATGCGGTCAGTTGTCTATTACTGACACTTCGGACAAGTGGTTCTGTAATGTTCAGCAACTGTGTCCCCGTGTGTCTAGCACTGAATGGACACATAGATGCAAACACAGCGTTTCAGTGGAGGCGAGTGTTTAAGGAAAGGAGCATACAGGAGTTGATGGACACAGCACGTGAGACACTAACGTGTGCTACAGACATCGATTTAGCCTCACACGTCTGTGAGGGTGAAATACGAACACCCCATGTGTGATCACTAACATCCACAGATGTAGCGCCTAAATGTAGCAATGAAAGGGACTGTGAGTGCCACAATCACAATCTCTGCGTCTGTTGACGAAACCACCACTAACACACTTCTAGCAACCACACGCACTTGCCATTGGAGAATTTTTGTAAAAAAAGAACTTGCATGCCCCTTCTATTCATCAAAATTATGGACAAAGGAGGTAAGTTCTTGTAAAAGTGTTTGATTTCTACACAGCAACACTTTCTTTTCTGAAATGCAGTAAAACGTGCACCTTTTAATAACGTGGAAAAGCAGGAGTTAATGCTGCGATAAACCCAAATTTGATGTTCTAGTATGAATCAGGGTGTGTAGATTGGTAATTCAATGTTTGATGTTACTGTAACTTCATTCAATGAAATCAACAAGAATAAAAGGCCAACAACTGTCTGCAGAAAAATGTGAGGTGGCATATTTATTTACCGGGCATAAAAGAACATTATGTGATATTTTTGCACATAGGTTGGTGATATAGCGATGCTAAAAATTCTAATAATATTTTATGAAGCTAGCTGAAGATACAGATGCCTTAAGTGGTACCTCTAAATCTGAGCCCGCTGGGCAAAGGTGAAGTATGGCATATGACAGTATTTCCACCCAGCGTGCGCATCCTGCTGTGATATTCTTCCAGATGCAACAGCCATCAATGTGTACCTTGCTATGTGTAAGCAATATAACTAATGTTGCATTGCTATATTTAAATAGTATTTACAGCAAATGATGTCACATCATCATCATACCTGACTTTACACCTTCAGTTGATGTCAACCTCACCATGCGGCTTCAATGTTTCAATTTCCATAAAGTTACCAGATGACGTCATCGTGGATACTATGTTCACAGTCCTTGTCTTTTTCATTTAATAACCTAATGCATTCTGGGAGTTGTACTCTGATTTTATTTTAGCTGAACTAGTTTAACTGACACAACTGAAAACAATGGTTTGGAAAACAAAACTGTGAGACTAGATAGAGCATGGTGCCCCTTTTGACATGCTGCCATCTGGGGGCCTTAGCTTTACAGCAAGGACAGACAACCAAACTGTATTTGTTCTCCAGGCCTAGCTGTGGTCAAGACACCATCTCAGCTCTAGAGCCACCAAAGCAATTAAGATCTGAGTACGACCTTTACAAATGAACAAGGTCACCGAGATTATTCGGGTCTATGGTGTTTTCCTCATTCTCATGGGTTTGTCCCATAATTCAGCATCTGCTGTATAATTTACAGATTTCACCCAAAAAAAAGTCGCTGCACATGCTTCCACATACCTGGTTATCTTTGAGTTGCTGATAGCTACATTCCTGTGTTAAACTAGCACTAAGGCAGGCAGGGGTTGTGCATTGAAAAGGAGGTGGACTGTCACAGGTTCAAATCTCGGTGGGTTCACTCAGCCTTTTATCCTCCTGAGGTCGACAAAATGAGTACCATTGAGTTGGTAACAATAAACATCTGTTATTCAGCACCAAGAAGCCTACGGGTGAAAGTGCTCTATAAATATACGTAATGGTATGTAATTGTGGGGAGGGGCATCTGTATGCACAGAGCATTCACAAAGGCTGGGAGGCTGCCCCCGAAGTGAGGTGTGCTGCAACCTCAGTGGGTAGGGCCTGCTTCTACTCTGCAGCTACTGGGGGGCGGGGGGGAACCTTATCAAGAGAGAGGGTCACAGATTAAGATCTCATTCTTCCACAGGTGATGAAAGGATTACCATTTTAGAGAATACCCGTTTTTTACTGTAGCTTCAAAGCACAATTAAATGTGTGGTCTATATTGTAAATGGTGACAGTACGCTCCATTCTCCATAGTTAGAACAACTGTGATCATGTGAATCTGCGGCTGCAGCATTTTCTGCAAAATTATGTATTTAGTTCACTGTCCGCATAATTTACTAATTGCTGCATAATTAGCAGATTTCAACCTTTTATTTAATTTCTAGCTGAAATGGACCAAGGATTGCTGAAAAAGAAACTGGTAACGTTTAAGTCCTGCTTGCTGTGTCCAGGTATTAAACGGGCATGAATGAGGTTAAACTTTTTCCTCAGACAGCATCAACAAGATTTGAAATGACAAACTAGCAAAGTAATACTGCCACAGAATAAGATGCGTTATGCAACACAATTTACCTTTTTTGCCTCATAATTTAGCCAACCATGCTGCATAATTTGGTCTACCATTGCCACATAATTCCAGTGGCCCTGTCCATTAACTTGGGGAATGTAAAGTGGAACTCACTATAGCGCTTTCTGAATGTAACATGCACACAGCATAAATAGTCTGGTTAATGTTCTTCACACACAGAAACAGATGCCTAACTACTAATGTGAGGGACTATAATCTGGTGAGTGTGCAGTGCACAGACTACAGCTTAGTGAATGCTCAATATAGCCTGATAAATGTGCAATGCCAGCTATGTAGTGTACACTCTGGTCTGACACCATGTTGAATGTACTCTATATTTTTTGTGAGAGCACTTTACTAGTCCCAATAACCAACAATACCACCTGATTAACCACTGACCGTGGATTCAGAGTAGTGTACTACTCGCCATAAAGTTCTTCCGCGCCTGATCAAGGGTAGCAAGCGCTATATAAATGCAATTAGATTTGCAATTACAATATAATATAGACTGTGAAACGTACAGAAAGTGAGCTATAGTTTGGTATACAGACAATGCAAACACTCACTTAGGGAACGTACAGGCTGAAGTCTGGTGAATGTACAGCATAAATGAAGGTAAGCATACAATCTAGTGCTGACTGTACAATACACCCTGTATGGACTGGTGACTCACTGCACACATTGCATAGTGAATATCTCTGCCTACTGTATACCCTGGTGAATTTACAGCTTATGCACAGACAGAAATACTATCTAGTGGCAAATACCTGGGGCTGTCTGGTAAAAGTACAGTGTGCTAGTGCTATGCACTCGTGAAAGTACAGCATACACATAGGAAGATAACTAGCCACTGGTGAATATGTAGTGGCACCAAGTGCACACTCTGGTGAATGTAGAATGCATGCATTAATGCATGTTAATGTCCAGGGCTTGTCTAGTGAACATAATGTGGCACACTCACAAGAGACCACTTTGAAAACTAACATAACTGGCAGCTGTCGGCGTTAAGAGGCCAAGGCACTGGCAGACACTGCACCCCACCTTATAACACCAGCTAACCTTGGCAATACACTAGCCAGGTGGAGACTAAACTGATCACAACCAGGTAGGTTGGTGACTGTTTAGCACATATTTTTTATTTATTTTAGAGTTTTATAGAGCGGGAACTTGACCCGTGAGGGTATCAGAGCGCTTTACAGGAATTATCACAGTGTACAAACAAAGTCAATGTGCAGAAGTATACAGAAACTGTACAAAGGGGTGTATTTACAATTAATTCAAACACACTTTTTCATACCATGAATTCTTAATTCTATTAGTAGTCTCCCACCCTTTCGTTATCTGATGTTGTTACGCCCATGGAAAGCAAAGGTCATACTTTTCTTTGAATCTTCTGCACAAGCATTGTTTTCTCCTTCGTTGCTCCATACTCTCTTAAATTCCTCTGTATGTGTTCCCCCACCCCAAATTATCTCCCATTTTCGAAGGCATCCTCTAGCTATGTATGTTTCTTTCTCCGCCCCTGTGAACCAATCTAAGTCTTCCTCCCATCCCCGGAGATATGGTGGTCTGGATGCCCCCCACATTTTGGCTATATTCCTTTTTGCCACTATTGCCACTACTTTAACCCATATCACTGTGTACTTGGGCTGTATTGTTTTCTTGACTATAAAAGTGATGGTGTTTGAACTCAGCCATCATCTGGAATTGCTTGTGCCACAGCTACCAGGGGTTGAACAGAGTATCAACGAGACTTGAATTAAGACATAAGCAGTGTATGTTTATTAAGTAGGTAAGGGTTCCTACATCCCAAATTAATACCAATTTATGAAAGTCTGAACTAAGATAAAGCAGTTGATTTTACTTTATTTCGCACACTACATTGAACTTAGAAAACATACTATCAAGCTGGTGTCTTATGTGCAAAAAGCTCTAAGTTATGGACTGGGCTAAATGATGTAAGAAATGTGTGAAGTTTTCCCTGTACACTAAACAATGTCTATTCGAACAGAAAGCTATCTATAGAATCTATATAACACGCAATTGCAAACATATACAAGAGGCATGGAGAAGCGATATTCAGATATGCAGACAAATGCTATTTGTTACTTCAGAAGTGAGCCTATATAAAAATGCGTAAAATTAATTAGACAGAGGTTTTTTTTAGCAAGGTTTGACTGCCGTGGTTACTGTTTAATTAAACTTAAAATCTTGCAGCCACTTTCGTTAAACTCAGGCATTCATGGAATGTAGGGGGATCACCAAATCTTGCCATTTCCTTTACAAACGAACTTGCTTTCAGTTATTCAGAGCACCATTTCATAAATAAAAAGACTCAGAGGCCCGGACCAGTCGGGGCCCTGAAGTGTGCACCATTAATAAATGAAGAGGCTTTAACACCCCCCACCCCACTGTAGAAACACCCCTCCCCCCCCCCAACCTGGCAACCGGGAACCTGCGTCACTTACTGTCTGGCAGGGGACGGTCCTTCTTAGTCTCTGGCGCTGCGTGGCTGAGTCTGAGACCTGGGGCTGCCTAACATCAATTCCGATTTGCCGCGCACCCACCACTTCCTATTTCATTAATGAGGCCTGAGGCCCGGCTGGGGGCCCGCGCGTGCGCAGTTGAACTTTCACACATTTTGAGAAGAGCCTCTGAGGCCCGGGCAAATTTCGTACCATTTAATTTATTAAGAAGCCGGGGCCGGTGTGTGGTCCGTGCGCACAGATTCATGATGTTCATTATGAAGCTTGCCACTTGCTGCCTGGCTCTGCTGCTGAGTGAGCCGAGGGGGGCCCCCACCCGGAGCGTTGGGGCCCCGAGGCCCCCCCGCAATGCGGGGGCTGCGGGGGCCTGTGTTACGCCCCTGGCGGGAGGTCTTCCGCTGCCCACAGTAAAGTGACAGCCTTTAGAGATGGTGCCCCGCCGCAGGTGAAGAGAGGGCGTGGTCAGGAGTGAGGGGGCAGCCCTGGATGGGCCTGGCACTTGCCAGGCGATAGAGATGCGCCGTGAGGGAGAGGCCACGTGGTGCCCATGCTACTATGTCACGGCAGCCCGGCCTAGCTACCTGGGGAGGGGGAAGGCCCGATAAAGAAAGAGAGGGAGAGCGTGGAGCCAGTGGAAGCCTGCTGCGTCACCTAGCGGTAGCTCAGTGCTCCGCGCCAGGGCTTCACAACTGACTTTAATGGACGGCCGCCCAGATGGCATTGGGATGGCTCTGAAGAAGAAGAAAAAGGTATTCACCCTGTCACTTAAACAAACCCCTCGATTGAAAAGGGATGAAGTCAGAGCAGGCATAAGCAGAAAGGCTTACAATATTAGGTACGATGAGCTCTGAGGAATAGTGAGGACTGTATGTGTGCCTTGCGTTGGGCCAGGCAGGAGAAAGAATGCCCTGCACCGCCACCAAATTAACTATATTGGTCTAGGCAAAGGCGAGAGGTTGGGCATCCCAGAGAAGAGTTCAAAGAGCGAGCCCCAAGCTGGTACCCCGATGCCCCTGCCAGAGGAAAACAAGCATTTGCAATGCAATAGATCTCGCATTAGGAAAGTTTGAGCCATTAGTATTATAAATGACACATTTTTTATTTATGTTTTGTTTTTGAAAATAGCGAAATAAATAGCTTTGTCGTTTACAATGCCAATAGTTATAACTTTCACAAATGTGACACCTATAGCATTTGTAATGCAATATGTGTTGTATTTACGTGAGTTACATGTATTGATATTACAAATAACAATGGCTTTTAATTTTTTTTCAATAATTAATGCTTAAATAAAAGTTATTGTAATTTATAATGGCAATAGCTTAAAGTTTAAAATAACTTTTGTGAAGATTATGTTCAGTGTATTTTATTGTTACGAAAATCCAAGAACAGAAGTGAAATATTAACATCTTTTTGTTACATTTGTAATAAAGCTTGAAAAATTGAGAGAACATATTTGAACCAGGTGTTGTTGAATGGTTGCACAGATTGAAGCTGTGGTGGCGCTGAGTGATGTTGTGATGGCGAACAAGTGATGCTGTAGCGTTCAGTGATGCTGTGGTAGCGCATAGTGATGTTGTGGTGCCCCTGAGTGATGATGTGGTGGTGCGGAGTGATGCTGTATTCTATGCTATGTTTTGTTTTGCTATCCTATGTTTTGTTATGCTATGCTATGTTTTGCTATCCTATGCTTTGATTTGTTATGCTATGCTATGCTGTTTTGTAATGCTATGCTATGTTTTGTTATGCTATGCTATGTTTTGCTATGCTTTGTTATGCTATGTTTTGTTATGCTATGCTATGTTTTGTTGTGTTTTATTATGCTATGGTTTGTTTTGCTATGCTATGTTTTGTTATGCTATGTTTTGTTGTGTTTGGTATGCTTTGTTTTGGTATGCTATTATATGTTTTGTTTTGATATGCTATGTTTTGTTAAGCTATGCTATGTTTTTGTTGTGTTTTGCTATGTTTTGTTATGCTATGTGTTGTTGTGTTTTGGTATGCTATGTTTTGTTATGTTATGCTATGTTTTGTTATGCTATGCTATGTTTTGTTTTGCTATCCTAAGCTTTGTTTTGTTATGCTATGTTTAGTTTTGCTATCCTATTCTTTGTTTTGTTATTCTATGCTTTGTTTTGTTGTGTTTTGTTATGCTATGTTATGTTTTGTTGTTTTGCTATGCTATGCTTTGTTATGCTATGCATTGTTTTGTTATGCTATGCTATGTTTTGTTGAGTTTAATGATGCTATGCTTTGTTTTGCTATGCCATGTTTTGCTATGCTATGTTTTGTTATGCAATGCTAAGCTTTGCTTTGTTATGCTATGCTATGTTTTGTTTTGTTATGCTAAGCTATGTTTTGTTGTGTTTTGTTATGCTATGCTATGGTTTGCTCTGCTTTGCAATGCTATGTTTTGTTATGTATGCTATGTTTTTTTGAGTTTTGTTATGCTATGCTATGTTTTGTTGTGTTTTGCTATGTTTTGTTATGCTATGTTTTGTTATGCTATGCTTTGTTTTATGTTATGTAATGCTGTTTTGTTATGCTATGCTATGTTTTGTTAACCTCATAGATGCTAGTAAACATCCCTCCCCAGTGCTGCGCTGTCCATTGGAACCAGTGCTGAATGGACGTCCAATGGTCATGCGCAGCACTGGGGAGGTAGTGCTGCCATCGGCCAACGCACCGACGCAGCACTTAAGGGGTTAAACTATGCTATGTTTTGTTTTGCTATGCTTTGTTATGTTATGCTTTGTTTTGTTATGATACAGCCTCCAGCTTGAATGGGACTGTATTTTCTTGGACTTGCTCGAGTAATGGTGTGATCCGTGGCTCCTGTACTCTGGAATTGGTGCAGCCTGTAGTTTTTCCGATGCTTGAGTACTGCTGTAGCCTGTATCTTGCTGCACTTGATGCCTGATGCAGCCTATAGCTCGAATGTAATTATATTTCTTAGTGTTTGCTCGAGTAATGCTGTGATCTGCTGTAACCTGTACTTGGGTATCTATGCATCCTGTAATTCCCTAGGATTGAATACTGTAGCCTGTACGTCCCTTTACTTGATCCCTGATACCGCCAGTAAATGGGATCAGATCTGTAGCTCCTAGTATGTGAGTACTACTGTAGCTTCTTGCTTGCTGTACTCTATCCATCTTGCAGCTCTCTAAGCTTTAGTAATTCTGTACCCTGTAGCTCCAGGTACCTGATGCCTATTGCTGCCTGTACCTCAGAAGAGGCCTGTGGCTCTATAAGCTTTAGTACTTCTGTAGCCTGTAGCTCCATGTACCTGATGCCTGTTGCTGCCTGTACCTCAGAAGAGGCCTGTGGCTCTATAAGTTTTAGTACTTCTGTAGCCTGTAGCTCCATGTACCTGATGCCTTTTGCTGCCTGTACTGCAAAAGAGGCCTGTGGCTCCCTAAGCTTTAGTACTTCTGTAGCCTGTATCTCCATGTACCTGATGCCTGTTGCTGTCTGTACCTCAGAAGAGGCCTGTGACTCTATAAGCTTGAGTGCTTCTGAAGCCTGAAGCCTGTAGCCCCCTGTTCCTGATCCCTGCTGCAGCCTGTACCTCAGATGAGGCCTGTCGCTTTCAGTGCTTGAGTGCGGCTGTATCTTGTTGCTCGCTGTACATGACCCCTGGTGCAGCCTGTACCTGGGATGAGGCCTTTAGCTGTCTATCCTTGAGGGAGTAGTGCTGTAGCTCGTTGCTCCATTTACATAAATCCTGATGCAGCCTGTAGTTCAGATGAGGCCTGTAGCTCTCTGTGCTTGAGAAGCAGGGTGAGGATGTGGCCTAACGGCCAGAGCGGTCAAACTTGAAGCTGGGGAACTGGGTTCGTGTCCCAGCAGGCACGCTCAACATCCTGTGATTCTGGACAAATCACTTAATATCCCCGTGTCTAACAAAAAAATGAATGTGCCCCACTGTAACGCAACTGGTGCTCATGGAAAGTGCTCTAATACCTTCATTTCAAGTTCGTGCCATATAAAACTCCAAAAAAAGAAAAGAAATAGTTGTCTGTGCTTAAGTACTGCTATACCCTGTTGCTCTCTCCACTCCATCACTGATGCAGATTCTTGCATCGATGCGGATTTAGCTTCAAGCTCAAGTTCTACAGAACTCCAGTCTCCAGCACTAATACAACCTGCAGCTCAAATGTGACAGTATGTGTGTCTGCTTTCTCAAGAACTGCTGTGGTTTGCAGTTCCAGTACTCGAGCACTGATGCAACCTGTCGTTTTCTATGATAGCATCTCGCTGTAGCCTGTAGCTCCCTGCAGTCGATTCATGAGTAGAATGTAACTGAGATGAGGCCTGTAGCTCTCTGTGCTTTAGTACTGATGTACCTGTCTCTCCCTCTACTCGAGCACTGATGCAGCCTGTAGTTTTCTATGCTTACATACTGCTGTAACCTGTAGCTCTCTGTAGTCAATCCGCGAAGAAGCCTGTACCTGGGATAAGGCCTATAGCTATAGCTCTCTGTGCTTTAGTACTGATGTTTCCTGTCCCTCCCTTTTCTCGAGCACTGATGCAGCCTGTCGTTTTCTATGCTTGCTTCTCGCGGTAGCCTGTAGCTCATTGTAGTTGATCCCTGAAACAGCCTGTACCTCAGAGGAGGCCTGTAGCTTCCAGTGCCTCAACCTGCTCTCCTGTGCCTGTCTCTCCCTGTATTAGAGCCCTGATGCAGTATGTAGTTTTCTATGCTTGCATCTCCCTGTAGCCTGCAACTCCGTGTAGTCGATCCATGAGGCCTGTAGCTCACATGCCCTCTACTTGCTCTCCTGTGCCTGTCCGCCCCCGTGCTCATCGACGCACCCTGCTGCTTCCTAAAGATCCGGGTTTCCTTTCAAGTCACCTGTCGGATCTGAGATAAGACATAGTAGCCAGACATAGGCTGCCATAAAATGCAGATGTGGCTTGTCCGGAGAATGCTTCGACATGTCGGGCTCGGAATGCTGGGTTTGCGCCGCTCTAAATGAAAGAGGCCCTTTTAGCAATTCCAGAAATGCTGCATGTTTAACTTAGTCTCAAATGACCACATTAGCATTTAGTGTCTGCTTCTGGGAATCCGAGAAAAGCCACACTCTCAAGGCTGGTTCATCTTAAAGGGGAACAGTGCCAACAACAGGGCTCTCATTGTACTCAGACGCCATATCCTCTGCCACTATACTGTCCCTTTTATATTTTCTTTGCTGTAAACTAGAAGCTAGTTAGCCGGCTGGGTGAAGCTTATCTACTATTTATGCGGCCGTCAAATAAATAGAACTATAGCTCTGTTTAGCCTGTGGCAGACAAATTGACACTTCCACGTCATGTGTCCTCCTGACAGGAAGTGACAGCATTCCAAGGATGGTGCAGTAAGACAGCTCCTGAGTGGACAGTTCTAAGGGGTCACAACTTCAGCCACCGTGGCTTTATAACAAACAGTTCTTTGCGTGCTGCTTTTTCACGTTTAAAAAAAACACATCTACAAGGCATCTAATACAACTTGCTACTAGTTTAAAACAAGTAGATACAAGCTCTTGGCATTGCTGTGGGGAGGGGGGAGGAGAAATGCGAGACACGGCCTGGCGGCCGTGAAAAGTGTGAAGCAGGGGGTGGGGGAGGAGAAATGGGAGACACGGCCTGGCGGCCGTGAAGTGTGAAGCAGTGGGCGGGGGAGTGGAGCCCTTTGAAGTGAAGCTCTCAGAGGCAGGCGGCTCTGGAGCCAGGGAAAAACGCGTGCTTGTGTTCACGTGAACTGTTTGAAATCCGCCCGATGGTTTGAGAACTTATTTTGCCCACTATAATTCTCCCCTATCCATTCCTTGCGGTATGGGATAGGCGAGACCTAAAAAAGGCTTCCAGGGCCTATGAGGAGAGCTGCAGTGACACCTAGTGGCCATGGGCAGTTTCCGCAGCAGCAAAGTACACCTGTGAAACAGGAAAAGGCAAACAGCGCTTAGAAGGCTGCCCAGGACATGGTTGAAGCTGCATGCAGAAGCATGAACTGTGAAGGGGTGAGAGACGATGTATCCCAAGGCAGAGAACCCCAAAAAGCTCAAAGCAGCTAGCCAAGAAAGGTGCATGAGTCCACAGATGCTAACTGTAGGAACTCTTTCCCTCTCCCCCTCAAAACCTCCAACTCCCTAACCCTCTTTCGCAAGTCTTTAAAAACCTGGCTCTTCCCCCAATCTGCCTAGTCTCTCTGTCTTCTGTACTCTCTACCAGCGCCAGGAAACCCATGGTGTCAGTGCGCTTTATAAGCTCCCCCTACGATACGATACGATACGATCAGCCAGGCAGCAAAGGAAGGAAGAATGTGTGCCTCATGTCTGCCCCCAGTGGTTGTTGGAGGTCACTGCAAAAGAGGAGACAGCGCAGTGTGCCCCAAGTGAAGATGGGTACACATGGCCCAGCAGAGGGTGCTCCTAAACAAGACTGAGAGCATGAAGGAGCAGAGGTGTGCAGAGGGCCGTATCTGGAGTTCGGACAGGACCAGCAGGAGCCCGGGAGTGAGAGAGCCCTATGAGGTAGAGGAACCAGGGTGTCACAGACCCTACAAAGCCCGCCTGAGTTGAGGAGCAAGCACTACAAAGGCGTAGCCATGAGGCGCAAGGAGTGCATCCTCAGGTGAACACGAAGGGTAGTCCTGTGGGAGGTCCACAACGGGGAGACCCATGAGAGGAGTACCGTGAAAGGTCCACAAAGAAGAGTCCCGTGAGAAGTCCACAAAGAGGAGTCCCGTGAGAGGTCCACAAAGAGGAATCCCATGAGAGGTCCACAAAGAGGAGTCCTGGGAGAGGTCCACAAAGAGGAGTCCCATGAGAGGTCCACAAAGAGGAGTCCCGTGAGAGGTCCACAAAGAGGAATCCTGTGAGAGGTCCACAAAGAGGAATCCAGTGAGAGCCCCACAAAGAGGAATCCCGTCAGAGGTCCACAAAGAGGAGTCCCGTGAGAGGTCCACAAAGAGGAGTCCCGTGAGAGGTCCACAGGTCGACAAAGAGGAGTCATGTGAGGGGTCCTCATGTCCACAAAGAGGAGTCCTGTGAGGGATCCACAGGTCCTCAAAGAGGAGTCCTGTGAGAGGTCCAGAAAGAGGAGTCCCGTGAGAGGTCCACAAAGAGGGGTCCCGTGAGAGGTATACAAAGAGGGGTCCAGTGAGAGGTCCACAAAGAGGAGTCCCGTGAGAGGTCCACAAAGAGGAGTCCCGGGAGAGGTCCACAAAGAGGAGTCCCGTGAGAGGTACACACAGAGGAGTCCCGTGAGAGGTTCACAAAGAGGAGTCCGGTGAGAGGTCCAAAAAGAGGAGTCCGGTGAGTGGTCCACAAAGAGGAGTCCGGTGAGAGGTCCACAAAGAGGAGTCCTGTGAGAGGTTCACAAAGAGGAGTCCGGTGAGAGGTCCACAAAGAGGAGTCCGGTGAGAGGTCCACAAAGAGGAGTCCGGTGAGAGGTCCACAAAGAGGAGTCCGGTGAGAGGTCTACAAAGAGGAGTCCCGTGAAAGGTCTAAAAAGAGGAGTCCCGTGAGAGGTCCACAAAGAGGAGTACCGTGAGAGGACCACAGGTCCACAAAGAAGAGTCCTCTGAGGGGTCCACAAAGAGGAGTCCTGTGAGAGGTCCACAAAGAGGAGTCCCGTAAGAAGTCCACAAAGAGGAGTCCTGTGAGAGGTCCACAAAGAGGAGTCCAGTGAGAGGTCCACAAAGAAGAGTCCTGTGAGAGGTTCACAAAGAGGAGTCCCGTGAGAGGTCTACGAAGAGGAAACCTGTGAGAGGTTCATAAAAAGGAGTCCTGTGAGAGGTCCAAAAGGAGAAGTCCTGTGAGAAGCCCACGAAGAGGAGACCTGTGAGAGGTCCACAAAGAGGAGACCTGTGAGAGGTCCACAAAGAGGAGACCTGTGAGAGGTTCCCAAAGAGGAGTCCTGTGAGAGGTACACAAGGAGAAGTCCTGTGAGAGGTCCACAAAGAGGAGTCCCGTGAGCTCCACAGATCCACAAAGAGGAGTCCTGTGAGGGGTCCACAGGTCCACAAGAGGAGTCCTGCAAGAGGTCCACAAAGAGGAGTCCTGTGAGAGGTCCACAGGTCCACAAAGAGGGTCCGCTGAGAGGTCCACAAAGATGAGTCCGGTGAGAGGTCCACAAAGAGGAGACCGGTGAGAGGTCCACGAAGAGGAGACCTGTGAAAGGTCCACAGAGGAGTCCCGTGAGAGGTCCACAAAGAGGAGTCCCGTGAGAGGTCCACAAAGAAGAGTCCTGTGAGGGGTCCACAGGTCCACAAAGAGGAGTCCTGTGAGAGGTCCACAAAGAATAGTCCCGTGAGAGGTCCACAAAGAGGAGTACCGTGAGAGGTCCACAAAGAGTAGTCCTGTTAGAGGTCCACAAAGAAGAGTCCAGTGAGAGGTTCACAAAGAGGAGTCCCGTGAGTGGTCCACGAAGAGGAGACCTGTAAGAGGTCCACAAAGAAGAGTCCCATGAGAGGTCCACAAAGTGACGAAGTTCCTACGGGAATAAAACGCGTTGGCTGAGGCCTTTTTAAAGAATTGAAATAATAAAGGAACTTGTTCTAAATGCAACAACTTCTCTGGACTTCTAATTCTGGTGCACCATCCCTCCCTATAGCACGTCACTTGGAGAGGCCTGGTCTGAAGGGAAGAAAAGAAAAGAATATATAAGAGGAGAAGAAAAGTGGGGCACAAGATCACAACACTAAAGTATGAAAAAAAAGAAAAGACTGGTGTGTGGCACACCGCAAATTAGAAAATAAGAACTGTGAGTGTTATCGCAATCAAGTGCATCCCTAAGAACATCCAAGGAACACTAGACATCTAAAGTGGAGCCCTATGCCCATGAAACACCCAGAAGTCAATGAGGCACATTTGGTGCCATGGGAGACTGGCCACCCAGGAACTAGCTTTGTGCACCGGTGAACCTGGCGCTTGCTGGTGAGAGCAATCTCGAGCATTGGATGATCCACCCAAGGGATCACACGTGAGGCTTGGACATGTCCCTGTTGGCAGTTCTTCAGTGACCCCTTGGCAATACCTATGAGAGGCCTGCACAGCCCATGCAGTCCTGTGGCAATCCAGGGGCAAGGGTCTCAAGGGATTCCTGTGAGAGGGGAGTCCCACCAAGAGATGTGTCAGCAGCCACTCCACAACAGGTATCAGGAAGCAATGAAAGCACGCATGGAGAATGGGTCACCCCAAAGACTCTCCTGTAGATGCCTGTGCATCAGAGTCTGGATGGCAGGAGTACACCATCCTTGGAAACAACTACCCCTGAGCTGGAGTGAGTGACTTGAAGGTGGGACTGATGACGATTTCCCCATGGCCTTATGCTGTGGCATGGAAGGTACACTGCACAGTCCACATAGTCCTGTGGAAGCCCGGGGAAGAGGACGGTGAGAGGGGAATCCTGGTAATAGAGGGGGGCCTGAAGTTGCTCCACCATGGGGCAGCTGGAAGGACTGCAGCATCAGAAGAAGACTCTTCAACAGTCGCTGGGACGTTATCTAACTTTGGAGGATTGCTGTACATGGAACCAGGGCACCTTTGAAGAAGTATCAGCAACAGACTTCACTATTGCTCCACATGCACCCTCACACTGAACATTGTAAATAGACTTCCATGCAGTGAGATCAGTTGGGACAGGACCCACAATGCCCAGGTGAACTGTGATAACTAGGACTGGTGACCAAGAAATTCAGACTTTAGCTACACTGGCATTCATGCCCTTCAGAGTAGTCTGGTTAAAACAACGGAGGAGTACCGTGATGCCTGGTGCTCCCAGATACACCTGTCCACTTATCCTGTTCTGCAAGCAACCTGAACTTGGTGGAGTTTTTGTTGTCATTTTGGTCTCTCCCACAGCTTGGACTTGTCCCATTTTTTTTTTTTTTTTTTTTTTTTTGGAAGACCTTTATTGTTCGAACTTTCACATTACACAGCTTCTGGCCTACAACCCCGGGGCCGGCCGCCATCGTATTGTCATGTATGTTGTTGGACTCGTTACACAGCCTCTTAGCCGCCATCCCGGGGGCGCGGCGGCAGTTCACTGTCACCCCTGAGGGTGTGGATTTAACACGACATGAATCCTTGAGGTCTAGTTTTTTATTTTTAAACCTTGAAAAAACAAACTAACTAGTAGCTACCACATTCGGTCCCTAGTGTCTCTAGCAATGTGTACTGCACCCCTGTGTAGGCCTGGAGTATCGGCCGCGTGTCTTTGGACGCTTGCCCAGTGTTCCTAGCCCCCTTTGGACCCACCCATCATGGTCGGTGCCCTCCCCGTTGCCACCCCCGCCATGCGTACCTTCCCCACCCCTCCCTCAGAATGCGTCTAACGTCCCTCCTGAGTTAGGTGCCGTGGACCCCCTTTTCTGTATTCTACCTACTCTTCCTCACCTTCCTCGTCAGATGTCAGTGGGTCATCTTCCTCCAGGGGTTCGCATATGTCCCCCCTGAACGTGTTCCATGGGAGCCAAATCTTGTTCCACTTACGCGGGCAAGCCCTAACTGTGTATACTGTTCTTTCCACTAACATAATCCTGTCCATGTTCGCGCACCATTGTGTTAATGTCGGGGTGGTCTCCGCCCCCCATTTCTGCGCTATGTCTCGTTTGGCGACTACCATCCCCAATGTGGACCATTGCTGCCCGTGTCTGGTGAGGTCTGTGGGTTCCCATACGTTGAGAAGGCACTTCCTAGGTTCGGGAGTCAGGGACACCCCCAATGTCTGTGAAATAGTCCTCATGACCTGTCTCCAGAACTCTTGAATGCGGGCGCATTCCCACAAAGTGTGAAACAGTGTCCCTTCCTCCCCACACCCTCGCAGACAATATGGGTCTTGTGTTCTATGGATTGCGAAGAGCAACGTTCGTGTATAGTATACCCTATGTAAGATCTTGAGTTGCACAAGGCGGAATCTTGCCGATATGCCTACTTCTTTGGGTGCCGCCAACGCTTCGTTCCACTCCGACTCGTCCATATCACCCACCTCCTCCACCCATTTGGTTTTCAGTGCTATGGTTGGGTCTGCTAGATTATTCACTAGTTTGCGATACGTGAGGGAGGTCGCTCGCTCCTGCATAAAGTCTGTAAGCAGTCGGTCCTCCATGGGTGATGCTTCTGGGACCGTTGTGCCGCTGGGAATGGCGGACTGCAGGGCATGTCTCACCTGTATATACCTATACAGTTCCGTGGGCGCCATCTCATATTGCTGTCGCAGTTGGTCGAAGGGGATCACTGCGTCCCTTTCCCACAAGTCTCCTACCGTGGATAGACCTATGTTGTCCCATGACGTGAATCCCTTACTACTCCTCAGGTTGCCCAGGGCCTTCGTGTCCCACAGAGGGGTCATTCTCGTGATTCTCCCTTTCCACCCCAGTTTCGCTTGTGCCTTATGCCACAGCGACACAGTGAGCTTCGTGGGTCCGGTGAGTGTACGCACCTTCCTCTGGTCATAGAGTGGGGTCAGGATATTATGGGTACCCAACTGCAGTCTGTCCGCCCGGTATGCCGGGTCGTCCTGAGGTACATGTAGCCATTGATTTATGGATTTCAATTGGGCGGCCCAATAATAGAGTTGCAGGTTAGGTAGCGCAATCCCTCCGTCATACCACCCCCTATGCAGTTTAGCCTGAGCTATCCTCGCCGGACGGTTATTCCACATGAGACCAGCAATTATTGCGGATACCTTCCCGAAGTACCTATTGTCGACCGGGTATGGGGTATTTTCCAGGATGTACAAAAACCGGGGCAGCGACATCATCTTGTAGAGTGCCGCTCTTCCCAACATTGTCAGCGGCAGCGTCGCCCAGAATTTGACATCCTGCTTCAGGCGTTCAAGTGGTGGCGACAGGTTCTTTTGGAAGAATTCCGCTGGGTCCCTCGTGACCTGGACTCCCAGGTATCGGAAGGAGGATCCCGCCATTGCAAGAGGGCATGCTTCTCCCAGTTCAGGGGTTGGGCCTTGCAGCACATACATTTCTGACTTGCTCCAGTTCAGGGTATACCCCGACACCCCACCTAGGTCGTCACACAACTTCAGTAGTGCCGGTACACCCCGTTCTGGTTCCGATAGGTACACCAGCATGTCATCTGCGTACAGTGACAGGCGGTCTTCACATCCCTCCGCCCAGACAATTCCTTTCAGTAATGGGGTGGTGCGTATCTGGGCCGCTAAGGGTTCCAATGCAATTGCGAAAAGTAATGGTGAGAGCGGGCAACCTTGACGGGTGCCCCGCCCTAGCCGGAACGTCCGGGAGATATGACCGTTTGCTACCACGTGTGCTAATGGCTCGGAATAAAGCAGACGAATCCAGGCCACGAATTTCGGGCCAATACCCATCCGCTCTAGGACCTCGAACAGGTACTCCCACTCCACCATATCGAACGCCATTTTAGCGTCCAACGCCAGGATCACCGCCTTTTCGGTCAGTGTGTCAGCTCTGGCCAGTACGTTATGTACCCTACGCAAGTTGAGGGCGGTGTTCCTATGGGGCATAAAGCCTGACTGGTCCGGGTGTATTAATTGGGGTAGGAAGGCCATCAACCGGGTGGCGAGGAGTTTGGCCAGAATTTTAATCTCGGCATTGAGCAGGGAGATAGGGCGATATGACCCACACTCCCCCGGTTCTTTACCGGGCTTGGGGATTGCAACTATGGTCGCCACCCTCTGATCCATCGGAAGTGTGGTTTTTTCCAAGCTATCTTTATACATAGCCAGCAGGGGTCCGCTAAGTCTGTCTGACGCTGACTGGTACCATTCTATCGGGATACCATTTGGCCCGGCCGCCTTACCCGGCTTGACGTTGTGGATCGCCCTCTGGACCTCCTCCCTCGTGATATCCGCCTCTAGTTCAGCCCCTTCCTCCGGTGAGAGCGCGGGTATATGGATATTCTCCAGTGCTGCCCTTGCCATTGGCGCTGTCACCCTATTGTCTGGTGTATATACCCCCTCAAAATAGTCAGCTAACGTCTCCACTATTTCTTCCGGGCACGTGCATATCTGCCCATGTTTGTCGCGAATGCGCTGTATCCCCCTAGCACAACCTCCTCTCTTGTCTAGCCATGCCAGCATTTTCCCTGCCTTATCCCCTATGTCATATATTCTATGGGCCGTGTCTGTGATCTGGGACACCGTTTGCAGCTTGTCATGCTCTCTAAGTAATTGTTGGTTTAGGATGACTGTCTGGGCAGTCGCTGGCGTGGGGTCCGCTTCGTGAGCCACCGTCGCTGCATTTAGTGCCAGTTCCAATTCCGACCGTTCACGCTGTTTCTCTCTTGTGTGCCCCGTTATAGTGGCTATGGCCTGGCCTCGCAACACCGTCTTGTAGGCTTCCCATAGGGTTGCTGGGGACTGCACTGAGTCAGTGTTTTCCCTAAAATAGTGGGACGTCGTTGTCTTAAGTGTTTTACTAATCTTGGGAATTTTGAGGTATGATGCATGTATTGGGTATATTCTCTTACGTTTTCGTTCCTGCGTGGAGAGCTCGAGAGTGATCGGGGAATGGTCAGATATCCCTCTAGGGTGTATGTCAGCAGCGTCAATGTTTTGTATTCCACCTCCCAGTGCCATGAAGTAATCGATTCGTGTCAGACTATTGTGCACCGTTGAGTGGTAGGTGTACTGCCTTGCGGCAGGGTGAGTGTATCGCCATATGTCGATCAGTCCCAGTGCCGTCATGAACCGTTGCAACTGAGAGGGGCTACCCGGTTGTGTCAACGCCGGTATCCTATCAATAGTGGGATCCAGCACTGCGTTGAAGTCTCCCCCGATTATTATGTCCCCCTCGGGTAGGTCTAACAGGAATTCACCCAATGCTGGAAGTATGGTCGAGTGTAGTGCCGGAGGGACATATACTGATACCACATTCAGGAGTCTCCCCTCCCATTGGCCCTGGAGTGCTGCGAAACACCCTAGTGTGTCTACCTTGGTACTGAGTGTAATGAACTGTGCAGACTTCTTCAGTAGTATGCCCGTGCCCCTTGAACCTGTGGAGAATTCTGAATGCACCTCCATCCTGTATCCCCTTCTATCAAGTGCCTTCGCCGCGGACCCTGTAAGGTGCGTCTCCTGGAGAAGCACCAAGGCCGGCCCCAACCTCTTGACCGCATTCAACACCAACCCCCGTTTAATCTTGTCCCCCAACCCACGCACATTCCATGACATGAGCTTGAGCGGCGTTACCCGAGATCGCAGCGTCCCCTCCTCAGCTAATCTTGCTTGTGCGTTTTGCATTATGTAACTTACAAAGTAGTTTGTGGTTCTCGGGTCCCTGCCTCAGGGTGCGCCCGCTTAGTGTCTGACCCAGGTTGTGCATCTGTACGGGTTTATCGCAAGACCTTGATTGTGGAACTACTAAAACGTGTAAACTACCCCAACCCTCCACCCCCCTCCCTGCCTCCCTGCTGTACGGACTTGCAACCGCCCGCCTCCCCAACTTAGCAGAGTGCTTGACCCATCCCTTTAACAGTGTACTTGCGCGCTGGGGTGGAGATCTTCCAGAGCAGGCGACATCCCTGCCCTCCTGTGAGTCCTCCAGGCCCAGTGTCCAGGCATCGTCCTCCCGTCAGAGATTGTCGTGACGGGCATCTGAGCGGCGTCTTTTGTAGATTCAGCCTTCGACCCCTCCTGCTGCTCCCTGGCTGTCCAGTGTCGGTGAGCCACTTCCCCCATCTCTTCCAAGTGTCTGCGATTCAGGGGGCCTGTCGTGTCGGTGGGTCCGGTCTTGTCTTTTCGTGCGATGGAATTGGCCCGTGGTTCTCCAGCCCTCCAACCAGTCTTGTGCCGCCTCCGGCGTCTCGAAGAACCAGACCTTGTCTTCTGCCACCACTCGGAGTCTTGCCGGGAAGATCATAGAGTAGGGCACCTCCTTCTCCCTTAACGCCTTCTTTACCTCCAAGAAAGTCTTCCTTCTGCGTGCCACCTCTGCAGTGTAATCCGGGAAAAAGGCGATAGTCGAGTTCTGGATACGAATGGGAGGGGATACCCTTGCCGCCTGCAAGATGGCGTCCCGGTCCCGGAAGTTAAATAGTCTTGCTAGGATAGGCCTAGGAGTTGCCCCGGGCTTGGGCGTTCCACCAGGCACTCTGTGGGCCCGTTCCACCGAAAAGAAATGTGAGAGGCCCTTGGGCTGCAGATGTGTCTTGACCAATTCCTCCACAAATAGGTCCATTGCCCCTTTTCCTTCTGATTCCGGAACCCCTAGGATTCGGACGTTGTTCCTCCTCGAGCGCCCTTCCTGATCGTCCATCTTGTCTCTGAGGAATTTATTCTCGGCCGCCATCTTTTCCATTGCAACTTGTAGTTCTGAGACGTCTTCCACCAGGGATTTCGTTACCACTTCCACTTGTTTCACCCTTTCGGTCATCTTTTGAAGATCTGCTCTAATTAGTGTAACTTCCGTCGCTGTAGAGCCCACCGTGGTTTGTACCTGCGCCAGGGCACACATCACATCCTCCAGCGTCACCTTTTTCGTGCCATCCCCTTCCTGGGACTTGCCCGTCGAATTACGAGGGTCCACTTGCGGTGAGGTGTTTTTGTCGTAGGCGAATTTGTCCAGTCTCGCCTGTGCGGAGTTGTGTTTGGGCCCTCTACCTGTCATGATCTTTCTTGTGTCTGCCCTACTCCTGGTTCGTGGGGCCGCCGTACCTTCGGGTTCCGTCCGCTATGTGCGGGCGGTCTATCCCCCCTCAGCCTCCGGGAATCTATTTGGCCGCAGTTCTCTTGTGTCCACTGTATGCCAGTCCCGCTTTATAAGGCAGCCGTCAGGCTTCTAGCGTCTCTCTTGCTGTTTGCGTTACGCGCGCCCGGCTGTGTCCCTTCCGCCACCGTGGGCTGCACTGTCTTACAGTCGTGGCTGAGGGGTTTGCGGTGTCCCTTCTGGAAATTCCGGCACTGTCGCAATGTATTTGCGGGTAGTGTTATCGCTGTTCAGGCCCCGCTGCCCCGTCCCCGCACTATAGTCCCAACGCCCTGCGTTGCGTCGTTGGCTGCCGGCTGGATGTGTCTTGCCTACCCACCACTGCCTCAGACGTTTGCACCCACAGTGTTCCTGACGCGTGGTGGGGGTTCTGCAGTTAAGGATGGTGGCGTGCGTCGTGCACCGGTTATCACAGCCTCGGGCCGACCCCGGCTCTCGATTCTCGCCGGGGGGGGGGCCCCTCGCTTTCGCCGCCTCCTCCTTGCCACCGGCCTCCGCGTATCTCGTTCGGGGGGGGGGGGGGGGGGGGGACCCAGCGCTGCTCCTTACGTTGCCGGTGCTCTGCCAGTCGGGCGCCCGGCTCAGCCTCCTCCTTCTCCGGGAGCCCAGGCCTCGTGGGAGCCTCGGCTCTTGTCCTGGCGTGGTGCTGGTATGCCTGTCCTGTCTGGTGCCGACTGTAGTTGCCCCACCGCCACCTCCGATTTCAATGGCGCTCCAAGTTGCTGGACGCCGGTCACTTCCTGTGTGTGCGTCCCGCCGCCTCCTCACTTCCGCCCGGGTCCCTGTCGCAGGGCAGTCCGCTGCTTTCCTTCACGCACTGGCCTCACCGCGCCGGGATTCTCTTCTCCTGCCACGGGTGTCCGCCGGCTCTCCGGACGCCTCTGCGGGATTCCGCCCGGTCCTGGACCCGGTCAGCCTCACTGGAGTGTTCAAATAGTCGGATCAGTGCATCGGATGTACGGGGGATATCGCCTCACTCACGGGGCTCCTCTGCTAAGCTGCCGCCATGCTCGGCTGCTAGCCACGCCCCCCGACTTGTCCCATTTTTAATAAAATTTGTGAGGGGTGTAGTGACCATGGTCTAGTGTTTCCAGAATATGTGTTCCCAGCAGCTTCTCCTTGAGGGCTGGCTTCCACACTCACCCCACACTCATCCATCACAGGTAGCACCGGTCAGGTGACTCAGCTAATAAAGGGGCCGGGTGCAAGTACACTGGGACAGTTCCAGGCGTATAACACCATGGTGTCTGTGTGTTTATTCTAACTGTAAGGGGGCCTAGGGCCCGACCCTTAAAACACTGTCTCTTCAACAGCATTGCAAACAAAATGTAAAAACAAACCGCATACGCGGGATAGGTGGGGGAGGGAATGCAGACATGGGAGTAGGTGGGAGGGACGAATGCTGCCTTAAAAATGCAAGTAGATAGGGGCTCCACAGCTGAACACAGGCAAACAGTAATAGGAGCTGGAAAGCAAGAAAAAAATAGTCCCCCAAAGAACAAATAAAGAAGGAAAGCAGAATTAAACAGTAGTTAGCCCATGCTTTGTAGGAAGGAACAAAGAGAAAATAGGAGGGACAAAGACGCTGTACTGAGAACCAGCAAGCAAGGAATTTTAAAGGACATGAAAACAAACAAATGGAAAGTAAGGGGATAGCGTTAAGCTCACAAGAGAAGTCACAATAGGTCTCAAATGCTCGACCTAGAATGACCTCATTCAACATTAGACAAGGATTTAAAGTACATACTCCTAATAGTGGACAATAGAGTCAACACTAGCAAGACCAATATCACCTATTTTAACCCAAGTAAAAAGTACAAGAGATTACAACCACACTACCCCATTAGTTAGAAAGTGCAAAAGTGCAAAAAAGAATAAAGTGCAGTTGGAGTATTAAAAAAAGTATTCTAAATGGGGTTTTCCAGTCTAAGGAACAAAGCTCTTTCAATATATCAGAGGAATACAAATGTTTTAACAGCACAACCACTTCGCTTAAAAAGTGCACGGTTACAATAAATAGTAAAGTGCAATTGCAGTTTAAAACATATTCCAAGTAATATACTTTGAAGTGATGAGACACAGTCAATAGCAGATAGATCCAAAGGACTGCAGGTTAGCACGGCTTAACCCAAAAATGAACTCTATCGTTTATGATCTCTAAAATATTTTTTTGTACAAAAGACCATAGGGTCAACTATGTTACGTACTTGGTGACAACAGCAACTCACTGCCTTGGATCCCCTTATGTTGTCAAATCCATACTATTATCAGACATTTGGCCATAGAATAAACCACCATTCTAGAGGCGTCAGTACTTAAAATCCTAAAAGCCTCCATGTGCCATCTAGTTCTCAAGTTCCTACATGATGGAACCATTCATTTTACACTTTGGGTCCGTTAAACTGGACAGAAGAAGAGGTTATGGGTTAAGGATTCATGCACCTTTACACAAGCAGAGCAGAGGTCGCCCCCAGGATGGTCCAATGACCATTTGCTACAAAAACATTTTGTTGCGAGAGTCTTGTATCTGAACTGGATATACAATTTACAAGCAAGAGGAGGAATAATTAAGTCACTTATGGGTTTGTATGAAAAACATAATTTTACATTTACGAATTCCAGTGATAATGTTCTTCTGCAGTGGGTCACTATTTGGACAGCTACATACTCCCAATAAATTTAGTTTTAGTACTTATTTTGATGTGGCACACATCTCTAAGTGGAAAGACCTCAATTTCCCCAACAGTGATTTAACACAGGTCAACCATGGAACTATCCTTACTCATTTCGAAGACAAAAGATCTCCAAGATCCACCCTATATAGATCTGGAGCTGTTGAAGTCCATAGACTATGACAGAAGCTCAAAAGTCTAAAGTCTATCTTCTAAGATATACCCATGTGAACCAAATCAAACTCATTGGGATCATTGGTTTGCTAATTCGGAGACCCAAGAGAGATCTAATAAACGTATTTTCAACTGTTGACAAGATCTTGATGTTTGCATCCCCCCCCCCCCCCCAAATTTCTGATCCACACAAAACAGCTGCTTAGGGCCTTAATATTATATATCTCAAGTGCAGGTGACACCCTCTTAGCTGTTGTCTGTCTAGTGATCTTGGCTATGCTCACCATGTGGTGGATAAGTAGACTGTGAGGTTTTTTTAACTTAGGGAACCCAATTTAAATTTGGCACACATCTTACTCCTAGGCCGTCAAAATATTATACTGGGTCAATTGGGTTATTTCCCACATACATCCTACTTTTCTGTTTTTTATGGAACACTCATGGAATAGCATAAATGTTGTCTTTGAACTGTTCAGTTCAAGGCCTTTCCCAACACAGAAGTCATTACATTTGTTTAACAGCGGTTGTAGACCCCCAGGGGACTTAGAAAGTAATAATGTGTTGTCAGCAAAGAGTAAAGCAGGCACACTCCGAGCATCCACTTTAAGGAGTCACACCCATCCCTATCTAAATAGTCAACCACCCCATTCATGTATAGTGATAATAGGGCGGGGTAAGGCCACAGCCTTGACTTACTCCACATTGGATCCTAAAGGGCTCAGTCAGTTGGCCATTGGCACCCCACCTAACTTGGGCATAATTTTCAAAATGTACACCCACCCAGATATCTAATAGATTTGTGGGGATGCCCATTGCCTCTGTGACCCTCCACCACATGACCCTAGGGAGTAGGCCCAAGGAAGCACGATAATCAATAAAGGCAACATACAAATAACCCCTGTTGATAATTTAAGTCTTTCAATAAATACAGGCAAAATGAAAGACCTGGTCCATGGTGCTGACCTTACTTATAAAGCCCGCTTGGAAGTCAGATAACACCTCATTCTCAACACTTCAGTCTTGTAGGCGGGCAAGCACTTGTTTACATAAGATCTTTTTTTAAAGAATCCAACAAGCTGATTGACCTGTAGTTCCCCGGGTCATTGTGTTGCCCTTTTTTAAAGACTGGCATAATCTCAGCAATTTTCCAGGAGTATGGAATCGCCATGCCTAACAAGATTGAATTAGATATTTGGTTAATGTAAGGGCCTCATAATTCTGAGTTAGCCATATACAAATCATTTTGTATCTTGCCGGGCCGGGGACTCTAGAAGCAAGAAAGCTAGGAATAGCTGTGATAGTTTCACATAAGTCATTGCAGCCCACTTATGTAATTCAAATCAACTTCTAGCAAGAAATCCTCGCTCTCCTGCCACAGATCTATACTAGATGAATAAAAAAACTACTGAAGTGAGCAACCCACTTTTGGGGTTGGACACAAAATTCCAGATCTCCCTTTGGTCCTTTGGCACAGAATGAGGCTAATTTCCAGAAAGATTTGTTGTTCTTCCTTGGAGCGCATTGCATAGGTTTTCCTAAAGGCTACTCTCCCAAATCCTCTTGACTTTTGACAATTCTCTCCTATTGAGGGTTCTACTTTTCACCAACTCAAACCTACATTTTGATTTGGCTGCTGCTAATAGTTCTGTTTTAGCTGGCCTACATTTGTTAGTATACCAAACTACCTCCCTGGGTTTCCACTGGGAGCCCTAATGCCATGGAATAAGAGTCACCTGATTTTCGAATAAAACGCTTCATGAATTTTATGCAATGTAGATATTCTAGGTTTTAGAGCAAGGGTGTTTAGGATCTCTACCTCCTCCTTAACCTTTGAGAGAACAGAAGCCAAGGCTGGGGGATGTTTAATCACCCAGTCCAAGCTTATGGCTTTACCATTATTTAAATTTGCAAGCTCTCCTATGTCTGGTCTAGCTATGATTGGGGATTTCTCTGCCAAGCTGCCGCTAGTGTCATGCACAAGGCATTATGATCACTAATAGTCCTATCCACTGCTACCTTAGCCATCAGATTAGGCAAAAGGTTTAGGTCAATTCGAACAGAGTCGATTCGACTCTTGGCTTGCCATCCCTATATGAAAGTGTTCTACTATTGGCGCATGCAGGTCGCAATTTAGTGTAAGGGCCAACACAGGAGACCATTTAACAATAGAATGTTTAGTCTGAGGAATATTACACTGGCCATCTTGGTCCGGTGACATATCAAAGGGGGTTATTGACATGGGTGCAAAAGTAGTATTTAAATGCCCAGCCACTGATAGGTAACTGTTCCCCGATGTCTCTAGAAGAGACTTCTCCATGATATCAATTACCGATGACTATGTGTAGCCTAGTATATATGTGGATGGATCAGAGCCTGCCGGTACGTGGAAGCCGCGAGCGGAGTGAGACATGAGTGCACAACACTGAGCGGACGTAAGTGAAAGTTTTTGGATGCAACCTTCGAACGAAAAGTGTCGGTGGCGTTATTATACTAACGTGCGCCTCATGTCACACTTCTAGACCCGACAGGCATGATCATTAAGTAACACCATCTGGATCATGATGATTGAATCACGCCACCTCCGTACTTGAGCACACAGTATCGAGCATCACCCCCAGAACTCTGATCCATCTAAGGACATTTCTACCGTAAGAAATAGAGAACCACAGTGCCCCTGAAAGAGAGAATACTGTTGCTCCGTCAAGGCTACATTTCAGTACAGGACAGTGTCCAGTCCAGGTCCTGAGGAGAACACCTTAAAAACACGTGGGTTCGAAACGCGTTGACTTGATGATGGAACAAGATTCATGAAGGGCAGATCAGGATTGCAATCGTAGACAAACTCTACCTGAATTTTGACCCTTGAAACTAGAAGGTTCCCGCATAATCAAGCAAGCAGGCCATCAAAAATATAGAACGGCCCCTTGCTTGTTGGTTGGTTTATATCAGGACTGGTGCCTCAAACATTGAATGAATATAGGCAATTTCTGTCTGTGTTTTTGTATATATGGTATAAATGTAGATATGTCTCATTTATAGTGTTCGTCAAATTTGTGTTTTGAATATTGTAAGTTCATGTGAATTTTGCTACTGAAATTGTATCATTGTTCGGATATATATGAATGTTTTTTGAATATGAAGGACTGAGTAAAAAACTACTAAATGAATAGTGTGTCCGCTTAGAGCTATTTGATAAGTGGTACTAGATTAGGTCCCCACAAACAAATCTACCTGGCCGTCTTCTTTGTTGTTTTAATTGAGAGTGGTCTAGGCCAGTTAGTATATAGACCCAAGCCTTTTTTGTTTTCCTTGTTGGTTTCTTCAGTAGGGCACTGAGTTCGGCGTGCTTCCAGCTCTCTGGGAAGGTGGCGGTGTCGATGGAGGCGTTGATGATGTCCCGGAGATGGGGTTCGATGATGGAGTCAGCCTTGTTGAAGACGTGGTGAGTGCCGGGGTCGGTTGGTGATCCGGAGTGGATAGAGTTCATCGTGCGGATGGTGTCTTCGGTGTTGATCGGGGTCCAGGCGCGGAGGGTGGTGGTGGGGGGCATTGGTGCGGTCGTAGGGTGCGTCGGCTGTGTGCTGAAACTGTTGTGTATATCTGCGATCTTGCTGTGGAAGAACGAGGCGAGCGAGTTGCAGAGGTCTTGCGATGGGGTGATGTCGTTGTTTCCGGCGCTAGGGTTCGAGAGCTCTTTGACGATGTTGAAGAGTTTCTTGCTGTTGTGGGCGTTGTTGTCTAGTCGTTCCTTGAATGCGGTTTTCTTGGTGGTGTGGATCAGCCGGTGGTGTTTTCGGGGGGCGTATTTGAGGGTGGTCATGTTGTCTGTTGTCGGGTCTCTGCACCAGGCTTTCTCGAGGGCTCGGCAGTTCTTCTTAGAGCTCTTGAGTTAGTCGGTGAACCAGGATGCTTTCTTGTTGCCGGGTCTGACGGGGGGGTCTTCAGTGGTGCGAGGTCGTCTGCGCAGTTGGTGATCCACCTTGTGAGGTTGTTGGCGGCTTGGTTGGGGTTCACTGAGCTGGCGGGAGGGTTCTGGCTCAGGGATGTGGCGAGCTGGTCGGTGGTGATCTTGTTCCAGCTTCTGCGGGGAACCTGTTGCGGGTGGTGGTGGAGCGTGGTCCTTCTGAAGCTGAAGTGGATGCAGCTGTGGTCTGTCCAGTGGAGTCTGGTGGCGTGGCTGAAGGAGATGTCCTTGCTGGAGGAGAAGACGGGGTCAAGCGTGTGGCCAGTTGCTTGAGTCCGAGGTAGGTGAGGTTGTACAGCAGGGTGGTGGTGTTGTGGTCGTAGTTGTTCTCCAGGTGGAAGTTGAGGTCCCCTAGGAGGATGTAGTCAGCGGAGGGGAGGGCGTGCGGGCTGATGAAGTCGGCGATGTCTTCGCTGAATTGTGTGCGTGGTCCCGGGGGTCTGTAGATGAGGGTGCCTCTGAGGGTGGTCTTGGGGTCGGTGTGTATCTGGAAGTGCAGGTGTTCGGCGGTTGAGAGGGAGTCGTCGGAGTTGGTCGTGATTCGGATGGTGTTCTTGTGGACGATGGCGATGCCTCCTCCTGTCTGGTTGACGCAGTCCTTCCGGGTGATCTTGTATACGTCCGGGATGGCGATGGCGATGTGGGGCGCTGAGGAGGCGTTCATCCAGGTTTCTGTGAGGAAGGCGACGTCTGGAGATGTGGAGTCGAGGAGGTTCCAGAGTTCGACGGCGTGTCTGTGGACGGAGCGGGTGTTGAGCAGGAGGCACTTCAGGTGGTTGCTGCTGGTGCTCGGCTTGGCGGGTGCAATGCAGGTTCGGATGCAGGAGAATTTGCAGGATTGGCAGGTGAAGGGTCCGTTGGTGCGTCCTGGGGTGGCTCGGTGGCAGCCGGGGATCCGGCCGGTGTTGAGTGCATTGAGGGTGGCTGCGTCGTAGGCCCGGCAGGTGGGCTGGCATCTGCGAGGGCCAGGGGGTCTGGTGCTGGGCGCGGTCCAGGCGCGGACTGGCATAGATGGGCTTGCCTTTGGCGCACCATTGGCGCACCCGCTGCGCGTACGCGCGGACTCTGCCATAAATGGAGAGTGGAGGGGGCGGAGCGAGGGAGGAGCAGCTGGGAGGTGGGAGCGGGGTGGCGAATGGGAGAGGGTCGGGGAAACCAGCAGGAGTGGGGGCGGGGCCGCGGGGGAGCAGCGGCAGGGAGCGGGGTGGGCAGCGGGGCCAGAAGCGCTAGGGCAGACGGCGGCAACAGGGGGCTGAGCACAAAATGGCAGCAGAACAAACAATGCAGGTAGGGCAGTACTATGGCGATACTACCGTCCACAGAGGGGGCACAATCAGGGCAGCGGTTCGAGCAGCGGTGGCAGCAGGGGACCGGGTGACTTCCTGGAGGGGGCCACGCGGCGGGTAGAGCGACCGGCACTGACGAGGTCAGGCTGGGTCACAGCTCCCCGTCGCTCGGCTCCTGCACTAAGTACTCAGTGGGAGGGAGGAGCAGCTGGGAGGTGGGAGCGGGGTGGCGAATGGGAGAGGGTCGGGGAAACCAGCAGGAGTGGGGGCGGGGCCGCTGGGGAGCTGCGGCAGGGAGAAGGGTGGGCAGCGGGGCCAGAAGCGCTAGGGCAGACGGCGGCAACAGGGGGCAGAGCACAAAATGGCAGCAGAACAACACACTACAATTGGGGCTAAACAGCAACAGGGGGCAGAGCAACAGGCAACAGGGGGCAGAGCAAAACAATACAAATGGGGAAAAACAATGGCAGCACAACAAAACAATACAAATGGGGCAAAACGGCAACAGGGGGCTGAGCACAAAATGGCAGCAGAACAAACAATACAGGTGGGGCAGTACTATGGCGATACTACCGTCCAGAGAGGGGGCACAATCAGGGCAGCGGTTCGAGCGGCGGTGCCAGCAGGGGACCGGGTGACTTCCTGGAGGGGGCCACGCGGTGGGTAGAGCGACCGGCACTGACGAGGTCAGGCTGGGACTTCCTCCGTCAACCCACATATTTATACATTAATCATCCAGTGTACTCAGAAGCCCAGAGTTATCCACACTTGCATGCTTGTGACCCTCTCCTCATTTGACACTTCATCTATACACAGGGAGGGATGACGATTTTAACATTCTATAACTACATCTGCTTGTACGGTTGGCTGTGCCCCAGAGGTGGGGACACTGCCCTTAAAGCTCATGACTGGGTCCAGAGCATGGGGGGCTCTATCCGTGAACTTTGCAGGGGGGGGGTCAAGTTTCGTCACACCACTGCAAGGTCTACTCATTTATTTTCCTGAGGGATGTGTTAGCGGGCATCCAAATGCCAGAAAATTTAACTAACTTCAATGTTGCATGGCTCTGATGCCAAGGATGACTGGTCCACCCTACAAAAATATTTTTTAAAACCTACGGCCTCCTGACCTTTCATGTGCCCACTGTACCTATAATGTTCTGGATTTATTCAGCCTGTTACTTGTCTTGCACATATTGTGATTAACTAATGTATGCTGTGCTTGCCTCTTCTACAGACCCAGATTACTTGCTTTTTTTCAACAGGTAATCATCTTGACCTCTATGTTCCCACCTGTGTACGACTCACCCACCCTATATTTACCTTGCCAATTCTTGCTTACATCATACAAGCTGTGCTTGGCTCTTCCATGCTGCACTGAACTATCAGGCTTGATTTACTCGAACTCCCTTAACTGACCTATCATTCTTCACCTCACTCACTTATTTCTCACCTGACTCAGCCGGTTGAAGGCTCATTTGCCCTATGCTTGCCTCAGATACTCTGTGCAAGCCTTGCTTACAGTGCTGACTCCCACGTTATTCATCTCATTCCTTTCACGCTGATATATGCTGAATCAACTCACCCATTACATTCATCTCAGCTATTTACTTAAGTCCTTGATCACTTGTGGTAACACTAGTTCCCTGTCATCACTTCACTTACTCAGTGCTCACGTCAGGTACCTTGTGCTCCAACTGAAGGAGCTGTGGAGGGTTTTGATTGGACATGGTGTGTGGGTGCTGTATAAAAGATGAGGACTGACACAGGACTGACACAGTGGTCTAGTCTGTATTGTGCTGAAAACCAGATTGAAATTGTTCCTTTCTATTTGGATTGGTTCCAGGGTTGGCTTACGCCAATCTGAGGTGGGGGGAGCAATTTTTTTTTTTTAATTAAAATAAATGATAATAATAAAAATGTAAATGTACCTTTCCAGACAGCCAGGTGCCACGATCCTCTGCTCCTGGCCCCGATGCTCCTCTTCTCCTGTCCACGCACTACCCTTCTCATGGGCACATTCTCACAGACCCCCCCCTATCCCCGTGCTTCTCTTAGCATGAGAGTAGCGCTGGGGTTGGGCAGAGCGGGCCATTTTGCACTCCAGCAGGGTCTGGGAGCCTGTGCCCCTGAGCACTAGGATATCACCAAGGAACAGCCTGGAGATATCCAAGTGTGCATGTTGGTTTGGCCGCCAGTGGCCGGCCGGCCAAACCAATATGCGCATTTTTAGTCCCTACCACCACTCCCACCCTGCTGTAGACGCTGCGGCTTGGCCCCGCCCTTGACTCGGCGGACTAGAAGTAAAAATAAAATGACAATAAAATAGATTTGTAATTTTATTTTTCTTCTTAGTGTTGCATTTCATGAGAGGGGCGAACCTACTCCGCCATAGCGGGGGAGCCGTCCCAGGTTGGTTCAGTGACTTCAGTTTTGATTTTTAATCAGTGAAAAGTGGGCGAGGTAACAGAGAGAAAAAAAGATGCAAAGATGCAAAATGGAAGGTGTATCCTAAAGAATGGAGGCCAAAATGGATTGACATATCATTATCCAGGTTATTTCCACTCAAATTGCGCACAGTATCTATTGTTGTGCACAATGAGAAAATAGATATATGTTTTATGTTTCATATGTGCAGAGAGCCAGAGACAATCTCCATTGGTATGAAATTGAAAACATAATAAATGTATCTTTGTGCACACTGGAAGAAAAAGCAAATGCCCTATAGATGGTAGAAATATTTCTGTATTATCATGCACTACTGCCCACCAAGAAAAGGCCTCTCCCATGAAATGCTTGCCTCCTTGCTCTAGCCCCGCCCCAACTGCCCCCTCCTCCTCATTCACTGCTCACATTGATGAGTACCTGCACTTATGTTTTCCCATTTAAAGCCCTGGATGTGCCTCTTGATATCCCATCCCAGCATGAGAACTCTTACAAGTCCAGAGGTGCCTTTAAATGTCACAGGCTGCCCAGTTTAGCAGCTGGCTGACATTTTACCAGCGTGGGGATGAGGACACTCAGTCTCAGAACAAACTCGGGTTTCAGATGGGGCTGAGGACACTGTGGCACCCTTGCTAGGGCACCACACACCTCCCTCTGCCGCGGACTTGGCAAGCACCAGCCCGATACAGAATCAACCCTCCCCCACAGTAGCTGAGGTCGGCCAAAAAACTCAACTCTCACAACGTGCGGTTTCTCCTCTGCCAGCAAACTTTTCCACCACACTCAGCACAATAACATTTAAAATTGTTGTTGCAAGAAAGAAAAATATAAGTTTACCCCGCCTTGAATTAAATAAAAGTGAAGGCAATCCAGCTAGAAAAATGTTGGTGAATGCATCCATCACACGCCTGCTATGAAAGTAAACTGCAAATGTCCAGTATATAGTATATACTGTACTATATAGTAAAAACACAATATCATAACAGTAATAAATCTGTATTACGCTTTAGCTGTGATCTTTATGAAAAATTCCTCTATCAAGGGTATTTAACAATGTTTGGAATAAAAAAAATGACTACAGTTCATTCTGATTTCAAAGACTGGATTGATTAATCTAAAATATCTTACATCTTTACTCGTACGCTATGACTTCATAGTGTACCAATAAAGCAAATACCCGCTCAGTTCGTCCACTAATACACCCTGGCAACTACAGCACAGAGGGTTGTTTTATTGGATTACTGATTCTATTGGTAGAATTTTCCTTCTTTCTGTTTTGACTTATACCCTCATTAACTTCTACCGGAGGGCATGCTGGTGGGCACCTTCCATCCGTGATTAAGGGATATGCTCTTTTGCAAGTGCCAGAATCACGAAGCAGATCAATTTTCCTGTTGCAAGAGACAGAATTACAGTTACCTGAAGCTTGAGTGGTCATTTTCTCTCATAAAGGAGTTGGGTCTCTGACAGCTGTCATAAGACTGTCCAGTTTCAAATGTGCTGGCTCTATACCAGGCTGAGGAAGTCCAAGCCGATGATCATTCGGGATTCAGCCTGAGCAGAGACAGAGAGATGGCCTTACAGGTCTCCTAATAGTACACTGCATTCATCCTACAGGCTAAGTGCATTCATAGAAGACCAGTAGTTAATGGCTGTTAATCTTTCAGGCCCAGATATACAAAGCCATGTAGCATTTCTTAACCCCTCCTGTGCTCATGACGCATGGTTGCTCTGTACTCATGACGAGCTGAGCTCGCCATGACCCGCGCGGCGCTCACACGCGGGGATAATTCCCCTGCTGTGCTCTGCATTCCACACAAACGGGTGTGGTCATGACGAGCTCAGCTCGTCATGGGCACAGCGCCACCGTGCAGCGTGACGAGCTGAGCTCGTCACAAGCACGGTGGAGCTGCACACGCCCCCTCTCCACCCAGCGCCGCGGGGGAATTAGCCCCGCGGCGAAGGGGTTAACAGGCCGAGTTGCTATTTCAGCTTGTTAACAAATGCTAAATGTCCTTTTCAGATGTACAAAGGGTTAAATCCGGTCGCAATTTGCGACTGCGAATTACGAATCGCAATTAGGGATCACTTATTTGCGATTCCTAAAGCACATGCACAAAACATTTCCTAAATGAGAATTGGACAGTTAGGAAATGCAATTACCAATGACTTCAAGTCAATGGTAATCATATGCAGAATAAAAAAATGCATTAAACATTTTTTTTTTTTTATTGTGGCATGAAGCGCACATATGGCCATAGGGCATATATGCCCTTACATGTCCAGTAGGAAATTCGGGGTGCCCCTAGGGGGTCCTTCAGCCCAGAGGCAACCTTGGCTTTGCATTTCTTAAATTGCGATTTCCTATTAGAAAATCGCAAGTTAGGAAATGCAAACGATTTCCTATCTCTCCCATAGGTGGGAATGCACTGTCATTTCCTATTTACGATTCCCTAATAGCGTTTCCTAATCAGTAGGAATCACTATTAGGGAATCGCAAATTTTGTACATATTCTTTTTGCATTTCTTAAATAGAGAATCTCACAGAGTTGCTATTTCAGAAATGCAAACAGGAGCCTTTGTACATCTGGCGCTCAGTTGCTTCGATTGAAGTAGTACCAGAATGATCCTGTTAAAATATTTTGCAATATATATATGTATATGTGTCAAGATATTTTAACAACATCATTCTGGTACCACTTCAATCAAAGGAACTGAAGGCCAGATATATATATATATACGAAAGTATGTCTGTAAGTCTGTTTGTACTTTATGCGTTACTAAATCATTCATCCGATCGCCATGAAACTATGGGAAGTTGTTGAGTACACTCCCGCGAAGGTTTCTGTCAAATTTTATTTAAAAAATCGGCCCCCCAGGGCCCTCATAATATTTCAAATACTGAAATAGACAGCGAATTTGCGAGCATTGTTGACAGTTATGACCCCCAAACGAAAATCGATTGGTCAATGTACATCAGAAGCACGAAAGAAAAAAGCATTACGAGCTTCAGAAACAGACGAGCAATGGGAAACAAGATTAGAAGCTGTTCGAATACAAACTGCTCAAGCCCATAATGCTGTTCGAATACAAACTGCTCAAGCCCTTAATTCTCAAACAAACAAGCAACGAGAATCAAGATTGGAAACAGATCGATTACGCACTGCTCAAGCCTGCTCGAATGAAACAGGAGAGCAACCAGAATCAAGATTGGAAGCCAATCGAGGACACACTGCTTAAGCCACCCTTAGAAATGTTTTAAAAAATAAAATGAATACGTCTCAATGACACAATGTAAATTTAATGTTATCATAACGAGTTTCCTTGAATTTCTTTTCTTCTGAGATCGCAGCATCGCGCGACCGGTAAGCTAGTATATATATATATATATATATATATATATATATATATATATATATATATATATATATATATATATATATATATATATATATATATATATATATATATATATATATGTATACACACACATGTGTGTGTATATATACATATATATGCATATATATGGACATTTGTGTGTGTATATGTGTGTGCATGTATATATATATGTAAATACCACCCAAAAAAAACCCATTCTCTTGAAAAACGTCAGCACTTATTTAATTGCGAATTTTGCACATAATGAGCAGATTTGCACCAATAATGAATTTATTATATTAAACCATGAGTTTTACATTTTAAGTACAATGAATTGGTTTTAGCAATATTTACATGCATATATATATTTATTTATTTGCGAATATTTGCACATTGACTGTTTATCTGAAATGAGAAATTCGGCAAGAAAACGTATAAACTTGTTTTTTAATGCTGGGGGGGTTAGAAATGGGTGGGGGAAGAAAATTTAAAAATATATTAATATAACATGTGTACACTATTAATGTGTTATCTACAAAAGACATCGGTATTGAGACAAGGCAGCAGTATGTTTTTTATGTCTACAGGCCCGATGGTCAACTGACCTGTTTTTACACTAATAAATTGTGGTGATAGGCTAACCATGTCATGTGATCAAGGGCTCAAGGGCCCGAAACGCGTCATGGTGGAGAGAGAAACGCACAAATAAAATTTGCAAATCTCCTTGAATTGGTCCGGTTCTTTTCTTATCCTGGCTGTAATGGATGATGTAACGGAGTTCTTGGAATACTTCTACACCGTCAAGCTTTTGGTGTATAACGGACCCCTCCTAGCGTTCTGGGTGAAGCGGAAGGAAGCTAGCTCCCGGTGACCCGAAAGCATCTACAGCTCTGTTAGGAGCAACCGCATCAAACCCCCGGCCTGCAACATCCACCCGGTATCAGAAACCTGAGGTAACGGGCTCTCACGGCTGTGATCGAGCCTGTACCAGGAGAGGCAGCTGGTCCCGGTGAGTAATTGCGTTGGAAGTCGTGCAGGTGCATGAGTAAGGCCAGAGAAACGAGCAGTACCACTACGGGGAAGACGCTCGTTTAACTGGGTGCTAAATATTTGAAAATGCAAAATGATGACCGCCACGGACGTGGTTAGGAACCGAGAGGAAGCGGCAGTCAATATGTTCGATGACTCCCTGGAGGAACAAATTAAAGCCCTTAACGAGCCAGCCCAAGAGAAAAAATATAGAGAGGAAATGATGGTAAGGCTCGCCAAGGAGGAGGACATTATCAAAAAAAGAAAAACATTCAAATTCCAGCGGGACAAGCTGGATTATCAGAATGGGCAGATTTTCACGTTCTCACGAAAATATGATCCTCCTAGAGGAATATCGACTCCCCAAACATCAATGGTGGCCTCAAACATGGGCAATACAACCGCGGCTTCAACATCACAGTCATCTCTAAGCTCTGTGCCTGCCAGCGATTCGGATAATGAACAGCAAGTGATGGGCGAAGAGTTGGGGTTTACAAAACGGTCTTTGGCGCAGGAAGTGGATTGCCTAAGGCACGACCGCAAACAAACATTAAGATCCCACATGACAAGCTCAAAGCAAACCAAAGGCTCAACCTCAAGCGCAAGTGGCGTAGGCAATGCAGGACAGCAAAGCAACGCAGCAAGTCAAGCACCAAAAAAGAGAAGTAAGAGGAGATGGAATTGCCTTTAGCAACACAAGTAAGGAATACAATGACAGTCATTAACTTAACTGATATGCATTTAAGTCCGGGGGAAATTAACACACTTTCTTTGGGTTTAACATATTGCCCACCTAGTACCTTTAACTATGCACGAACTAGAATGGACTTATTCAAGTATGTCAGAAAGTTAAAATTAAGAAAACTTTATCTCTTCAATAAGAACAAACTGTGCAAAACACCTACCAGCAGTGACGCAGGGGGAGCAGATGCAATGTCAATTTTAACTGGAGACTATGAGCTACATTGTGACCTACAAGAATTACATAGGGAAGGTGCCACAGAAGACAACTTAGATGATGATAGCCCATTGCGAATTAATGCCCCGGGGCTAACACACTTCAGACCAAAGTCAACATTTAATCCGGTATTAATTCATGACAACATTGATGTTTTTAATGAACTGGTAACTGCAGAAATTAAAGATCTACATAAGGCATCAGTGATCAAAGACAACAAAAACCGGAAACGCAATAGTGCTTATGGGAGTCTGATGAAAAAACTACAGAGTGACAATAAGGTGATCATCAAACAATCGGACAAGGGGGGGAATATTGTCCTTTGGCCCAGGCACCTCTACTTGGAAGAAGCTTTAAAACAGCTCAATGATAGACAGTGTTATTGTAGGAGTGACTGGCAAACCGCTAAGACAGCGTGGAATGATTTCAACTCTAAACTATATACCTGGAAAAGTAAAGGGCTTTTGAGTGGAGATGAACTCAAGTTTTTGAAAACAAATTATCCTGTTATTCCAGTATTTTACATGATCCCTAAAGTTCATAAAGATCTGATCAAACCACCAGGGAGGCCAATTATTTCGGCCAGACAGGGGACATTTGAAAACTCTTCCAGGTACATAGATAATTTCTAATCATGGGTGAATTTTGCGAATTCGCTGTTCGCGAATTTGCGTATTCACGAATTCGCAATCCGCAACATCCGCGAACTCTTGCGAATTTGCAGATTTTTTCTTTTTTTTGTGTTCGCAAGGGTTTCTGCCAGTTCGCAAGGGTTTTGTACCAGTTCGCAAACGCGAAATTACTTGTCGGGTCGCAATGGTTGCGACTATGTCGTTTCTACGTCTGGTTCATCACAGCACCCTCTGTTTCACAACTGCCACCCTCTGGTTCACCCATGCCACCCTCTGGTACATCACTGCCATCCTCTGGTTCATCACTGTAGATTATGGGGGGAAAATCACAACTGCCCTGCTTCAACTGACATGAATTAATTTGGGGTTGATTAATGTGTCACTGAATTTGAACTTCCAGTCTGGCACCTGCTTCCTTATCTGTAATTGCTTTTTGTTGCAGTGTAATTTTTTTTCACAGGACCTTTGTGGCCTACTTGTAGCTATTCTCTGAGCCTGCTGTGACGGTCAGAGCAGGGTCATAGAATAGTTGCAAGTAGGCAACTGAACTCTGGAGGGGCCCCTCAGGAAGCACTACAGGGAAGGGTTACTAATGATGAGTTTGAACTTTTGCACCTGCTGAGTGCTTTCAGTTTTGCAAAAATCGCTTTTCTGCAATTTCGCAGGATTCGCGGGGCGCGAATTTGCACGAGATCGAATTCGGAAGCCGCGAATTTGCGCGAATATGCGATTTTTTTTTTTGCGGCGTGTTAGTTTGCGTGGTTTTGTGCGAGCCGCTGGTAGCGCAACGAGGCGAAGTTACCCTCGCGGTCGTACATGGGCACGGCCATCTTGTTTGCGTGACGTATTTCCGTTTCCGGGCGCTATGTGTAATCTCGCAAAGTGTGCGGCTCGCTAGTACAAGTTCGCGTGTGACCACGAGGGAAATCTCGCGCGAACTTACCCACGAGGTCGTGAACGGGCGAGGCCATCTTGTTTTTCATTCATTGCTATGGTTCTGGGCATGCTTTCTGTATCCTCTGTCAATCTCTGCCATCCTTTGCTTGTTTGAAGTTTTTTTTGATCTATTTTACTTATTATCTATCCCTCTATTTTTCTAGCTCTCTTTTTTTTTTTGTTTTCTGCTACTTTTGGTTAATTTTAAACTACTTTTTTAAACTCTTTTCTTTTCTTCTTCCCTATTCTATTTCTTATTTATTATTTACCTTCCTTTCTGCCCAGACCATGGTAAAGGGAGCCGGGAAGGAGCCTGAGAAGGGGAAGGGTCCCGAACCCGTGCCCGGCTCCCGTGCGGGCGTTTGAGGGGGGAGCAGGTCACAGCCCGGGAGATCTTTAGCGCGGAGGAGGTGGCCGCACTCATTTTTTATGTCCAGCGCCGCCTCCCAAGGACCATCATGGCAGGCGGCAAGATCGCTAGCGGCTACGGGATCCGGGAGCGCCGGAAGCAGTGGGAGAAGGTGTGCCCGGCCATGTTTCAAACACTCTCGGGTCCGGCGCACCTACAACCAGGCCACCCACCGTTGGACGGATCTCCTGGACCGGGAACACGACTTGGTCGACCTGCTTGGCCTCGAGATCCCCGGGCATGGTGAGTAGTAGTAGCTATTTCATCACTACTCTGTTTTCTCCTGCTCTGTGTGTTATTATATTGCAAATTTTTGTTTTTTACCAAGAGCAATAATGCTGCAGATTACATTGTAGGTAAATTTAATTATATTTCAAAATCTTCTGGGCATTTCAGGTGCACTGCTCTCCTTCTCAGTAGCGTTGCTACTATGCTTATTTGTTTTCGATTTTGTGTTCATTTCATTGGCCTGAGAAATTATGTATGAGTGTAGTTTAAAGAACTGCATAATGCTATACACTAAGGGTCAGATTTTCAATTACCGGCGCATCCCTTCAAAGTAGCAGGGATGCGCCAGTAATTGTGCGCCACGCCACCACCATCCATGGTGCGCCGTATTTACAATGCGGCGCACCATAGGCCCAAAACGTCACCGAAGCGTTACGCATCTGTGCTTTAAAGGCAGCGCATTGCTGGAGTTGCGTCGCAACGATGGCGCAGCTCCAGCAATGCTCTGGGGTCCCCTATCTCCCCAATGCTACGTCAAGCCGTATGTCTGTTTCAAGCAGGCGCAGGGTTTGAGTCACGCATTATTGCCCTAAAAGTGACTGATTGAAATCTTGTAGATTTCCCTCAGCCACTTTTAGGATGCGTTCCTGCGCAGACTTAAGTCCAGTCCTTCCTTTGTACACCCGGCAATAAGAAGAAATAGTGGTGGTGGATTGATAATTACGAGCAAGGAAGAAGAAGTGGGAGGTTAGATAGATACTGACCACAATAGTTATGTACTGCGCTTGCAAGTTGCTAGTTCTACTGTGACACAACTTTCTGCTGAATCATTTTGTGTTAATCTTAAAGAGCATTGGTTACAGACTATGTCTTTCTTTCTTCATTTAGATGCTCCTTCTAAACCAACACGGAAGGAGCTGGCTAAAAGGGCCCGGCAACGGAGCCTGGACGCCACTGTCGCCGAATATCGGCGGCTGGTGGCCCAGGAGGAGGAGGACACACAGAGTACGTCAACAACATCCACGGCGACACCTGCATCCTCCTCCGCGCTCCCTGGGTCAGCCAGTCAGTGCAGCAGGTCTCCAGCGGTACGGAGCCGGGGTACCGCAGCCACCCGCCACCGCCGAGCAGCAAAGAAATCAGCTGCCCCCCACAGCAGTTGCAAAAAAAAGATGCAACGCCTTTCCCTGAGGGTTTCCTACCTCGAGCAGGAGCTCCTCAACACCAAAACCCTGCTCGAGACCCTCCGCAAGGAGCATGCCGACCTGGCCCAAAAAGTCAACAGCAGCCAGCAGTAGGAGGAGACTGTCCCTTGCCCCTTTTTTAAAGACTTCTGGGGGGTGGGAATTGGCAGTTGGGTTTTCTACTTTTTTGGACTTAGTTTTCAGGGACATTCATTGGAGTTCGGGAGGGGGGTGGGTTGGGTCTTGCGGGAGATTATTTATGTTAGGGATATATAAATATACTTTAAACCTTATCTTAGCATACGTGTTTTTTACTGCTTTTGAGGCTGGTGGGTGGGGGTTTAACAGTCCTGAAACTTAAGTGGCATCTTGATTCAAGTTGTGTAAGTACTAATGGCCCAAATGTTTTCAAAACTAAGTGCCTCTCACAGAGTAAGTGAATTCAATAGTCCTAGAACCGTCAGTCTCTCGTCTCTCCTAATACTCCATTATACTACCTCCCCGCAAACGCTTATCTTACCTGTATTTTGTGTTTGGAAATAGGGCTAGGCACAGGGCTGGCTGCACGCGAAATGGCGATTAAGGTCGGAAATCCTGGGCGGATGAAATGTCATCATTGTGGTGGTACTTGTGGTGTTACACAGTGGCAGTTGCAGCATCTGAAAAAAAAGAAAATGAAACCTTGTTTGTCCTTACCGTAGCATTAGAACGGTACGATAGAGAATATAGCAGGTGACAGTACACTAGAACAGTGCCACAATGAAGCCTAACAAATGGTAAAGTATTGAAAGTATAACTAGTACTTGCGTTGAATTTCTTTGACATTGGCTACTACTACAAGAAATAGTACTGAAGGTGAAGGACACAGCAGCGTAATAATTTTCCACGTCTAGGAGGAGGATGTTCTTGATGACCAATCAAGTTGATGGCACACATGAAAATCTGCTTTCATTTGCCAATAGTGACTCAGTGTCAAGCTAAGTAAGAATAGAATATATCCTCGGATTCCTTCACCAGCCTGTTGCTATGACCTTATCCTCCCCAGGAAGTGTGTGGAATTATTGCTGTCATTTAGTCACACATCAATCAAAACCACACAGCCCGGGGGAAGAGGGTTAGGATTTGGAAAATGGATGGGAATGGGGGTTTTTGGGAAAGTTTTGTTGAGAGAAGAAAAAAAAAGCACAGCATGGACAAACAATAATTGAAGATAACAAATCTTTGGGTACAAAGCTAACCATAAATCTTTTAAGTGACATAAAGGAAGTGCATGCACTACTGCATGCATGGTTACTGAAAAGTAAGTAGTACTTTCGACAACCGTGAATGAAAGAATGCGACAGTACAGGGCTGCAGTAATAATTATGCGTTTTCACTTGCCTATCTCTGCACTCAGAGAACCACTTCGTACATTAAATTAGGTTTGAAAAATAGCAGAAGTAAAACCTATACAATGGCTGTAGGGATAAATTTAAAAGCAGAGATCAAAGAAATGCAGAGTCACACTCATAGAAGTTCACAGCAAAAACATTACTTAAAAGATAATTAGAAAAGAACGGATACTGTATCTGTATGTTGTTGTAGTTGTCCTGTTGAATTTGGGAAGTTGTAAGATGCATCCAACCATTCCTCTTATTAGCGGGACTCCTCCATTCCATCTGATGCTCCGTCCATCAATGTTGGTGACCAGAAGACACCCTGTCCACTGCCTGCCTGGCGGATGCTGAATTGCGGCTCGCTAATGTGAAGCCTGACTTCATCCTTTTCCCATTGCACAGGCTGAAACCCGGCCTGTAATTATGGATGGAAAAACAGGAAGTGATATTAGAACACCACTGGCAAATAAATATAAGGTATGTATGCCATGTAGTGCAAAAAGTCACACTTTGAGTTTCCTAATAGACAGTACAATATTTTTGAAAGTGCGTACTCTGTCTGAGTCTCCTTTTGAAGGATAAATAAGTATGGGCGAATTAATTTAGCGGATCTTACCCTCAAGCTAGGTGTACTGTAAACTGTGTTATAGAACAAAATTAGACCTTCCCAGCAGTGCTCCCAAACCCTTACTAAACCCAGTCGCAAAAATGTAGAAGACCCCAAATCAGATCTCAAAAAACGAGGCCTAGTAGAAAATAGTGACAAAACGTACTTTGAAAGTAAAGTAGGCCCAAATCCCCCCTTACCCACCGTGGATTGTATTCAAACCACTTGCAAGCAAGCAAAAGTATCCATACCCAGCATCACTCCAAGACTCGCAAACCCCCCCACAAACAGCCCCCCGCCCAAACACATGCAATACAATACTGCTAACCCTAACGAGCCCTAAGTTAAGAATAGTGGCAAACGCTTTCTTTAACTAGGCCAAATCCCCCCTTTCCCACCATGGATTTTCTTCAAACCACTTGCAACCAAAATTACACATTCCCACAAGTGCTCTAAGACCCCAGAACGCAGTTGCAAAAATCTAGAACACCCCGAAACACATGCAATCCTGCTGCTAGTGCTAACCCTAACGAGCCCTAAGTTAATGTGCCAAAACGCTTTTCTGCATGGATTTTCTCCAAACCATTTTTATCCGGTATTAGACCTTCCCAGCAATGGCCCCAGGCCCGTCAACCCAGGCGGAAACAAGTAGAAGACCCCCAAACAGTGTTAAAGCACGTTTTTTTAAGGGTAAGTAAGATGGACACACACAAAGGCTTCAAGAGTGGCTCTTTATTGCCAATGAACTGCAGTTGAGACAATTTGCCAGTAGGACTGCAAAGAGATCTAGTTGTACAGAAAGGAAATCAGTCCTTATATACATTTTACAGAACCTGGACACATTAATCATTAACAACAACATCATGGTGTGAGCATTTCACAAATATGTCCACGTGTACATTTACCTTATACATGACGCACTTGACCATGCTAATATTTAGCCAATCTCTTTTGCTACTGCCTCCTGACCTAGAGCCTAAGTCTGTTATCTTGTTTTTGTCAAACATGCACTGTTTGAGGTAGTCAGCAGATGCTCGTGGTCTCTGCTTTCTACGCACAATTTCCACACACGATATGTGTCCTAAGCAAACACTTTACCCAAGCAGGGGCAGAGCAGATTGACACGTCCCAGTTCAGAGAGCCAGTTCTAGGAATTAACTCTCTGAACCGGCTTCTGTAAACAGGTGAAGGCCAGTGAACCATTACACATGTTTGAGTTACATCAGAAGGGACACATAATCTTTCATTTGCTATCCATTTGGTTATAGCTGAATTTCAGACAATTTAGTTTAACCATCTGTGCATCATGGAGCTGCCTTTCATTATGATTAGTGGGCTCATATTATTTGCAAGCAGGTGAAACACAGAAATTAATGTAAAACTACGGTTTACTTTGATGTATCCCTTCACCAAAGGGCTAATTAATTTTTCATCTTTCACAAACGACCCTTTGAAACTTAGTTTGAAATAATTTCATCTTTAAGCATATCAATATTTAATAATTATATTGTCTATCCTTATCATTGTCAGAAATGTCTATGTGCATCAATTCAGTAGTGACTTTTTGCATCATTATTCTATCATTTTCCTTTGATCTCATCACTGGGCATTTTGTCAGCCGTCCTAATAGTTGACAGCCTATTATTAGTAGGAAAATTGTTATGAGCGCCATTCCTATCTTCCAACCCCATGCACTCAACCAACTCCAAAGTGAACCTCCTATATCCCATGTGCCGGAATCCTTATGTGCTTCTACACCTATATGATGCAGTCTTTTTATTGCTTCCCTGACAGTAACAGAGGGGTCAGGGACATAGGTGCAACAGGACACCCCTATAATTGCACAGACTCCTCCCCTCTCTGCTAGCATCATGTCAAGAATCATTCTATTTTGTAACGAAACTAATCTCACAGCTTGAAGCTCTACTGTAATATTTTCAAGTATACTTGTTGTTTCATTTATTGTTGCTTCTAGTAGTCTGGACAATCTACGTATATTCCTGGAATTTATAGCCGGAACAATCCATGGTATCACTCCTTTTAATATATCACCCGTTACTTCTGCTGCTGTATCTCTTTGATCCACACTTCTCCTGCCTCGCCGTGGTGCATGTCTTTGCATGTCCCTCCGTACTTCTTTTGTGTCTTTTATTGCTATAGCAGGTAGTACAAAACCTAGGTGACAACAACCATTCCAACTTGTTGGAAGCCATGTATAAGCCTTTTCTCCACAAATAAAATAAATTGAGTCACCTACGTAAAGTGGAATGATATTATTTCCGGCCGTCATTTCAAATGTCATGTTACAATTTGTACTATTGCCCACCTGATAGGTCCCATTACTTTTAATACAAATACTCCCTATTGCGTTGTGTTTTCTTAATTTTAACTTCAAAAATTGTATATTCTTGTTTGCCTCTTTTGATGGACCTACTATCCCAGTGCTTGTATTCTGAGTTGGAAAGAGCGGAGTAAAGATGTCAGACAGGGGGAATGTTGCATTCTGTTCTATTACTTCCGTGCAGTTCCCCAGTGTCAGAATATCTGCCATATATTTGTTATATAATGTTCCTGCAGGCTGAGCCATAGTTGTCCCTGCACCGGAAGTACTTTTCTTTAAATTCTGCAAAACAGCTATTAGCTCTATTTTTACTATTGTTATGTAAATGGCGTAACAGGATGCTGCAAAAGGCAATGGAACTTGAACCAGGGGCAAACTTTGATCTACAGAAGCTGGGAATTGCAAACATATCCAGCAATTTCCCCTTGTTAATATCTTATTGGTATGATGCAACAATGTCACAAAGGAATTGTGGTGCATATCTTCTCTGTGGGCTATTTCTTCAGGTGACAAAGTGTATGCAGGTATGGAAGCAGGGGGTGTTGGTGTTGGGACCAACTGTTCCATGGGATAGAACACGTCCAATAGATATACAGTTATTAATGCTAGCAATAACAGACAGAATATCACCCCAGGTATGCACATTTTAGACTTGTACCATTTTTTCTCAATTTTTAGAGCTGTATATTCCCTATCCATACCTATCTATTCCTATACTTTCTTTAATTAGATGAAGTGCTATTGATGGCACTATGTTGTGAATTATCACTGTGAATCTTTACTATAATATAAGCTAAACACACTAAAAGCATGAACACATATAAGGTGAGGCTGTAGTACACAATATATTGCGAACAACTATTCGTTAATATTTCAGATGGCCCCTGAGAATTTCTTGGTACTTCCCGCCTCCCAAAGATAAGCATGTAATTCTTGTAATGCACGACCCTTTGATCATGTATATCAATCGTTAGTGCAGCCACACTTAATTTTACAGGAGTGTCCACTGTACCTCACCCCAAAGGTAGCGTTCTAAAGCTGGCTGTCTTGATGACCTGGAAACATTTCTTTGCTGGTTGCTGCAGCAGCACGGGTGCTCGCAGTGACAGAAGGACTCGTAAATACCTCCTGGATCAGTTCATCTACTAATTGCTGCAGTGGCACGGGCACTTTGCAGTGGCAGGAGGACTCGCAAATACCTCCTGGATCAGTTCATCCACTAATTGCTGCAGTGGCACACTCTTTGCTACTCATCTTTCTTTGTAGACTAATCATTCCCTGATGAATTATTGTAGACTTGTCTTGTTATGCAAACAGGCTATTACCCCTGGTGGTAGTGTGCAATATACCCTAGTTGAATTTTTCTCAGTCTGAAAGTACTCTACTCAAAGCTTCTTGTAATGCTACACTATTTAAATCTCGCATTAATTGGTATTCTAGCTGATCAAATACTTCCTGAAGGTAAATGAGTGCGTCTTCGCTGTTTTCTTCACTGCTATTCTCAAAGTCAAAAATTGTTGTCAAAATATCTGTTAGGATAATATCTAGTAGTAGTACTTCATCTATTTCCTGTAGCAGATCAGTTACCGGAATTACTGACATTTCATCTCCTTCTTCTTTGTAGACCTCAAATTGTACCTTTTTTCCTCTTTGATCAGTTCTGGTGTTGGCAAGTGCTGCTGACCTGGGTCTTGGCTGGATGCAGTCTCAGGAGGTGCCCTCTTGATATGGCTGGCGTGGATCCAGGATTTGTTGTTGGTGCATTTTACTGCTGTCTTCGTGGCGAGCAGGACTTGCTGTGGACCCTTCCAGCGAGCTTGGAGACAGTTAGACCTCTGGAATGATTTGATGAGTACCCAGTCACCTGGCTTGAACTTGTGCCCCTCGACCTGCAGTGTCTTTGAAAGGGTCCCATTCACCTGCTGGTTGATAGAAGCAAGAGTACGTGTAAGTGACATGCAGTAATCATTCAACAATTAATTCGTCATCATAGGCAGAGCATTTTTGTCTAGAACTCCCCAAGCTACCATTGGCAACCCAGTGACTATTTCATGTGCACTGAGTTTTGTCTTGGCATCCGGTGTGCTCCTCATGCTCATTAGGGCAATTGGTAAGGCATCCATCCAGGTCAATTTTGTGTCAGCACATACTTTCGCTATTTTGTTCTTTAATACGCCATTTTTCCTCTCTACTGCACCAGCCGCCTCTGGATGATAGGCACAGTGCAGTTTCTGCTGTATTCCCAGAGCCTTGCATGTTAGTTTTATTATTTCATTACAGAAGTGGCTGCCATTGTCTGAAGATATTATTTTTGGGACCCCAAAACGTGGGATCAACTCTTTTATCAGGCACTTGGCTGTTGAGATGGCATCGTTATGTTTTACTGGATATGCCTCTATCCATTTTGAGTACATACACACTACCACCAGGATATAACTATACTTATTTGTAGGTGGCATCTCCACATAGTCAATTTGCAGGGCTTCAAATGGCATTGTTGGTTTTTCAAAGTGGCCTTTAGGTACTGGAGCAGTCTTACCCACATTGTACTGTGCACATACCATACATGTTTGACATATCTCCTGTGCTGTTTTTCTTATGTTCTTGTTCACCCAGAATTTGTCCATACAATTTACTATGCCATCCCTGCATATGTGGGCCGGGCCGTGCATGGCCAAACACATGGAGTAGACCATTCTGTCTGCCAACATGTACTTCTCCTTGGTCTCATTCAACAAATGACCCATTCTTTGACCAACTCATGTGTTCCTCTGCTGTTGCTCCTTGTTGCATTAGTCTCACACCTTCAGTTGTTAAATCTAGTGACTTCACTTCAAGAGGCTATTCTTGGGCTGTTAGTACTAATGCTGAATGACTTTGTGCTGTCTGTTTTGCTGTTGTATCAGCAAATGCATTTCCCTGGCCTACTTTGTCTGTAACCTTTATGTGAGCACTGCATTTAACTATGGCCAATTTCTTTGGAAGTGCCAAGGAGTTAAGTAATTTGGTGATAAGCACTCCGTGCTGTATCTTTGTGCCTTGTGAGGTAATAAAACCTCTTTCCTTCCAGAGTCTTCCAAAGGAATGTGCCACATTAAAGGCGTATTGACTGTCTGTGAATATGTTAACACACCTTCCTACAGATAATTTGCAAGCTTGTGTGAGTGCCACAAGTTCTGATGCTTGTGCAGACAACTCAGGTATCTTACAAGACTCAACTACATTTTTATTTGTTACAACTGCATAGGCTGCTGATGTATTGCCTTCCTCTGTTCTAAGGCAGGACCCATCCACCCACAATTCTCCTTCAGCATCTGCATAGGGTGTATCAGTCATATCTATTCTACCCTTTGTTTGCTCCTCAGTTAACAAAATACAATCATGGTCTGAGTCCACTAGATCATCAGTGGGAACAGGTAACAGAGTGGCAGGGTTAAGAACATTACACTTGTGAAGTGTTACATGTGCTGCAAATAAACAGATCTCATACTGCGTGAGCCTGGCATTTGTAAGGTGCTGAGTATGTGACTTATTCAGTATCAGCTCCACAGCATGTGGAACATAGACATCGACTTCATGTCCCATTATTATGCTTTCTGCACGTTGTAGTGATAGAGCAGTTGCTGCAACTGAACGTATGCAGGAAGGTAAAGCGTTGGCTACAGTATCCAATGTGGCAGAGAAATATGCGCATGGTCTTATGTGGTCACCGAACTGCTGGCAGAGAACCCCAAGAGCACACCCGTCAGACTCATGAACATAGAGTTGGAAAGAGTTAGAATAGTCTGGTAGGCCTAAAGCAGGAGCAGAGAAGAGAGCTTGCCGAATGGCAAGGAAGCTTTGTTCATGTTCTGGCAACCACTGAAGGGGTTCGGGCGTGTCCTTGTAGGTCAGGGCCAATAAAGGTTTTGAAAGCAAGGAAAAGTTAGCAATCCAATGTCGACAATAACTGGCCATTCCTAGGAAGGCTCGCACCTGTTTTTGGGTGCGTGGCACTGGTGTCTGTAGAATCAATTTAATGCGCTTATCATCCAATCTTCTCTGCCCTTTCGACAGGATGTGTCCTCAATAGGACACACCCTGTTGAACAAATTGTATTTTCTCTGGGGAAACCTTGTGATCACGTTCAGCTAGGAAATTTAACAAATTAACGGTGTCAGTTGTACATTGTGCTACCAATCAGCAGGTCATCTATGTACTGTATTAGCACAGAATTGGGTGATAAATTGAATGTGTCTAGTTCTCTTTTCAAGGCCTGATTGTAAATGCTTGGGCTCTCTGTGAACCCTTGTGGAACACGTTGAAAACAGTAACTTTTTCCGTTTACAGAGAATGAAAAGAGGTTCATGCTACCCTCATCTACTGGAATTGAGAAGAAGGCATTCTTTAAATCGACTACTGAAAAATATGCCATTTCTGGTGACAATGTTGACAATATTGATACTACATTTGGGACAACCGGGAACTGTGGCACCACTATTTTATTTATTTCTCTGAGATCAACTATGAATCTGTAATTCTTTTCATCAGTATTTCCATCCCCCTTTTTCAGGACGGGTAGAATTGGGCTGTTGCAAGGACTGCCTCTTATTTCTTTCACAATCCCTTCTTTTAGTAAGTCAGCTACTATATCCTGCAACCCCTTTAGACCTTCTGGAGCTATTTTGTACTGTGGTATCCTTGGTAATTTCACATTTTGCTTGACTGTAATTGTTACAGGTGTGATGTTCATTCTCCCTGTGTCATTTTTATGTTTTGCCCAAATTCTCGAATCTATCTGGTCCATTATTTGTGCTGGTATATTTTTTATTCCTATTGACAGTAAACAGTTGTCCATTTCCTCTGTCATCTGCCCATCTACTTCCAAGAAAACTCCATCTGCCCAACACTTAATTGTTGCATTCATTTTTTTTAGCAAGTCCAATCCCAACAAATTAAATGCACATTTGTCTGATATTAGAAATGAATGGGTGTCCTGTTTTGGGCCTATACTGTATTTCAAGGGTGCCGAAATTGGACTTGTTACAGGTATGTTGGTGAATCCCACTGACTTATTTATTTGTCCAGAGAGAGGAACATCTGGAAACTTTTTCTTTGTCAAGGAGGAATTGGTGGCCCCTGTATCTATTAATAATTCCACAGGTGTACCTTCAATCTTTCCCCTTACATATGGTCCAGTGGGATCTACAGGGATTACCATCCTCTGTATTAACTCTCTCGGGCCTCCCTATCGAACATAGTAGTCCCATTCCCTTTGGGGCCCTTCTTGATGGATCCCATCATAAGGGTGAATCACCTGCATTTTTGGTATTTGTTCATTATCAAAGAAATTTGTGTTGGGGGGATACTCTGTTGGGCCAGGTTGTGAGTCACGTCCTTGTTGTTGATATCCAGCTCTTCCCATGCTCCTTCCCCGGCCTCTTGATCTCCCCATCCCACCCCCTCTTTTTGACTGTTTGACGGGGTGTGGGCATTGAGCTCTACAATGATCATGTTCCCCACAATTAAAGCATCCCTGTGTGTGTGTTTGTTCATTTGTGGTGGTATGCTGTGTTAGGAAAAGCCGAAAATGGAAAGGGGCGACCATTCGGTCCCCCCGAACGTATGGCTGAGTACCACGAGCCCCCCGGGAAGCCATTTTTTGGGCGGGAGGCGAGCCTCGGCTGGTATGCCCGAAGCGGCGTAGCCGGGGCGCGCTTTTTTCCCGCCCTGAAGTGGGCTGGCCTAGACACTGACGCGGCCGGCCACGCCCTAGGGGCAGGCAGGGGCGGGTTTACGCCCGCCCTGAAGACGGATAAAAGGAGCAACAAGCCAAGAACGCATCCTCTTGTTCCTGTGCTCTGAAGCTGCACCCCCTCGCTGCACGTGAGCTCGAGACGGAACGAAGAGCCAATTTTGAGTGTGGTAATCTTTCTTGTTTGTCTTACAGATACTCTGCTGGAGAATGCCTAAGAAAGTCGGAAAGCGAATGACTACCGACCAGATGCTGCGTGTTCTTATGAAGGAGGTGACCGACCTAAAGAAGCGAATGGCGGAGAAAGATGGAGAAGAGGGGCCGAAACGTCCGTTGGCTGGAGCAGCTCCGGGGGGAAAAGGCAAGAGGCCCAGAAGGGGAGCGGCTGGACGGGGCATCCCGGTTCCCTGTACCCCACTCCACGAGCCTACTCCGGTGCCGGCGGAGGGGAATCCGATTCCCGTGGTGGTCACCCCTGTGTCCGGGGAGGATATGCCGCCCGAGCTGGCAGCACAATTAGCAGCGTGGTTGGGTAAAAATAACGAGGGCGCCACGGCTGATGACGCACGGGTTTTGATGAGACAACTGCGTGAAACAAGGGAGGCGGCGAAGGCAGCATCGCCAGTTATCACGCCGGCCGCGGCAGGAGGAAAGCCACCTGGGATAGGCTCAGCCGCAGATACAGCTTCCGGTTCAGGTAAGCGGCCATTGCCGATTGCGAGGGATGAGTCTGCCCCGTCACGAAGGGAAAAGTTGGGTCAACATGTCCCTCTAGCTATTAAGGAGAAGATATGGGCAGATGAGTATGTAAACATCTTCTCGTTGCTTACCGATCATTATGAGATGGAATATGTTAAGAGCCAAAAGGAGCTCATGCATCCCGGTGTTTGGCGCGCAAAGATGGCCGCCTTCAAGGTAAATGAAAACATTGGCAATTGGGGCAAGGCGTGGGGGATTTTTACATCCATCCTGGGCGAACGTAGGCCCGAATTACTGTCTGAATTGCCGATTTACCAGTCACGGATCATGGGGTATTCTGTGTCACATGGGGGCAAGCAGTGGTTCTGTTACGATAATATTTTCAGAAAAGCGAAAGAACATGATAAAAACTTAACTTGGGATTGTTACGATTCTGTGTCATGGTCGAAAATGGCGGATACTGGTATGTTGAATTTGCCATTGGTAGGGAGTAGTGTGGGGGAGTCCTCCCGCCAATATTCTGGGACCCCCTTTCGATCAAGCGCGAGTAACGAATACCACTCCAGGCCGAACGGCACCACAGGTAAAAAGGGGAGTTGTTGGAATTTTAACAGGGGTAAATGTACGAGGCCCCAGGGGTCATGCAAATTTAGGCACGAATGTAGTGGGTGTGGGCAAGCGTCCCATCCTGAGTCCATGTGCAGAGCCAAAACGGGTGATAACGGGGGTAGAGGAGGCGCCAAACAGGTCTGAAATAGTCCGAGGGGCGCCTTTACCTACTCCGATTGATACCATGGCAATGATTCCTTGGCTCAGCGAATACCCGGATCACGCTTCCGCTGGGGTGTTGCGAAACGGGTTTTCATATGGTTTCCGCATCCCAGTGGGGGAGTTTCAGGGTTTAGCGAAATGTAAAAACCAAATATCAGTCTTGCAGCACACGACCGTGGTACAAGAGAAGATTGGGAAAGAGGTGGCTCGAGGTCGAGTCGCCGGTCCGTTTAACGTTCCACCGGTTGCTAACTTTGTTTGTTCCCCTTTAGGGGTGGTCCCCAAGAAGGACCCGGGTGAGTTTCGGCTGATACATAATTTGTCGGCCCCACGTGGTCTTTCCGTAAACGATGCGATAGACCCGGCAGTGTGTTCAGTCCGGTATGCATCTTTCGATGAGGCCGTAGCCATATTGAATCGCCTAGGGCCCGGTGCGCTGATGGCGAAATCTGATATCGAGTCAGCGTTCCGGTTGCTCCCGGTACATCCAGACGATCAGCGTCTTCTTGGTTTCATGTTTCAGGGACACTATTACATGGATAGATGTATGCCAATGGGGTGCTCTATATCTTGTTCCTATTTTGAGCAGTTCAGTTGTTTCCTGCAATGGGTCTTCACACGGAAGACGGGGTTTCATCAGGTTATGCATTATCTCGATGACTTTTTGTTTCTAGGGGCAGCCGGGGATCCGGAATGTGGTCAGGCCTTGAATGAATTTTGTGTCTTAATGAATCATTTTGGTGTGCCATTGGCACCCGGTAAGACGGTGGGTCCTTCGACTTGCCTCGAGTTTCTGGGGATCGAGCTCGACTCGGATGAGGGTTGTTTTCGTTTACCAAGAGAAAAAGTGCTCAGGTTCAGGGCATCCCTGGAGATGTGTATTAGTCAGTCTAAGGTTAAGTTGCAGCAATTACAACAATTGGTGGGACAGCTGAATTTTGCCCTGAGAGTAATACCGATGGCCCGCCCCTTTTCCCGCTCGATCGCTCAGGCCATGGTCGGCCTGAAGGAGGGTCACCATCGCACGAGGCTCTCGGCCGAGGTTCGCCAGGACATGCGCATATGGTTGGCATTTCTGGCGGATTTCAATGGTCGAGTTGTCTGGAACAAACCGGCGGTGTCCTCTGAGGAGCTGGGCCTGTGGACAGATTCGGCAGGGAGCATTGGTTTTGGCGCCATATTTGGCACACAATGGTCAGCTCAAAAATGGCCGTCATGGTGGCATGAGGGTGGGCTGACGAGTAACATTGCTTTTCTTGAACTGTTCCCCATTCTGGTGGCCCTGAAAACTTGGCCTGAGGGGTTTAGAGATCACTCTGTGGTATTCTGGTCTGATAACATGACCGTGGTTGAGTGTATCAATAGCCAGGCGGCACGATGCAAATGGATCCTGAGGCTGCTCAAAGAAATTGTCTTGTTATGTATGCAATTGAATGTCCTATTTAAGGCGAGACACGTGCCGGGGGTAATGAACCAAGCGGCTGATGCGCTTTCTCGTTTCCGTATGCAGGCCTTCTGGGGTTTTCTGCCCACAGCGGACCCGGTGGCGGCACCCTTTCCCGAAGCTCTCTGGTCTCTCGGTGCCCCGAACTACGAAACCTCGTGGGAGAGAGTTTAGCACCCAGGACAAGGAAGGCATATGAAGGGGCGTTCCGTTCCTATTTGGCCTTTTTGGGGACTGCTGGAGGGGAACTTTGGGGCCAGGAGGAGTGGGTGGTAAATTTTTTGCTGTCTTTACATCAGGCAGGCAAAACTGTGGCTACGGCCCAGAGGCATCGGGCAGCCATTTCCTTTGTGGCAAGGGCTTATGGGATCCAGGACCCGACAGCGTCTTTCGTTGTACAAAAAGCGCTACGTGGGTGGCAACGCCTTGAGGGTCGCAGAGTAGATGGAAGGCGCCCGATAGGTCTGGATAGGCTGGCCCTGTTATTATCTGTACTCCCTTCAACGTGTTCATCCCAGTATGAAACAGTGTTATTCCGAGCCGCTTTTGCGCTGGCATTCCATGGGGCTATGCGGGTAAGCGAACTAGTAGCGAGGAACAAGCGGGATGTGACGGGGGGACTGTGCCGAGAGCACGTTCAGGTCAGAAGGGAGACAATGTCCATCTCATTTGTCAGGTCCAAGACCGACCAGGGTGCGATGGGGGACTGCATAATCATACAAAGGATTCCCGGGTCCTCCATGTGCCCAGTAAGTTGCGTAGAGGATTATTTAGCGCAAAGGGTGGCATCATGGGGAGGGACCTTGTTGAGACACGCTGACACCACCCCACTGACGAGGTTTCAGTTTCAGCGGGTGCTTGCGATGTCAATTTCCGCTGCGGGCTTGAACCCCGGCGAGTTTGGGACCCATTCCTTTCGGATAGGGGCTGCTACAGAGGCTACAGCCAGGGGTCTGAATGTCGAACAAGTTAAACGTGTGGGGCGTTGGTCCTCGAACTGTTATAAAAGGTATGTGCGGTTGCACATGTTGTGAAGCTGTAATGATGTACTTACGCTTCTTGTCTTTGTTTGGTTTTCAGTTGCGCAAGCCTACGAGGCGGGGCGGACTGTGCAGTCGACCCAACACCGGGTCAGCGGTCAGACATCACCGGCTGTGAAAAAGGAGGTGTGGGTCGTGGGCCACTCATACGTGAGGCGGGCCGCGGACGTATTCAAAGCAGGTGACATGATTCACGTGGCTGGGGAATACGGGTACAGTGTGTCCTTCCACGGAAAGGGCGGGCTCTGTATTGACCAGTTTCAATCATTTTTTGAGGGTTTGTTAGGGCGGACGAGGTCACCGCCGGCTATAGTCATAGCACATCTTGGGGGCAACGATTTGGTGTCCACTGGTAGACGACTACTTCTTGAGGCAATGCTTTCCACTGTAAGTTGGTTAGCGAGAAGAGTTCCAGGGTGCACAATCGCATGGTCCCATTTGATCCCGCGAAAAGTGTGGCGGGGGGCTCTTTCAGTTTCTGCTCTGAATCATTCAGTAAGGAAGATTAATAATAAAGTGAGTCGATTGTTCCGTTCAAGTACACTGCATTCTATTTCGCATGGTTGTATTAAAGGGGACAGTATGTATTTGGGTGATGGTGTTCATTTGTCCCGGGTGGGGAACGAGTTACTCATAGGAGACCTGATAGCTTGGCTGGGGACGTTAAGACATGACCTTTAGGTAGGAGTGTGTGGGGGGTCCGGATAGCCGGTCAACTATCCGGCCTGTGGCGGTAAGGTCATGATCGGTGAGCACTAATTGGTAGATCCCTATGAGTGGGCGTCACCCATTACGGATGGGAGCGCTCGAGGGAGGTGGCCATTGGCCCCTCAACGGGTAGGCGGTCCCTTCTAAGGATGGGACGCCGAAAGGAAAGGAAAGGCGGTCAAGGCCCCTTCCTGGGTAGGAGGGGCTACAAGCCCCCTCCTGGGGAATTTCCCGGGGCCAGGATATCTGCGACGGCAGATGTGGTAAGTTGTGTGGGGTTTGGGAGGGGGTCTACGCTACCTTCTAGATACCTCACACGAGTCCTCGGACGACCTTTAAGTGGCGTCGAGTTTATTGGGGCCCCGTCAAGTCAAGGGAAATTGGTAGTTGCACTTGAGGTACACCTCTGTGCGGTCGCCCCTCACAAGTGAGGGGGATATTTCTGGTTTAGGGATCTTGACACCGGTTACGACCTTGCCGTTGGCCCTTAAACGTTAGGATGTACAATTTCAAAATGTCAAGTTAATGTTTTGTAGGATGATTAGTTCGGCTAGGAGAACCTTTGTATTAGAGAATATGTTAAGGTTAGCCAAACATCGCAATGTGGTAATGAAATTGTACATAATATGAAACTGTTATTTTAATGTTTTAATTTTGTTTCATATTTTAATAAATACGGCCGGGAGGGTCACTCCCTCCCGTCTTCCAAAAGTTCAGAACTGTTTCCGGTTTCCCATCCTTGGGGAGTGTGTTGAGAGGGGGTGGCGGGTATCTCGGCCATATGGAAAGGGGCGACCATTCGGTCCCCCCGAACGTATGGCTGAGTACCACGAGCCCCCCGGGAAGCCATTTTTTGGGCGGGAGGCGAGCCTCGGCTGGTATGCCCGAAGCGGCGTAGCCGGGGCGCGCTTTTTTCCCGCCCTGAAGTGGGCTGGCCTAGACACTGACGCGGCCGGCCACGCCCTAGGGGCAGGCAGGGGCGGGTTTACGCCCGCCCTGAAGACGGATAAAAGGAGCAACAAGCCAAGAACGCATCCTCTTGTTCCTGTGCTCTGAAGCTGCACCCCCTCGCTGCACGTGAGCTCGAGACGGAACGAAGAGCCAATTTTGACCCACCCACCGGCCCCTGAGGACAGCCAGTTGTTTTGAATAAAGCTTTGATGTGGTAGTTCTATTTCTTGCAGGTTGTGGTGATTGTCGTGTTATTTTGAGTATGCAATAAAGAATGGTCAGCTACAGTATGTTTTTCAAATAAAGTAATTCTGCACTAGTATTGATCAGTAATCACACGTGAAATGGTTATGGTTTTTGTAATTGAGTGATTTTAGTTAAATTGTCGTATTTATTTTTGGTCGGGCGGTAAGGTCATGATCGGTGAGCACTAATTGGTAGATCCCTATGAGTGGGCGTCACCCATTACGGATGGGAGCGCTCGAGGGAGGTGGCCATTGGCCCCTCAAGGGGTAGGCGGTCCCTTCTAAGGATGGGACGCCGAAAGGAAATGAAAGGCGGTCAAGGCCCCTTCCTGGGTAGGAGGGGCTACAGCCCCCTCCTGGGGAATTTCCCGGGGCCAGGATATCTGCGACGGCAGATGTGGTAAGTTGTGTGGGGTTTGGGAGGGGGTCTACGCTACCTTCTAGATACCTCACACGAGTCCTCGGACGACCTTTAAGTGGCGTCGAGTTTATTGGGGCCCCCGTCAAGTCAAGGGAAATTGGTAGTTGCACTTGAGGTACACCTCTGTGCGGTCGCCCCTCACAAGTGAGGGGGATATTTCTGGTTTAGGGATCTTGACACCGGTTACGACCTTGCCGTTGGCCCTTAAACGTTAGGATGTACAATTTCAAAATGTCAAGTTAATGTTTTGTAGGATGATTAGTTCGGCTAGGAGAACCTTTGTATTAGAGAATATGTTAAGGTTAGCCAAACATCGCAATGTGGTAATGAAATTGTACATAATATGAAACTGTTATTTTAATGTTTTAATTTTGTTTCATATTTTAATAAATACGGCCGGGAGGGTCACTCCCTCCCGTCTTCCAAAAGTTCAGAACTGTTTCCGGTTTCCCATCCTTGGGGAGTGTGTTGAGAGGGGGTGGCGGGTATCTCGGCCATATGACCTTTGTGGGCCCCCACGGCCTCTTCCTCTCCCCCTGCCTCTTCGTCCTCGGCCGCTATACTGGTTTGCCTGCTGAATCAAAACTTTTGTTTTTAACTCTTTTATTTTGTTATTTTTACTTTCCAAGTCCTTTTTCCCTAGCATCTCGTAATACTGGGCTAATTGCAAAATCTCTGTCAGAGGTTTGCATGACCAAGTTGGATTGTACTCTAGAATCCCTTTCTTGATTGTAGGTTTTAAATTATTTACAAAACAGGAGACAAGTGCGCTTTGTGTTGGCTCTTTTTCACTGTCTAAACTACTTGAAGCTTTGAATACTTTCTGTATTCTAGCGAAAAACGCAGAGACAGTTTCTTCAGTATCTTGTATATATCCATTTAGTTTTGCCAGTCAATTTGTTTTCTTGGTACCAGTGTATTTACTTTAGCCATTATTTTTGCTGGTAAGTCTTTAATATCATCTGATATATCCTCTCCTTGTTCCCTTTTTTCTGAAGTTATATCTTCCCATTTTATCTTTAAACATTCATCATCCTCTCTCCTTATTTTTCCCCAAATGTCTGGTGGCAAAATTATAGAGCACATTTGTTCTATGTCATCCAGGGTGAGAGTGCCAACTCTTAGTATTATTTTTGACTGTCTATACCATTCTTCTCTGTCTTGTCTAATATCTGGAAACTGAAGCGCAAATCTGTGTAACTCAACGTTAGACCATGGTGTGTGCACTTTAATAGTAGTGTGTCCAGGCTGACTTCCTGATACTTCTCTCAAAGGCATGGCGTGAGCAGGAGAAAGAATACAAGAATTTGTTAGTGTATTAGCTTCCTCCTCTTTACTTTTTTTAATTTTTGCACATTTGCGTTCTAGTAATAGTAGCGTGTCTAGCCATTCAGCTAATATCTGGACAGCATCCAATATTTCTGTGCTTGGTGCCCCTACATCGTCTATTACTGCTAATATTATGTTGACATGAGCACGGGACAAATTGTCAGGTTGGGGGTACACGCCTTGAGCAGGCCAATATTTCTCCCAATCTTTAAACCAGAAGAAACATTTTTTGTCTAAAATTTCCAAAGCGCTGCGTTGAAGTGCAGGCGTGAAATCAGTTGGGAAGCGGCTTTTTGCATTTTGCCATAGAGAAGTACAGTTTTTCATAACATCTGTTACCCACTCGTGTACCACTTTGTGTTCTTTTTCTGATATTTTTATCCGTAACCCTTTACTTCCTGTGTGAGAACCAGGCGTACCTTGTTGTGGTAAAGGTATTGTCTTACTAGTTTGTGGTGTAACTTGTTGTGTGTATACTGCTGACTGAGCTTGCATTGTTTGCGGACTGTATGGTGGTGGAGTTGTTAATAATGCCTCTATTACAGGATCTTCTGTATCTTCCTGTTCTAAGGGAGCATTAGGTAGAGTGGGGTAAACATCTGGTATTGGTTTGTGAACTGTGAAGCATTTGTCTATTTCCATTTCTTTTTCCCTACACCTTGTTACACATCTTTCTTGTCACTTCTCCCTATCATGTGCCATAACTTTTCCTTTCATTGTCCTAGGTTCCCCTGACCATCGATTAGCGGCATATGATCGCCATGCATGAAATGCATCCCATTGTAATAAACGTACTTTCTTCCCTTTCTTTTCACGTTCCCTTAAACAATCTTCTAAATAAAGCATTTTAGCTCTATCAAACGTGCCATATTCTGGCCATTGCAAATCAGGATTTTTCCTGGTATAATGAGTCCACTGATCTAGATGAACAGCTGTAGGGTACCCTTTTTTTCGTTCCACATACCATGCAGGTTTACGACGAGGAGGCGTCGTTTGAGTGAAATCTAAGGCTGCCCTACGCCCTTTGGCGGTACTTAGAAATAGTTTACTGAGCATTTTTTTTTATTATTTTTTTTTTTACTAGACAAACACAGTTGTACAACCTATTTTAACCATATGCATATATTTTTAGACGTATTTCAGAGCTGAATGCATGGGCATGCTCTGTTTGGAGGCAACCACCCTCGGTCCCCCCTGAGGCAACCACCCACGGCTCCTCTTCTGTCCTTGGGATCCTCATGATCTTTCACAGACTGGACAGCTTTCCTCAGGCACCTATCGTAAAGGCGCCCTCAGACCTCCCCTAGGGACCCCTAATGAATCCCAGTGTGTACCCTTTGAGGTATCAGAAAAACAACATTGAATTTATAAAATTGAGTTCAGTGCATTAAGCACTGCCTACCTGATCATCTGACCAGTAACGTCGTTGTATGTGTCCTTCTTGTTGTGGCAAAAATCACCTGATGGCTCGAAGGGAGCTGCTGGTGTCTGATGTCAAAGGCTTATCAACGGGAGCCTTTTCGTCTGGGCCTTGCAGGAAACCAGGTCCAATCATCAGCTGCGCAGCATACACCGAGACTGGAAGGCCCTCGAAGAGTCCTGAGACTGCAGTACTTTAACCCCTGCAGAGACCAACAGTCCCCAGCGAGTCCACGGCACCATCTGTTAAAGCACGTTTTTTTAAGGGTAAGTAAGATGGACACACACAAAGACTTCAAGAGTGGCTCTTTATTGCCAATGAACTGCAGTTGAGACAATTTGCCAGTAGGACTGCAAAGAGATCTAGTTGTACAGAAAGGAAATCAGTCCTTATATACATTTTACAGAACCTGGACACATTAATCATTAACAACAACATCATGGTGTGAGCATTTCACAAATATGTCCATGTGTACATTTACCTTATACATAACGCACTTGACCATGCTAATATTTAGCCAATCTCTTACGCTACTGCCTCCTGACCTAGAGCCTAAGTCTGTTATCCTGTTTTTGTCAAACATGCACTGTTTGAGGTAGTCAGCGGATGCTCGTGGTCTCTGCTTTCTACGCACAATTTCCACACACAATATTTGTCCTAAGCAAACACTTTACCCAAGCAGGGGCAGAGCAGACTGACACGTCCCAGTTCAGAGAGCCAGTTCTAGAAATTAACTCTCTGAACCGGCTTCTGTAAACAGGTGAAGGCCAGTGAACCATTACACATGTTTGAGTTACATCAGAAGGGACACGTACTCTTTCATTTGCTATCCATTTGGTTTTAGCTGAATTTCAGACAATTTAGTTTAACCATCTGTGCATCATGGAGCTGCCTTTCATTATGATTAGTGGGCTCATATTATTTGCAAGCAGGTGAAACACAGAAATTAATGTAAAACTACGGTTCACTTTAATGTATCCCTTCACCAAAGGGCTAATTAATTTTTCATCTTTCACAACAGCCAAAAAGCAAAACTACAAAAATGGGGACTTAGTAATTTTGAGGCAAATTTCCAAAATCACTCTGCGCGCGCTCTGCAGCTAGGCCCTAACTCCCCTTTGCCACCATGGATTTTCTTCAAACCACTTGTAATCAAAAGTATCCATACCCAGCATTGCTCCAAGACCCCAAAACTCACCCACAAATACCAGTAAGCCCCCCAAACAGGCCCCCGAAAACGCTAAAGTGAGCGAAATGTCATAAAATGCAAAAACTTTTTCCTCATGGATTTTCTCCAAACCACTTTTATCCGGTATTAGACCTTCCCAGCAATGGCCCCAGACCGGCCAACCCAGGTGGAAACAAGTAGAAGACCCCCAAACAGCCAACAAGCAAAACTACAAAAACGGGGACTTTGAAATTTTCAGGCAAATTTCCGAAATCACTCCGCGCGCGCTCTGCAGCTAGGCCCTAACTCCCCTTTGCCACCATGTATTTGCTTCAAACCTCTTGCAATCAAAAGTATTCATACCCAGCAGTGCTCCCAGACCCCAAAACCCACCCCCAAACACCAGGAACCCCCCCAAACAGGCCCCCGAAAACATGATAGTGAGCAAAAATTGCAAAAACTTTTTCAACTCTGATTTTCTCTAAACCACTTTTATCTGGTATTAGACCTTCCCATCAATGGCCCCAGACCCGCCAACCCAGGCGGAAACAAGTAGAAGACCCCCAAACAGCCAAAAAGCAAAACTACAAAAATGGAGACAGTAATTTTCAGGCAAATTTCCAACATCACTCCGCGCTCGCTCTGCAGCTAGGCCCTAACTCCCCTTTGCCACCATGGATTTTCCTAAAACCACTTGCAATCAAAAGTATCCATACCCAGCGTTGCTCCAAGACCCCAAAACCCACCCACAAACACCAGGAAGCCCCCCAAACAGGCCCCCGAAAACGCTAAAGTGAGAGAAATGTCAGAAAATGCAAAAACTTTTTCCACATGGATTTTCTCCAAACCACTTTTATCTGGTATTAGACCTTCCCAGCAATGCCCCAAGACCCGCCAACCCACCCGCAAAAAAGCACAACACCCCCAAACAGGCAAAAAGCAAAAATGGAAAATCTCATAATTACAATATTTTTCGGCCTTCTTTCAATTCTGTCCAAACGCGCTGTTCAGCTAGGTAATAACTCCACTTTTCCACCATGGATGTTCTGGAAAACAAATGCAATCAACATTAGACTGTGCCAGCAGTGCTCCCAGATCCCAAAACCCACCCACAAACACCCGGAACCCCCCAAACAGCACCTCAAAGACAAGCAAGTCAGCAAAAACGCAAACAAAATTTCACCACCGATTTTGTCCAAACCACTTTTATCCGGTATTAGACCTTCCCAGCAATGGCCCCAGACCCACCAACCCAGGCGGAAACAAGTAGAATACCCCCAAACTGCCAAAAAGCAAAACTACAAAAATGGGGACTTAGTAATTTTCAGGCACATTTCCAACATCACTCCGCACGCGCTCTGCAGCTAGGCCCTAACTCCCCTTTTCCACCATGGATTTGCTTCAAACCTCTTGCAATCAAAAGTATCCATACCCAGCTGTGCTCCCAGACCCCAAAACCCACCCTCAAACACCCAGAACCCCCCCAAACAGCTCCTCGATGACAAGCAAGTCAGCAAAAATAATTCACCTCAGATTTTGTCCAAACCACTTTGATCCGGTATTAGACATTCCCAGCAATGGCCCCAGACCCCTGCAGCCACCCGCAAAAAAGCAGAACACCCCCAAACTGGCAAAAAGCAAAAATGGGCCTACTACCTGGAATTCTGTCCAAACGCGCTGTGCAGCTAGGCCCCAAATCCCCTTTTCCACCATGGATTTCCTGAAAAACAAATGCAATCCACATTAGACTGTGCCAGCAGTGCTCCCAGGCCCCAAAACCCACCCACAACAACCTAAAAGCACACCAAACAGCACCCCAAAGACAGGCAACTGAAAGCGCAAAATCTTTTTCTGCCCCGATTTTCTCCAAACCACTTTTATCCGGTATTAGACCTTCCCAGCAATGGCCCCAGAGCCTTCAACTCACCCGCAAAGAAGTAGAACACCCCCACAAGTGCAAAGTCTTTCTTCATTGGGCGTAATCCAGCCATCTGCTTTGAGGGAAATAGGAGTCTGGAGGAGGAGGATAGAGGAGCATGTTCTTGTGAACTTTTGAACTTGAGGAATGCAGACTGCGGCACCTTCAAATCAATAAGCAAATACGTGAAGACAGTTCTGCTGATGGGCTTGTTTTTGTGATTAGGTGATTAAAGTTTTTTTTTATAAAGATTTTGCAAAACAAAGAAAGACAGACACACAGGAATAAAAGTGAATAAAGACGAAAAGTTATTGATTCATTGGCTCATTTTCAGGGCTCAGTGTCAGGGAAGAAGAGTTCGTCCTCATACTCTGCAAATTCAGGCGGGAGTAGGTCACCTAACAGAGAAGAACTTCCCTCATCTAAGTTGGTGTCCTCCTCGTCGTCTTCCTGCGTGTATTCTCGTATTTTGTAATCTGGTGGTATGAGGTGCAGATTCATCTTGATCATTGTTAACCTCTCCACATTTTTGGGTGAGAGGCGGGTCCTTCTGCAAGTTACAATGTCACCAGCAGCACTGAAAACACGTTCAGAAGACACGCTTGCAAGTGGGCAAGACAAGTAATTTATAGCCAGGTTGGAGATCTCTGTCCACAATTCTTTTTTCCCATGCCAATATGCCAATGGGTCATCATGAACATAGACCTCTGTTGAGTTATTCAGATAGTCCTGCACCATCGACTCAAGGTTCTCCACGGTTCCTCCACTTTGCTTACTTTTTGCTGGGACCTTTTGAGAAGCAAACCCAAGCTGAGTTAGCCAATCCTCTTCTTCACACAATGTTACTGGGTTGTCTGGTGCAGATGATCCGGTTGCTGGTGTCTTTAACGGCTGAGAGGGAAAATCACTCACTTCTGCCACAGCCACAGATGCAGAAGTGGATTCTTTTGACTCCGGATGGCCTGCTGATGCTGATGTACTGCCTTTTCCTTCAATTTCCTGCCGTTCTCTTTCAAACCGAGTGGCTGACACAGCTAGCCAACGTTTGTACTTTGTAACTTCTGCGTCATCAAAAGGAAAGAATACTCTGCCTGCCAGTGCCTTTTTGTACCGTGGATCCAGAATAGTAGCACAAATGTAATGCTGTTCTGTGTGGATCTTTTGAAGACGTTCATCGCAAACTAGGCGCTCTAATAATTTCTCAGCCAAATCAAAAGCTTCTTGCTTTTTTTCATCTTTTTGAAACGTAGAAGACATCGCCTTCAGTTGGTGCTCTAGCATGCATAACAATGGGATAGCTTTTCCCAAATTACAGTCCTCCCTGCTGACTGCACGCGTGAAGACCTCAAAAGGACGAAGCATGTCTGTCAGGCTTTGAACTAGCTTCCATTGCTCCACATGTATCCTCAGGTCCTTCATAGCTGCTCCCTGTGTAAAGAAATACTGATCGACTACCGCACACTGCTCAAACAGACGCTCAAGCATGTAGAAGGTTGAGTTCCAACGTGTTGCCACCTCCTGGATGAGCGCTTTCACTGGCAGTTTACGTTCATGTAGCAGGCCCCTCAGATGCTTCCGGGCCTTAAAAGAATGGTTGAAATGTGTGAACATTCTTCAGAAGGTGGTCAGTAACTCGCACACTGGACTTTCTTCACTCAAGAATTTTTTTACAACCAAGTTTATACAGTGCGCCAAACACGGCACTCTGAAATAGTTACCGATATCCATGGCCTTAACTACATTGGCGCCATTATCCGTGGAAACATAACCAATCTTGCGTTTTATTGGGGACAGCCATTGAAAGACCTTTGTGTTAAACTCCTGCAAAATGTTTTCTCCTGTATGACTTTTTTCCATGCCAAACATGGCTAGTGTTGCATGTTTCCGAGCAGCTTTAAAAACGTTGTCCGGGTCAACACCTGCCCTTAGCTTTGCTGTAAACCCTGAAAAAGAGACCCAGTGTGCAGTGATGCACATGTAATCAACGCCTTGGCAACTGGTCCACATTTCTGTTGTCAGATGTATAGTGTGAACAGCACTCTTCTGCAAAGCTGCCCCAAACACCTCCAGCACATCTTCATGTAGTGCTGGAACCGCAACTCTGGCAAAATAGAACCGGCTAGGAACCTTCCATTTAGGGCAGAGTGTTGCCACTAATTCAAGAAAACTAACCCCTTCCACAAAAGAAAAAGGGAGAAGGTCCACGCTAGCATTTTAGCCAGCTTAGTGTTATACAGACGCGTCATTGGGTGGTTGCGCTCAAATGGCGCATCTGAAAACAACATTCTTCTAATGGTGGGCTGGACCATTTTACGGGATGATGATGATGATGATGATGACTTCTTCGACCCAGTTACGCTCGGTGATGATAAACTTTTTCGCATTGGTGTCTCACTCTCTCCCACACTCTTAGTGCGGCTCATATATCTTGCAGGGGGTGTGCTGCTGACAGGGGTACTGGGTGTAATTGAAGAAATGTTTGACGCTTCTTACTCCTCGTCATCATCAGATGAAACTTTAACGGATACAGTTTGTTGACTTGCACTTCGGGCTTCCTTGATCTCCTTTAGGTGCGCATGCCATTTGACAGTGTGCTGACTCTTAAGATGACCTCTCTGGCCTCCGGTACCATAGTTGGTACCAAGCTTACCACGACTAACTCCAAGCTTACAAATGGTACAAATGGCTATATTTTCCCTTGTTGTGCTAACACTAAAGAAGTCCCAAACTGCGGACCTCAAATGTCTGTGGGGGGCGGAGGAGGCGATACTGGTCATGCTAATGCCAGATGAAGTGGAGGATGTGTGTTGCCGAACTTTACTACGTTGTGCACTTGCAGCACCACTAATTGAGGAAATGGAGGTCGAGGTGGATGGAGGTCCCTTCTGGCGAGAAAATATGAAAGCGGTAGGTGGTGGTGTACTATTTAACTGCATTGGGGTTGGTCCCATTGCCTGGTCGACAACATCACGCTCAGCAGCTTTTCAGGCTCAGGTCAAAATGATTGTTTGCTGCATGCCCGTTAGGGCTGCAGTGACGTTTATGATGACTGCGTCATCGTCGTGAGAGTCTTCATCAGCAGTAGTATACGCCACTTCTTGTTCAGAGTCATCCTCACACTCCATAAGTACGAGAGTTTCGGGGACCTTCCTTTTACACTTAGCTACCTTTGTCAGATCATGGTGTGCCTCACTCTCAGACGGCAGTGGTGGTTCCCAATTTGGATCCATATCATCAGAAGGAAGGGGGCTTGAAGAAGATGTAGACACCATCCTTTGATCTTTTCCTTGCTAGGGATCTGGAAGACAATGAATGATCAGGAGGAGTGGCTTCCTCAAATGATACCTCGGCTTGAATGTCGATTTCCTGATGTGCCCCTACTTCTGGAGGAACAACTATTGTGGGCACTTGTGCCTCTCCATGCACCTCTGCTTGCGCATCTCCTTGCGCTGCCTCTCCTTCCACATGTACTTGGGCTTGTACTTGAACATGTGGTTGTTGTTGCGGCTGTGGTTGTTGAACACTCGTCAGATGAGTTTCAACAACCTGTGTTGATTTAGGGATGCTGCTACTTTCTTGCGATGAGCCAACATCACTGGTCGATGGTGATTGAACAACTATACTGGCTGCCTTTAAAGCACTCAAGGGCTTGGACTTAAGTTGGCGTGGTGGTGGTGGCACTGAGCCCAATGGAACGGGGGTGCTGCTCCCAGCTTGGTCCCCAGCAGACCCCGCTGCTGCTGCAGGCATACTTTTTTTCCCAAAAAATGTGGCGGGCGGCACACCAGTCTCCTTGGTAAGTGGCGCCACTTGCTTCTTCTGCTCCTTACTGGCAACTTTCTTGCTAGAGGAGCTATGGGGAACTTGTTTTGGGGCCATCTTCTTCAGATGTCAGAACAGCAGCCCGCAGTTGCACGAGTTGCAGAGTTGTCTTGTCTGTGGCCACACGTGACGTCGCGTGATGTTATGCTGCACACACCGCTGCAGGACTTCTTCCTGGCACTGGTGGTTCTCTTGTGCACCTAAAAGCAATGGAAGACAGAGGAACATCAGTTATACACCCCAAAAAGTCGAAAAACACACAAAAATCTGCACAATCCCATGCCATCCATGCCCTCAATGATGTTTAAATTCAAGACACCCCACAGAAAGACTAGGCCCATGCACCACGTACTACCCCTGGGCATAATGGATGAAAGCTAGGCAAAATGGGTGCAGGCCTGAGAACACTGCCTGCCTTCAAAATGGCCCCTTGCCCCCCAGCACATGGCCAGGCCCTGCCTGTACCAGCACTCAAAATGGCCCCCACCCACATGGCCAGTCCCCATCAACACCCCAAAAAATCGAAAAACACACAAAAATCACCACAATCCAATGCCATCCATGCCCTCCATGATGTTTACATTAAAGAGACCCCACAGAAAGACTCAGTCCATGCACCACTGGGTACCCCTGGGCAAAAGGCCCCAACAGCAGCCACAAAAATCAAAAACACACAAAAATCAGCACAATCCTATGCCATCCATGCCCTCAATGATGTTTAAATTCAAGACACCCCACAGAAAGACTAGGCCCATGTACCACTCACTACCCCAGGCATAATGGATGAAAGCTAGGCAAAATGGGTGCAGGCCTGAGAACACTGCCTGCCTTCAAAATGGCCCCTTGCCCCCCAGCACATGGCCAGGCCCTGCCTGTACCAGCACTCAAAATGGCCCCCACCCACATGGACAGGCCCCATCAACACCCCAAAAAATCGAAAAATACACAAAAATCACCACAATCCAATGCCCTCCAAGATGTTTACATTAAAGAGACCCCATAGAAAGACTCAGTCCATGCACCACTGGGTACCCCTGGGCAAAAGGCCCCAACAACAGCCCAAAAATCGAAAAACACACAAAAATCACCACAATCCAATGCCATCCATGCCCTCAATCATGTTCAGATTCAATACACCCCACAGAAAGACTAGGCCCATGCACCACTGAGTACCCCTGGGCATAATGGATGAAAGCATGGCAGACTGGGTGCAGGCCTATGGCACAACAAAGCACACTACCTGGCTTCAAAATGGCCCCTAGACCCCCACCACATGGCCAGGCACTGCCTGTACCAGTCCTCAAAATGGCCCCCACCCACATGGACAGGCCCCATCACACCCCAAAAAGTAGAAAAACACACAAAAATCACCACAATCCAATGCCATCCATGCTCTCCATGATGTTTACATTAAAGAGACCCCACCGAAAGACTCAGTCCATGCACCACTGAGTACCCCTGGGCACAAGGCCCCAACAACAGCCCAAAAATCGAAAAACACACACAAATCACCACGATCCAATGCCATCCATGCCCTCCATGATGTTTACATTAAAGAGACCCCACAGAAAGACTCAGTCCATCCACCACTGAGTACCCCTGGGCAAAAGGCCCCAACAACAGCCCAAAAATCAAAAAACACACAAAAATCACCACAATCCAATGCCATCCATGCCCTCCATGATGTTTACATTAAAGAGACCCCACAGAAAGACTCAGTCCATGCACCACTGAGTACCACTGGGCACAAGACCCCAACAACAGCCCAAAAATCGAAAAACACACAAGAATCACCACAATCCAATGCCATCCATGCCCTCCATGATGTTTACATTAAAGAGACCCCACAGAAAGACTCAGTCCATCCACCACTGAGTACCCCTGGGCAAAAGGCCCCAACAACAGCCCAAAAATCGAAAAACACACAAAAATCACCACAATCCATTGCCATCCATGCCCTCCATGATGTTTACATTAAAGAGACCCCACAGAAAGACTCAGTCCATGCACCACTGAGTACCCCTGCGCAAAAGGCCCCAACAACAGCCCACAAATCAAAAATTCCAAAATTGTATTTGCAGCAACTGTAATGCACCAAACAAACTTAGTTGTGAAATTTCTAATCCAAAAGTGATCCAAAGAAAGTCAAAAAGGCCTCAAATCCAAATATCCAGCAGCATCCATAAAAAGTAATCCTTCCAGGTCAAGATCCAAATGAAAGTGACCAGCCCATGAAGAAAGCACTGGGAGGAGCCTGCTGGACAGGAACAGGAAGTTGAAGACTGTGGGGCACTTCCTTCCTCCCCCCCCCCCCAAATTGACTCCTTGCAAAAATAAGTGCATGCAAATGTCAACCTGAGGAGTTCTTCTGATAAAAATCATCATTTTCAGAAGGTTTATGCTGCTTGCTGGTTGATTTCTTGTGCACAATTGCAAATTTTGCAACTTCGCTAGTGCAAGATTGTTGCTGCCCGCCGCATCTACGTGTTCGTAATTGCAAACTCTTGCGATGCATGCTGTGCAAGTTGGCAAGCGGCGATGACATAATCGCGGTCGCCAAACTCCCACGGGATCCCGCAGCAAGATCCAAAATGGCGCTTCACACGCAAAATATGGATAAAAACAACTCTGCAAAGGCTGAATGACGGTAAGCGAACGCCACGCGCCGCAATATTGTATCACCAAGCAAAAAAATCTGCTGCGTGCGAATTTGCGAATTTTCAGCAAATTCGCGAGAGTTCACGGATAGCGAATTTGCTGAAAATCCGCAAATTCCGCGAGCGGAACGGATTTTACGCCCATGCTTAATGCAGATGTTGGCTATGAGGGTGTGGTCCGTGCTCTGGGTGATGTAGGATCCAGACTGTGTTGGTTCTATGATGTTTTTGTCCTTGAGGTTGAGGGTCAGCTGTCTGTTGATGATCTTCAACATAACTTGTTCTGGGAAGGGGAGCAGGGAGATGTGTAGGAATTTCAAGATGTATTTGTGGTCCACCTTAGGTTGATTCAGTAAGACAGTGTACACACCATTGACAAAACTCCCTGTGAAGGTTGTTGTCTTAAAGGAGAAGTAGGATATTGTTACGGAGAAGGGGTGAGATGTCTTATCTGGCTTGAAATGAAATGTGGATATGCCATAGGTCAGATGGGGATCCAGAGTGAATGTAGTCCTTGCTCATTATGGTGTATTCAGTGCGGACTTTGTAGCAGGCAATAAGGTGAATTTTGTGTGTGTTTGTCGCGGGGGGTGGTGTTGGTTGTGGATGTGGGGCTAGTGGAGTGGAAGCTTTTGTGGATGTCGTTGATCTTACCGTGAGCGGAGTTGGCCAATGAGTCACACAGGTCTTGTGATGGTGGAATGTGTTTGGCGCTATATTTTGCTTTACAGAGTTGATAAGCGATGTTGATGTGCTATTTGGTGGTGTGTGCGTTGCTGTCTAGCCAGTCCTTGATGGGTGTCCTGTTGTCGGCCATGAAGTGTTGGTGGTGTATGCGGGGGGCACTCTGGTGTACGTTGTAGCTTTCTGGTGATTGTTTGCAGAGCGTGCTCCTCTGCAGCTTACTAGAGGTGGACTTGGAGGTCCGGGGATCTTTGGTAAACCATGTGGCAATGTGGTTGTTGTGTTAGGTGGCGGAGGACGTGATTGGGATGAAGGTGTCTGCGCAGTCGGTGATCCACTGTTTGAGGAAGATGGCAGCAGTGTGGGGGTTGGTGGTGTAGGCTTGTGGGCCCAGGGTGAGGGTGGCTGTCAGTTAGTCCTTGTTGAGCTTGCACCAGCAGCTGCGTGGCATGGTCTGTGTGTCAGGGGATTGTGTTTGTTTTCCTGAAGGTGTAGTATAGGCTTGTGTGGTCTCTCCAGTGTTGTGAGGTGTTGGTGTTGGATGAGATGTGTGGAGTTTCTGCAAACATGGGGTCCTGTGTGTGTCTAGCATTGTGGGTGTGGGTTGTCACTTGTTGTTGTAATCCAAGGTTTGCAAGGTTGTCCATCATGGCGGTGGAGTTTATGTCATAGTTGTAATTACGGTGAAAGTAAATTTCCCCAAACAGGATGTAGTACGTGTAGGCGAGGCTATGCGTGCTGATGAGGTGAGTGATGGAGTTGGTGAATAGTGTTGGGACTCCAGGTGGTCTTTAAATGAGTGTTCCTCAGAGGGTGGTGTTTGTGTGGATCTGGAAATGCATGTTTCAGGCAATTTTGAGGGTGTCATTGTTGTTGGTAGTGACTCTGGGAGTGTTAATGTGGATGATGGCAATTCCTCCTACCACTCTGTCGGTGTGGTGTTAGCGGGATTTGTAATTTCCTTCAGGTATGTCTATGGTAATGTCTGTTGGCAAGGTAGTGTTCAGCCTGGTTACCGTCCACAACACCAGCCAGCCCTACTACAGCAGCTACCTCTACACAGGAACAAGAACGTGACTTACGGAGTACTTGTGGAAATCCAGGGTGCATGCACACACCTCATCCTCAACATCCCCTGCTGCTGCCACATGACCATCCGCCTGAGATACCTGCAATGGACCCAGAGTCAAATGCAGGTTCACCTTCACAAACATCAGCCACACTCAGTCGGCATTCCACAGACCCAGGCTAAATATACTAAATATATGATATGGACATCTAACATCTAACACCCTATTGGCCACAGTCCCTGTTGGCACCCTCGTCCAGGCCATCAATCTTCACATCCACAGTACAACAGCATGTGGCTGCTAGTTCTCATACCTCATGACACAGATCCTGGTGCTCCCTTCGTGGACAACGAGCATATTTGCCATGCTTTTGACACCTCACACACTCTTGTATGACTGTCTGTCACTGCAGTATTTCAAGCAAACCCCATCTTCTAGAATTAGTAACCATCACAGGTGAGTATTGCTAGCCATGTATGTAATTTAGGCTATCTTGTGACCTATGTGATTCCAATGCCGGACTACAATCCCTGTGTGTAGATGGCTAGAGTTTGCAGGACACTGTGGCATTTGAAGACATTTCACATCACAAATGTATTAGAATTTGGGTACATACAAATCCATCAATGCTTTTAGTGCAAGTTAGATTTATTTTTTACTCTTGTGCTTGTAATGTGAATAGGTGCTGTACAAGAAGGGGGGAAACCAAAGTTCACAGCGGGAGATGTGATGCCTTACAGTATGAGGCAACAGAGTCCTTGCCACAGTGCTTGGCATCATTGGGCACACTGCGACCAGCAAGTCTATGTGGGAGAGTCTGAAAGTCAATAGGGTGATGCTGTTGCCCACGAAGGCAAGATGCCAGACCAGGTGACCTGGGAGTTGTTCATGGCCCTATGCCTCTGAACGTCTTGACCGTGGACGACCCACCTTCCTTGGGGGACCCTCAAGTGCAGGCCTTGACGATGCATGGGATTCTCCGTCTGACAATTCTGCCTCCTCCTCCCTCCCTGTGCCTGTTGTTGGTCTTTGCCTAGATGTTTCTGGCCTCATGACACAGGGAGTGTGCTGCATGTTGACAGCGATCAGACGGAGCGATTGGTTAATTTCCCGATGCACCGTCATGAGCTCATCCAGTCTTGCCTCCATCCGTCCCTGGTGTCGTTCTTGACTGGCATGTAGCTGGGCCTGCTGATCTGTCATTTTGTTGAGGGCCTCCACTACCAGGCTGAACTCCCTGGTGTCCCGCCGGTATTCATCCATGATGTCTCGGAGTTCAGACATACCGGGCCCTGCAGCTGGCTGGTCAGGTTCTCGCCTCCGCCTTGCGCCACTCCCACCACCCCTGCCCACACAAGCCGGGCCGACGTTTGTGGGCACATCATGTCGACGGGACACATGAGTGCTGGCAGTGGAGGTGTCGTCTGCCACCTCATGGGTACCCGGCGAACGATGTCCCTCATTGTCAGACAGGCTCTGTTGTGTATTATGGGCAGGGCTCCGAGCTGTCTGCTGGGATGTGGCGGGAATGGGTGTGGTGGTTGGCACAGATGTATCTGGTCCAGCTGCTGCAGGGATTTGGGATCCAGAGGGGCCTGGTTGGTTGGGGTCATCCACAGTGTGTTGAGAGGCTTCGGTTATGGTGGGGTCACTGCCGTGCTGAGCTGGGGACTCGGATCCTTCTCCCCCCTGGTTGGGGGTAGTTTCCACACGTTCCCCTGTGGGTGTGAGAGAGAAACACTGTTAAAGCACTATCATGCAACATCCAAATGTGATATACATAGTTGTTATAAATGTTCCCCCGACTTTGTATTTTAGAAATTGTTCACTTGTGTATGTGTATGTTGTGGGATGAGATTGACATGTGATCCGGGGTGCTTGACATGTTGGGTACTGTTTTCGATGGATGTCACAGCCATTGCTGTGGCTTGTGTGGCCAGCACAACACAGTTCCAGATGTGCTCTGTGTGGCCCAATCTGCACAATGCAGTCTGAACAATTATTGCTGGGTCAAGCATGCACAGGCTTTTTAATGATGCACGTTTCTGATTGTGACTCAGAGGAAAATAGCTGTTTTCATCCAGCTACTTTAGAGTGGGTTTGCTGGGCCAAGACAGCCACCCCCTGCCAACCCCCCAGGAGCAGTACACCCTCTTCAGGCACAGGGCTTTAGGACGTGGCACTTCTCTAAGATGCATTACCTTGTCAATACCCATGTCCATGGTGCTAATTGAGTGCATCCACAGCATGACCAAGCTGCGGCAAAAGCACTGTGTGAGAGGCATTGTGGACTTGTGATTCTGCACTGTGCTATATTTGTTAGCATACGTCATCAGATCTGTATTTGAGAGGTTTTGTTACATGACGATTGTGACAGTGGTGCACTCCATTGTCTGTCCCCAGGGGCTCAGTTTCTGTAAGGGGTGTGTGTGACAGGCCATGGTAGTAGTTTGAGTGTGATTGCCAAGTGGGCGGCCTTCGTGGTGTGTCTGTCCACCCATGGAGCATGCTTCCATGATAGTGGTTGTGAGTTCCTGTGCAAGATATCTGCACTTGTCCTGGTGTTACTGTTTGCACTGGTCACAGGAGGCCCATGTGCTGCCTACACCAGGGCCCAGTGTCAACTATCTTGTCAGTACTTTCACACTCCCTGTGCATTGAGCATGGTGCATGGGTGTGTACCTGGCCCATATGGGTTGAGTGCTTCCCCCACCATACACCTTGCACCCTCTCACCCTCCCCTTGCAGCCTTCTGCAAATCCCCTTGCACCCCCCCAATACTGTTGGGCACTGCTGGGAGTCATGGCCACAACCCCCCCACACCCCAACCACACCCCCACACCCACCCTACTATTGGGCACTGCTGGGAGTCATGGACACCCCCCCACACCTCCCTACTGTTGGGCACTGCTGGGAGTCGTGGCCACAACCCCCCCACACCCCCCAACACACCCCCCACCCCCCCTACTGTTGGGCACTGCTGGGAGTCATAGCCACCCCCAACACACCCCCCTACTGTTGGGCACTGCTGGAAGTCATGGCCACACCCCCCACACGCCAACACACACCCCCACCCCCCCTACTGTTGGGCACTGCTGGGAGTCATGGCCACCCCCCACACCCCCCAACACACACCCCCACACCCCCCCTACTGTTGGGCACTGCTGGGAGTCATGGCCACCCCCCCAACACACACCCCCACACCCCCCCCCTACGGTTGGGCACTGCTGGGAGTCGTAGCCACCCCCCCACACACCCCAACACACCCCCTACTGTTGGGCACTGCTGGGAGTCATGGCCAAACACCCCACACCCCAACACACACCCCCACCCCCCCTACTGTTGGGCACTGCTGGGAGTCATGGCCACCCCCCAACACACACCCCACACCCCCCCTACTGTTGGGCACCGCTGGGAGTCAACCCATATTACATGAGTTGTTTGTATACTCACCAGGCTCCACAGCTCCTTCAATTCCGTGAACTCCCACCGGTGGCATTGTTAATGCGTCTGGCAGTTAGGGTCATTTATCGTGTCCGGGGTACGTGTTTGCTTGATTGTGGGGTGTGCGCCTCGTATTTGTTAATGCGTCTGGCAGTTAGGGTCGTTTATCGTGTCCGGGGTATGTATACGCTTGATTGTGGGGTGTGCGCCTCGTATTTGTTAATGCGTCTGGCAGTTAGGGTCGTTTATCGTGTCCGGGGTACGTGTACGCTTGATTGTGGGGTGTGCGATTCGTATTTGTTGGTGCGGCTCGCTCATATGCGATGTTTTCCGTACAAATCGTAATTCATGTGGGACAACGTTTGCCCGTACAAATCGTGTACTTCCTCCCTGGTCAGGATCGTACTTGTTAGTTCGTACAGCATGTTTACAAATCGTACGGTTGGAGTTCCGGCGACATTTCGTACGGGTCTTCGCTTGTGATTGGTATGGGTCGTTGATTTTTATACGTATTTTTGGAAATCGGATCGTACTTCGCTATTCGGACGGTGTTTTCTAAATCGTACGGAAACGGCTACGAATACGAATCGTAGGACGGATTTTTCTCCCGAATCAGAATCGGCCCCTAATTGTGTGAGTTTCATAGAATATTTCTCTAGAACTGGCGAGGTGTGGGGGTGACCACCTGTAGTCACACTTACATCAAGGTTGGTGTACCATCTTGGAGAGTTTCCACGTCCTCATCATGTAGGTCCTTATGTATACACAATTAAAATATACTTCTCATCTTCCCTACTCCTCTGTGTGTTAAAGAGAAAGAAACCCTATGGACTGTGTTTTGGTACTATATGAACTTTGAGAATCTATCAATCTGCTGTAGAGTAAAATCCTGATGAAATTGGTTATTGATGTCTAATGGCGTCTATAGGTTTCAATTAGTTTTCTTTTTTTTACTTCAATTTTGTTGAGCTCCATATGGATTATAAGCGGTAGAACATCCTCCATTCATTCTGCTGGACCTTATGTTGACCACTGTCTGAAAACGAATATTCTGTAAAAGCATCCAACACCTGCCATTGGCAACTGCTCAACTGGAAATAGCATGTATGAATGAGAAATACATGCTGATATTTTTATTCATATTGGCTTGGAAAATTACAATCTATACTTTAGGATTTAATCCCACAAGAAATGAGATGCAACCATTATAAGAGAAGGCAATGCAGTGTACATGTTGGGATGAAAGCAGTACATACATTCTATAAAAGGAATATGTTGGATATGTTTATCAGAATGCGAAGAAAACACCCTGGGAAAGATTAACAAAGAAGTACATTTCCATTTCAACCATGTCCAAATTGTGCACAGCACAAAATTAGCATAGAAATGTACGTGAATCACAGAATTTGACATTTTACTCACAACTGTCCTTGATACCACAGGCTGGTGAGTACCCAAAATTTAAAATATTTTTAAGAAGTTATTTGACAATTTATTGACAAATATTTTTATGCTGTGAATGGAGGAGGGGAGTACATTTTTGTAAGGTTCTTTCATTTTTTTGACTGAATTGCTGGTATTTTTGGTACAAATTGAGAGTGCTTTCTGGAATGCCTGAGCATAAAGCAAGGGAAGTGCTGAAAATTAAGTGAAGTGACAGATGGTGAGCTTTATAGTAAAATGGGCTAATGTAGACACCAAATACTACTGAATCACTTTATGAAGAAGTCTGTCTACCGCTTGGAAAACGGAATGCTTCTTCAATTTGAAGAAAACCATAGGAAACTGTAGAAGGGTGCAGAGACACAATATTGAATAAAAAATATTGAGTTGCACAAATATCAAGTTGTAAATATCGTGGGTCAGAAATATCGTCAGCAAAAATATCGACTGAAAGTAAGGGATATACATTTAAAAAATATTGAAGTTTTTAATATCGTTTGCAAAAATATAGTTGTTAAAATATTGTTTGTTTATTAATGTTATGTATTTTAGTATATATTTTATATGTATGTGTTGTTTTTTTGTAAAAGAATTGGTTGCATTTTTAATATATGTGTTACATTTTTAGTAGGTATTTTTTTATTTTATTTGAATTTTGCATTTTTAGTTCTCTAGCATGTTGTGGGTTTATAGGGAAATAGGGTGGGAAGTAATTTTAATTATATTACATGTTTTGAATATTTTCATTTATTAATATTTGTTTAAATGAGATGTTATAGTATTAAATGTGTAAAATAATGTATTATTAATTAATAATTGGTTGTTGATTTAAATTAATTGGTAATTAATTATGGTAATTTTGTAATACATTTTAGGTGTGTGTTGTGGTTTTTATAGGTGTTAAGGGTGGGAAGGTATTTTTAATTGATGACTTATTAATTGGATGTTAATTCATTTTAATGAATTAGTAATTAATTATGGTGTGTGTAATTCATTTTAGGTGTGTGTTGTGGTGTTAAGGGTGGGAAGTAATTTATTTTTGATGAATACTTGGATGCTAATTTAAATTAATTAATTGGTAATTAATTATGGTAATTGTGTAATTAATTTTAGGTGTGTAAATGAGCAACCATATGAACTGGCCAGAATAATAGAAAAATCCTATGAAGAACTAGGTAGAGCTAGTTTGGGTGGGAAACCAGTTAAGCCCCAACTAACAGTGAGTCCTCAAAAGGTCTTTATAAAAACACTCTCACCACTCCTAAAAAGAAGTGGAAAAATACTAAACAAACTTCTAATGAGAAGCGTTCTCAATCCAGAGGTAGATCCCCTCTGAAAAGAGGTATAACCTCAGGAACAGGGATAATTTGAGAAAACCTGATAGATATCAAGATACTGATACATGTTCCTCTCGTACCTTTCAGGCTTCCTCACAGAAATCAGAAAGAAGAGAATGGTCAGAACACAAGGAAGAACGCGTGAAGTCCAAAGACGATCAACACGTTCCAAAAAATAAGAAAACCCAATACACCAAAAAGAAGGTAGAAGGTCTAAAAATCAGACATGCCGAGGATCTTGAGATCACAACTCAAGAACGGGGAGTGGGCCCAGACAATGCTGGTCAACGCAGCAGAAGTCACCATAGCTCGCAAGATCTTGAAGGATCACCTGGAGACAGTGGACTTGAATGAGTACATTCAAGTTGAAACAGCTGGTACCAGGGTTAGTGTACCCCATAAGTTATATGAAGTAACACACCGGATAGAGGGGGACATAACTAGGAAAATAAGAGCACTCTTTTGGGAGAAGCTCTCTAAGGGTTATGACATTCTTCTAGCTGAAAAAGGCTCGCCACCAAAATTTGTCAGGGAATGCCCACATGGCAAAGACATCATTATGCCAGCCTTCTCCAATTATTTTCCAATTCACTTAAAATACACCTATGCCAGAAAATGGGCTGTAGGCCAGGCTCCATCATTATATAAAAATCATGTATGATGGGATGAGGATTCTCCTCACCATAAAATCCAGTTAAAAACTTAACCAACTGCACAGAGGCAGTACCCAGTTAAGCAAGAAGCTAAAAAACAGGTCAGGGAGATATTAGATCGACTTGAATACCAAGGTTTGATTGAAACATGCACCTCGTCAATGAACATTCCTTTGTTTCCTGTATCCAAAACAGGCAATACAAATTGTCTAGTTTTGGATTACAGACATTTAAACTCGTGTTGCAAATCCTTTGCAGTACAAAATACACACAGTGCAGCACTGATGAATAACATCGTGCGTAAAAAATATAAAACCACATTAGATATTTCTAACGGATTCTTCTGTCAAAATATTGCACCAGAAAGCAGATACTTGACCGCTTTCTCAATTATGAGGACACAGTTCTGTCATCTCCCCCAAGGATTCAAGAATAGTCCAGGTTTATTTTCAGCCAGAGTAACAGAGTTACTACAAAAATATGATGATGAGGCATTATCCTATGTCGATGACATCTATCTAACAGACGATGAGTTGGACAGGCACTTAAACAGAGTGAATACCATAATACTTGGCTTCACATCTGAAGGGTATAAATTCAATTTTAAGAAATCAAGAATTGCCCATCTCAAACGTCCTATTTCTGATATATGAATTATCAAGTGAAGGCAGAAGCCTGGCAGCCAACTTTTTAGAGAAACGTGCGCTGTTCCAACCTCCAAAAACGCTGAAAAACTTACAGTCCAATTCTAGGTTTCCTAAATTTCGGAAGAACTTACATTCTAAACTACGGAGAAAGGGTAAAACCTCTCTACGAATTAATCAAACCTGATTTTAAAACAACTAATTGGACTAAAAAACACACAGAAATTTTGCGTTCAGTGCAAACAGACATGTTAGCAACAAAACATTTACAGACAAGCGTAAACGTATGCAACCTTGTAATCCAAATCATCCCAGGAAGATGCGGATTCACGTACTTAACCTTTAATGAAGGAGAAAAAGTACCAATTGCTTATAAATCACACTTGTACACACAAGCTGAAATGAAATTCACTTCAACGGAAAAAATTCTGACAGCGGTTCAAACTGCAGTAGCAAAAGAGAGAGCTCTTGTACAGGGTAAACACATAATGGTCGTTACTCCTGTACCTGCCTTAGAGGCAGTGACAAAAGCAAGCATTCCGAATGCAAAGGCTCTACATCCGAGGTGGATACAATGGGTTAACTCTCTTGCTGCAACAGACGTTGAATACTTTTTTGACCCTTATTTGAAAACACAAGAATTTCTACAATATAAATGTTGTTAATGTTAATGTTATGGGTGTCTTATATAGCGCTCGGCTACTCCAAGGAGTGTCCCGGCGCTTTCTAACCCACAGCAGACTACAGAGGGCAGGCAGAAAAAATAAAGAAGAAGCAATCAGATCACTGTCCATAGAGCCACGTCTTCAGACCCTTTCTGAAGGCCAGCAAGTTCGAGGTACAGCGGAGCGACAGAGGGAGGGTGTTCCATAGCTGGGGAGCCAAGCGTTTAAAAGAGCGTCCCCCTACGCTTGCTTTCCTAACAGCAGGGACAATGGCAAGACCAAGAGATTCCGATCTAAGGGATCTAGTTGGTTTGTAGAAAGCAAGACGTTTCTGAATATATTCAGCTCCCACAGCATGGAGTGCCTTATGCGCCAGCGTAAGTGTTTTAAAAACAATCCGCTTCCGAATAGGGAGCCAGTGTAGGGAGTGTAGGAGATCCGAGGCTCTCGCTCGACGAAGTAGGCCAAAAATCGCCCGTGCCGCCGAGTTTTGGACCACCTGAAGTTTTTGTAGTAGATAGTCTGGAAGACCCAAATATAAAACATTTGTGTAGTCCAGCCTGGAACAAATAAGAGCCTGGACCGTAGTCTTCCTATGCGCCAGCGGGAGCAGGGGAAGGAACTTGCGTAACATTTTGAGGAGACCATAGCAAGTGCCAGTCAGTCCAAGGATCTGGGACTTAAGCGATAGGCTGTTGTCAATTTTGACCCCCAAGTTCTTAGCAGCCAGAGAGGAGGACGCAGGAGGGAACATGTTCACAGGCCACCAATCCTGCCAGCTCAGATCAGCCTGACATCCGAAGAAAAGCACCTCTGATTTATCTGGGTTGCACTTGAGGCTATTTCGCTGAAACCATTCGAAAACAGCCCCAAGACACCCGCGGATGCTCTCTCCATCGAACTCAGCCCCCTTACCACAAGTGAAAAGGAGCTGGGTGTCATCGGCGTATGACACGATCTGAGCCCCAAAGGACTCCGCCAGCACCGCCAAAGGGGTCATAAAGATATTAAAGAGAGTCGGACTCAGCACCGACTCCTGAGGGAGTCCGACCTCCAAAGGCGGCACTTCGGCTGAGTATGGGGGGGCCCAGACCAACTGCCGGCGACCAGCTAAATAAGATCTAAACCAGCTCAACACCGTCCCTCTCAGACCGATCTCATGGAGTCCGCTGAGGAGACCCTCATGAGGGACGGTGTCGAAAGCCGCCGACAGGTCTAACATTACCAACATGGCCCTTCCTCCTGCGTCCAGCACTTCCTTAATGGCCTCATTGACCTCCAAGAGTGCTGTCTCTGTACTTAGGTTGGATCGAAAGCCCGACTGGGTGGAGTGCAGCAAGCTATGAGTTTCAAGAAAAGTGGAGAGCACAGTATGAACATGCTTTTCCACTATCTTTGCGAGAGCAGGCAGGAGGGAAATCGGCCTATAATTGGCATGGATCTCGGGGTCAAGGCCAGACTTTTTAAGGAGTGGGACAACCATCGCCTGTTTCCAAACCAAAGGGACCACACCACTAGTCAGTGACAAATTCAGAATAGGATTAATCAGCGGGTTCAGAACCTCCGCTGCCCTAGCCAGAAATCTGAAAAAACAGGGGAGTTTTTACCTAGGCCTCTGCAAATGATTTAAACAATGAATGTTATTCGGATAAACGCAACTTTATTTGTTTACCCAGACAATTAGTTTTGTCATTGGTTTTTTATGATTTGTCTTGTCTTTTTATGAACAGAAAAGGAAGATTGCCATCAACCTCACATATAGCCATATGTGAATTACATTACATTGTGTGAATATTTACAAAAAATGAAACACAAAATATGTGAAAAAACATTTACATCACAGAGTGCTCAACATTATACACACACATGGACAATGAATTAACCAAAACAATTCATTTAGCAGTCCTAAGGCTCAAGGGTGAACGTGATTCACATAAGACCCCTGGCCAATCGCGCTGACCAAATCGGTAAAGCTAAGCAATTCAAATACAACAATAGTTCGAAATTCTAATCTCAAATGCACAATAAATGTCCAAAATTAGAAAGCCGACGCGTTTCGAATCCTGTTAGCTGATTCACAGGAATCTCATCAGGGCAGTATAATTCTAGTCCATGGGCACTATTTCTAAAACAGAAAGGGGAAAAAGTGCGTTTTAATCAAAAGTAAAAAGTCCTCAAGCCATTTATTGTGTTAAATAACATGGCGGAAGGCGGCATACCTTGTGCACGAATTATCCAAAATTGCTTTAAACTCATTGAAGATGTTGTCATAAGCTGTGGGTCCGCGCTGAAACAGAGCGGAAGATTGGTCAAAACGGCACGTTCAGAAAGCATAGCATCTACGCTAGTAATGAGCACAGGGGGCTGTGTTACCTTAAAATGTCATAGTCCGGCGGCACGTTGCCTGGTCCGAATTATACCTGTCGTTGTCCGGGTTGTTAATCTGTGGGTTTAAGTTATGCCAATAAATATAGTGTCTCTACAGCTTATTTTCTCAACGTGACTGACAAGCATTGCGAAGACTTACTATTGTTTGTTTACGGAAGCGCTAACATTCCTCTCCGGGTTTCCGCCAGTAGTGCTGTCAGGAAGGAAAGAGGAACAGATCACTACGGTGGACACTTCTTAGCGTGTGTACAACAAAGGGGGTGAGCATCTAGCGGCGCCAAAGCTTACCGGCGGTATTCGAAATGCGGCGTCCCGCGTACACACTGCTGCACGGCCCGCTCTCGGTGTGGTTGTCCGAGGCTGTGCCTGAATTGAGTGTATGTGCAGTGTTAATGGGAGTAAACCAATCAGGATCTTGCCGGTCCCGGTAGTGTTATGGTGCCTTATGGGGATTGTGGTTCCCAAGCTGGATCCCGTCTCTTAAGATCTATTGATTTCACTCAAAGTATTCAACCCTTTGTTGACACTGTCAAATTTGAGAATGAGATAAGACTCTTTCCGTAGCAGCATATTTTCAACCTCGGACTGGTGTTTTGCATCTATCTTGGCTAGTACTGTCCATTTGAAATCAGTTTCACCATGCTTCTTTTCCATGAAATGGTCAACCATTGGTGCGGACAGCACTCTCTTTTTTATTCGGGATCGGTGTTGGGTTATTCTAACATTGACTGCCTGGCTCGTTTTGCCAATGTAGACTCTGTCGCACGGACAGACCACAGCATAAACAACATCTTTTGTCTTACAATTTGTAAAAACCTGGTGTTTCCATTGTATGCCATTGTGGGAAAAGACACTGCCCTCAATCGTAGTTGTGCAAGAAACACAATTCCCACATTTGTGGTGCCCACATATTGGTTTTAAGTTCCACTGTGTTATTAAGTCACTTTTCTGTGGCGGGATGTAACTGTCCGCTTTAATCAGCTGTTGTCCTATGCTCGTGTTCTTGCGCATTGCGAAAATTGGTTTAGCTAGGGGATACTCCAAGGTTTCTAATAGATGCCAATTTTTTAAAATAATGCGTTTGAAATGGTTAGTGTGTTGACTAAAGGTGGTAACACACACTAGTTTGTCTGACTCACATTTTTCTTTTACCTTGAGTAAAGACTCTCTCGGAGTGAATCTGGCTCTGTTTTTTGAGTGTTTTAGAAGTTTTTTGGGGTACCCACGTTTCGCCATTTCGCTGCAAAAGGATGTTGCATGCAAGTCAAAATCAGATACATTTGTGCAATTGCGTCTGATCCTGAGCAGCTGCCCGTACGGTAAGTTTTCTTTTAAACTTTGTGGATGTGAGCTTTGATAGTGGAGAATTGTGTTTCGATCAGTTTCCTTTTTGTACAAGGAGGCCGTCAACTTTGCTTCACTGGCACTTACTGTGACGTCAAGAAAGGTCATTTTTTGTTGACTGGAATTTAGGGTGAATTTGATGTCTCGGTGGCGTGAATTAAGCCAAACATGGAATCCGTCGAGGTCGGTCTGGCTCCCCTGCCACAGGAGCCAGACGTCATCGATGTATCTTAGCCATTGTTTGATGTTACATGAAAAGGGATTGTCGTTGAATATGAATTTCTGTTCATATTGAGCCATGTAAAGTACTGCCAGCTCCGGCGCATAAGGACAGCCCATGGCTGTCCCTTTGATCTGAATGAAGAACTCATTCTCAAATTTAAAATAGTTGTTCCTTAGGGTGATTTCTGCCAATGACACGATGAATGTAGTGGGAACCCGGTGAGGTCTTTCACGCTGATCTAAATATAACTCAATCACCTCCAGTGCCTCATCCTGGGGGATTTGAGTGTATAGCGAGGCAACATCTAATGTTGCCATCAGTTGGGCTTCTTCATTAAATGCTTGCCCCTCCGTCTTGGTGAGAAAATCCATTGTATCCCTCAAGTATGATTTGACATTTGGAACGAAGGGCTTCAAAAAGAAATCAATGTATTTCGAAAGTGGCTCGAGTACAGAGTCACACCCGGAGACTATTGGTCTTCCCGGAGGTGTCGTGTCATTTTTATGTATTTTGGGCAAAAAGTACAAAACTGGCGTTCTTGGAGATTTTTGATTGAGAAATTCAAATTCCTTGGGACCGAGATAACCCTCTTCCAGTCCTGTCTTAGTGATTCGTAAAAAATTTTCTTGGATGGCATGAATCGGATCTTCCCTGGATGGTCTATACCACTCACGATTAGTCACATGTGTTTGGCCTTCAACCAGATACATCGAGCGGGGCCACAGAACCACAGCACCGCCCTTATCTGCCTGTTTGATTATAATTGAAGTGTCAGATTTTAGATCACGAATGGCTTTGCTCTGGCTTTTGCTGATGTTATTTTTAATAACATCAAACAATGGCTAAGATACATCGATGACGTCTGGCTCCTGTGGCAGGGGAGCCAGACCGACCTCGACGGATTCCATGTTTGGCTTAATTCACGCCACCGAGACATCAAATTCACCCTAAATTCCAGTCAACAAAAAATGACCTTTCTTGACGTCACAGTAAGTGCCAGTGAAGCAAAGTTGACGGCCTCCTTGTACAAAAAGGAAACTGATCGAAACACAATTCTCCACTATCAAAGCTCACATCCACAAAGTTTAAAAGAAAACTTACCGTACGGGCAGCTGCTCAGGATCAGACGCAATTGCACAAATGTATCTGATTTTGACTTGCATGCAACATCCTTTTGCAGCGAAATGGCGAAACGTGGGTACCCCAAAAAACTTCTAAAACACTCAAAAAACAGAGCCAGATTCACTCCGAGAGAGTCTTTACTCAAGGTAAAAGAAAAATGTGAGTCAGACAAACTAGTGTGTGTTACCACCTTTAGTCAACACACTAACCATTTCAAACGCATTATTTTAAAAAATTGGCATCTATTAGAAACCTTGGAGTATCCCCTAGCTAAACCAATTTTCGCAATGCGCAAGAACACGAGCATAGGACAACAGCTGATTAAAGCGGACAGTTACATCCCGCCACAGAAAAGTGACTTAATAACACAGTGGAACTTAAAACCAATATGTGGGCACCACAAATGTGGGAATTGTGTTTCTTGCACAACTACGATTGAGGGCAGTGTCTTTTCCCACAATGGCATACAATGGAAACCCCAGGTTTTTACAAATTGTAAGACAAAAGATGTTGTTTATGCTGTGGTCTGTCCGTGCGACAGAGTCTACATTGGCAAAACGAGCCAGGCAGTCAATGTTAGAATAACCCAACACCGATCCCGAATAAAAAAGAGAGTGCTGTCCGCACCAATGGTTGACCATTTCATGGAAAAGAAGCATGGTGAAACTGATTTCAAATGGACAGTACTAGCCAAGATAGATGCAAAACACCAGTCCGAGGTTGAAAATATGCTGCTACGGAAAGAGTCTTATCTCATTCTCAAATTTGACAGTGTCAACAAAGGGTTGAATACTTTGAGTGAAATCAATAGATCTTAAGAGACGGGATCCAGCTTGGGAACCACAATCCCCATAAGGCACCATAACACTACCGGGACCGGCAAGATCCTGATTGGTTTACTCCCATTAACACTGCACATACACTCAATTCAGGCACAGCCTCGGACAACCACACCGAGAGCGGGCCGTGCAGCAGTGTGTACGCGGGACGCCGCATTTCGAATACCGCCGGTAAGCTTTGGCGCCGCTAGATGCTCACCCCCTTTGTTGTACACACGCTAAGAAGTGTCCACCGTAGTGATCTGTTCCTCTTTCCTTCCTGACAGCACTACTGGCGGAAACCCGGAGAGGAATGTTAGCGCTTCCGTAAACAAACAATAGTAAGTCTTCGCAATGCTTGTCAGTCACGTTGAGAAAATAAGCTGTAGAGACACTATATTTATTGGCATAACTTAAACCCACAGATTAACAACCCGGACAACGACAGGTATAATTCGGACCAGGCAACGTGCCGCCGGACTATGACATTTTAAGGTAACACAGCCCCCTGTGCTCATTACTAGCGTAGATGCTATGCTTTCTGAACGTGCTGTTTTGACCAATCTTCCGCTCTGTTTCAGCGCGGACCCACAGCTTATGACAACATCTTCAATGAGTTTAAAGCAATTTTGGATAATTCGTGCACAAGGTATGCCGCCTTCCGCCATGTTATTTAACACAATAAATGGCTTGAGGACTTTTCACTTTTGATTAAAACGCACTTTTTCCCCTTTCTGTTTTAGAAATAGTGCCCATGGACTAGAATTATACTGCCCTGATGAGATTCCTGTGAATCAGCTAACAGGATTCGAAACGCGTCGGCTTTCTAATTTTGGACATTTATTGTGCATTTGAGATTAGAATTTGGAACTATTGTTGTATTTGAATTGCTTAGCTTTACCGATTTGGTCAGCGCGATTGGCCAGGGGTCTTATGTGAATCACGTTCACCCTTGAGCCTTAGGACTGCTAAATGAATTGTTTTGGTTAATTCATTGTCCATGTGTGTGTATAATGTTGAGCACTCTGTGATGTAAATGTTTTTTCACATATTTTGTGTTTCATTTTTTGTAAATATTCACACAATGTAATGTAATTCACATAAGGCTATATGTGAGGTTGATGGCAATCTTCCTTTTCTGTTCATAAAAAGACAAGACAAATCATAAAAAACCAATGACAAAACTAATTGTCTGGGTAAACAAATAAAGTTGCGTTTATCCGAATAACATTCATTGTTTAAATCATTTGCAGAGGCCTAGGTAAAAACTCCCCTGTTTTTTCATTATATTGGCCCTACCTACCCTCTTTCCCACAGGGCCTAACCACCCTTGTTCTTTGCTAGCCAGAAATCTAGCAGGGCAGGGGTCAGAGGGTGAGCCTGACTTGAGTTTGAACAGGAAGTCCTGAGAGATAGAGTCAGAGAGAGATGGAAACTCAGAGAGAAAGGGTCCAGGTCCAGCTGTCGAATTCAGCTGGTCCCTCGGAATGGCAACAACACTAGGGCCCAAGAAGGAGAAAGAGTCTTGAATCCGCTTAATTTTAGTGGTGAAAAAGCTAGCTAACGAGATCACCCATGGTTCAGAAAACTCATGATGCGATGCATTAGCCTTAGGGGTTATAAACTCCTTCACAATAGTGAAGATTTCCCTGCAGGAACTTGAAGCAGTCTCAATTCTTGCAGAGAAATAGTTCTTCTTTTCGGCCAAAATGTCCGCATGATAGACGTTGATAGTGCCCTATAAGCAGCCTTGGCCCCAGGATCATACTGCTGGCACCAGAGCCTCTCTGCTACCTTGCAATTGCGCCGGGACAGTGCAAGAGCCTCCGTGAACCAAGGCGCAGAGGTCCCCAAGAATGTCCTCTGCCCACTGAGATTCTTTCTCTACAACAGTACGAATGTATAATTTATACAGATGGATCAGCACAGCCTGCAATTGGGGGTAAACAAGCTTATACTGCTGCATGCACGATTGTTAAAGGTTGCTGGCGCGATGGTAAATTCCGACCCATGGTCACAAAAACACAATCTCTCGGAGACTGTACAGCTCAGCGAGCTGAACTACAAGCTTTCAAGATGGCGCTGATAAATACCGATCGCGAATTCCCCCCACTCAGTGTGCGAATTGTATTATTGCGTTCAATCTTACAATGAATACTTGCAGAACTGGGTTGAAAACAGATTCAAAGACGCTAAAGGTGGCACAATCAAGCGTAAGTTGCTTTGGGAACAAGTAGTTATATTACAGAAAGAACAACAAAAGACTTACGTGATCCATACACTGAGTCAACAACGTGATGGCGTTCACATTGCAGGGAATTCATTGGCTGATGAAGCCGCGAAGGCAGCTGTTCAAACGGCTTCCGTAGCTGCAATCACTCGTTCGAAAACAAAAATAGACAGCAAAATAATGCAGGCTGTCACCGCTTCCAACAAAGACAGCGGTAAAACATTACCAAAAGGCTTTCCACTCAAATACTCGTATATAACTGATGCGAATAATGTTCCTTTTGATCGAATCCCTTGAGTGGGGAATAGGGCAATTCCAAACATGGAACACAGATTAGGACTAATTTTAGCAGCACATGAAGAGCTTGCCTCTGCACTCGCAGGTGTTTCTGCTACAGTGTCGTTATTAAAACAAAGAAACTGGTTGCCAGGCATGAGGAAACACACCAGAAACTATGTTTTTGAATGTGAAATCTGCCAAAAAATGAAGGTTTCTACCGTGAAGCGCCCGGCGCAGATGCCCCTTCTAATTTCAGATAAACCATTAGCATGTGTTTACCTGGACCACTGTGGTCCCTTACAGAGGGATGGTAACTACAAATATATCATGGTAGTATGCTCAAGATTCATTTGGATGTGGCCTCAGCGCTCGGCTGACGCTCGAACTGTTATAAAAGATTTGCGAGTCTTTATTGGCACATACGCAATCGGCACACTACATTCGGACCAGGGTCCTGCGTTTCGCTCCAAAGCTTACAAGGAGGCCATGGCCAATCTGGGCTTTGCATTGCGGTTTTCGAGTCCATTCCATCCTGACGGAAATTTTGTAGTGGAAAGAAAAAACCGGGACATAAAGCAATCTATAACAGCTAGGGTATTAGGCTCGGGTGACAGGTGGGTCAAACATCTAATAAGTGTCCAACATAGTTTAAATAATCTGCCAAGAAATTCTCTGGGTGGAATCACTCCATATGAAATCCTTTTTGGTACTAGAAAGCTTGTCCAGGACCTCGATCGTCACACTTCAGTAGTAGAACAAAAACCCTTTGATATCAAAGACCGTTTGGCTGTTTTGCAGGACTTAAATGAAACAAGAAGTCTAAGCAACATATTGCAGAAGCCAACGACCACTGAAGGAGAACCACCCGTCCCAGCAAGGCCTGTCTGGATTCCAAAGATTGGGGATCTAGTCAGAGAAAAAAATTGCGGATAAGAAGGAATTTGGGCCTTCTTGCAGAAAACCAGTACCTGTGTTAGCAACCCACAGGTCAAGAACAGTTTTACTGCCGCCCCTTGCTGGAAGGAAGGAGCCCAGGTTCGTGCCAATCGATCTGGTAAAACCACATCATGTGGCCGATAATAAGTAGTAGGCCCAGTGGACTCCAAAGATGTAGCAGACGGCCAAATCTTGCTACTATTCAAGAGGTTCAAACTGAGAGACACATCACCTTTGAAGAATCTACAATAAGAAAAGAAGGACTAAGCAACAAACCAATGGAACTTGTGCCTCTTGAGACCCAAATAACAGTTTGTCAAGAAACTCCTGTCTACAATGATATAGCATCTGACTATACTAATATGACAAGGGATCAATCAGCTTCAGCGATTTCAAGTAATCCTGATGCAATACCAACAATTGACAGAACTGCCTCTGGCTATTTCATCAACTTTGATACGTTTTCTGAGGATCCCAGTGAGCCCGAAACGACGCCAGCAATAAAACTTTTAAAGATCAAGTAACAGAACTGTTGGAACTGGCCCTTCTTGCAGGGTCATCCTCAAACTTTTTGCTTCTTCCTCCCTTATTTTTCCTGACCTGTGGCTGTTGGCAATAGGACTCTGTGCACTTTACCACTGCTGATCAGTGCTAAAGTGCATATGCTCTCTGTTTAAATTGTTATCATGATTGGATATACATGATTGGCATATTTGTATCACCATGAAGTCCCTAGTAAAGTGCACTGGGTGTGCCAGGGCTGGTGATGGCAAATGCTACTAGTGGGCCTGCAGCACGGAATGTGCCACCCACAGGAGTAGCTCAAAAATGGTGTCTCAGGCCTGCCACTGCAGTGCCTATGGGCAGTTTAGAAACTGCCATGTCCTCCTAGTCAGTGTCCCCACTAACCAGGCCTAACCCTTCCTTTTTTGTGCACATCAGTCACCCCTATGGAAGGCCCAAGGTACCCCCCTGGGCAGGGTGCAGTGTATGAAAAAGGTAGAGCATGTACTAGTCCAGGTGACATGCTCTGATAGTGAATGGCAGCCATTTTCATTTTTCACTATTGTAAGGCTATCTTGCTCCATAGATTAACATGGGGGATGCTGGCTACAGTGGTTAACAGCATTTCTTCCTATAGGAACAAGATAGGATATAAGTATATAGTATCCCTGAACTCAGAATTTAATAACACATCTTTTAGGAAAGGTTGTTTTTAAATCCTGTGTTTGAGAACAGCACTTTTAGAAAGTTGCTGTTCTCTTGTCTGACCCTTCTGTGTGCCTTGGCCTGTTTGTGTATTGACTGTCTGGTTTGAGAGTGACAGGGGCTGGGGATTCCCCAGGAGGCTGGCTGAGTCAGCCCTAGGCTGAATGACTGCATTTGCAACTGGAGTGGTGGGAGGAGTTAGCACCTGGGCCTGAATAGGGCTGTACCTGCCTTCCACAATGCTGGCTGCACCTCCTGCTGGGCGGCTGACGACCCTGCCCCTCACTCTGAAAGGAAAGAAGAGGCCTGCAAAACAAAGTACTCAGGAAACACCCAGAACTGGTTCAGACCGGGCTCAGGGCCCACATGCACAGAGAGAACAAAGACTTTAGGGGTATAAGTACAGGACCCCTGACAACAGAAAATTAGATCATCCTGGAATCAAGAAGGAACCTCTGCCAAGGAGAAAGCGGAAACTGAAGAAGGAAGACTGTCCTGCTGTTGCTCTGCTGGACTGACCTGCTGTTGCTTTGCTGCCAAGGAGAGGGGAAGGACTTTGCTGTTGAGCTGTGTCCCCTGTCTTGAAGGAATCTCCAAGGGCCTGAGAAGAGCTGGCTCCCTGTTCTGAAGTCCCAGGAACAAAAGGACTTCACCCCCAGCTTCCCTGAACTCTGCTGAGAGAGTTCTGCAGAGCCTGACGCCGCTGCCAGAGACGTCGCATCCTTCATTTGCGGGACGCACCAGACCGGTGAAGGAAAGTCAAACATCGCTGCGAGTGTCGTCGCAGAGCCTGTCGTCGCTGGGTGAGATCGCCGCACCGCTTCCTTGCGGACTGCATCACGTCGCTGCAAGCATTGTCGCGGAACCATCGCATCGAGGAGCTGCGAGAGAGAGGATTACCGCTGGATCGCGCATCGTCACCCCGGAGATCGTCACAGCCCCTACGAGATCGTCGCATCGTGCCATTGCGAGAACAGACTTCCAATGGAACCTATGCACAGGAATCCATACAAGTGGCCTTCCTCCCCATACAGACCGGATTCTTCGCAACACGCCCGCTGCTGCAGCGAGGTTGTCGCATCATCTCCCCAGGGTCTCAGGAGCAACGCATTGCTTGTTTTCCACCGCACCAGCTTCTGCTTTTGGAACTTTGTCGCAACTCCAAGGTACTGTGAGTAAACGTGACGCAACTGTGAACTTTTCACACATCTTTGGTTTATTTTACCGCAACTTGAAGAACTTTATCGCAAACCTTAAGAACTCTTTTGAAACCATATTCTTGAACTGTGTATGTTGGATTTTTGTCATTTTGGTCTTGTGTAGTTTAGATTAAATACCTTTATTTTTCTAAACTGTTGTGGAGTCAGTTTGTGGTGTTTTCACTGTATTACTGTGCGTGTTGGTACAAATACTTTACGCATTGCCTCTGGTTAGCCTAGACTGCTCGTGCCAAGCTACCTAGAGGGTGAGCAGGGGTTATCTCGGAGGGTTATCTCCTTGCCCTGACTAGAAGCAAGTTTCCCTATTTGGACAGTGGTACCTACCTCTGCCAACTAGAGACCCCCAGTTCTAACATTGGTGGCAGCGGTTGGATTTGAACTTGTATTTGTACTTGACCCACAGTAATTGGTGTACATCACTAGTGAGTGCAGACCGCTACGCCATCACATACTGTTTGTCTTTTCCGGTGTCCTCCTGGAAGTATTTTTTTGGATATTGAGACTCTGGCTAGTGTTGCACCTGTAACATCCTGCCAAAATGGAAGTCAACTTTTTTCACCTGTGCATCTACACAGAGGAGGAGATAAAAACCTTTTGCAAGAAGAGGGGGCTGCCTGTGGAGAAAGGTTCCACAAGGAGGGATCTTGAGGCATGCCTGTATTCCCATGAGGCCAGAATTTGCGAAGCAACATTAGCAGATGATTCTGAGGAGGAGGACTTCTCTGATAGTGAGGAAGAGAAAGATGAGTGGCTCCTTGCTGCTGAGCAAAGGTGCAGATAATTAGACCGGCTAAACAAGGAAGGTATGATCCGGTGGGCCTTAGCCCAGAAAGAAAAATGGGATGCTCAAGGAAGGAGCTTTGCTGAGTTGGAGGTGGAGTCCAGCTCAGATGGTGGCAGCATGATTATGATATCTAGTGTGGAAAGAAAGGTACAAACACCCAGAGATGTGGCTCCTGACTTGAGGGAGGGGGTCGACATACACCAGGGGGTTCAGGTTTATGATTTAGTTCCAGTGGAGTGCAGTGTCCCTGAAGTAGATTGGGGGACTGGCACAGGGGACCATATTCCTAGTGGTGGGAGGGACACTCGACTGACTCTAGAAGAGAGGTACAGGGAGAGGGGTTCCCCCGTGGTAGAAACCATGGTGTGTGTGTGTGTGTGAAGACCAGCCAGAAGAGTGTGGGTTGTGTGACAGAGACAGTCAGATACTGTCTTGCCAGTCTCAGGAGAGTGGTGTGGGGTACTTGTGTGAGGCACTGGAGGGTGAGGCAAAGGGTGGCTTGGTTAACAACTGTGGGGGGCTGTGTGATTCATTTGTTGGAGAGCATATTTTAAGTCCCTGTTTTCCAGAGCTATGCCAACACTCGGTGGAGTGTGAGTTCTCTGATCCCAGAGAGCTTGCGTTGGAGGCAGACCTCTTGGTGGATTCCAGGGAGTCTGAGGAGGCATTGGGGAGTGATCCCAAAAGGAGTGGCTTAGATATCTTCCAGACCTATGAGGTGGAATAGGTTAAGTGTAGTCCACTTAGGTCCCAGTGTAGTGGGAGGGGTGTAGGGGCTCATGTCCGGTCTCAGTGGAGAAGGAATGAGTGTGGGACGGTGTGTATCACGGTGCCCGAAACCCAGTCTCAGGGCCTGGAGGGTTACTTAAGGGAACACCAGGTTGGGGACCTAGACTGTACTTGTAGGCCATTTGAGGAGGATCTCCTAGTGTCTGTTGAACGGGGAGTGCCTGTAACCAGGCCTCCATAAGTTCTGGTGTCTGGCAGTGCCACTCCAGTTGGGAGGGTGCAGAAGTCCAGACTGAGGGGTGAGAGGGGGAAGGAGTCCCCAGTGGGAGAACCAGTGGGTCAGGGACCAGTCGTAAGGGCCCAGTGAGTGACCATGGTGACCTCACTTCTGTCCTGGGGGATCTTCCCGCACTGTCAGGTTGACAGGGGTCGGGAGATCTGCGCCAGGCAGACTGTCACAGGACACATCAGTTGTGTGTCAACCTCAAGGGGGGTACTATGCGAGTCCCCAGAAGTCGTGGCGTGCCAGGCAAATGCACAACCGCAGGTTTTGGTCCCTGGGTTGGGAGACCAGGTTCAGGATTTGCCTGACCTGGAAGGAAGGACATCTGTAACCAGAGTCCTGACCAATATGGTTCCCAGGGGTACCCCTCCAGTAGGGATGGTGCAGCGCTCTGGAAGGGGGTGCAGAGGGACGGAGTCCTCGCCCCTGACCCCGGTACAGCCAGAGGGGTTAAACCCTAGGTTGGGAGACCAGTTGCTGGAGGGAGGTCCTGAACTGGTGGGAAAGTTGTGTTCTTGGTTGTCTTGGTGGACAGGATTGCCCCTGGATGGAGGGCAGGAGTCTCACCCTGGGGGTGGACTGGGCCACACCGTTGTGTTGGACAGGTGGGTACTGTCTACCAGTATAGGCACCTCAGTGAGTGAAGTCCTGGTGCGCCAGGCAAGTGTTCCACCGCAGGGGTTGGTCCCTGGGTGGGGAAGCCAGGTTCAGGTTTTGTCTGACCTGGAGGCTTGGGAGCCTAGGTTTGAGGGCCAGGTCCGGGGTGTCCCCCCTGACCTGGAATGCCAGTTGCAGGATAGAACCCCTGAACTGGTGGATGAATGGTGCAGGGTACCTGCCACAGGTGCCCTGACTATTCTAGAAGGGGGTACCGCTCCAGGTGGGAGGGTGCAGAGCCCCAAGGAAGAGGATGACCGGGTGTGGAGAAGCCCACCTCAGCCTCCTGTCCAGCCGCCGTATACAGGTCCGGGACTGGTGGGTCAGTGCCAGAGTGTCAGACCTGACCTGACAAGAGAGAGAGTAGACAAAGGGTGTCAAGCACCTGGGGCTACTGCTCCCCACCCTCTGATGCCACAGGGGTTTGAGAGCCATGAGAGGCCTGAGGCCTGGGTCTCATCCCGGATCACTGTTGGTGATCACTGTGGCTTGCTGTCTGTCTGTTGGGACACACCTGTGAGTAAATTAAGGTTAGGTGCTGCACAGGTGGTGTCCATAGGTGAGGAGAAGGGTTCCACATGGATTGGCATGGTGGACCCTGAGAGTATGGATAGAGTGATTGAACTGGGTTTAGGACTGCGTAGAACAGGAATGCCCTGCTGTGTGGGCCAGTTTCCGTGTTCTATCGCCTTAAGCAGGGAATCCCATCGAGGTATCGTTTGGTCTACCCTGGCTTTAGGCTGTAAGGGGGTTGTATTGGAACTGGCCCTTCTTGCAGGGTCATCCTCAAACTTTTTGCTTCTTCCTCCCTTATTTTTTCTGACCTGTGGCTGTTGGCAATAAGACTCTGCGCACTTTACCACTGCTGATCAGTGCTAAAGTGCATATGCTCTCTGTTTAAATTGTTATCATGATTGGATATACATGATTGGCATATTTGTATCACCATGAAGTCCCTAGTAAAGTGCACTGGGTGTGCCAGGGCTGGTGATGGCAAATGCAACTAGTGGGCCTGCAGCACTGATTGTGCCACCCACAGGAGTAGCTCTAAAATGGTGTCTCAGGCCTGCCACTGCAGTGCCTATGGGCAGTTTAGAAACTGCCATGTCCTCCTGGTCAGTGTCCCCACTGACCAGGCCTAGCCCTTCCCTTTTTGTGCACATCAGTCACCCCTATGGAAGGCCCAAGGTACCCCCCTAGGCAGGATGCAGTGTATGTAAAAGGTAGAGCATGTACTAGTGCAGGTGACATGCTTTGATAGTGAATGGCAGCCATTTTCGTTTTTCACTATTGTAAGGCTATCTTGCTCCATAGATTAACATGGGGGATGCTGGCTACAGTGGTTAACAGCATTTCTTCCCATAGGAACAAGATAGGACATAAGTATATAGTATCCCTGAACACAGAATTTAATAACACATCTTTTAGGAAAGGTTGTTTTTAAATCCTGTGTTTGAGAACAGCACTTTTAGAAAGTTGCTGTTCTCTTGTCTGACCCTTCTGTGTGCCTTGGCCTGTTTGTGTATTGACTGTCTGGTTTGAGAGTGACAGGGGCTGGGGATTCCCCAGGAGGCTGGCTGAGTCAGCCCTAGGCTGAATGACTGCATTTGCAACTGGAGTGGTGGGAGGAGTTAGCACCTGGGCCTGAATAGGGCTGTACCTGCCTTCCACAATGCTGGCTGCACCTCCTGCTGGGCGGCTGACGACCCTGCCCCTCACTCTGAAAGGAAAGAAGAAGCCTGCAAAACAAAGTACTCAGGAAACACCCAGAACTGGTTCAGACCGGGCTCAGGGCCCACATGTACAGAGAGAACAATGACTTTAGGGGTATAAGTACAGGACCCCTGACAACAGAAAATTAGATCATCCTGGAATCAAGAAGGAACCTCTGCCAAGGAGAAAGCTGAAACTGAAGAAGGAAGACTGTCCTGCTGTTGCTCTGCTGGACTGACCTGCTGTTGCTTTGCTGCCAAGGAGAGGGGAAGGACTTTGCTGTTGAGCTGTGTCCCCTGTCTTGAAGGAATCTCCAAGGGCCTGAGAAGAGCTGGCTCCCTGTTCTGAAGTCCCAGGAACAAAAGGACTTCACCCCCAGCTTCCCTGAACTCTGCTGAGAGAGTTCTGTCCTTCCTAGAGTGCTTGATCCAGTTGTGGGGCCTCTGGAAGTTGTACCTGAGCTGAGAAGCTTGAAACTAAGCTTGAGAGACTTTTGCAATTGAAAAGTGTTGCATCGCTCGCTTGCGGAGCGCATCCCCGACAGTGCGAGAAGTTTCCTGCGCTACGAAGATCGAGATCGTCGCAGCGCCTGATGCCGCTGCCAGAGATGTCGCACCCTTCGTTTGCGGGACACACCAGAACGGTGCGCGAAAATCGAACATCGCTGCGAGTGTTGAGGTACTGGGTTTTTCAGAACCGGTACTGATCCGGTAACCCAGCGGTGTCAGGGGCAACACCCAAAGACCTCGAGTACTTTCCTGATTCAGACCACAGAAACACGAGTCTTCTAGGTGAAGTGAAAGATCGAATTTATTGGCTGCAACCAAGTAACAAGCGTCCTAGAAGTACAACAACACGGTGTGTATATTCTCAGGAGACTGCTCAACATTACAGAACCAGGCTTCTCTTTTTATACAGAATTTTAGGCTTCAGGCAAACATTCTTAGATTTACAGTGCAAACATTCTTGGATTTACAGTGAGCTATTCACATACTTTCATTACAAAGAAAAAGCAGAATCATGATGACAAGTCCACATTTAGTGTGTCCAGTTCGTGATCAATTACCCGGCAAGGCCCAACATTTTCATCAGATATCGGTGTACCCTCAATAAAACCGGGCTCCTCCTCATCATAAAGCACAAGAAGAGAAAAGAGAAGGGACAGGTGTGAGCAAGATTCGGGTGGGGGTGTGTGTGCGATGGGAACAGTTTATGGCCTGTTGTGGTTTGATGCTATCTTGTTCGGCCACTAGGAGAGGAACTCACCAAACAGGTTTGGCTTGGGGCAATGGTTCCAGCTTGCCCAGGTCACAGAAAAGTCAATTAAGGTGTACGTGTCCTTTGATATCGAATTCAGCTGTGGTTACAAGCCTATGTGAAGGGCAACTCACAAAATGGCTGCCAAGCGTAAAATGGAACCCAAGGGTTCAAAAACGAAAATGGCGATTTCGAGGTGAAACCGTTACTCGATTATGACGAAAATGCTTATGCATAGTGTACTAGCCATTATCGGTCTTTTGGTACCAAAATCGTCATGCTACAACAAAGTTTGTTGCAGGAGTCCAGAATTTTCAGAACTACAGTGTCGTCGCAGAGCCTGTCGTCGCTGGGTGAGATCGCCGCACCGCTTGCTTGTGGAGAGCATCACGTCGCTGCGAGCATCGTCGCAGAACCATCGCATCGAGGAGCTGCGAGAGAGACGGTCACCGCTGGATCGCGCATCGTCGCCCCGGAGATCGTCTCAGCCCCTACGAGATCGTCGCATCGTGCCTTTGCGAGAACAAACTTCCTACGGAACCTACGCACCGGAATCCATACAAGTGGCCTTCCTCCCCATACAGACCGGATTTGTCGCAACACACCCGCTGCTGCAGGGGGGTTGTCGCATCCCCTCCCCAGGGTCTCAGGAGCAACGCATCGCTTGTTTTCCACCGCACCAGCTTCTGCTTTTGGAACTTTGTCGCAACTACAAGGTACTGTGAGTAAAAGTGACGCAACTGTGAACTTTTCCCGCATCTGTGGTTTATTTTACTGTAACTTGAAGAACTTAATCGCAAACCTTAAGAACTCTTTTGAAACCATATTCTTGAACTGTGTATGTTGGATTTTTGTTGTTTTGGTCTTGTGTAGTTTAGATTAAATACCTTTATTTTTCTAAACTGTTGTGGGGTCAGTTTGTGGTGTTTTCACTGTATTACTGTGAGTGTTGGTACAAATACTTTACGCATTGCCTCTGGTTAGCCTAGACTGCTCGTGCCAAGCTACCTAGAGGGTGAGCAGGGGTTATCTCAGAGGGTTATCTCCTTGCCCTGACTAGAAGCAAGGGTCCCTATTTGGACAGTGGTACCTACCTCTGCCAACTAGAGACCCCCAGTTTTAACAAGAACTTTTTCAGCAACTTGAAAAAACGTATCTGACTTCACCATGTGTTGAATTTTGGATTTTGCTAGGCCTACTTTTTTCCTACTTTGGCTAATCCTTATATTAAGTCTGGGAATGCTGATAAATGGAAAATATAGTAAGATGGACACAGCAAGTAAGAACATCAACTTGCTCCTGAAGCCACACAAATCATCTCATCGTGAACAAAGAGACTTGACATCAGTGAACATCACAGCCGTTCCTATACCTGGTGGTATAGCAGGGGACAGAACTGATTATGACATTTATGGTCCTGCAGAGCTGTTGAAGATTCCACATCAATTCAAGGTTTCCTTGAGTGACTTTGCTTCACCCAGCACATTTTCTAATGATTGGGACTTTGAGACTGTTAATAATATGATGTCAGATTTAGAGATGTCTGCAAAATGTACAAAATATGAATATTTAGAAGGTTCATCAGATTATGAACAAATGTACTGTTATAATCACTATGGTCATCATCACTTGCACAAATCTGCAAACCCTAGAAATGTTTGTACTTTCAATCAATGGAAACATTATCCAACGCCACCGAAGGGTAGCTCAAAAACATTCTATGAAAAATTTCCATACTTCTCAGGTTTTAATGTCTCAAATCCAGAAACATTTTACTTTAAAAATGTTAATAAGACAGGAATGAAAAGAATGTTAACCAGTACAAAGCAAATTTATTCTGCAGGCTTTTATGCCCAGCTGTCCTCATTAGGTTTCGACTTTTGGAAAGACAACATAGAAACAAAAACTGTCTGGGGCACAAACGACTGGCAGGTGCAGGGAATAGAAGCTTTATTTAGAGCCTGCATCATCCCTGAACAAATAATGTTTTTGAATGACACTGTGCAACAGACATCCTGTCTTGGCCTAGCCAGGATAAAAGATTTAAACAAACAGTCCATACCTACACCTGTACCTGATAGTAAGAACACTTCAGATGGATTGGTCAACGTAAAAACAATTTTACTTAAAAACAGAACTGATCGGGATTGGAAAAAATTGTTAATCTGGCCCACAGACATGAATAACTGTCAAGATAGATTCCTGAATAAGACACAAGGGTTTACAGTAACTAGGCCAGATCCAAGATATGTCCATAGGCCACATCCAGGGATAGTAACATACAGTGTAGGAAAACTGTGCCTTGAGTGGCTACAAAAATCTAAACTTGCAGAGGTTAAACAACACCTATCTTTACTTAAAGATGGCGTTGATTTAAGGGACTTTTTACATTGTCCTGCAAAACGACGTCATAAACGTTTAATATACGCAGGTATATATGTCATTTATAATAAAGCTTGGAAAGCGACACAAGCAGAGACTGTAGAACGAATACGAGAAATTGATTGTATTAATTTAGAGAAAGCTCTCTCTGTAGTTGACAATGGGTTAACAACTGTCATCCAGAATTTATTCTTTGGACAGCATTGTATCATCTGCCATTGACCTAATGGAACAGGACTTGCTCATGTTACAGCATGGACAGTCGCAATTAAGTTCTATAATGCTTTTAGGCTGGATGTTACAAAATCTTCATTCTGGATACATGCCATGGCGTCTAATCAACACCACGTCATTCATTGTTTTCTGTGTTTAACCTTACAGATAAAAAAAATCACTCTGGCACAAAGAGGAGCAGACTATGTTATGTTATGTTATGTTAAAAGCATTTGTACCGCGCACGGTCACCAGACGGTTTCATGGCGCTCAAGACAATTGCGGGAAAAACAGTGCGGCAGGTTAACTCAATAGGCTAGCTTAAAAAAGTGGATCTTGAGTAATTTGCGGAAGCAGTCGTATCGGAAGCAAAGTCTAAGGGAGATAGGGAGAGAGTTCCACAGAGCGGGGGCCAGGAAAGAAAAGCATAAACCTCCATGTTTTTTATGTTTGTACCTTGCGATCGTGAGCAGATTATGGGAAGTGGACCGGAGATCTCTCGATGGCGTATAGCGCTGAAGGCTAGATGTAATAAAAGCAGGAGCTTGGCCAAAGAGGCCTTTAAAGACAATACAGCCAATTTTAAACAGACAGCGGTAGGCCACAGGGAGCCAGTGCAATCTGTTCAACAGGGGCGAGACATGTTGATGTTTGGACAGATGAAAGACCAGTCTTGCTATAGGTGCTGAGCATTGAAAAACTGGAAAGATTACCATTAACTGTTTCTGAGAAGCCAGCAACGGAATGGATAATACATGAGATAATCACTCTGCCTTTCACGATTTTCCACTTTCAATACTGTTTGAAACATATACCAGCGGGCGTGTATGAAAGGTTGGGTAAGGAATACATAAAGTCAACCTGGGAATTACCATACACACAAAGAAATTGGAGTGGGGGAAAAGAAGTGGTACAAACTGCAAAAGCACACTAAGCGGTACACTTCTATGCCAGGGTAATAATTTACACGGAACCTGTGATGGTTCTTCAACAAACTTATCCTGCCACCTGCAAGGTTCTCCAGCAGCAGTGATAGCTCCAATTTTTGGGCAGCTTTCCAATGGGAGCTACATAATGTTGAATGATCACAGCTGTTGTGGAATGATGCCAGGAATAGCCTATCTCGTAACTGTGTCAGCCAGGGTCACTTGTTGTATGCAAGTATTGTTTCCTAAAGCTAAGACAGACGGGGAGTCACCGTTATGGCCTTCACTGAACATCTCTTCTATTCAAATTGATACTTTAAGCAGAATGAAAGCCATTCTTTTACAAAAAACTGTGCCACTGACCTCGTCCAAAGAGACGTATGAACTACAAGTTGCAAGGTCCTCTGCAGAGATACATGCCCTATTATCAACAAACTGGCCCATACATTTCACAGAAACGCTAGGTCGTTTCTTAAACATGTCTGATACCAGTGGTATTGTACATGTATTTAAGACAATTTTTTCGGGACTGTTAGCACCCTTTGAAGCAGTCTAAGGCATTTTTCCAAACTTCGTGCACTCTGTGTTCAGCGGCCTGCCTCTCATTTTGGGACTCGTAGCAGGAATACTATTTTCGTTTCTTCTGCTCCAATATGGCAAGTCCAGTCACCAACGACACCCAGATTACCATAGAGAACACTCTCCTGGCAATGAAGTGTCGTGAGCGCATGATACAGATCTTAGGCTTGGCTCGTTTGAGAGATCTGAATACCACGTGATTCCTTTCATTCCGACCAATCTGGCAAGATTGCATCGCACCCGTTCTACGATGCCTGCTATGTGGAGAAGAATGTGTGTTTGACATCTGTCTAACACTTCCATCAGCACTGCCAACGGATGTTGATACTTTGCTTGGTTCGGTAACAGCTCATGCATTGTGTTGTCTCCATCGGCTACCAATCCGGATGAAGGCATTCATTGAGGTCTCACAGATGCAATCTGCTGACGTGAGATACGTGGAACAACAGGCACACAGGTACCATCTACTGCGAACATTGCTAATGCGGCTGACGGCGATGCTTCTCATCTATGCACGATTGATCTGCTGAACGAGGTAGTCCAACTTTCACCTACTGTGGTAGATGATTTCTTTGCCAGCTTAGAAGATTTGACGTTTTCTCCTAACAACATGAATGATGTTTGAAAGATAGCACACAGCGTTCTACGGGACTCTGTATTCAACCTTCACTTTTCAAAACAAAACTTCCAACTTCAGAACTCTATTTTTATGAGACTTAACTTTTTCCAAAATTCAACTTTTTTTGGGCACAAAGTACTCTGCTTAAAGTAGAACTATTCTTGGAGGACAAGTATTCTTTGAAACACTTCCAAGTGACAATATTTGATCTTGTCACACAACCTAAAAATAATATATATTCTGTATTTAAGACCCATTTCATAAATGTTATTTCATGATTCATTCGGATAGCATTTCCAATGTCATACTATATGCTTTTGAATGAAAACATTGCTTTTAGAATTTGTACAGCACAAATGCTAATTTTTCGTGTACAACCACTTCAAATGCATTTTATGTATTTTGGGAGGGTTATTAACACATCATCCTTAAATGCTTAGAATTTAGTTGTATTGAACATTATAGAGTGGGTTTTGTGTAGAGTTTTAAGATCCAAGCGTAATTTACCGATTCATGCCCTTATATAGGTATAAATCACCTTGCCCTTATATAGGCATAGAAATCATAACCATATTCAGACATAACCCATCCAGTCCAATACAGGTATGGCTACTTCCACTAGTTCCAAAAAGCCACACCGATTTCTTGGAAAACTCAGCTTCAGTAGTCAGGGACATCCCCTTACTTGAATATTGATTTGTCCTAGAAATCATGGAGTTTTCAAAGAACTACCATTCCCTTGGGGTTCTTTGGTGACGTTATTACATCCAACTTTACGTCAAATCGGGCACCTTCAAGGTAGAAATATGCCTACACTTGCCCTAGCAAACACACGGTGGTTCGGAGCAGCTCGACTATCTACTGGCCCGACGCAGCTCGCTACAGCAAGTGCCGAAAGAAGCCGACCCTCCAGTTGACACACTGACACGGAGGCTGCCTTTCTCTCGCTGAGTATCTAGCTCCAGTGTTTCCAAGCTCCCCTCGCGGGGTGTTGGGAAATCAGGTCCCGAGATGGTGATACGAGACGTCCTGAAACAGATTCAAAATGAATACGGGGCAGAGCCTGCTCTAAATCTGGGAATGGAATTACTGAAAGATTTCAAATAGGTCTCAGCTATAATATTAGCTAACATTAAAGGTGAAGCAGCATCCGTGGTGATCCGCCAAAAACTAAGACATCTTGGATAGATTCTTGGCAAAGAAACTAAACCTATGCTACACCATACTTACTTCTTCACTCATACTAGACTTAGGTTAGGTACATTGGGGTAGGCGTATTTTAGAAGCACCAGTTGAGTACTTTTAGTCTTTTGCTATTTATGTATGTATTTTATGGCTTAGAAACCATACCATGCTTTTACAGTATTATTGCATAATACTCTTCTTGCTGTACGCATTATACTTTACTACCAGTATTACGATTTTAGCAGTTCATTTCTTTTGCATGAGAAAGACTGTTCAATAAATCCTTTTATTGAAAATGCCCGTCTCTCTATTTTTCTGCATTTCTGATGAATCGAAGCATGCCCGATTGACTGAGTAAAATATCTACCTATTGTTTCCATGACTCTGAAGATACATTTTATCTTGGGGAAACAAAGTTGTCATGTTTATGAAGTTGTCAGAAACGAATCCCTTCTTGTGTATTCGAGAAAGTTTCTAGTGACCTCTGAGCTAGCTGGCACTCACTCACTGGGACTTGATTTGGATTGGTGCCCTAGCTGAAGTTTTTGTGGTCTCATTTTTTTAGGGAGTGATCCTGAAAGTGCCAAGACAATCCAACCAAAGTGTTCTCCCGATGGGCAAGAATTCCTGGTTTGTCCCTCTCTGTGTTCTTTTGCAGCAAACTCAGAAGACCTTAGAGGCTTTGAAGAGTCCTGCCTGGTGAGAGCATATGTACTGGCTCAAAATGTGACTAATTCACAACGTACATCATAAGAAGGGGAACTGACAGCAAAATCTTAATGTCAAAGTAACCTTACCACCTACAATTCTCAAGTTCCTCCCACTTTAGTGTTCAGTTGTTCAAGATCTGTCTGAGTGGACATGTCAGCCTTCTGGAATGCATTTTAGCCACAGTGTCCTGCAGTGTCCTTTCAAAGAAGAGAGTAAGGGAGCTGTGTGGAATGCTGGGGACCTCCCTCCTCACCAAGGGGGTCATTATGATGGCGGACAGACTTCTGGCTGTTCGCCATCGTGCCAGTGCTTGGGACCGTCTGCCTGGATTGCGGCGGTCCCGCACACAAGATTACGATGTGAGCGTGCATCTCTGACATTGTGGCGGGTGCTGCTGGCTGCAGCACCTGCCGCAATGTCCGAAATACTGTGTGTGGGTTTCCCTGCACTACGTGGCAGGCACTATGCGGTGCCTAACACCTGGTGCTCCCCCAGTGCTCCCCCAGTACATACCCACCTCCCCCAACACAAGAGAGGCCCGCCATGGGCCCTCAAATGTAATCTCCGCCAGCCTGTGAATAGAGGTTTCACCGCCATGCACCGGCTGGTGGGGAGGCAGCATCATAATATGGCGGACTGTGCCTGCTAGGCACCGCCACCATATTGTTGATGCACTGTGGGTCCGCAGGGCAATCGTAACTATTGCCTGTGGCGGACCCGTGGCGGAAGGGCTCTGCGTCTGCCAGCACACCGCCCGCTAGTGTAATTTGGCAGGCGGAGAAGTGCTTTATGAAGGCAGTGAAACCGGCAGCGATAGTTTCACCGCCATCGTAATGACCCCCCAAGTTTGTGGTTCCCTCAATCTAAGTTGATGGAGGGATTCCTAGCTCTGGCCTGGTAGTCAGTCTGTCAAAGTACTGCTGGGTCATCATAGTGTAATTTCTGCTCTATTTGAGCATAGAGACATGACAGTCATCATCATCAAATCTTTATTTCGGCAAAATGCCACAAAAAGCGTATGACACAAAACATCAATAAAAATTCAGTATAAGAATAGTAAAAAACAATGAACACATTTAAAATTACATTGAATAAATATTGCTTAAATTCAGGCAAAGGGAATCCTTGTTTAAAACAGGCATCAATAAAAGTTTACAAGCTCATAATGATTTCTAATCCAAAGCGCACCCCTGATAAAATGACATGGCAGTCCTTAAAAGGAAAATGGAAGATGCCTCTAACACGCAGGGAGAAAATTACCTGGTCATTAGGGACACTTTCTTATGCTGGAAAGAGATACAACACTTTCTGGATTTCAGTGTGCTGGATGCACCATTGGCAAATGCACATTCAACAGGCAGAGTTCCCCCCCAACCCCAGGTAGGTGGAGAATTCTCGATTGGACAGATGGTCGCTCCCAAGGGCAGGCCACCCACTAAGCTCTAAATGACCTGTCTGAAGAATCATAATTTCAAAGAGGAGAACCTCTAGGATTTGCCGCATACAATCCATTACATTTGGCTTTAAGAGATGCCTAAGACATGGTCACTTACACCCCATAGACTAATAAAGGCTTAGCACTTACACATTTCGAAGTATGGATGATTTTTGCTTGTGCTTGAAATATTTAACACTCTTGCTCAGCCAAAACTTCTCCACAGAAACCTGGTTTTAGGAGCTACATTGTTTAACTTTCTGAGAGCTCAGCCAGGTGGTCAACTGTTTTCATACAGAATGTATCCTACCTTTAAATGTTATTGGTCATATTTGGGAACTTTGGGTATATTTTGGCCAATTCATGAATGGTCCAATTGGGCAGCGTGAGCACTGGAAACTAAACCAAATCATTAATTTCACTTATTATGAATTCATATCATTTTTAGGAGTTTGTGCCTTTTTTGGAGTAACCTATGTTCGAATTGCCTGTTCTTTGCCATTACTTCAACATACCCATTTTGCATGTGCAAGGGCAGTTAATTTCACAGTTCTATCCACATTCAAACCGAGGCATTCACAGAGTCAGTTTACGCATGTGTTTTTTAGGGGTGCACATCCTTTTGCATGTCTAGGAACACTTTTCTGAATTGGATCGGTCCCCGGGTTTCACCAGTTTTTAACACATTTTTATAAGAACTTACAGTTGCAGACATTTGTAAAAACTTCAATATAATTAAAGCTGAGCTCTTAAGATGTAAGGAACCTTCTCAAATAACACTTTGCAACTTAGCAACAAGACAATTAAATAAGATTGTACGCTATAAAGTTTAAAGTTCTAATAGTTTCAAAAATATGTAGTTTGCAGTTCTGAATACCACCAAATGGCAAACTAAAATACATTGCAATTATTGGTTCGGATCCAGACCTATAAGCTTACGTTCCATATATTTTTTTATTATTTTTTGACACTGGGGCTGTTGCTTTTAACGTATGGCTGCAGGCAGCTTTAAATGTCTGTTGCCCTGTGCTAATATCATTCATCAACCAAACGATGGACAGCATGTTGGGGATGGTTACACATAGCGCTACTAGCTTTACATCATGACTTTCTCGTGACCTAAAATAGCTTCTACAATTTAAAATGCCTGGAGTAATCCTGCCATCTCTTGCCTCACTATGTGTATTACAGGCAAACATTTAGAATGCAAATCTGGTGCAATGGTATTTGTCAATGCTTGTTTGCTTTAACCAAACTATGGGGATCTGCTGTCTTAGGTTATGGACGTGCCTAGAGGAGTTTTCAAATCACATAACAGAGCTTTCTTCTGTAATCTAGACATTACCATTCTGAATAGCAAATTTTCCAATATAAATCTTCACCAAAATATATGCAACTGAAGAATAACAATATGAATCTAGATGAAATAAATACCCTAAATGGAATTTAAAATAATGGACTAAAATATCTGTGAAACTCTTTGTGATTTTTTTTATTTCTTATTACTTGTGAAGCTGTAATTGACAAAGAAAATAGAGTAAGCCCAGCCTAAACTGTGATTTGTCCCTTGTTTGTATTGTTATTCCCCCACATTTTTTCACTCTACATTATTTTTCGAAACACCGAAGAGCCTCGAGATTATAGGCATGTATTTTATTTTTTTGCCTCCTAAACATGATCTTTGTCCTACGAAAGACTCAAATAAGTAGACTTTATGTCAGAAAACGATTGTCAGAAATAGAGTCTTACATAAATATCGCATCATAAATTTACAAAAATATTGCACCAATGGGTGTAGATTTCCTAATATTTATGTAAGAAGATATTCTGGGAACCTTTGCATCTCAGAATATTACATACAGAAACATAGGTTGCCATACAATCGTGTCCGAAATATTGTTTCCAAAAATATTGTCCTATTGGGTGTAGATTTTCTATTAACTCCAATGGAGCTATGCTTTAGGACACAATATTTGGACAAAACATTTATGTCAGATGATAGTTTAACAATAAAACAAAGTTCTGGCACCCCACAGCCCGAGCATGATTTTTACCAAATAGGAGTTACATGGACCAAATCCAGCATAGTGATGTGTAGCTGTGGATATATCGGTACTACAACTGACCAGCAAAAGCGCTTACCTTTGTATGAGAAGCAACGTCCTCAGCCAGCTTATAGTCTCTGCTTTTCACCCCTTTCCCCTCAGGAACATTTTGTCCTCCTTTGTGTTTTATGACTCTAGATTCCTTTAAGAGCTACCTTGACATTTAAATTAATGCATCAACACATTTTCCCATAGACACAGAGGGGTCGATTCCGATTCTGGAAAAAAAACGTCCGTACGATTTGTATCCGGAGCCCTCTCCGTACGAATCGTACCCGTCTGTCCGAGTCGCGAAGTACGATCCGTATTCCGTGAATCCGTCCGAATCGTCACGATCCGTACGTATTGCAAGGCTGAAACCGTGAACCGTACGACTCGTACACATGCCGTACGACTCGTACACATGCCGTACGACCCGGCGAGTATGATCCGGACCGGGGTATGAGGACGCGATTTGTACGGTCCACGTCAGGTAAGGGCGAGTCGTACGGAAAAGCACACAAACACATACACACCGTACGGTCCGTACACCCCATGATCGCAGGGGTACGCACCGTACCCCTGCGATCATGGGGTGTACGAGCCATACCCCTATTGTACGTTCGGTGTACGAGCCTTACCCCCATTGTACGATCGGTGTACGAGCCGTACCCCATGGACGATCGGTGTACGAGCCCTACCCCATGTACGATCGGTGTAAGAGCCGTACCCCCATCGTACATGTGGTACGGCTCATACACCGATCATACATGGGGTACGGCTTGTACACCGATCGTACTTGGAGTACGGCTCATACACCAATCGTACAATGGGGGTACGGCTCGTACACCGATCATACAATGGGGGTACAGCTCGTACACCGATCGTACAATGGGGGTACGGCTCGTACACCCCATGATTGCAGGGGTACGGTGCGTACCCCTGCGATCATGGGGGGTACATACGGTACCCGGGGGGGCCGTTCCGTACCTGTTTCGGCGTGAACTCTGCTTTTACGGCTGTTTTCAGCTCCCGTAGCAAAAGGGTCGTATCCAACACGTATCGTACTTGCTGGGTCGTAAAAACCAGCCGCGAACCGTACAGATGTCGCGTACAGCGGGTTCCGAGGGAGAATCGTACGGAGATTAGAGTCGTACGGTGTCTTGTACGACTCGTACGGAGTACGGCTCCTGGTACAAATCGTACTTCGTCGTACGTACGGGGGACGTTGCAGGGTACGATTCGTATGGGAAAAACGCCCAGAACGGCTATTCGGAGCGGTTTTACCTGAATCGGAATCGACCCCAGAATGGGCAAACCCCTTTGATGGATCTGGCCCATAGTGTGTTAGGCTAGTTCTTCAGCTCCAGTATTTCACTACCTAGCCAGAAGGTTTCTTGTGTCCTTCACTTCCTCTTCTGGGACATTCATATGGGTGCACTTAATCATTGTTTAAGTGGTGGTTTGCAAAGTTGCTACCTAGAGGAGCTGTCCCCTTGTCAAATAAAAGACTAATATGATAGAGCAACCAGTGTGTCGAACCCCAGAGACTCAGAAGTCTGCAAAATATTCACACTAGTCAACTAAGAAGTCAATCTGTAACAACTCCATTCATCACAGTTTGATGTAATGAGACACATTTCTCTTTAGCACCATTACCTTTTAAAAACGCCTACATTTTCTCCGACTATAAGCGTAGCACATTCCACATTATTAAGGCCTTTTATGTACAAACCTGTCTTCTCCTTATTAAATCTAAATATTCACACTTTTACTGTGAGGAATTTTGTTGAACATTACCTTCACGCCATGAAGGTATTTAAAGTACCCTCTGACAATCTTTTACAAAATGTTATTCATCCCTTGCCATTGGTAATCAAATCTCAATATCAGTTCATCTTGGTGATTTCTTTAGTGCATCATTCCAACCACTTTTTGATGGCAAAGCATGGAGTGGTAGCAAAACCAGTCAAAACAGATTTTTCAAACATAGCTTCTCTTGCAGTGCCAAATACCTTTCTAGCTCTTCTCTAAACTCGCTCCTGTCCGACAAACCTTTCACACCCACTCTCCAACCGCTCATAATACCAAATATGTTTCCGACCTCCTTTATCGAATCACCTTTCGCCAGAAAACCCGTTATGTCAATGCAAACTCTTTTCAACGTCTCCTCACTATCTCCATCTCTTTGACTACTGGAAAACGCAATTCACAGTGAGTAGTTCACTGGGTAAACTCCACCCAGAATCTATGATCCTTTGCTTTTAGATATTTATGCTATCTCATTCACATTTCGTTACTTTTCTATGCCGTTTACACATGTTCACAATGATGCTGCCAACATCCTTTACAATGTGGTGTAATGTCCCCTCAACCCCTCAAGCCTATGATCAGGAGTAGTTGCGTTTAACTCTCTGGTGTTTGGGGACTCACTGATAAAGCAACTAAACCTTGCTTTAAATTGATGCTTTCTCTTTAACCCTTTTCTCTTTTCTTTCAGTAGAAGAGCTCATCCTGAAATTTGACAAAAACACTGTTAAATTGTTCCTTACTGTTGGACCCGGCTTCGTGGCGTGGTCCACTCTGATCCCCGCAACCCAAGAACTACTGGTGGACCTGACCCCAGCCCGCCCAGAACTGCCCACGACCCCTCTACACCGGACCTGAGCCGATCTCCAGACCGTGTGCCTGCAACCGTGCACGTGACCATCAGACTCCATGTTTGGCCACACCGGCCGGCCAGCCGCCTTCTTCCCTTTCAGCAACTCTTGGCCGACCCTGGCTGCAGACAGGCGTGCGCGTCCGGCGCGCCCGGACCCGCCCGGGGGGTGAAAGACCCACCAAGTACCCAAAACCACGACTTCAATCACACCTCCGGCCTCCTCCCGAGAAACTGGTTCCCCTCACACCTCTGAACTATCCCTGGGGGCTGGTTTCGATCACACCTTTGGCCTCCTAGCGAGCTGGCTCCAACCCTTGATGGGCGTCTGGGAATCCCTGGACGCACGGTCCAAAGCATCAAAGAACCAGCCGCCCAGACAATCGGCCGCCTGGCCCTCGGACCACCGGCCCCCCTGCCTATGAGGGTCCGGACATCAAGGGGCCCCTGAACTATAAGACGGCCTGCCTCACATCCAGCCGGCAGTTGTATCCTGGACAAGACAGCCCTGCTAATCTGATCGCGGCTGACCTCGAGGAGACCAGACTCTGACCCACCAAGCCCTGTTGACGCTGTCGCGGCTCGTCCTCGAAGCTACGGAACCGGACCACCGAGCCCTGCTGATGCTGTCGCCGCTCTTCCTCGAAGAGAAAGACTTGAACCATCGGAGCCCTGCTGACCTCGTCGCGGCCCACTCTTAAGAACAAGAGACTTTTGCTACCATCCTGAGCCCTGCTGGCGCTGTCGCGGCTCCTCCTGAACTTCGAGCACTACGGTGCCCTCCGAATCGAGCCCTGCCGACCTCGTCGCGGCTTCAGGAGCCCTCTGGTCCGGCTGGACCATCGACGCTACCATCACGACTACCTTGAACTGAAGCGAGTAGGACCGCAAGTACCCTCGCCAGCCTCCGTACCCCCCAGTTCGAGGATTGTGAACTGTGCGCAGGGTACGCTACGTACTGGCCGGCCCTTGAGATTGTCCCGCTTCCCCGTTCCCTTGTGTTACGAGACTCTCACGATCCTTCGATCGCTGTATATTGCTACCTTTTTACCTTGGAAAAAGTTCATACTTGATAAGAATCCACGGTGTGGTGTCCGTTCGTAAGTGTGGTGTGCCGACAGTGTGTACGATCAGTCCTCCCCGGTGGGGACCCTCCCTCGATAAGACTCGGCAGGAATTGTGGAAGAGGAGGGTCTCGGGTGGTTAGGAGAGCAATCCTGACCCCTGAGGTCGCCCCCTTCCAACATTGGTGGCAGCGACGCGATACAAACCTATGCCTAGAGATCGTACCACTGACGCACTACCTGAACCTGCACGCAGCGGCAAACTAAAAAGAAAGAGCAACGATGTTGTCCGAAGAATCCAGTGAGAAGACGCCATTCGATAAAAACCTGTTGGGAGACTACACCCATAGAGAGCTCAAGCAGTTCTGCAAAGAACTGAGTATCGCTAGTACCGGACTAAATACCCAGGAGGATTTCCAAAAAGCGCTAACAGCTTGGGTGGAGTCCGGGTCATCCCTTCCCCCGCTCGGAGACAACGGGGAAGGGAGACCCCAGACCGAACCCAGTACATCGACCGCTGAGAGAAACTGTCATGGCTGCTAGTCCTCAGGATCGGAAAGATGCTCAATAGGGGTCCACCTCCTGACGTCTCCACACTCTGACTGAGTATTTCCAGAGTATAAAAGCAGTCAGGCGAGGGAAAACCAGGGAAGGGGAAGGAACAGCAGGGATAAGGACCTGTAACGACAAGGAAGGACACGTTAGTTCCTTGTACTCTAACTCCTTAACTATGTTACAGTGCTGTTGTGAATCCTCACCTGATAACTCTCAGGAAAATAGACCCTTCCCTCTGATGGAATCTTCCTCAGACTAAATGAAAGAACAGTTTGTTATAGCCTATCTATTTCCTGATAGAAACACACACATCAACCTCCCACCTGTATCACCCTCATTCACTCACCAGTAGCCTGTGGAAATCGTGACTGAACATGGGGTTCTCAAGAGGCGTCTGGATAGATAACAGTCTCTCCCAGCCGCTTCTTGTAAGGTGCATCAGCATTCGCTGATGAAAAAGAAAGAACAACAAAAATAAAGTCCCTGAAACAGGAGGGGGCAATCCTGCGTCTCCCGTTTAGTGTTCTCAGCCGAGAAACAACGTTCAAACATAGATAAGCGTGGAGGGTGAAATCCCGCGTCTCCCCCGCCACCTATGGAATACAACACCAGCCGGTGTTTGTCGCACAGATAAATCCGCGTCCCGTGAGTGACAGTGAGGGGGAAATCCAGGCGTCTCCTGTTCACTCACATAAACTAACCTAAGCAGGATCGCAAGAACGCGGAGGGGGCAATCCTGGCGTCTCACGCGTCTTGCGGTAATACCTCTTGACAGTACCAGCCGGTACCTGTCGTTACGTGGATCACTACAGCTTGCTCAGCAGCCACAGAACAAAACGAACCACACCTTCCCTGGAACTCCGCGGGGACAGGGCGTCCGCAACCATAGGCTCAACAAGACAAATCACAAGCACCAGTAGATGGCGTCCAAGAGAATATATGCCTTCTGAGGCCCTCCCCCTTCATGCTAGGCATTCTGGGAGGTGTAGTCCAATTCTAGGTAGGCACGTTAGTCAGACCCTGACAGTATGCCCCCCTGCCCTGTGCCTCCTAGCGCCCGGCTTCGTCGGGTTGCGAGCAAAGAAGGCACGGATCAGGCGCGGAGCGTGGACATCACAGCAGGGCTCCCACGAGTCATCCTCGGAACCATAGCCCTTCCAAGAGACCAGAAACCATAGCTTCCCCTGACGGATCTTGGAGTCTATGATACGCCGGACCTCGAACTCCATCTGTCCGTCCCTCAGCACCGGTGGCGCGGCCCTTTGTTGCAACGAACCAGCTGGTTTCAGCAAACTGCTGTGAAACACCGGGTGTATTCGCATAGACATGGGCAGTTTCAGCTTGTACGCCACTGGGTTGATTCTCTTGATGATAGCATAAGGACCGATAAATCGTGGATGGAAAACACTGCGATACCTGAACCGAATGTTTTTGGTAGACAACCAGACCTTGTCTCCTATCTGATACACAGGACTCTCCTGTCGATGTTTGTCTGCCCATTTCTTATAGGAGCCTTTTGCTTGACACCGAGACTTTTGGATCTGTCGATGAGTCTCCAGCAACGCCTTTACATGTGCCGCCACATTGGGTTGATTCTGAACTTCACTGGGTACTGTCAAGGGTAAGGTGTTAGCGTGGAACCCAGTATTCGCCTTGAATGGAGATTCATTTATAGCACTGTGCCATGCGTTATTGTATGATAACTCCGCCAACCAGAGAAGAGAAACCCAAGAATGACTGGCTTCTTCCGAATAGCACCTCAGGTATTGTTTGAGAGTTTGGTTCAGCCGCTCTGTCTGACCGTCTGTCTGGGGGTGGAAACTGGTAGACAGAGCGTCTTCCACTTTCAGAGCCTTACACCACATGTGCCAGAACCTGGCCACGAACTGCGGCCCCCGATCTGAGATTATCACCCGTGGGAGTCCGTGTATCCGTACCACTTGAGTCAAAAGCATTTGAACAGTCTGGCTGGCAGTAGGTAAGTTCTTGCAGGGAACGAAGTGCCCCATTTTGGTCAGACTGTCCACAACTACCATAATTGCGTTGTACCCTTGGTCCATGGGCAACCCCACGATGAAATCAAGGCTGATGGTGTGCCACGGACGTGACGGAGTGGGCAGTGGTCTGAGTTTCCCACGACTCATGGCATGGTCCCCCTTTGCTCTTGCACATGTGTCACACTGTCCTATCCATTTCTCCACGTCTTTCACTAGAGTGTCCCACCAAAAATGGCGTTTCACGAGGTGAACTGTTTTTCTCACCCCAGGATGGCCTGCCATAGCGTTCCCATGACACCAGTTGAACGCCTGGAGACGCAGTTCGTGCGAGGGCAAAAACAACTTACCTCCGTGCAAGGGCACTCCATGGTGGATGGTACGGATGTCGTTCTGACTTGCCCAATATCGCCATTGGCCTTGATCTCTGTCCTTTTGTACTTGCTCAATGAACCGGTCAGCTGTCACCAGACACACCACTTTCTCTGGATCGATTATCGCTCTTGTTTGTTCCTTTGCTGGCACCGTATCCCCCCCTTGACGAGAGAGCGAATCTGCTTTTCTGTTTTCTGTTCCGGGACGGAACGTAACGATGAAATTGTATTCTGCGAAAAACAGCATCCACCGCATTTGACGCTGGGACAAGTGGCGAGCGGTTTTCATGAACAACAAGTTCTTATGGTCGGAAAATACAGTCACTGGGTGTTGTGACCCCCACAAATAGTGCCTCCACTCCTGGAATGCTCGCTTGATGGCCAGCAGTTCCTTCTCCGAGATAGTGTAGTTGGCTTCAGCAGCATTCAGTTTCTTTGACAGAAAGGCCACCGGATGTAGTTGGCCCGTCTCCCTGTCTCTTTGTGACAGCACAGCTCCCAATGCTGTATCGGAGGCATCCGCCTCGACGATAAAGGGCAGATCTAGTTGAGGATGCGTCAAGATTGGGGCAGTGACAAAGGCTTCCTTCAGTGACTCAAAAGCTTCCATGGCTTCAGCGTTCCATTGGAACGTACATCCTTTCCTTAGCAGTTTGGTAATGGGAGAGGCCAACAAGGAGAACTGGGAGATGAAACGTCTGTAATAGTTGGCGAAGCCAAGGAAACACTGCACCTCTTTCACACAGGTAGGTACTGGCCAGGCACGCACTGCATCAACCTTTCTCTCTGCCATGTGAAACCCTCCCGGTGTCAGGATAACCCCTAAGAACTCCACCTCCTCCACACCAAACTCACATTTACTGAGTTTACAGTAGAGTCGGTGCTCCAGCAACTTTTGCAACACCAGGAGGACATGACTGGCGTGTTGTTGACGTGTATCCGAGTAGACCAGAATGTCATCGATGTACACGATGACAAACTGGTCCAGATACTCTTTCAACACATCATTTAAAAAGTATTGGAATGCCGCCGGGGCGTTACAAAGCCCGAACGGCATTACCAGATACTCAAAAAGGCCATAACGGGTTTTGAAGGCCGTCTTCCACTCATCACCGCTACGTATTCTGACCAGATGATAGGCCCCACGAAGATCCAGCCGGGTGTAGATCACGGCCTCCCTCACCTGATCCAACAGCACGGGGATGAGCGGAAGAGGATACCGATTCCGTATGGTCTGTTTGTTCAACTGGCGATAGTCGATGAGGGTGCGCAGCTCCCCATTGGCCTTCGATGTAAAGAACAGAGGGGACGCTGCTGGTGACCGGGAGGGCCTGATAAAGCCGATAGCACTAAAGTGCGCCAGATATTCTTGTAAATGTTTGGACTCGGGTTCTGACAACGCGTATACCCTACAAGAAGGAATAACAGCACCTTCCACCAGGTCTATACGGCAGTCATACTCCCGATGTGGGGGTAGCACCTCGGCCTGACTCTCACTGAACACCTCACTGTACTCGTGATACTCTTTGGGCAAGACAGTTAACTTTTCCGCCGCGGTAGCGACGTACATTGTCTGAGTTAATGCCACAGTATGTGCTGTGGATGTATGTAAACACAAATTCTGGCACTCAACAGACCGAAAAGCCAACGTTTTCTCTCTCCAGTCAATAGAAGGATTGTGTTTCTCCAACCACGGAATACCCAATATCAGTTCGTACTGCGGAGCTTCGATTATGTTTAACACTATGCTCTCGACATGGGAAAGAGCACTGTTTTCCAGTATCAATACCAGTTCCTCCGTACGCTCAATGATGGGACCAGATTTGAGGGGGGTGCCATCCACCGCCAACACGGTCTCCGGGTTGTCGACGGACACTCTTCCCAACCCTAGACGACGCACCAAACCGTCGTCCACAAAATTCCCTGTTGCCCCCGAATCCACCATGCTCCACACCGCATGTGTCTTTCCCTGAGACAACAGGGAAGTGGGCAAGGCTACATGAGTGATCGGGGCTTCGTTCTCAACCGAGGCTAACGATGTCAGTCTCCATTCCTTAGTTTCCCGGCCTTGAACTGAAGGAGCTTCTTCGACGTTTCTCTCGGACTCAGTTGTGGTGAGAGCCACTTTCTTACCCGAGAAAAAGGTCTTGGATCTCTTGGGCTTAGAGGGACACTCCTTAACGTAGTGCCCCTTCTTCCCGCAATACATGCACAGGCCCTGTGTGCGGCGGGTTTCTCTTTCTGCTCTGGTAAGTGGGGGCCTGATGGCGCCAACATCCATTGGCTCAGGCGGGCTATCGCTAGGTCGAGGACCGGATGGAGGACCTTGTCCCATAGAACCTGAAGGGCCATCATGTCTCCTACGGTCACCTCCTCGCTCGCCTAGACGATGATCCAAGCGGAGCGTGAGGTTAATTAAATCGACACAGGTTGCTGGTTGAGGATCAATCTGAGCTATTACATCCTTCAACTCGTCTGACAGGCCTTGGTAGTACAGCGCCATCCTTTTTTCTTCGGGCCATGCTGTTTCGGCCACCAGACGGTTGAAAGTAGTCATGTATGTGACCAGATCTTTCTTTCCCTGTCTAAGACCCAGCAGCTCTCTGTCTGCACTCAGAGTTGTCGCTCTGCGATCAAACACCCGTTCAAACTCACGGCGAAAGGCCGTCCAATCATTCAGGATAGGGTCATCGTTTCTGACGAAAGGGACCGCCCAGTTCGCCGCATCTCCGGATAAATAAGAGATGGCGAAAGCCACTCGAGACATATTGTTAGGGAACGACGCTGGTCGACACGAAAAATGCAAGGTGACTTGTGTCAGGAATGCTTGGATTTTTTGAGGGTCACCTGAATATCTTTCTGGGCTGGCTAAAGGTATCGGGGGGGGAACGGTTACTTGGATAGCGCGGCCACTGGTAGCAGCATCGAAAGGATTGGCCTGTTGCCGATCTAGCCTTTCTTTTAAGGCAGTAGTCTCTGCCTTCGATGTCGCTAGTTCCCGTTGGACTAATCCCAGGGCCTGGAGCACGTCGTCCATTGTCGCCATGGTTTGAGCAAGTTTCCGACCAGGAGGAGTAATTTCTTGGGCTTGTGATTCTGTCACGGCTGCTAGTCCTCAGGATCGGAAAGATGCTCAATAGGGGTCCACCTCCTGACGTCTCCACACTCTGACTGAGTATTTCCAGAGTATAAAAGCAGTCAGGCGAGGGAAAACCAGGGAAGGGGAAGGAACAGCAGGGATAAGGACCTGTAACGACAAGGAAGGACACGTTAGTTCCTTGTACTCTAACTCCTTAACTATGTTACAGTGCTGTTGTGAATCCTCACCTGATAACTCTCAGGAAAATAGACCCTTCCCTCTGATGGAATCTTCCTCAGACTAAATGAAAGAACAGTTTGTTATAGCCTATCTATTTCCTGATAGAAACACACACATCAACCTCCCACCTGTATCACCCTCATTCACTCACCAGTAGCCTGTGGAAATCGTGACTGAACATGGGGTTCTCAAGAGGCGTCTGGATAGATAACAGTCTCTCCCAGCCGCTTCTTGTAAGGTGCATCAGCATTCGCTGATGAAAAAGAAAGAACAACAAAAATAAAGTCCCTGAAACAGGAGGGGGCAATCCTGCGTCTCCCGTTTAGTGTTCTCAGCCGAGAAACAACGTTCAAACATAGATAAGCGTGGAGGGTGAAATCCCGCGTCTCCCCCGCCACCTATGGAATACAACACCAGCCGGTGTTTGTCGCACAGATAAATCCGCGTCCCGTGAGTGACAGTGAGGGGGAAATCCAGGCGTCTCCTGTTCACTCACATAAACTAACCTAAGCAGGATCGCAAGAACGCGGAGGGGGCAATCCTGGCGTCTCACGCGTCTTGCGGTAATACCTCTTGACAGTACCAGCCGGTACCTGTCGTTACGTGGATCACTACAGCTTGCTCTGCAGCCACAGAACAAAACGAACCACACCTTCCCTGGAACTCCGCGGGGACAGGGCGTCCGCAACCATAGGCTCAACAAGACAAATCACAAGCACCAGTAGATGGCGTCCAAGAGAATATATGCCTTCTGAGGCCCTCCCCCTTCATGCTAGGCATTCTGGGAGGTGTAGTCCAATTCTAGGTAGGCACGTTAGTCAGACCCTGACAGAAACCAGCAACAAACCCAGAGCCCAGCAACCGGGAGGGATCGGTCGTCGGAAGAGATGGCAGACCGAGAACGTGACCGAAGCCATGAACTAGAACTAGCACACCTCAAGATGGAGGGAGAACTCAAGCTTGCCGAGAAGAAGTTGGCAGTCGAGCAGTTACGGCTCCAAGGGGAGCTGGAAGAGAAGAAGCTCCATGAAGGAGCATGAGGGCCAGAAACTCCAGCTTGAGCACGAGCGCGGCCTCAAAGAACTAGAGTTAAAAGCCAGAACAGATACACCCAGACCACCGGGGCTCGGGGAACCGGTGATCCCTCGGGAAACCAAGGTCCACATCCCCAAAGACGTTGTGAAGGAGTTTTACAAAGGAGACGACATCCAACAGTGGTTCAAGGCCTACAAGGTCACCATGTCCGCCCACTGAGTCCCCGAGAAGGACTGGGGGGCCGGCCTGTGGAGCCGCTTCCTCAGCGAGGGAAGAGACACCCTGCTGGACCTGCCGACCGAGCACATGAACGCCTACCCCCACATGAAAGAAGCCCTCCTATTCCGCTACGGGCTCACACCCGAGATGTATCGCCAGCGGTTTAGGGAGTGCAAGAAGATCCCTGGCACCACATGGGTGGACTATGTAACTAGTACACCCGAGCCTTAGATGGGTGGATCAAGGGCAGCAATGTGACCACCTTCGAAGGCCTGGTTGACCTCATCGCTTACGAGCACCTGTCCGTGAATTGCTTTGTGGAGCTGAGGCAGCATCTCCTGGACAGCAAGCTCGCCAATCCACGTAAACTGGCTGTCGAGGCCGATCGCTGGGTGGCCACCCGAGTCCAGAAGGGGCCCGGGGGAGATTACCCACGGAACGACCAAGGATCTTCCCGCCAGAGGGGTGGAGGAGGTCGAGGTAAACCGCCAGGATCTCAGTCAGGGCCCCAGCATAGCCCCCCCAGAAACCAGACACCTCGTTCTCCTCCCTCGACGAGAACGGCCCCGGTCGTGAGTACACCGGGCCCCGCCCCAGCACAGCGTGTTTTAAGTGTCAGCAGCCAGGGCACTATGCCAGTGATCCCCGGTGCCCCATGTTCCAGAAATCCACTCCCACTGGCTCCTCCACCAGGCAGATAGCCTCGGTAGCCCTAGAAGAGGAAGAGGTAGAAGAGCAGGGGGAGTGGGAGCCCGCAGCCATGGTCTTAGCCTCCCTGGGGAATAGTGAGATGGTTCCAGGAGACTACCTGCCCGACAACACAGAAAAGTATCGCCAGACAGTTAAGGTTAACGGGCGCAGCATAGGAGCCCTTAGAGACACAGGAGCCAGCATCACGTCAGTCAGATACACGCTAGTCCCTGAGTCCCTGATCATCCCTCACGCCTCCTGCAGAGTGATAGCAGCCGACAACTCCGTCCGCACATGCAAAATAGCCCAGGTTCCGTTTGAGTGGGAGGGAGTCTCGGGCGACCTACGGGTAGCGGTCCGCACGGACATGCCCGTGGACTGCCTCCTGGGGAATGACCTAGAGAGCTCGAAGTGGAGAGATGTAGAAAGGAGAACCCATCTAGAAATGTTGGGTCTGCCCCACTGGGCCTGTGTGAGCACCCGAGCTATGACAGCCAGAATGACCAACCCCGGGGACGAAGAGTCCGAGGTCCCCAGTACAGCCCCTGATGCCCTGGAGGAAGGCGAGCGACCCGCGGCCCCCGACCGGCCCTCCCGTGAAAAAAGCGAGTCCGACGGTGGTCCCCACGGACCCCCTGTCAACCCGATCTCAACCCTGACCGATCTCCCCGAGCTGGCCCAGTGGCGCCAGGAGGGAGGACCATCCTGAGAAGAGATCTGCCAGGAGCAGACCTTCTGCCCTGCCCTTGAGGGGCCTCGGCAACAGGCCGCGACCCAGGCCGCCGGAGACCAGTCCGGCTCCCACTACCTTTACTGGGAAAACGTCCTACTCTACAGCGAACAGAAGACCGCCAAACTAGGGTCAGCACGAGTGCTGGTGGTACCCCTACGTTTCCGCGGCCTCCTCCTCAACCTGGCCCATGATGTGCCCCTGGCGGGACACTTGGGCCAGGATAAAACCTACCAACGACTAGTGACCCATTTCTACTGGCCCCGTATGCGGGCCGATGTGGAAACCCACTGTAAGTCATGCCCCACGTGCCAGGCGAGCGGCAAAAGCGGAGGAAAGCGCAATGCCCCCCTCCAACCCTTCCCAGTTGTCAGTACCCCCTTGGAAAGGGTGGGAATCGACATTGTCGGACCCCTGGACCCCCGGACCTCCTTAGGTCACAGGTTCATCCTAGTCTTGGTAGACCACGCCACCCAATATCCCGAAGCCATTCCCCTCCGGACGGTGACGGCCCCTGTCGTGGGCCGAGCCCTCATGGGGATCTTCTCCCGGGTGGGATTCCCGCGGGCAGTGGTGAGCGACCGAGGCACAAACTTTATTTCCCGGTACATGAAGTCCCTTTGGCAACAGTGTGGGGTGACGTACAAGCTCACCACCCCATACCGCCCTCAAGGTAACGGCCTCGTTGAGCGGTTCAACCGCACTCTGAAAGGAATGATCATGGGTCTCGAGAAGCCCCTGCGACGCAAGTGGGATGTCCTCCTGCCCTGCCTCCTGTTCGCATACCGAGAAGTTCCCCAGAAGTCCTTGGGGTTCAGCCCCTCCGAGCTGCTCTACGGGCACCCCGTCTGGGGTCCCCTCAGCCTGGTCAAGGAAGGCTGGGAGACAGCCCCCCCCCAGCACACCCCCCGATGTGTTCTCCTACGTCCTGGCCCTCCGGAACCAGACACGACGGTTTCGCGAGCTGGCCGAGGCCAACCTGGAGGCCAGCCAAGAAGAGATGAAACGCTGGTACGACCAGAATGCCACTCTGGTCGAGTTTCAGCCCGGCCAACAGGTTTGGGTCATGTCCCCGGTGGAATCTTGTGCCCTTCAGGACAAGTGGACCGGACCCTTTAAAGTGGTAGAGCGCAAGAGCCAGGTCACATACGTCGTCGATACGCAATCAGCCAGGAATGCCTTGAAGGTTCTCCACGTGAACCGGCTCAAACCCCACTTTGTACGTGTCGCGGCTCATCCTCGAAGCTACGGAACCGGACCACCGAGCCCTGCTGACGCTGTTGCGGCTCTTCCTCGAAGAGAAAGACTTGAACCATCGGAGCCCTGCTGACCTCGTTGCGGCCCACTCTTGAGAACAGGAGACTTTTGCTACCATCCTGAGCCCTGCTGGCGCTGGCGCAGCTCCTCCTGAACTACGAGCACTACGGTGCCCTCCGAATCGAGCCCTGCCGACCTCGTCGCGGCTTGAGGAGCCCTCTGGTCCGGCTGGACCATCGACGCTACCATCACGACTACCTTGAACTGAAGCGAGTAGGACCACAAGTACCATCGCCAGCCTCCGTACCCCCCAGTTCGAGGATTGCGAACTGTGCGCAGGGTACGCTACGTACTGGCCGGCCCTTGAGACTGTCCTGCTTCCCCGTTCCCTTGTGTTACGAGACTCTCACGATCCTTCGATCACTGTATATTGCTACCTTTTTACCTTGGATAAAGTTCATACTTGATAAGAATCCATGGTGTGGTGTCCGTTCGTAAGTGTGGTGTGCCGACAGTGTGTACCATGAGTCCTCCCCGGTGGGGACCCTCCCTCGATAAGACTCGGCAGGAATTGTGGAAGAGGAGGGTCTCGGGTGGTTAGGAGAGCAATCCTGACCCCTGAGGTCGCCCCCTTCCAACACTTACATTCTTGCATATTCTTGCCAGAAACAAAAGCATGATTTTGATAAGGCTTAATTTCTAGAGGGCATGCAAACATATCTTACAGAATCCTTTGAAACACAGGTGCGGAGTACTCTGGACCAATAAATCCAACTAGAGGTATAGAAAAATGGGTGTGAACATCCACAACCATATGTTTGTAGGTATTCGCAAACTCCTCTCCTTCCCCTTTCCATCATAGAAAGGGTCACATTTTTACACCCAACAAGGTCTGAAATAAATCCCTTTCTATTGTGGGTAGGGGAAGGGGATTCTCCATGAGAAAGACATTTCTTATGTACAGAAAAAAAATTGCATTTGCACAAGAGATCTTCATTCTCTGTGTGAGAAGGTAATCAAAAGTGAATATGCATAATAAAACCAAGTGCACATTCTTTTCGTATTGTTCTCTTCCTGAAATAAGGTAATCAAGCTTATGCGAATAAATTTGTGATATTTAATCATAGAAGTTGGTCATTTCAAGTTTAATCATTATTATAAAACCAAAGAGTTTTTAGACGGTTGATAATTGTGTGTTTCATTTTGTTGCCTTTTCAAAAGGACACTGTCTAATGCAATGAAAATAGCTGGAAATAGCTGAAAGGCCACGATGCCATGCATTTTTGAATATTTATTCAGAAAGTCTTCAACAAGCTTCCAAATAATCCTATAAAAAACTGTATACAGAGAGCGATGAGTGAGTGACTATCTTCATGTCTGGCTATAATGGGGATAAGCATAACTGAGGGCTGCTGGAAGGCTATCAGCCTTCACTGGGTGTCTGGCTGGCTGCGTTGGCGATTGGCTAGCTATCTGACTTGGGTTGGCACACTGATGGAGTCATTATAGCCAGGGGGTCTAGAAAACCAAACTCTGCGACTCAAGAAAATCTACAAAATGTAACAATGGTATGATACCTAGTCCAACTAGAATGGCATAAACCTGCAAACATGCAACCATTGTGGCATGGCCCCAGTGGCGTTCTTCTGATCCTCTGCCATCTGTTTGGTATACAGGGGAACTTTGGGAAGGTTAGACGAGCAGAGGGTGAACAAGCTGAGACATCAGCAATGGAGAACAGAGCTGGCAATGACAAAATATGGGATAAATAAAGCCGGGAATAGGAAATGGCAAGGGGATGGAGCTAAGAGAAAAGTCTAGCCTGAAAGAATAGGGAGGAGTAAAGTGAGATGGGTAGAGGGTGGGGAATCACCTAAGAAGGTGAAAAGAGAAGCACCCATTGTGGAGGAAGAAAGTGTAGAGATATTAGAATGGGGTTCACAAAATGTACTACACTTCATATGCCAACAACAAAAGGGAAGAGTGCATTAAAGGAGTGCAATCGAACAATACCAAAGCCACTGTGGCAAAGTAGTCAATGCCAGTCCTGTCACATAGTATCAGTCACTATCCACCAGATGCAGACAAATGTGTTTTCCGCAGACAGATAGTTGACGTGAAATGAATAAAGGAGGCTCCTCATCAGCTCCATTTGAGGGGACGAGATCGATCAGAATCTCTTATCTGGATGTCGAGGAATCTTGGAGTCCACCAAGTAGTCAAAATTGACGAAAGGGGCTGACCTGAGGTGAAGATCAGTGGGTGCTGTTCAGAGTAGGGTTTCCCACATAAGCAAGCTGGTGTTTGTAAGTCAATTATTCAATTTGGTAATTTGAGCTTCAAAAAATGCAAAACCTACTGGGTTTTTAAATGTAAGTATGTATACAGCTACGCAGTTGGAGCCACAAATACAATAAGGAAGTCACCAGGAGAATTCTGTTAGGTTCTCCTCTGTTGTCAGTCATATATGTGCCCATTTTCTTTTGAGATGGGCTACACTGCTGAGATATTGTGCATCGGAACAAAGTTCTGAGAGGAACAATCCATCAATGTACTTCCCGGGCACAAGGGGTCGAATCAGAAATGATACCAGCATCAGAGTTAATCTGATCACTGGCCCCTTCTAGGTTACAGCCTGGAAGCCAAAGGTGACTACGGAGGCACGACAGGCCCTTCTTCAGCCTTTGGCACAGGTCCCTGCTCCTCACTGAGTAGACCATGGGATTGACCAGGCAGCTCAAGAGACAAAGGTTGCTACAGAACACAAAAGCACTCATTATGCCTTCAGTAAGGTTACCAAACAAACTGTACATCATAAGAAGCAAAACCGGGGCCCAGCATAACATGATTACTGCGAGAACCAGGACTAAGGTTTTTGCAAGCAGGACGTTTATCTGCATTTTGGCCTGCTCAGGGGTCTGCCCGGCTTGCTGCCTGTGGTAGTTCATGCACACAACTTGCTTGTGGGCTTTCAACAAGATGTGGCTGTAGCTATAGACAATAAAAGCGAGCAGTAACATGACCAGGCAGATCCAAAATGTCAAGTACTTGTTATCAATCAGGGGAAACAGTTCTGAACAACGAGAATTTAATCTACAACAATTCCACCCCATTAAAGGCAAGTATTCTATAAGGACAGCGAGACACCACGTCACAGCGAGAGCCACCAATGCTCGTTTCTTCGTGACCACGGACTTGTACGCAGAAGGCTTGTGTATGCAGATGTAGCGATCGAAGGCGGTGAGCAGCAGGCTGCCAAGCGACACTGTGAAAGAAGCAATGACACCGCCAAGTTTCAGCAGGAAGACGTTAGGAGAGCCCGCTCTTCCAAAAACATGAAAATCCACAAAGCTGGAGAAGAAGCAGATGCTGGCCAGGAGGTCTGCCAGGGCCACGCTGGCAAGGATATGGTAAGAAGGCTTTCTCCTGAGGTGGGAGGATGAGAGTATGATGCACAGCACTACAGAATTTTCTATAATACACAAGGATCCGACAGTGCAGCTTAGCAGAGCGAGAACGGTTTTCTGCCAGGTGGTGTTCAACACCATGTAGTATTCCAAGTGCTTGATCCTTGAGGCGCAGTCTGTGGCATTTTCCACCCTCCATTCATCCATTCTCTTTTGTGGGGTGGGGGTTCTCTTACACAGTCCCTTCACTTCAGAGTTTACATTCAGAGCTGGAAAAAAAATAAAAAAATATGAGTAATATCCGCTAATTCATAGCTAAATCATCCTGAATGAAAACATCAAATCCCTGAAAAAGTGAATGGAAAAGAATATAAAAAAATTAACATATTGTTGCTTACATATACGTTTCTACATTGAAATACTACTGTGTTACTTCTGTGGATTGGTAGTGTGCAATATTTGGTGCATAATCAGGCGCACTGGGGTTATGAGATTCTGCAATTATGTTGTGTTCTTCAAAGGTATGGATTCACTGTCTTTGTCACTAAATCCACCTTCTGCTGCATAACTAGCAAATTGTTTACAACTGAATGGAACAAATGTTACAAAAAAAGGACCACAAGTGGTTCTGCACAGTGACAGTCCCTTTACAAATGTTAACTGGTTACCCTTCAGCTGCTGACTGCTCTATTCAGATGTTAAATCGGTACTAATGGGATGAGACGTTTGCCCAGACAACATAAATGTGTTGTAAATTGTCAAAACTGTCAGCTAACACGGCCACAAAATATACGGTAATATGTTGTATAATTTGACTTTACTTGGTGCATAATGTATCATTGCAACATAATTTGGTTCTTCATTGCTGCATAATTCTAGTGGCCCAGTGCATAAATCAAGAGGCTGGAGGTGTCGTAAATCGTGGACCCTAGGCCCACATGCTTTAGAAAAATGGCGCAGACACTGTGGTGATGCTTAGTGAACTGGCCACAAGCACGTCAATCAGGCCCTTTTATTAGCAGGCCCACGTCACTCTGCCTACTCACTGCCTGTGGTTGATGGGCGTGGGGTGTGCGTCTCTGGCCCTCAAGGGTGTGGCTGGTAAACTTGTGCCTGCTGGGACACTAGAACATGTCCAGCAGGACACGACAGTGTCCATTAGTGGCTCATGAAAGCAAGACTTATACAATATTTTAAACATAACAACTATGTAAATGATTTTCATTTCGAGGTAATGAATACAAATTTAGCCCATGGTAATAGCATGAATTTTTGCGACGAAAGCCAAGTGTTGTAAACCCCCAAAGGCCCTGTATTTTTTTTAAATCAAATTCATCCATCAGTTTATTACATATTTGTACACCATGTTTGTTATTTATCTCAATATACAGAAATACAAGAATTCGAAGGTGCTCAGTCTGTATTTTATTCAGCTGTGGCCCAAGAGTAATTTTATGATGACCTCATCACTAAGCTCCGGAGGGAGCATGTGCGCCCTAAACATGGACGGATTGCAAGTAGGAACACTGGAATTAACATTTGACGATATCCTTTATGTTCTCCAGAATAAGGCTCGTGATCTTGGAACAATCAGACTACAACCAGAGTCTTGGGCCATAAAGTTTTGAATGAAAAAATCAAAATTTTAAACAAGTCTTGAATAACAAACCATTTTGATAATGGGACACATCCAATTCCAGCCAAAAACACACACCTGCAAAGTAGCAGAAACTAAAATCCCTTTGCTCCTAAGGCCTCCTTACAAAAGTGTGCTCTTGTTTGTGTTTTGAGTGATGTGGATTTATGTGTTAAGGGTCTTAAAATTACCTTTGGAGCTGTGATATTTAGCTTTAAGTGTTTATGGTTGACAGTGGTCTTGACATTTTTTCCCAATGGTGCCACTATATATATCAGATGGTATTTGTCTTTTATGTCAAAGACTATAGACTGCAGTGTCTTGTCTATGTCGTACTAGATATAGCAGAAAGTAGTATTTTGCTATGTTCATTACGAACAGTGTAGCAAGTTGAAAGCAATGGTTGTAAAATATATATTTTTTTAAATCCCTGTACTGCCCAGCGGGCGCCTACCCTCTGATAAGGACTTGAAATCTCCCATCACATATTTTCAGTAGGAGTACCCAAACAGATTCGCAAATCTCTTCAAATTAGAATGCCAAGGTTCCCAGCATTACTGCCCATTTCCACTTCCTCTACTAGCACCACCCACAGACCAAGCCTTAGCTTCCAAGTTCACCTATTAAGCAAAAAATCTAATTTAGTGATGGAACAGGCCCAAAAATGGTCCGTAGATACGAGGCAAAGCTGAGGAGTCACTTCTGCTTTATTTCATGGACGCTACTCATTTATTCCACAAGTCGGCAATCTGTACTAAAACATTTTATATCCCGTTAATTGGTGACAAGAGATTATTATGGATGATGCAGAGGTGGATCTATATTCAGGACCCCATTCACGAAGGTTCTTCGGGATAGTAAAGTTACTGAGTCTCTGTACTAAAGGTCCTTAGCATTGGGGTAGCTTCAGGAGAAGGGGTGTTTGGGGTGTTACGCCTCCTAATAAATGTTTTTTTCTGATAAATATTTTAGTAGAGGTACTTTCAGACAGGTATTGTGAGAAGTCAGCCGTATTTCACCAAGATTTTGTACATACACACAGAAAAAAAAACACACTACCTCTCTGTTTTGAAAGTCCTCAAACATATTGGTTATGTTACATATTATTTTGGGTTGTATGGCATTACAACGTGGGCTTTTACCACGCGTGCCATTACAACGCTGTTTTTACAAAGCAAGTCGTTACAACGACTGGCGCTGTAAGCGTTGGATAATGAAATAGTTAAATTTTCTATTCCAACTCCAGCCCACTTTACAGTAGGGAAGGTGTTGGAATAGAAAATTAAACTATTACCTATCCAACAGCGCCCTCCAGCGCAAGTCGTTGTAACGACTTGCGTTGTAATGGTAGCGCGTGGTAATACCCGCATGTAAAGGCTGTTCCCAATTATTTTGTTTTCTCTTAGTACTCCTATTATTCCGCTATCCTCTCCCTTTCCACTGTCTAAACGGCCCCTCTCATGCACCCTGCTGGTGGTATAATATATTTAAACATGATATGATAGACTGAATATCGGAAAATCTGAAGCACACACCCCAAACCTTAGTGATCAATCTACACCCTCTACAATCTCAGTGCAGAGATTCCGCCACAAGTATGGAGATTTGCCCGGAGTATGGAGTCTCTGCACTCGTAACTTTACTACAGGTAAATACCTTCATGAATCAGGCCCCAAGTACGTAAATTGAGTGAGTACTACTGATAGAGCGCGCAGGTCACCCGGGTCACAAGTTTACCAAATTTCCAAGCACTGGGCCCTGGCGTGCATATGATGACAGTGTTTTGCATGAACCGGGTGAAACCTTTCCAACCTACTATGAGTAATTCGGGGGGTGACTCTCTCACCACTTACTATTCATGTACCTGACTTACCACAGGCACATTACTCCTGATGGATCAGGAGCTAGAAGTGGACAGGCAAACAAGATTCCTAAAGGAGTAGAACTTTTATACACTTAGTACATTTATCCACACTTTATACTGTATAATGACCACAGACACCTGATGGGTTTTCAAAGTTTATATAAAGAATTTTTTAGAATGAATATGCCAGGATAATGAGGCAGATACAAATCAGTACATCAATAATCAGAATTAAAGCCACAATGTAACTATGGATTAGGGCAAGTACCATTAGAGTAATTGGGAACACTACAGGGTATGAGCATTGGGAAACAAGCTATTCAGCACAAGCTTAAACTAAGGCAAGGGACGTGAGAAGGACCTAACATGTGCACTAGTATTCTTAAACTAGACTTTATGCTATTCTTACTAAGTTCACTGCAAACATACTAAAGGGAAGGGAAAATGGAACACACTAAAATAATATGACAATTTAATAATATCCTACAGGGGGGAGAGAAGTGGAACATTACTAATAAACAATTGCATATAAATCACTTTTAAAGGTGATAAGGCAATATCACAGGCAAGAATGCTTTATTAAGAAGAGGAAAGGTAAGAGTATAGTCAGACGGACACCCACATAGAATATTTACCTAGGACAGGAATGAGGACTAACCCTGGCCACGGGTCAGTTGGGACAAGATCGGGGACAAGGACCCTCAAGGATTCAGAATGCCAGTAGGCAAGCAGGTACAGCTCATGGACAGTCAGGACAGGATACCCCTCAGGATTTGGGTCAGGACTGGGCTCATCAAAGGGCACGACCAACATCTGCAGCTTCGGATGCAACGCCTGCGTTACCCCCTCTCTGCACGGAATCCGCCAGTAACCCCGATTGGGTTTTCGAATCTCCCAGCAAAGTGCTTTGCCAGCACTTAAGACTATTTCCACCCCTTGGAGTTTCTGGAAGGTACGGACAGAGTGCTCCGCAGCGCTCTGTATCAATCACCTATAGAGTTCGTAGGGCCAGTGACAGGTCTGCTACTCGGACAAGTCGGACAATTTCTCTAAGCTAAACTAGACTAGTTATACTGTTTTGGGACCCCTAGACCACCCACAAATGTTGCAAGTTACAAGGTCCCAAATTATGATTGGTCAGGAGAGGTGGTTAAGTCATGGTTACCACCTATAATTCTGTGTTCCCACAATGAATATTTAATTTTTCATACCCGCCCCTTGCGTTCACGTTCTCAGGCATAGAAATATGGAAAACAATGAGAGTATACAGAATATAGAAACATTGTAGCAAAATTTAGGTAGAGAGCAGCATCTTCTCCCATGACCTAGGTAGGTTCCCAGGCGCATCTTGCTTCAGCAGCCAGCTGGCTGAGTTCTGCTTCTGCGCAGTTGGGTTTTTCCCTCATCACGTGTGCGGGGAGTTTACAGGCTTCAAAATGGATTCAATCTCCCGACCCAGGCCCATGGATATGTAATACATGAAAAGTAAGCGAAAACAAATTAGAAACACAGAAAAAATGAATACACTGTATACCATGTAATGCTTCACTGCACCCCTTACTTTATAATATCTATAGCATAAAAGGTTAGTGCGAAAAAGACAGATATGCAAAAGCAGCAGGAGCTGGCAGAGAGCATGGTTAAATACAAGCGGCCATTTTTAACGACAATGCGCATGAGCAACAATATCCCTCCAAAATGCGAGTACGTCACATCAAGTGGGTATGACCGACGCATGCGCAGACTGGATTTCTGCGAAGCGGCCATTCAGTAGCGCAAGCTTGTTATTATGAAAAAGACACATATGCAAGCCTCCTAGGGACACCCACGTGTTGGGGAAAAAGGCGAAATAAATGACGGACAGGTTGAATTATTATGATTACAAGTTAGGCGAGGTTCTTGAGTAAGAGCAAGCCGCTTTACGTGCGAATCCTTGCTCCATCAATCCCCTCTTTGATGATATTTACTATCATCACTATAAAGGAAACAGATGCCAACTTCATTCTTCCATTTCGTTCATTTCTATTTCAACAAGTTTATTGTTGAGTTTTCTTTCAGCTTCTCTATGAGAGTGGTGATTCTTAGCTTTCTTATAAATCTGGTTTCTTAATTCTTCTAATTCTAGCTCATCAACATTTCTCTTCACTCCTCTCTTATTCACAGTGTACTTCTTTTTGCATTTTTGGCATTTACAGCAGATGAATGTGATCAGTACAACCACACCTATTCCAGCTATTGGCATCAGTATTTTCCATAGAAGACTTTTACCTAAGTTAGAAAACCAACTACCTACAGAGGAGAGACCATCAGTCAGTCTCTTCCAGGCACTATCAACCTCTAATGGTTTGACTTCTTTTTCCAAATTAGTTATGTTCCTTACATATTTCTTAAGTTCGATACTTTTGTCAGGTATGTAGGTGCAACAATGTTGCGCTTTCAGCATCCTGCAGACTCCGCCCTCTTTTGCCAATAAGGTGTCAAGAGCAAGGCGATTCTGTAAAACCATTGATCTGATCGCAACCATTTCAGTATTGACCAGCAGGAATCCGGCAGCAGTGTCAGTTGATAACCGATCCACTACTGTAGACAATTTGCAGATTCTGTGAGTATTAAGAACTACCCCCATTCGTGGTATCAGTGCACTAAAAATATCGCCTACAATTTCTCCTACACTTTCACGTTTTCTACGCGCTAAGCCATTAGTATCTTCATTGCTTCCAGCAGCGTTGTTCACATGGTATATTTTTGGGAAAACAATGCCAAAGTAGCAGCTTCCATACCAGTGATCCGGCAATTTGAAATAAGCCTTGTTCCCACATATATAATAAATTCCGGGAAACACAGGTTCTGACCCATTTTTGAAACCCCAACCTCCAATTACCTTGTAATTATGTTCACACTCGCTAGAACCGATGAATACATTGTTATAATAACTAGTCTTTTCTCTATGGAGACAGAGTTTCCCTTTCCGTACAAAATCCAGCAACAAAGCAGGAGCAGCTTCGCCCTCTGAGGTGCTTTCCATCTTTTCTGCCCACCTAGGGGTTCTATCCTTTTCGTCAGTGGCCTTTTTCTGAAACTTTTCCCTCCTTCTCTCTGCCATTTTTATAAACATCTTTTCCTGTTCTTGCAAGGAACAGGTCAGATTAGCTTGTCTAGCTTCATTTAAGTCTATGTCACCTATAGTCAGGAAATATTCTCCCATGTAACGGGTCACCTCACTTCTAATATGTACAAGGTTTAGGTTTCCACGAACAGGAAGTTCTGAAAAGATTACGTCAGTGTTTGAGTAATAGTACTGTAAAGTGCTTCTATAGAATAAGCTTGCTAATATACTACAGGAAATTCCGTAGGTCAGGGGTAAATGGTGATATGTCACGCCTTCAGCCACTGAAGTGGGTAGCTTCATGCAAACATAACAATCTTTTATTTCCATAGCTTCTACATAGTGCACTAAAAGGTTAGCAAAGACATTTAAATGTGTCCTGTTTCTCAATTTGTGAAAATGTAGTCCACCCTCATCTGATGCTTCTAATTTAGGTTGTGTGCGTCTCAGGCTAACTGTATTGTCACGTTTTTCTAAACTTCGTGGTGTTTCTTCAGTCTGTACAACTTCTGTGTCTAACGTCACTGGTTCAGTAGGGTACAAGTTAGGATCTTTACTTATCATAAAGGGTATAAAGACTGTTAGTCCTATCCATATCACTATCAACATAGCTACACTACATAAGCATATTTTACAGCAGGTTTTACAGCAACTACATTTGGATCTTCCATTTACACTTGAATCAGACATTATAGCTTACAGGTGGCTTTTCAACCCCTCTTTGTCTCTTTATACCAGAGGCTCACTCAGGTTTGTTTCAAGGAGGGTCTTCGTCAGAACTCCGATCAGCAATGGACTCTTCGTCACTTTTGCCACTGTTGTTGGGTTCGTCAATTTCTTCCAACACCAAGTAAGTCCATTCAGGGCTCCGATACAACCTGTTCTGTTTCTTTACTCTGGTGCTTTTTCTGTTAGACTTTGCTCGGGCTTCTTTTCTTTCACTTTCAGCCCTTTTTCGGTCTTTTAGTTTTTCTTCAACTGTTTTTATTCTCAGTCTCAGTCTCTTGATGTATTGGGGTTCACCCTTATTCTTGTGGCTTTCAGTGGTCGAGGAAACTTGACCTTCCTCGTGAATTCTCTTGATTTCACTTCGTTGTGGCACTTTTGTTTCGGCAGTGTCTATTTCCCTTCCTGTCTGACTAGTCCCAGGTCTTTCATCAATTTCTTCTGCCTGGTTTCTAAGCTGGTCTTGTTCAGGTTGTTGTATTTGATCTTTACTTTCAGGCGATCTGGATTCTGCTTCCTGAACACGTTCGTCTATATCTATCTGTTCCTGTTCATGCACTTCGATGCCTTGATTTTCTTCCGCATGAACTTCAGCTTTAATCACTATCTGACCCTTTCCAGTCTCTGGAGTTTCAGGAGGAGTGTCGATGATTTGATCTGTCCCTACTTGGCCTATTTCCTGAGCAGGTTTGATGTGAGTTTCGATGACCTGACCTTCATCCTCTAGTTCTGTCTCACCTTCACTATCCCACTCACGATCTAGGTAGGAATATTTTCTTGTTCGGAATGGATCTAGAACTTGATCGTCGGCAGGGAAGCATTCAACGTCTTGACTTGTGCTCGGTAGTTCGATGTCAGCGAGATCCGGACCCTCTTCGGGAGTCTCCTCAGCTGGACTACCTTCAGCTTCAGTCGCGTTTTCTCCGGTTACCCGCTTCGTGTGGCTGGCATGGATCCACTTCGGTACGCCAGCACACTTTACAGCAGTTGTGGTGACAAGGATCACTTGTCTTGGCTTTCCCCACTTTGGTCCAAGGCAACTCTTCCGGGTGTGTTTCTTTAACACCACCCAATCACCTGGTCTCAGTTTATGTGCTGGAGTCGTAGGCCATTCGACAGCAGTCTCTCCAATCTGGTGAGAGATAGAACGCACTTGGTCACCCAGCTGCTTGCAGTATTCTAGCACCAAATCATCAGAAATACTTAGCAGTTTGTGTCCAGGTATCCATGCCTGTCGCACCACTCTTCCCATTAGCACTTCATGGGGGCTCAGGCCTGTTTTTCGGTTCGGAATACTTCTCAAACTCATCAGCACAAGGGGCAAAGCTTCTATCCAGTTCATTTTGGTGGAATCACATATTTTCGCCAGTCTGGATTTGATAGTGCCATTTATTTGCTCGACTATTCCAGAAGCCTCTGGATGATAGGCACAGTGCAGCCTTTGCTCCATCTTAAATGCTCTACAGAGTTCCTTTAGGACTTCGTTTGAAAAATGCCCACCTTGGTCTGTTTCAATCGTCTCTGGAATTCCAAATCTAGGTATCAACTCTCTAAGTAACAATTTGGCTACCGTTATAGCATCATTTTTCTTTGCTGGGTAGGCCTCCACCCATCTAGAAAATAGGCAAACTATGACCAGGACGTATCTGTATCCTTTGCACATGGGCAACTGGATAAAGTCCGCCTGCATCCTGATAAAGGGACCTTCTGCCTTTCCAATTGTACTTTGTTCTACTACTGTCCTCTTTCCTGCGTTGTATTGCTGGCACACTAGACACCTCTGACAAAGCTTCTCCTCTGTGTTCCTGAATTTTGAGTTATAGAATACCTTTTCAAACACACGACACATTGCATCTCTCCCCATATGTGTGTGTTCATGTATGATTCTGGCCATTGGGTCTATCAGGCTATCTGGTAGTACAGGCACACCAGTTTGGTTAACCACCACACCATCCTCATTCCTGATTCTGCATTCGTTCATCCTCCATCTGTCCTTTTCTTCCCTGTCTGTTGCCTGTTGTAAGTCTCTCAATTCCTCCCATGTAGATACACTTTCAAACAACATCAGTTGGCAGCTGTTTCCTCCCCCCCATGCTTTTATTTGGAGGGACATTTTATATCGGGCACAGTACTGGGCGATTTGGTCAGCATATCGGTTTCCGGCTGTCACATCATCATTTCCAGATCTGTGAGCCGCACACTTGACCACAGCCAATTCTTTGGGCAATTGAATTGCTTCCAGTAAGTTCTGTACCACCTTTCCATTTCTGATAGGGGTACCTGAGGAAGTCATGCATTCTCTTTGTAACCATAGTTGGCCGAAGTCATGAACAACCCCATAACAGTACTGGCTGTCAGTATAAACAGTTACTCTTTTGTTTTTCACAGCAAGAAAGGGGATTGAGGCTTTAAGTGCCGTCAACTTGTGTAAATATACTCTTTTGTTTTTCCCCTGCTTACAAGCTCTCGTCAATGCGATTAGCTCTGCTACTTGTGCAGATTTTACTTCGCATAGGTAAGATGCTTCCAGGGTTGTCGCCAATGTGACTACGGCATAGGCAGCACTCAGACCTCCATCCTCATGTCTTAAACACGAGCCATCCACGAACATCGTAATATCCTCATCAAGTAAGGCTATTTCTCTGATATCAGGACGTGGCTTAGTGCTAAATTCTGTTAAATCTATGCAGTTATGCTCCATTTCACCCTCTGCTTCTACATCCAGAGGAATGGGCAACAGGGTTGCAGGGTTCAAGACATTTCACCGGGAAATAATTACATTCTCAGCACCTATTAGAATTCTCTCATATTTAGTCAGCCGACTAGGGGTGAGATACTGGGTCTTGGTTCGGGTCAGTAAGATTACAACAGAATGTGGAACATATACAGTGACAGGATGTCCCATGACAATATTCTCACTCTGTTCCAGACTAGCGCAAGTAGCAGCTACTGCTTTCAGGCATCCGGGTAATCCAGCAGCCACTAGATCTAAGGTGGCCGAAAAATAGGCCACGGGACGCCTGATCAGCCCATGCTCCTGTGTCAGTACTGAGAGCGCACAATTGTCTCTTGTGTCACAGAACAGTTCGAAGTTCTTGGAATAATCAGGCATTCCTAATGCAGGAGCTGAGCACAGACAATTTTGCAATGTTACCCAAGCGGACATGCTTTCATCATCCCAACTGACTGGGTCTTCAACTCCTTTCTTGGTCATTTTTATCAGGGGTTTGGCTAGAACTGCGAATCCTACAATCCATTGTCTGCAGTATCCTACAACTCCTAGGAACATTCTTACTTCTTTCTGGGTTCTGGGTAGGTCCATAGTTTGAATTATCTTGATCCTTTCTGTAGTGACTTTTCGGATCCCTTTCTCTATCTGGTGCCCCAGATATTTCACTGAGTTCCTACAGAACTGTAATTTGTCTGGTGATACCTTATGTCCTCCCTTTCCTAGGTGATTCAGCAAAGCAATGGTATCAGTGACACAGTCAGTTTGACTTTTAGACGCCACCAGAAGGTCGTCTATGTACTGTACCAGAACAGACTCTCTTGGCAGTACTAAAGATTCAAGGCATCTTTTTAGAATCTGGTTGAAAATCGATGGGCTTTCGGTGTACCCCTGGGGGACACGATTCCAGACATATACATGGCTGTCAAATTCAAAACTAAAAAGGAACTTGCTTTCTGGATGCAATGGGATGGAAAAGAATGCATGGCACAGGTCAATGACAGTGAACCATTCCGCATTCCAAGGAATCTGATACAGTATCACTGCGGGGTTGGGCACAATGGGACAGCAAGGTACGATAATTTGGTTTACCTTGTTCAGGTCCTGCACTACCCGGTACTTTCCGCTAGGCTTTTTAATTCCAATTATGGGTGAATTACAGGGACTGCTCATCACTTCCTGTATGATGTTTGCTTTGAGCAACCTGTTTACTTCGATTGTAACTCCAGCTTTTACTTCTGCACTCATTTTGTATTGCCTGGTTCTTGGGTAAACAGCATTTGTTTTTATTGCTATTTTAACTGGGTCTACATTTGCCATTAAGCCTACATCTCGTCCTGTGAAGTCCCATACTTCAGGTACCACTCTTAGCTGCAGTTCTTCAGGTAAGTCTTCAATGGACAAGGGTCTAATCTCGGTGTCGGGTCTTACTAACATCAATTTGTACAGGCCATCTTCATCTGGGGTCTGAATCTCGACACCACTTGGTGTGCAAAAGATGGTACAGTTCATTTTGCACAGTAAATCTCGTCCTAGCAGGTTCACGGGACTGGAGTCACAGACCACAAATCTGTGCATTTCCTTGAAATTCCCTATGGAAATCTCCATTGGTTCAGTTACTGGAGTACTGATTATCTGATTGGAGACACCCACTACTTGGATTGCTTCTCCCGAGAGGGGTAGGTTAGGAACATCTACTGTTCTCACAGTAGAACGGGTAGCACCAGTGTCCAATAAAAAGGTGACGTCTTTTCCCTCAACCTTTCCTTCAATGTATGGTCCAGTCTGGTCTACCGGTAAGGAGGCACCAAGTACGCACTCCTTGTCCTCCCCCCTCAGGCCCCGTCAATCTTGATCATCACAGAGGAAGGAACCATTTAACAAAAACTGCGGAATTGCTGCATTTCTCTCATTCTCTCCTTCCCATACCTCGGCCCTTTCATTCTGCTGACCCTGATTCTTATAATTCTGTCTAGGAGCGCGAGGCAATGGAGGCAGCTTTACCTGTTGTTGGTTCTTTCGTGTCCCCTCTTTCTGCACCTGTGGATTTAAACCATTTACAGGGGCATTACCAGCCTGCAAATGTGGACACTCGTCTCTCCAATGCCCTATCTGACCGCACCCGTGGCAGGGGAACTTTTTCATAGCCTCCTCCCGACTCATTTTTACCCGGGGTTTCCCTCCTCCCCCAGCATTGGAATTTTGGGCATTATTATTATTATTCAATTTACTTAACTGTTTTTCTTGCTGTTCAGCCAATTTCACTTGTGCCCACATGACCTTCTCCTTGAGGGCTTTCTTCTTGTTTTCTATCTCATCCTCGCAGTACTTGGCATACTTGAGGACATCATCTATGGGCTTGGCCTGCTAACTGATTTTATTATCTCGAATCCACTGGGATATTTCAGGCCTTAATCCTAACACGAATCTATAACTGTAATGGGTTATGTCCTTCATGTCCACATTATCAATTCCACTGTAAGTTTTGAACACCTGTAGTAACCTTTCATAAAAGGAATGGACAGTTTCATCGCGCTCTTGGGTAGTTCTATCTATCCGGGTCCAATCAGTTTCTTTTGCGGGCACCTTTTTCTTTAGGTATTGTATGACTTGATCATACTTTCTCATTACTTCAGGTGAGGGAGCTCCGGTTTTGGCGTCACGCTCATATTCATCACTGGGCCAATCAATTTCAATTTTGCATTCGGTCCACAAATCTACAGGCACCACAATGTCGAAAAACCCATCCAGGTCTTTCAGAAGACATTTCTGAACCTTTATGAAGCGTTCGACCTGTCTGTACCAGTCAACTGGTTTCTCCCGCAATTTTGGAAAGTCATTAGTAAATGACACAATGTCTTGTCGGGACCAAGGGGCATGGACATATTTTCCCCCAGGTACTTCTCTCATGGGACACAATTTCTCTGTGGGACCTACTTCTTTCAGCACGAATTCTGAAGCCATGGGTTTAGCCCTACTATCTTCCTTTTTCTTCGCCCACCGGGTTTTCCATTTCTCTACATCCCCCCATTTCTGTAGAAGCTTCAGCAATTCCTTTATCTGAGTTTGTTTTCCTGACACATTCATGTTCTGTAAGTCTTTGTCGGTAAAATCTGCTCTGTAGGGTTTCTGAAGGACTTTGGAACGACTAACATCAATTCCCATGTCTGCGGCAGTGTCCATCAATCTCTCATGGAGCAATCTAGCGTTTCTGGTAAGGTTTTTGCTGATGAATAGTAACTCGTCTTCACTAAAGGAGTTTAACCGGTCCAATCCTACATTACCAGCCATTAGTTCCTCTATTTCTATCCTTAGTCTATAGATCTCTAAGGGTTTCGGTTGGGGTGTGTCCTTTTCTAACTCTTTGGTCCATCTATCCAATTCTTCTGGAGAAACTACAGTGGCACTCCGGACCCCTGAAGTGGTTTCAATCAGGACTTCCTTTGTCCTAGCCTGTGTTCTTGCCCTTGGTACACTGGTCCCAGGTTCCCTTATAGGCAGATCCATCAAGGAGATTACGGATTCACATTCACTTTCATGATCATCGACTATGAGCGGCTCTTTTCTTGGGGGAGGAATACTAGGGGTAGGTATAATTGGAGTTATGATTGGAGTTCTAGGACTAGCCAGTCTATCCCCATAAAGGGGTATGGCTAGACCGATAGTTACTGGGATAGTCAGTGAATCCGGACTGGGATTTATCTGAGCTATGGTCTGAATCAATTCAATTCGCTGTTTGTTCAGGGCGTCCCTTTCTCGCTCACGCAAAACCCTTTCTGAAGAATTGTCATGCATCACTTGGGGTACCGATGTAGGATAGATATTTGGGGCAGTCGGAAGGACCAAACTTGGTCGGTCTTCCCCAAAAGGGCGATAATTTGGAATCGCGGTACTAGGTCTGCAAAACCCATCACCATCACTGGCTTTACTTTCAGTACCCGTTACGTCTGTCTCACTGGCCCTTCGATACCTGGGATATTTTGAGAACGGGTTCGGTGGACTCATAGGCTCTGACTCTGCAACATAGGGAGGTGGATTTTTCATCAACAAATCCTCTAGGTGTTCATCTTCTGAGTCCCCCACGGTCATTAAGTGACAGGTTTTCTCTGTACTTTTCCCTTTCTCTTGTTCGAGTACCCCCATCATTGGAAACAACCCCTCAACCATCATATTCTGTCTCCACTGTTTCATTCTCTGCTCTTTGGTTTCTTTTTGGACCTTTGGATACCATTTGCTTACTCCCTTGTCCATCCGGGGTCTATCTCTTTCCAGAGCCTCAATCTCCCATTCTTCTAGTGCTTCGTACTGGGTTAATCTGGGTCTGGGATGCAATTCATTCATTCGGGTTCTTAAGTTAAACAGGATTCTGCCATTAAAAGTACCATCGATAGGAAACGCTAGGACTCCGTCATCTGCAGTATACTTTACCCAGTTTTCTAACCATACACAGGTATGATACCCTTTTTCAAACATCATGAAGGAGGCAGGAGTATTTGGCGGGGGAATGATCACACCCTCCCTCGTTCTAATGTGCTTGTCAGTCTTAAAAAAATTCTTTATTTTATCGGCAAATGACATTTTTCTCTTTACTCCGTACATTATGCGCGGTCTACCTCGTAGAATCTGTTCCTTATGAAAGCCTAAGTACTGTGGATTAGGTATAAACTCAGGATACCACATACACCTTTCCAAACTCTTCTCAAGCTCCTGTTGATTAATTTTGTTTACCTTTGTGCTTCCTATGCTAACGCGACTTCTATCTCGCAGTAACCAATCAACACTGTGACTACAAAATCCTTGTCCAATGGGTGCGCGGCCTTTCGTGAGACGAGGTCTCACGCTCCAGCACTCACCCCTCCCTTACAATTTCAGCTCCACTACACACCCGCTGTTTCGACCAATACCAGCGTGGCACGGAGTGACGTCAGAGCAGTCTTCCGACTGACTCCCTCCTTCACAAGGTAACGGAAACTTTGAATTTTCCCTAAAGTGCAAGTGCAAATTTTAGTTAACAATATGCAACGTTCGCCGCTGTGTCTGAGTGTTCTAAATAGAAAGAAAAATTTTCTCTCACTACAAGTAAACCACTTCTGTCTACTTTTCATTCACTCCGGATAGACTTCCCTGTCTAACCTCCCACACGAGCAATATAGAACCCGCTACTCCTCTGACTCATCCACTTCTTTCCGGGATATATACTAAGTCAGGCTTTCACCAGTGGACTACTTTGCTTACCATCCAAGCTTCGGAGACCTTATTACTCCTTCCGCATGTGACCCTTACTAGGTGATATCACAATGGAAGTTTTATACAACAGGACTCGTAGCTATCATTTATTCAGGAAAAAATAAATCCTAATTAGTGCTTCCGGTCCTTCCTAACCATGCACTAATGACTCACAACAAGCGACCTCACCAGCTAACCAGATTCTGCTCACCGTTAGCTATAGACTTCCCCGGGGATTCGGACTACACTGAACGCTCACAGACAATTTTGTTAATATTACATATAATACTTATAGTAGCAATGCAAAAATCATTCACATATATATAAAAATCCTTTAAAACATTTGCGCAATATTTGAAGCAATGCAATCAATAGAGCAGCAGCACATTTATTTTCACGGTTTGTTTATTAACTATCTTGTCTACCTATCTTAACTAGTCCTAACCATACTACTACTACCAGAAAATTACTGATAGAGCGCGCAGGTCACCCGGGTCACAAGTTTACCAAATTTCCACGCACTGGGCCCTGGCGTGCATATGATGACAGTGTTTTGCATGAACCGGGTGAAACCTTTCCACGCTACTATGAGTAATTCGGGGGGTGACTCTCTCACCACTTACTATTCATGTACCTGACTTACCACAGGCACATTACTCCTGATGGATCAGGAGCTAGCAGTGGACAGGCAAACAAGATTCCTAAAGGAGTAGAACTTTTATACACTTAGTACATTTATCCACACTTTATACTGTATAATGACCACAGACACCTGATGGGTTTTCAAAGTTTATATAAAGAATTTTTTAGAATGAATATGCCAGGATAATGAGGCAGATACAAATCAGTACATCAATAATCAGAATTAAAGCCACAATGTAACTATGGATTAGGGCAAGTACCATTAGAGTAATTGGGAACACTACAGGGTATGAGCATTGGGAAACAAGCTATTCAGCACAAGCTTAAACTAAGGCAAGGGACGTGAGAAGGACCTAACATGTGCACTAGTATTCTTAAACTAGACTTTATGCTATTCTTACTAAGTTCACTGCAAACATACTAAAGGGAAGGGAAAATGGAACACACTAAAATAATATGACAATTTAATAATATCCTACAGGGGGGGAGAGAAGTGGAACATTACTAATAAACAATTGCATATAAATCACTTTTAAAGGTGATAGGGCAATATCACAGGCAAGAATGCTTTATTAAGAAGAGGAAAGGTAAGAGTATAGTCAGACGGACACCCACATAGAATATTTACCTAGGACAGGAATGAGGACTAACCCTGGCCACGGGTCAGTTGGGACAAGATCGGGGACAAGGACCCTCAAGGATTCAGAATGCCAATAGGCGAGCAGGTACAGCTCATGGACAGTCAGGACAGGATACCCCTCAGGATTTGGGTCAGGACTGGGCTCATCAAAGGGCACGACCAACACCTGCAGCTTCGGATGCAACGCCTGCGTTACCCCCTCTCTGCACGGAATCCGCCAGTAACCCCGATTGGGTTTTCGAATCTCCCAGCAAAGGGCTTTGCCAGCACTTAAGACTATTTCCACCCCTTGGAGTTTGTGGAAGGTACGGACAGAGTGCTCCGCAGCGCTCTGTATCAATCACCTATAGAGTTCGTAGGGTCAGTGACAGGTCTGCTACTTGGACAAGTCGGACAATTTCTCTAAGCTAAACTAGACTAGTTATACTGTTTTGGGACCCCTAGACCACCCACAAATGTTGCAAGTAACAAGGTCCCAAATTATGATTGGTCAGGAGAGGTGGTTATGTCATGGTTACCACCTATAATTCTGTGTTCCCACAATGAATATTTAATTTTTCATACCCGCCCCTTGAGTTCACGTTCCCAGGCATAGAAATATGGAAAACAATGAGAGTATACAGAATATAGAAACATTGTAGCAAAATTTAGGTAGAGAGCAGCATCTTCTCCCATGACCTAGGTAGGTTCCCAGGCGCATCTTGCTTCAGGAGCCAGCTGGCTGAGTTCTGCTTCTGCGCAGTTGGGTTTTTCCCTCATCACGTGTGCGGGGAGTTTACAGGCTTCAAAATGGATTCAATCTCCCGACCCAGGCCCATGGATGTGTAATACATGAAAAGTAAGCGAAAACAAATTAGAAACACAGAAAAAATGAATACACTGTATACCATGTAATGCTTCACTGCACCCCTTACTTTATAATATCAATAGCATAAAAGGTTAGTGCGAAAAAGACAGATATGCAAAAGCAGCAGGAGCTGGCAGAGAGCATGGTTAAATACAAGCGGCCATTTTTAACGAAAATGCGCATGAGCAACAATATCCCTCCAAAATGCGAGTACGTCACATCACGTGGGTATGACCGACGCATGCGCAGACTGGATTTCTGCGAAGCGGCCATTCAGTAGTGCAAGCTTGTTATTATGAAAAAGACACATATGCAAGCCTCCTAGGGACACCCACGTGTTGGGGAAAAAGGCGAAATAAATGACAGACAGGTTGAATTAATATGATTACAAGTTAGGCGAGGTTCTTGAGTAAGAGCAAGTCGCTTTACGTGCGAATCCTTGCTCCATCACTACCAGCACTCTTTTTTGGAGGACTGAAACTTATTTTTGAACCATTAGATCCTGTCTGAGAACAAGAGAATGGCAGCAAAGTTGGAAAGGAGAAAGAGGAAAAGAGGTTTGGAAAAACAGTGACGAAGAGAGAATGTAGGGATGAAAAACTGTCTGTATACTGGTAGAAGAAAGACATGAGGAGAAATACAGGTGGGGTGTAGCTTGGTCATTAAGATTGGGGTTTGTGAGCTTCAGATTTTCCGACAATCACAGTGGTATGTAATGTTAAAATGCATTATACGACCAGCAGAGCACATGAGAGGGTTAAAGAAGCAGTGGAAAGGGAGATGTAATAAGTGAGAGAAAGCACAATATTTTGTATAATGAGCATTTTTAAAGACTTAAAAGCGCGCACACACACACTCTTCCCCCTCTTTGCTTTCAGTTTGTTTTGCCTTGGTATTTGGCAATACAGTCGCTCGGTAGCGGCGCCTGCGGGCTTTTGATAAAAATCACGGCCTGCCAGAGCTTTAAGTGGGCCGGGTCCTGCCAGTGCTGACAACGAGCAGTTTTTAAACAGGGGACCTTAAAAAGGGTGCCTATCGGGCACTGTTTTATGGCCTAGCACAGGCGATCCGTTTTTTTTGCAGACTGCAGTGAGAGCATGCACAGCGATGTGCACATGCTCATTTTGCTCACTTCTGACTAGTGGAAAAGTCACAGCATGACATGCCAGGTGAGCATTGTAGCCGGAAGGAAAATCCTTTAAAGAGGAGCTTTTTCTCTATGGATTTCCCTTCTCTTTTTGCAACACTTGAGCAACAACATTGTTGTGGTGCCAGCCATTGGAGTGGGGACATCGTAAGAAGAACCACCGACGACCGGACCAGCACTTGCTTTAAAAACTGAAGTCAGACAGCCAGCGCAGCCAGCCACCAGCAGGACCCTTGTCTAACCTTTTAAAGCGAGTGAAGAGCATGGAGCCTGCAGTGTAATCCAGCCACAAGTGAATCATTTCTCCCTCCCTTTCCAAAGAGGTTTGCAGAAGATCTGATCTGCTTGATCCTGCCCCAGTTCTAACGGCACCAGCAAGTTTAAAGCCTGCTGAACGTGAATTCCACCTAAACTTAACGATTTGCATGCTCTATTTTCCGAAGGTCGGATAATTGGAGGGGAGATAATTGGTTTTATTTTACTCGCTTACTAACTCCAGCACAACAGAACAGGCTCCATGGTTGGTTTCCTAGCTAAGCACCAAGCCACCAGTAGCTTGTTTACCAAAAACTTATTACATAGAGGGATGGGGTTTTTGGGATGAGGGTGAGAGGACTGGTCCTCAAATCACCTCTATGCTTTACAATGTTGGTGCAGACAGGAAGTGTGACATTCTGCAGATAGCGAACTTGAGCGATGAAACTTTTATATTTGCGAATCAGTTTTTTCAAAGTCCATCGCAAATAAATAAATTATCAGAGCAAGGTCCTTCTACTCTTGAACAAAAGTGGGCATTAAGTGATGGAATCGGGTGTGAATTGTCAATCTATTGTAGCATATTGGCTATGGTCAGAAGTGAACAGAGTTTGCAGTTTTTAATTGTTTGTCATTCCCAGAGCTACTGCACATCAGACATAATGCAGGCGAGGACAAGGGAGTCATTGTTGGACCTGTTATTGTCCACTACCCCTGACTGCATGAATGGTGAGCCGCTGTTCGTGAGCAGTGGGGGTCAGTGTACTGCGCGATTAAACAAATGTATAGCAATCACTGTTCAATCTTCCTATGGCAATTTATGAAATCGTTAAAGACACAAAGTGATATCACCCCACTAATAGTGATAAGCTATGGAGGAATAGATGATTATACATTTTGACACTTAGCCTTACTCGTCTTATGGGACGTTCCCGGTTTCAGTAGTAGAATTTTATAAATTTAATTATTGCAATACAGATCAGTGCTGACTATTTTTGCATTTGTAAAACTGAGTAAATACTGTTAAACTCCACATCTCTACTGTGTGCATTGTTTACTAATTTCAACGACCTATTTTAGCCTGTTTGTCTTTATTGTAGGTTCTAGTCAATGCAGAGATGGAAAAAAAGTACTCCTGTTACCATGCTGTAAAGAATTGAGCCATTATACTGAGGCGGTTGGAAAGACTATGATCATGTGGAAATGTTCTCTGTTTTAGGAGATAGGGCCACTATAGTTCCTTATTTCTTGCCTTTTTTTTAATAAACAGATTTAATAACCCCCCTATTTTGTTGTTTCGGTTTGAATGTCGGTGTATAATTTTAAAAAGAAAAGAATGCTACCGGTTTTTATTGTTTCTCCTCAAGTGGTGGATGTTGCTTTTTGGTTTCTAACACCATTAACTAGCAGTCTGTATGTAGGTCTATGTAATTTAGTTCTGTAGTTTATATAAACAAAGGGTTTCATAGTGAAAAATAATGGGACAATGTTCTTGTTGAAATGCATTAGGACAATTGTCAAACTAAAATGCTGCTTCCTTAGTTAACCAGGCAGAAAGACAACTCTACTAGCAACAGACTTCTTAGTCTGCTGCTCTTTGCAATGAGTGGCCAATAAAGACCATTTAAAGATAAAATTAAATTTAATTTAAACTTCATTCAAGTGCTAGGTTCAGCATAGTATCCCAGACCATTTCGAGCGCAGCAGATTTCCAGCTCCCCAGGATCAGACAGTGGTACAGCGTCCTCACTCCCCTCAAATCGCGACTCCAACAAAGACTGCCCGAGGCTCAGCTCCATCCTGCACCAAGGCTCAGCAATGCCAGACTTGCAATCCTCCAAACTAGGTGTGATACAGGAGAAAGCTTCAGTAATATTTATTCATAGAGTTGTGTCTGAATAACCAGCATGTCCTGTAAAAATAAAATGAGGCTCTCAGCTTCATTGGCCCTTTGGAGAGATCTGGACAATAGAATTTTAGGGCTAGGTCAGAGCCAATCTCATCTTGGGAAACAGTATAAAACCATGTGCAAACCAGACCGCTGAGGGGCTGGTCTCCCCAATATGGGAATACTAAATTACTAAGATGTGTGCAGGATGAATTGGCAAACATCCTTCGTGATCCCCAGTTTGGGAAACACTTATTTAGAGTGCAGTTATGAAACTATACATGTCCATTTGTTTTGAGTGCCATTGTGTGACAAGTCTGGTTACAAGTATCAGCATATGGACTTTTAGAACACCGGGCAACAAATATTTTGGGGCTTCAGGATCAGGAAAACTGCACGAATTTGGTCAATAAAACAAAAAGCTAAAGCTGCCTGGCGTTCCTCAGCCAAAAATGAACAAAATAAAGATTGAACATGCCCTTTCTTTTTGATCTTGATATTTTTCATATTGTATCACCAGTGTATTAAGTAGAATTGTTTGATCAGACTGCTTTTCCTTAAACCATTACATTGATCATTCTTACCTCAACTAATAAACAAAACTGAGCAATAGTGACACTGCTAAATGCTTTTGCAAATGATCAACTCAGTTCCTAAGGTGGCAACAATTAACTGCACTGTGGTATTTGACACAATCTCCATATGGCAGGTATAATCACATAACTGGCAAACTGGTAAAAAAAAAAAGTTCTGGGATTCTTTCCATTTAGGTTTTATCCTCCAAGTTGAAAAAAGTTGCTGAAATGGTTTTGCAAAGCTGAATAGTTTTCTCCTAAAATGTTTCAAGGTCATATGCACTGTTTAGTCCCTGAAACTCAATTAAAGATATTTTAAAAGAAATATGTGTTTGTGTAAAAATTGTACAAGTACTTCAAAAGCTACACTCTGTAAACTGAACAACTAAAAAAAGATTCTGAGTCTGTTGATGTAAATTAGCAGTGACTCCTAACTACTAGTAAGACTAACTAGCTTGCCTTGAAATTGACAGGGTGCTAAAACTGTTGAAAGATTTTTGTAAGAAACTCCACTGCACAATGAGAGATCCTTTTAGGAGCAGCGCAAAATGAAGAGGAACATCTGCTTGCCAGATGGTACTTCAACGATGTTTAATTGATCACTGGAGTAAACTATAAACATTTTGTTGCAGATAAGAAGCTAAATAATCTTATCACCTGGAAACAAAAACCAGTGGAGTATGATTTTCTTTTCTTTTTCGGATACATCAGTCCAGCCTTCAAGCTGGAAGTTCTAAATTTAACATGGCTAGTAGTGGCTTGTCTGCTTCTGCTTTGAAGCGCAAGTCTCTACAATCTTCAATGTGTGACTTCCTACCATCACTGAAGCAGCAGCATATTACAGGGGAGGCTTGTCCAGAGAAACTAACCAGCGAAGAGGCTAGTAAAACTCTGCAAGAGTCTGCCAAGGACTGTTCACCTTTACAAGGACTTCAATGTGTGCCAGAGACAGAAACTGCCAAACACCCTGACTGTTGGACCACTAATCAGTGGTATTACTTTCAAGATGAATATAAATGGCTGCATCTGAAGTCAGGTTGTTCTTCATGCAAACAGGCGAAATCAACAGGTCTTTCAGTACACAATAATACCCAGGGCATGTGCATAAGTCAAGTGCATGTGGACGGCAATGTTGGTCCTTCCAGTGATAGAAAGCTTTTTAGGCAGAAACAGGTCACAAATAAGATTACGGAGCATAAAGCGAGTGCTGCTCATTTGGCAGCTGAAAACATTCTAACAGCTAAGCAGAATACATTGGTGATGAAAGTACAAGAATGTAATGCAAAACACATGAAGAGCACATGCAGGGTATCTGACACTGCCTACTACCTGGCAACAAAAGATCGCTCTTTCGCAGACCACCCTGAACTAATTCTCCTTCAGACAAAGCTTGGCAGTGCAATGGGCCGTGTATTGCACAGCAATGTGGTAGCAACTGAAATAATCAAACACATTGCACTGGAAATACAACATGTGTTGGGTTGGTCTGTCATGTCAGAAATCACAAACAAAATATCACGGTATGAATTGATGAGAGCACAACTATTAACAATACTTCTACCTTAATCATCTACCTCTGTGGCATTTTTGGAAATGAAAGTACCCCAGTGGCCATCTATTTCAGATTTTGGGAGCTGGCAGAAACAAATGCCCTCGGCATAAAGGTAGCTCTCCTAAGCTACTTCGAAAATATTGGACTCATAAAACGTCTGTTACATGACATCTTGATTGTGGTATGTTCTGATAGAGCAGCATTAAAGTTTGGAACAACAGGAGGAGTAGTAGCATTGCTGAAATCAGAATTTCCAAATCTTGTACGGAAATGGCACTGTCTGGCTCACAGACTAGAACTTGCTGTGGCAGATACAGTTGATGAGATGGCGGGGCTCAATCACATCAAGATTTTCAAGAACTCGTATGCCACATTCATCAGGTCATCAAAAATACCAGCGCTCTAAATCTGGCCGCCAGTGAGCTAGATAAACAGCTTCAGAAAATTGGGAAAAGGCTTGATACTAGATGGGTAGCATTCAGCTACAGATCTGTGAAAGCAGTTTGGAACTGCTTCCCTGCCTTATGTAAACATTTTGAGGATGCTTCTAAAGACCCATCCAGATCCATAGGAGACTGGATTAAGTATGGAGGTCTCTTAAAGAAGCTTACATTCTATTCTTTTATCGGAGATTTGGGGGTAATGTGTAATGCACTCCAGGAACTCAAAGACTTTTTACTCTCCTTACAGAGGGACATTGCAATTGTTCATGCCCACAGATTTTTGGTTAGTCAAGTACGTATGAAGGACTCCCCAGGTGTGTTTGCTTCTGCTGCTCAGTGAGCAGTTGTCAAGGGCAAATTCAAGAATACTTCTCTTTTCTCTGTTGCTGTTAAAATCAGTTTTGCCAAAGTCCATCTGTAAATATCAATAAACAATGTGCCCCGGATTCTAAAGAAAGAACTTACAGCCAGCTTCAGTGTGCTAGATGCAGGCAACTTGTCTGCTGGTAATGAATGCATTCTTCATGGTGAAACAGATATACAGAAGCTGTGTTCAGAGTTTCAGCTGCCAGCAAGAGAGACTATCCAAACTTTTAGACTTGGAGAAGATTTTGATGGAAAGAAAACCCCTGAAGCATTAAAAAACAATTAGTTGCTTGCATGGAAATCCTGCCAGCAAGTAAAGCAGATTGTGAAAAAGGTTTCAGTGCAATGAACTTAGGGGCAGATGTATCAAAATACCTATTTGCGATTCTCAAATAGCGATTTATTGAGAATTGCAAAATGGTATGTATTTAAGAATTCGCTATTTTTTAGCGATTTCTTAAAATTCATTAATTGCGATTAGCAAATTGATAACCGCAATAAAGGAATAATTTCCCATTCACTTCTATGGGCCAGGAGGGCCATAGGAAGGAATGGGATGTTATTCTCAATTTGCGATTCGCAATTTGCTAATCGCAAATTGAGAATTATTTCAAGGGTACAAGGGTGTCTTAAGGACACCCTCCTGCACCCCTGAAATTTTCATGTGTGCACATATGGCGCCTATGAGCGCCACATGGCACCTTTACAAATGCCAAAAAGTGCATTTGTAAAAGAATTAGCAAATTACCACCAACTACAAGTTGGTGGTAATTTGCGATTTCTAAAGGTAAAATCCCAAAAATTAAATGTTTCTTACATAGCATTTAAGGAATTGCAAATTTAGCGATTCCTTATTTTGCGGGGCTGTTTTTGTTTCATATAAACACAGACAAATAAACTAGAGGAAAAACCCCTTGGTATGCCAAGTGCACAGCTGAGATAAAGTATTAACTGTAGTCTGATTTAAACGTTGACTCAAAAGTAAACAGCTACTAAACATTTGGACCGAAAGTCCGTACTTGTCTTAATGCAAGCAAATGAAGCAGAAACATATTGAATGATGCTTCATTTGCTTGCATTAAGACAAGTACGGACTTTCGGTCCAAATGTTTAGTAGCTGTTTACTTTTGAGTCAACGTTTAAATCAGACTAAAGTTAATACTTTATCTCAGCTGTGCACCTGGCATACCAAGGGGTTTTTCCTCTAGTTTATTTGTCTAGATTTCGGGTTGGCAACCCTCCAACCAGGGCAGCACGCAACCTTTGAATATAATTGAGAATTTGTTTCACACATCGTGATAATAGGGTGTGCGCTAAACCCTCTCATCCTCATTTGTTTCATATATACCACTTAGCTAAAATGCGAGCGCAAACGCTGAAATTCTGCGAATGTTGGCGTTTGCAATTGCAATTTTGCTTGATACATATGGCCCAGTTAAGATTGAAAAGAACTACAAGGAAAAAGCACACTTTCAACCAGGCTTATCTCTGACGAGATAGCAACTATTTTAGGTGGATGTGAACAATGTACACAGATTTTGTGCAGTCACTTAAAGTGAATGGAGCCAGCAGGTAAAGTGGACTAACTGGTGGGTGGAAGCATAATGAGAACAATTTAACAGACCAATTGGCGATTGGGGAAGCCTGCTGACCAAAGCCCCACTATGTATGTATATTTTTTAACAGTTTTTGGTAAAACAATAGTCCAACGAGACAGCTAAAAGTCACCCAAAGACCAGACCTATCAATGTAAAATGAGTCACTCATAGTGAAAAGGGGAATCAAAAGAGAAGCAGATAGAAACCTGTGGGGAAAAGGGACAACGAAGGGAGAGGAAGGGCACTAGTTAAGGCACTGAAATGATGGACTTAGACCCAGTGACAGAGTGAGAGACACGGAAGAGTTTGAAACGCCCTTGAAGCATAGGTGAAGGCAGGCAGACAACAAGTTACATAACATCGGGCAGCAGACAGACTGCACACATCCAGTAATATCAGAAGAGCTTCGAGAAGGAAGACAGATACACCTGTTGACAATGGTAGGGGGAGAAGAGGCTCAAATAGAAAGCTTGAGACAAAACCTAAGAAAGGTGGGTGCCCACCAACAGAGAGAGAGCGAGCCATGGGATGGCAGAACATGACAAGATAACAAGGAGTAGGGACAGCACTATATAGAGACAGCTAGTTAGTCATGTATAAAGTAGCAGAGGGCAGTATACCAGATATTCTCTTGCATAGGAAGAGACAGGGAGGGTCAGACGGATTCCACCAGACACAGGAAAAGGCAAATGAATAATAGATATGAACTGAAATAAACATGTATGGGGCATATTGACACCTAAACACACAGAGAGCCAGGGGAGAGACAGATTTACACACATTAACACAACGATGAAGAAAGAAATAGATGTGGCAACCAACACAGAGTGGTTCCTGGAAGAAAAGGGAAGTAGAAAACAGGCACAGATGGTGACAGGAGAGAGAGATAGCCTGGCACGCAAAGGCAAGAGGAGAGAAAAGAACGAGAAAGATAGGCATCCCAAAAAGTGTGAGACAGTGAAGAGACAGCCAGACAGCAGAGAGCATCCAAAGAGATAGAAACAGACATAAAGACAGTCAGGCATATGCACACGTTGAGAAATGGAGAGACCGAGACAACCATAGACTGCTTAGAAACAGTGAGAGGCAGACACCATACAAGACTATGGGAGAAGGTGAGAAACAAAGACAAAGTTCAAACCATGGATAAGAAACCGATATACAGGGACACTGTGAAACATGAGTGAAGGATATATGAACATTTATTACACGAATCGGAGGAAAACTGAGAAGTTTCCAGAAAAAAAGAAGAGACTTACAGCAAGGACAAGCGGATCAATGAGAAGGGTGGAGACAGAAATAAAGGCAGCAAAATGAGAACATTTGAGAAAAAACAGGCAGACAACCTCGGATACAAATATGGCAGGTGGTGAGATAAATGCATTGTTTCAGTGCTTCTTGGACAGCTTTGGGGAGATAGAACAAAAGGGGTTATACAGGATGAAAAAAAGGAGAGATTCGCGTTTGCCTCCTTAAAAAAAAAGTTTCTTTCAAAATGGCAAATGGAAATCTCATTGAAAAATAATTACTCCTCATTCTTGTTTGGCCCCAGCATTCTGTTAAGTGAAGTAAAGTGAAACAAATTGGAATTTCGCAATTCTGACAATATTGGGAAATGTTTGGTTTAAAGATGGCCACCACGTTTCCTCACTCATAAGGCAGCTTCTTGGGCGTCAAACCACTGCAGCAGGAAAGTGTCACTATTCGAGCATCTAAAGGTCTCTTGCCTCCTGTGGCTCACAGCCTGCAGCTTGTGCAAATACTGGAAAGTTTATCCTGATGGTGATCGGGCTTCAAATATGTTAAAATATCAAAAAAGCATAAGCACAATCCTTGACGTACAGGAGAATTAATGCCACCACTCACAGTGATGGAAACCAATGGCTCAAAGCGGGTTGACCAACTGCCTCATGCTCTATGTTGTGTTGGGCGGAAGCAAAACGTGAATGAGATATTAACGGATCAATGGATGAAGCGAGCTAGCTGAAATCTACTGTAGGGAAGAATATTATAGATCATTTTTTAGTAAAATCAAAAGGTCTTGACTATCACCAGGTTTAAAATTATGTCTCAAAATGACTTTGTTTCCATTGGAAGTAGAGTACCAAAAGAGCAAAAAGTTTATATTGCCTGTTGCTCTGAAAATCCTTGCACCACAGCTGTTGTGAAGACCTTTCAACAAACTCCTGCTTTTGACAGAGGCGGTCTCCCAAAACTTTATTTTCACACCTAGAGATGGTTTCCCATTTCCTTAGTGGTGGCTAAGGCAGGAATACTACAACACTAAGATTCTTCAGGTGCACACAATGGATGATTATGTTAGCAAGGATAATGTGTGCATTGTAAGAGGAGTATGTGGATATGCTTGCCATTCTGCTTTGTATTATCGATCTCAATAAAATAAATATTTTAAATGAATCTCCTACCATTGTCTAGACTAGGTTATATTTCGCAATTTGTTTTCTGGAGAGAATTAATGTAAATTATTTTGTGTTATATACAAAGGTTCTTTTTCCCCAAAAAATGATTTAATCGCTGTACCAATCCATCACATTTGATGTGGCAGAGGGTACACAGTCAAAATATCGAGTATTAAATATCGACCTACCAAAATATCGTGTTAGAAATTTCGAAGGTGCAGAATATCGATGTCAAGAATATCGTTGGACAGAATATCGACTCTAAGGTAAGTAATATCGAAATTCTTTATATCGATGTAAGTAATATCGAAGTTAGTAATATCGATAGCATATATATCGATGTTACTAATTTCGATGACACTAATATCGATATTTGTATTATTTTTTTGTTTTTTATTATGTATGTGTTATATGTTTTACTTAAGTATTTAAAATAATTAATATTATATGTGTATTAATGATATATATTAAAAAATTTATTTATAAGCAAATTATATGTTTTAGTACCGGAGCGGGTTGTGGGTTTATAGGGGAATAGGGTGGGAAGTAATTTAATTATGTTAAATTGATTATTAATTAGTAGGATTTATTAATAAATTGTAATTAATTGGTAATTATTTTTAATTAATTGGAAATTTATTTTAATTAATTGATTAATTGATAAATATGTTCTGTAGCGGGTTATGGGTTTATAGGGAAATAGGGTGGGAAGTAATATAATTAGGTAAAATTAATTAATAATTAGTAGTTAATATTAATTAATTTTAAATAATTGGTAATTACATTTAATTAATTGGTAAATCATTTTAATTAATTGATTAATTGATAAATATGTTCTGTAGCGGGTTGTGGGTTTATAGGGGAATATGGTGGGAACTAATTTAATTATGTTAAATGAAAAATTAATTAGTAGTTATTATTAAATAATTTTTAATAATTGGTAAATACATTTAATTATTGGTATTTCATTTTAATAAATTGATTAATTGATATATATGTTCTGTAGCGGGTTGTGGCTTTATAGGGGAATAGGGTGGGAAGTTACTTAATTATGTTTAATTAATTAATAATTAGTAGGAATTAAAAATTAATTTTAATTAATTGGTAATTAATTTTAATTAATTGGTAATGAATTTTAAATGATTGGTAAATAATTTTAATTAAATCATAAATAGATAAATGTATTCTGTTGTGGGTAGTGGGTTTATAGGGGAATAGGGTGGGAAGTAATTTTAATTTAATTAAGTAATATGGTTTTTAAATTATTTTTTTTGTTAATAATATAATTGTTAATAAATTATTAATTGGTAATTAAATATTATAAAATGGAATTGTTTAATATTTATTTTTGGTTAAATATATTTAGCTAATCATGTTTTTTTTAAATTTTGTATAGGTATTGTATATGGTTTATATTTATGTAATAGTTTATATTATTATATTTAAAAAAACTTTTATTTATAAGTATGTTATTTTAACCCCTACGCTATCCAACACTTTCCCTATTGTTGCACTCGATGGAGTTAGAATAGTAATTTTTACCCCTACGCTATCTACGCTTTCCCTACTGTTGCACTCTCTGGAGTGGGAATAGTAATTTTGACCCCTACGCTATCCAACGCTTACCCTACTGTTGCACTCTCTGGAGTTGGAATAGTAATTGTTACCCCTACCCTATCCAAGGCTTTCCCTACTGTTGCACTCTCAGGAGTGGGAATAGTAATTGTTACCCCTACGCTATCCAACACTTTCCCTACTGTTGCACTCTCAGGAGTGGGAATAGTAATTTTTACCCCTACGCTATCCAACGCTTTCCCTACTGTTGCACTCTCTGGAGTGGGAATAGTAATTTTTACTCCTACGCTATCCAACACTTTCCCTATTGTTGCACTCTCTGGAGTGGGAATAGTATTTTTTACCCCTACGCTATCCAAAGCTTTCTCTACTGTTGCACTCTCTAGGGTGGGAATAGTAATTTTTACTCCTACGCTATCCAACGCTTTCCCTACTGTTGCACTCTCTGGAGTTGGAATAGTAAATTTTACTCCTACACTATCCAACACTTTCCCTACTGTTGCACTCTCAGGGGTGGGAATAGTAATTTTTACCCCTACGCTATCCAACACTTTCCCTACCGTTGCACTCTCTGGAGTGGGAATAGTAATTCTACTCCTACGCTATCCAACGCTTTCCCTACTGTTGCAATCTCTGGAATGGGAATAGTAATTTTTACCCCTATGCTATCCAAAGCTTTCCCTACTGTTGCACTCTCTGGAGTGGGAATAGTAATTTTTACTCCTACGCTATCCAACGCTTTCTCTACTGTTGCACTCTGTGGAGTGGGAATAGTAATTTTTACTCCTACGCTATCCGACGCTTTCCCTACTCTTGCACTCTCTGGAGTGGGAATAGTAATTTTTACCCCTATGCTATCCAACGCTTTCCCTACTGTTGCACTCTCTGGAGTGGGAATAGTAATTTTTACTACTACGCTATCCAACGCTTTCCCTACTGTTGCACTCTCTGGAGTGGGAATAGTAATTTTTACCCCTACGCTGTCTAAAGCTTTCCCTACTGTTGCACTCTCTGGGGTGGGAATAGTAATTTTTACCCCTACGCTATCCAACGCTTTCCCTACTGTTGAACTCTCTGGAGTGGGAATAGTAATTTTTGCTCCTATGCTATCCAACGCTATCCAACGCTTTCCCTACTGATGCACTCTCTGGAGCGGGAATAGTAATTTTAACTCCTACGCTATCCAACACTTTCCCTACTGTTGCACTCTCTGGAGTGGGAATAGTAATTTTTACCCCCTACGCTATCCAACGCTTTCCCTACTGTTGCACTCTCTGGAGTGGGAATAGTAATTTTTACTCCTACGCTATCCAACGCTTTCCGTACTGGTGCACTCTCTGGAGTGGGAATAGTAATGTTTACCCTTACGCTATCCAACGTTTTATATAATTAATTGTAAAAATAATAAAAGTATATTTAATTTTTAATATTTTTTACATTTTATTTATGTTATTGTTTTATGTTTGTAAATGTATTTGTAATTTATAATATACTTTATTAATTTATAAATTAGTAAAATAATTATTACAACTTATTGTTCAGTACATATATATTATATATTTACTGTATATATTTAATTAATGTTTTATTATTATATATGTAATATTTATTAATTTTAAACATTATTGGATACTTTTAACTATGTAGATTTTAATATTTAGTGTTATATACTTTATTTTACATTTATATTTTAAAAGAAAAAAAAACAATATTTTTAACATCGATATTCTTTACATCTATATTATTTTTTCCATATTTTTGTACTTACCATGTTGTAGATAGGATGTCAATATTCTTGCCCTCGATATTTTTGACTCGATATTCCTGTAGGTCGATATTTTGGAGGTCGATATTCTGTCAGTGATCCATAATGACTGTGCACATGGAGGCGCTGTACTGTATTGTAATTGAATTTACATAGCGCCTACTACCCCATGATCAGGTGTTGATGGCAGGTGGCACGCTACTCTATAACCTGGTGGTTATTCATTATTGCTGTACACGTTGGGAGGTAGATCTGGGGGAATGAGCGTGCACTAGTGCACGCACATCCATGCATCGCCCGAAGGTACGAGGTGATGGCCTGAACTAAAGGCAGGAGGCCCCTGCATGACGTGGACATATCCTGCAGTGGGGGCGAGGGAAGGCATGGCTTGGTGATATGTGGGTGAACTCAGGTTTATACTGAAATAACTGATTTCAAGAAGCTTTTGTTGAAATAACGGCTCCTTGTTTCCATCCCAGAATGTGATCAGACAAGTGCAACGTGCCCGTGGTATCCCGTGATCTCAAGCATGCACCCGCCCTTCAGAAGTGAAACCGACGTCTCTGCACTGACTGGTCCCTGTCCCAAGTGCAGGGAAAAGTGTACAAGGAAGACTGTCCTTCCCGGGAATGTGCAGCTCTCTAACCTGGCGGAGATCACACAGAGGATGTCTCTTCCACCAAAAGACTCTGTAGACCTGTGTCAGCGCCACCGCAAGCCCCTCAAACTGAACCAGTGGCGACTGGCAATACTCGGGGTGGGGGCCGGGGGAGTTGGTTTAAAATTAAAATAAAAAACTTACCTGACCCGGGTCCGCCTGTGAGGGAGATACAATGGTTTATTTTGGAGGAAAGCCAATGCTGCGGTGTGCGAGATTAGATTTATGCAGTTGTTCAATCTCCCTTTAAAGCAAGACGTGCGCGTGGGGCGGGACTTCCGTTTCCTGCTGGAAGCTCGCGCCCACGGAGTGGCTGGCCAGGAGAGGAGCAGTGGTGACGCGGGGCTCCCATGCCCGAGGGAGAGCCCCACGGTGGCGGCTGAAGTCCGGAGTTGCGCAGATGCAGTAAGTGGGGCTTAGTTGTAGTGGGGGTGGCGGCAGGGGGGGTGTGTGCGTGTGTGGGTGTAGCTGTGTGTGTGCGCGTGTGTAGATGTGCGTGTGTATGTATATGTGTGACTGTGTGTCTGTTAGCTGTGCGTGTGTATATGTGGGGCTGTGTGTCTGTGTAAGTGCGTTCTGATGCAATGTGCCTGTGTGGGTGTATGGGTGTTTGTGTGTGTGTGTGCGCATGCGTGAGTGTGGCTATGTGTGCACACGATTGAGAGCGGCGAGAGGCTAGCAGGCTGTGAATCTGACACAGGAGATGTGCACGGCGCCGGCCTGGGCGTGCGCGCCCACAAAGTGAAATCGCCCCGTCCACATCCTCTGTCTCAGATTCCCAGAAACGGGCGACATACGATACTTCGCTGGACGCAATGCTTCGCATTGCTTTCTCAAGCTCGACCTAAAAAAGAAATTGCCAAGAGTGTAGACGACACAGCTGAGTGCACTAAGGGGGTGAAACACCCCATACTTGAAGACATAGTAGAAGAGATCAAAGATTTGCAAGTGAATATTGAGACTGGCAAAGTCAAGGAGTTGCATCAGATGGTGCATTAAGGGAAACCGAAAGCAAATCCTTCAACCCCACGAACAATCAAACAAAGATGTATTTTAGGTGTGGCAATGGTAACCACTTTTCCAACCATCCTAACTGTCCCGCTTGCTCTAGTATGTGCAGAAATTGTAATAATAGAGGGCATTTTTTGAGGGTGTGTAATAATGGGGACAAGCAGGCACATACCATAATCAATATGAAAAACAATCAAGGGAACACACTATGGGGCCGATTACAATGTTGGTCGGATCACAACCTGGACCCCCACCGCTGCATTATGATGCACCGGTCGGAGACTGGGACCGAACGCTGCATATCCAATAAGCTCAAGGAGCCTGTGTGGGCAGCTGGTGGAAGGTAATCCCCTGCAAGGGGGCGGTGCCTGCTCAGGCACTGCCATAGGGATTACGATGCACGTTTCAGGCAGCCTTTCAATGGCAGTCCGACCGACATTGAAAGGCTGTCAGAAACAGACCCCCGTCCTTCTGCGGCCTTCGCTAAGAGGTGCCTGGCTCACAGTGCATGGATGTCTGTAGACATCCATTTTCCTAATGTGGGTTGTGCAGCTGCTGTTTATCGCCTGCTGCACAAGCTGCATTAGGAAAATGGATGTCTACGACCAACTCATGGGCGGTTGCATCCAAATTCTTTGGATAGAACTGCCGACTACTAGAAGGTCAGTTTTCATTCCGGCACAATGCCAGTGGGGTCATAATCAGAACCTATGTGTTGCTCAAATTATCCATGCAGAAATTTCTGCATCTTACTTGCATAATCCATTTGGCAATTAAAAAGAATGAGGAAATGATATAGCAGGAGAAGTAAGGTTACATTTTCCATCTGCACAGGAGATCAGCACTACACAATATGACAGTAACAGGCATTAGGTATGGGCTTGTTATGTTTATTATTGTTTTGGTTTGAGGTTTGTTCCAGGAATACACTCCCATAAATACATCTAGTCATATAGTTCAATTGAGTTTGTGACCACACACAGAACTGAGACAGCGGTATATGACACTCCTCATCTGTCCCATGCCATCCTCACTCTAAGGCTGAAAATGAAATCTCTAACTCACTACAATAGATGTTAAATTAATTTCTCTCAATGCTAGAGGCTTACATCACCTGACTAAGAGGGTCGCATTCTTGTCCCTCCTGGAGTGCAGTGGGGGTTATATATTCTCCAGGAGACACACTTCATAGCAAAAGATGAGCAGAGGATAAAATCCCTTTGGTACTCTCAGCAACTCCAGTCATCTGGGATGGCGAAGAAAGGAGTGGCTGAGCTGTTTTCTCTGAACTCCTGAAGGGAGGTGATTAGCAAGACAGCGGAAATAAGTGGGCATTTGTTGGAGTATCACATTAAGATAGCGTCTGTCTATGCCCCCAATGAGATTCAGGAACGCTTTGCCACTGGAGCTCTAACAGAAGCGCTTCAGAACCCGTATGTGACCATACTCGTGGGGGGCGACCTGAATCTGCTTTTGAACTATGACCTTGAGTGATCGGTCCATGCTTTGGCCAGATAGAGGCTTTCTGAACTAAGGGCCAGGCCTGGCTTCAGGAGGGTGACTTAGATGAACTCTGGAGACACACACACCCTGACAGTGGAGACCTCACTTTCTACTCTGCAGCACATAAAACATATGCAAACATAGATTACTTCCTACGCACACCTGCACTCCAGACGCCCCCATGATCTGGTGTGAACCAGACAAAGTGCGCAGGAAGCTTAAGTATTTGGGTCTGCATACAACAGAATATGCTCTACTGCATATCAAACATAAATTCTACATAGGAAGCAATAAATGTGGTAAAATGCTAGCCAATGATTGTTCTCCAAGATTAATAATGGCAGAGTGCGCATCATATTAGAAGCAAAGGGGAGCGAGGTCACTAGGGATACGCAGATTGTGTCTGTCTCCTGGGCATATATCACACTATTTACTCCTCGCATGCCCTGAATGACTGCAACATCCCTGCTTACCGGGAAACTTCACATGTGACCAAACTTACTTTGTCACAAACAGAAAAGCGAATAGGAACAGAGGAAGTGATCTTGACGGTAGCAACGTTCAACCTCCCTAAATTCCTGGCCCCAAAGACTTCATGCCATCATTATACAGGATTTTGTGTCATGTCATGGCCCCGGTTCTCACCAGATTTTTCAACACCTTTGCAAACAGTGAGATACTCACCTAGTCCACTCCATAGGCTTCAATCACTGTCCTCCCTAGGCCTGGGAAACAAAAACAGTTATGCAGCTCATATAGACTTATCTTGTTGCTTAACATAGACGCTAAACATTTCACAAGTATTATAGCAGCTAGACTGAACCCCAATATGCCTAACCTGGTGGACCTGGACCAGGAAGGCTTTAGTCTGAAAAAGAATTGCAGGGATAATGCAAAGCAAATAATCCATATCATTGATAAACTTCAGAGTTCTCGCAGAGAGGCACTGCTGCTTGTGATCGATGCCAAAAAGGTGTTTGATTGGATCCATTGGCCATACCTAATTGGTACCATGAAACATCTCAGCCTTGAGAGCAAGTTTATTCTGATAAGTATTTAGCACTTACTGCATGCCCAGGGCCTTGGTGCGGGTGAATAGGGTCTCTTCAGTCTCATTCCCTATACAGAGAGAAATGTGGCAAGGGTGCCCACTGTCCTTGCTCCTATTTGGCCTATATATGGAGCCTTTAGCCCAAAGCATTCGGACAGACCCGAGCAAGGCCAACTTTAGTGGTGCTGGTGCCCCCGGTGCGACAATCTTTTTTGGGGCCTCCTCCTCCACGACCTTCTCCTTGGATTCCCTCACTACCACCTGACAAAATTTCCCCTCATAGCGCCATAGCCCCTCTCTCACACACATTTCATTTGCTTTAAAGTGCTGTTCGCGGCTGGTTTTACTAATCCACTCAGCTATCCCTATAAACATACAGATCTGTTATTTGCAGCAGGCATATTAACACTAGACAATCCTCCAATGTCTCTCTCAAGCAGGAGTATTAATCACAAGAGTGATCTTGACATTTATATTGCTGCCTGCAAGCTGGATACACAAGGAACTCTGCAGCAGGCACTTTTAAATCTTAAGTTATTGCTAAACACAGCGCACCCCTGAGGTCATTGCCCCCCTTCCAAGTCAGCGCCCAGTGCAGTCGCACCACCCTAAAGCAGGCCCTGGACCAAAGCATCACCTGAGTTAATTTTGGGTACCGAAACACACACCCTATCAGCCTCTATGCTGATGACATGATAGTAGAAGTGTCGAACCCTATGGCCTTGCTGCCCACTCTGATAACTGAGCTACGGTTTTGGTGAAAAATAACCTTTTAAAGTAAATCTACAAAAATCACGGATCCTAAAGTTAATGGTACCCCAGGCCAATAAGAATCAGCTATGTGCTCAATGTCTGTCCAATCAAGTGGACTGAAACGGATCACTGACAGAACATCGACAGACAAAATATCGAGAGGAGAAAATATCAAGGTCAAAATATCGACTGCAAAAATATCGACTTTCTATCTTCAAACAGGTAAGTACAAAAATATTGACTCCAAAATATCGAGTGTAAAAAATATAGAATTTTTTAAATGTCTTAAAAGTAAATTAAAAGTAATATAATAATAAATTAAATTAATTTAAACATATTTAAAATACTTAAATAAAACGTAAAATTGAGAAATAATTAATGTAACTTAAAATTTTTTTTTAAATACACACACATATATATATATATATATATATATATATATATATATATTCACAGAAAAAACCATAGGTTATAGACCATATATAGTTAGGAATTTGCATTTACAAAACCTTGAAAATTCACTGAAAAAACCATAGGTTATAGACCATATATAGTTAGGGATTAGCATTTAAAAAACCTTATTTTATTTGCACAAAACCATTGAAATTCCATATATAGTTAGTTGCACTAACTATATATCGCGGACCCGCAATCCACTGCTAATGATGTCACATATTACATCATTCATGACATGGTCAGTGACATCACTGATGACATCACTGATGACATCTCAAATGACATCACTGATGACATCACTGATGACAACACCCAGTAACTGTATGTTTCTGTAAAGTTAAAATATGTCTTACATATTGAAGAATGAGTGGATGTATAAGTGTCTGGATGAAGGATTTAGTAGGTGCATGACTGACTGTATGAGAGAATGATTAAATGTGTCTCACTGACTGCATGGGTTAGTGATTTAAGTGTCTTAATTTGTCAATCATTATTTATGTTCTTCTGTAAACTGCTGCATGTTTAAATCAGTAGCTATATCAGTAACTATATGGGTTATTGAATGGTTGCCCAAGTATTTGTATGGGAGACTGAGTATGTGTGTGGGTGGCTGGGAGGTGTATAACTCTGTGCATAGATGTGTGAGCAGTTGATTCCCTAGGTGTATGGCTTCAAAAGTGCATGTAGAAACAGCTGTATGGACAGTTGACTGTGTGCATGAGTATATTGGTGAGTGAATGGATATCTCAGTTCTACATGTCAAAGTAAGTACATATGTAAAACACACTCCATGTGAGAGTTGACATATATAAATAACTGAACATAAGAGCCAGTGAATGTGAGAGTGGCTGTATGAATCATTGTGAACTTGTATCAGTGATTGTATAAGAGAGTAAATATGTGTTAGTATATGTTTGAATAAGTAAGGTGTGTATAACTGTATAGTTGAGGAAATGGAGGTGTGATTGATTCTTTGCATGACTGACTAGGTGTGTGAGTAACTCCATGGATGTGTGACAGTCTGTGAGTGCCTGTTTACACTGAGTGTATCTAAGGTTATATTAGAGTCTGAAGATGTATTATCACATAAATGATATCATCAGTGATGTAATCAGTAATGTCAAATGAGATGTCAGTGATGTCATCAGTGATGTCATTTGAGATCTCATCAGTGATGTCATCAGTGATGTCATTTGAGATGTCATCAGTGATGTCATCAGTGATGTCACTGACCATGTCATGAATGATGTAATATGTGACATCATTAGCAGTGGATTGCGGGTCCGCGATATATAGTTAGTGCAACTAACTATATATGGAATTTCAATGGTTTTGTGCAAATAAAATAAGGTTTTTTAAATGCTAATCCCTAACTATATATGGTCTATAACCTATGATTTTTTCAGTGAATTTTCAAGGTTTTGTAAATGCAAATTCCTAACTATATATGGTCTATAACCTATGGTTTTTTCTGTGAATTTCATTGGTTTTTTAAAAGCTAATATCTATAGCTGTAAAATATATTCTTTATTAAGTGACGTATCACGTAGCCCGTGAGACGCCTCATGATGCATCGCATAACCGTGACGTATCGTCTCTGCAGCGCAAACCAAACCCAAGACGTAAGCGCGCCAAAACACGCTTAAAGATATATATATATTTTTTTAACCTTAATTAGACAAAATCCACACGTGCACATATCACAAACGTTCAAAAAACACAATATGTCGGACTCCCATTACGCTGCCGGTTAGCTGCCCGGTTAACGTACCAGGAAGCACCTTTACCGCGAAAAATCGCATTTTTTTTTCACCCCCCAGGGAACTTTAATAGCCCCCTCATCAATCCTAGGGATTCAGGAGGGGTCTGCCTTACCCCTTTCATTCATTTACACCTCTTGTCTCTCGATCCCACAGAGAGACAAGATGGCGGCCGCTCCAGACTGTTTACAAAGATAACAGCCAATCAGCTTCTCCTCAGACTCCCGTTACACTGCCGGTAAGCTGCCCGGTTCGCGTACCAAGACGCGTCTCTACGGCGAAAAAATCGTTTTTTTTTTTTTGGGCCCAGCGTGGCTCTATAATATCCCCTCATCAATCCTAGGGGGTCAGAAGGGGTCTACCTTGCCCCTTTCCTTCATTTCCCCCTTTGTTTTGGCCTCCTCTTGTCTCTCGATCCTACCGAGAGACAAGATGGCGGCCGCTCCGAACTGTTTACAATGTTGACAGCCAATCAGCTACTCGTCAGACTCCCGTTACACTGCCGGTTAGCTTCCCGGTTAGCTGCCCGGTTCGCGTACCAAGACGCGTCTCTACGGCGAAAAAATCGGAATTTTTTTTTTGGGCCCAGCGTGGCTCTATAATATCCCCTCATCAATCCTAGGGGGTCAGAAGGGGTCTACCTTGCCCCCTTTCCTTCATTTCCTCCTTTGTTTTGGCCTCCTCTTGTCTCTCGATCCTACCGAGAGACAAGATGGCGGCCGCACCGGACTGTTTAGAATGTTGACAGACACCGGAGAGCCAATCAGCTTCGCTTCGCAAAGTTCCGATAAGCGAAAAGTACGCGAACCGGATCGCTGCCCGGAGCGCTGTTACAGATATATATCTTGATTTAAACGTTAATTTCTCAAAATCCACTGAAGCACATATATTGAGACCTAGCAAAGGCACATCGGGCTAACAGTCCCTACAATTTTGCCAAGTTTCGTGCAAATCCATTCAGCCGTTCGAGCTAAAAGTGAGTCCAACCGCCCTATGGAAAACTCAATGTTAAAAACGTGTTTTGGGACCCCCCTTTTTTCTCAGCCCCCCCTTGACGAAACCCCTCCAAATTTCCAGGAGCTGCTCAGAAACAAAATGTGCCATTTTCCTGAAAATTTCAGCCGATTCCGTCCACAAACGCCAAAGTTATTAGACATAGAATTTTCAGAAATCCCATAGGGAAAAAATCCTAACTATATATACCTACTGGCGACCGCCAGTAGGTAATATATATATATATATATATATATATATATATATATATATATATATATATATATATATATATATATATATATATATATATATATATATATATATATATATATATATATATATATATATATATATACATAATATTTACAAAACATATAAAATATTTTTACCGTAGGATAGCGAAAGGGTTACATTGACTGCAACGACTCCAGTGAGTGCAACAGTAGGGAAAGCGTTGGATAGCGTAGGGGTATAAATTACTATTCCCACTCCAGTGAGTGCAACAGTAGGGAAAGCGTTGGATAGCGTAGGGGTAAAAACTACTATTCCCACTCCAGCAAGTGCAACAGTATGGAAAACATTGGATAGCGTAGGGGTAAAAATTACTATTACCACTCCAGAGAGCGCAACAGTATGGAAAGCGTTGGATAGCGTAGATGCAAAAATTACTATTCCCACTCCAGTGAGTGCAACAGTAGAGAAAGCGTTGGATAGCGTAGGTGTTTAAATTACTATTCCAACTTCAGTGAGTGTAACAGTAGGGTAAGCGTTGGATAGCGTAGGAGTACAAATTACTATTCCAACTCCGGAGAGTGCAACAGTAGGGAAAGCGTTGGATAGCATAGAGGTAAAAATTACTATTCCCACTCCAGTGAGTGCAACAGTAGGGAAAGCGTTGGATAGCGTAGGGATAAAAATTAATATTCCCACTCCAGTGAGTCCAACAGTAGGGAAAGCGTTGGATAGCGTAGGGGTAAAATTACTATTCCCACTCCATGGAGTGCAACAGTAGGGAAAACATTGGATAGCGTAGGGGTAAAAATTACTATTACCACTCCAGAGAGCGCAACAGAATGGAAAGCGTTGGATAGCGTAGATGCAAAAATTACTATTCCCACTCCAGTGAGTGCAACAGTAGAGAAAGCGTTGGATAGCGTAGGGGTTTAAATTACTATTCCAACTCCAGTGAGTGTAACAGTAGGGTAAGCGTTGGATAGCGTAGGAGTAAAAATTACTATTCCAACTCCAGAGAGTGCAACAGTAGGGAAAGCGTTGGATAGCGTAGAGGTAAAAATTACAATTTCGACTCCAGTGAGTGCAACAGTGGGGAAAGCGTTGGATAGCGTAGTCGTAAAATTTACTATTCCCACTCGAGTGAGTGCAACAGTAGGGAAAGCGTTGGATAGCGTAGGGGTAAAAATTAATATTCCCACTCCAGTGAGTGCAACAGTAGGGAAAGCGTTGGATAGCGTAGGGATAAAAATGACTATTCCAACTCCAGTGAGTGTAACAGTAGGGTAAGCGTTGGATAGCGTAGGAGTGAAAATTACTATTCCAACTCCAGAGAGTGCAACAGTAGGGAAAACATTGGATAGCGTAGGGGTTAAAATTACTATTACCACTTCAGAGACTGCAACAGTAGAGAAAGCGTTGGATAGCGTAGGGTTAAAAATTACTATTCCCACTCCAGTGAGTGCAACAGTAGGGAAAGCGTTAGATAGCGTAGGGGTAAAAATTACTATTCCCACTCCAGTGAGTGCGACAGTAGGGAAAGCGTTGGATAGCATAGGGGTAACATTTACTATTCTCACTTCAGTGAGTGCAACAGTAGGGAAAGCCTTGGATTGCGTAGGGGTAAAAATGACTATTCCCACTCCAGTGAGTGCAACAGTAGGGAAAGCATTAGATAGCGTAGGGGTAAAAATTAGTATTCCAACTCCAGTGAGTGAAACAGTAGGGAAAGCGTTGGCTAGCGTAGGGGTAAAATTACTATTCCAACTACAGTGAGTGCAATAGTAGGGCAAGTAAATATTTCTTATTTAAATATAAATTATATAAATAGTAACACCAATTTCAAATTAATTAAAATATTTTACAATTGTGTAAAATATATTAAATCATCAATTTAAAATACAAATAAAAATTATTTAATAATAAAAATGACCTACTAATAATAATTATTTACCTATTAAAAATAAAATAATTAACAATTTAAAAGTATTTTTAAAAATTAGCTCAATAAATTATTTATTAAAACATGTAATTACTTACAATTAAATTACTTCACAAGCTATTCCCCTAAAAACACACAACCCACTACAGAAATAATTTAATAAAATTAACATCATTATCAATTAATCAATTACAATAAATTTCAAAATATATTTTAATTAATTACAAATTAATAATTAATTTACGATTAATTCTAAATAAATACCAGTAATTAAATAACTTATTTAAATAATTATAATTAAATTACTTCCCACCCCATTCCCCTATAAATACACAACTTGCTACAGAAAATAAATTACTAAAATTAACATACTTATCAATTAATTAATTAAAATGAATTACCAATTATATTTTAATGAATTACCAATTAATAATTAATTAACAATTAATTCTAAATAAATAACATTAAAATAACATATTTAATTAATTATAATTAAATTACTTCCCACCTTATTCCCCTATAAACCCACAACCCGCTACAGAAAATACATTACTAAAATTGACATATTTATCAATTAATCAATTATAATTAATTGCCAATTATATTTTAATTAATTACCAATTAATAATTGATTAACAAATAATTCTAAATAAATACCAATGAATAGAATAACATATTTAATTAATTATAATTAAATTACTTCCCACCCTATTACCCTATAAACCCACAACCCGCTACAGAAAATAAATTACTAAAATTAACATATTCATCAATTAATCAATTAAAATTAATCACTAATTATATTTTAATTAATTACCAATTAATAATTAATTAACAATTATTTCTAAATAAATACCAATGAATAGAATAACATATTTATTTAATTATAATTATATTACTTCCCACCCTATTCCCCTATAAACCCACAACCCGCTACAGAATTATATTACACAAAAAATAAAAATTAATATTAACTTACCCTAAATTCGATATTTTTGTTGTCTATATTATGTCTAGTCGATATTATGTCCATTCTATATTTTTGATTCGATAGTATGTCCATTCTATTCGATATTAAAATTTTCTAGTCGATATTTTGGTAGTCTATATTATGTCTAGTCGATATTATGTCCTTTCTATATTTTTTACTCAATATTATGTCTAGTCGATATTAAAAACTCGATATTTTGACTCTACACCGACTGAAACATCCATTCCCTACTTGGGTGTGCAACCTGTCTCCACTGTGTCAAATACAGCTGAGATTGACTACAGCATTCTTCTTATAATAGAGAGTGTAGACTTAACCACCTGCTGACAGTACCGTCTCTCCTGGCTGGAACGTGTGGTGGCGCTATAATTTACCATCTCGCCCAAGGTTTTATTTGTGTTCCAGTCCTTATCTAGGACCATCCTCACAACACACTGCAGACTCTACAAGTAGAAAGGGTTAAGTTCTTTGGGGATTGGATGAGGCCTCACATGCATCAACACCTCATCCATAGCGCAGAGGGGGGACTGGGACTCCCTAAGGTGACAGAGTACTTACAGGCAGTGCAGCATCGGTTTATGGTGGAGAAGGTCAAGCAGCATCCCGTGCTTCCCAGCATATATATTATTCGTAATCCGGCCCTTAATCTTTTCAGAAATTACCATACTTAATCACTTAAATCGTCACCGTCAGAATAAAAATATAGAGAGAGCAGAAGGATTCCTTACCATGACACTAGACACTGTTTATGCTAATGGAATGGACTTGTGCCTTAACCAATGTAGAGAAGAGATGTATACATTCCATTGATGAGAGAAGGAGAGTGATGGAATCTAAATCAAAGAAAGCTCAAATTGGGCTAGAGAAGAAATTGAGCATCAAGTGGCAGGAAATCAAGGTGCATCGAGTTTAGATTGGAAACACAAAGGGACAATATGTAGACATTTATTATTTGCAAGTAAAGATCCTCATATTCCTGGAGTTTATTATGTTTGGAGAGCATATGCTTATTTTACGATGCTCAAAGTATGGTATGGTAAATGTTATTTAGGTATAGTTTTCCCCGAACACTTATCATGTGGAACATTTTGATGATCCTGTGTGGAAACAGAAGTCTAGACCCAAAAGAGGAACTAGTGCTGGAGAAGTAGAAGGAGATATTTTTGGTGCAGTGATTCCACCCCTAACAAAGCACCTGGGCTAGACAACATTTCTGGCGATCTTTTCAAAGCTGAGAAGAATATCTGGATCCCTTAGTTTGCTTTGTTTTTTGATTCTATATTGAGTGGTTCCCCATGCCTCAATTATGGGCTGGGACCAAGATAATTAGGGTCTATAAAAAAGGGATAGGGGACCTTCCTTCTAACTATAGGCCTATTATTTGAGTGATAGCTCACAGACATTTTTTTGCAGGATTTTACTTGAAAGATTACAGGACTGGATGCCAGATGTGGGACAGCTGATGCCCTTGCTGGCTGGTTACAGGGATGGTATTAGCGCCACTGAGCAGGTATTTTGTCTCCAACTAAATTATTGGAAATATGTTACTTTGAGGGGCGTTTGCATATATGCAATGTTCATAGACCTTCAATCTGCTTTTGATCTTGTACCCTGGGAATTGTTGTGGAAGGTTATGATGGAATTGGGTTTACTGAAATACCTTCTTGTTATTATCTTCAGGCTCCACTCCAACAATTTTGCTCAGGTCAGATGTAGCCCACAGGTTAAAATGACAACTCCAATCCCCATCACTTTGGAGGTGAGGAAGGGATGTTTGCTAGCCCCAACCCTTTGTCTTCTATAAATCAATGATTTAGGGTTACAGCCTGGGTTGTATGACAACGATGCTCACAAATAGAAAGGTCCTGGCCCACTTGATTGCAGATTACACACTTCTGATCTCCAAATCCCTGATGGGGATTCAGTAGCTTTTGGACCAATTTGAAATGTTCTGCAAACAGAGAGGCCGCATGATTAATCTCAGTAATACCAAGTATATATTATTCAATCCTTGTTCATCTGGTCGTTCCCTTCTGATCTTCAATGGTGTCCCTCTGGAGAGAGTCGTCACATTTGAATACCTGGGGTTCACAATGCAGAATAGTTTGATTGAACCCCACCTATCCAAAAGTGTAGACTTAAGACAAAGCAATATATGTGGAAAATCGTTACGGTTTGGTGAACATCGTCTGCGCCATCTTGCCTTTTTTCCCGATGCCACACTTTTTGTCATACGTTCCCACCATTTTAGCTGTTTTTGATCAGAACCGCTCTCTGCACGTCCCTGACCCCCAACCCGGTTCTTCACCCTTGCCAGCGCCCCCATGTACTAGTCACCCCCGCCCTTACATACCTTGCGCATAAGCGGCAGCCATTTTAAGCACCATGGCCTCCCTGTCCCTCGCTGATAGCCAGCGCGTCTCACTCTCTCTTAACCTCACAGGCATCCCCGCACGCTGACAAACCCCCTCGCTCTCACATGCCTTGGGTCATAAACCCCTCTTCAGCGCAGATCTGCCTAAGAATCCCATCCTGTTCCCAGCGCGACACCTCCCTTCATTCCTTTCATAGTCTCAGGCCCTTTGATGCAAACCCCCCCTTTTCCTGTGTGCCCGTCTGTCTTCCTTGTTCCCAAGCCACCACCTGGCCCTGCGGATACTGTTTATTACCCCGTACAGTAGGAAACCTCCCCTCCCCATCAAAAGACCCTCGAGCCGATCAAAAGCCCCCCACTCTATGAGATCCGATCAAACTCCACACATTCCGTGAATCGGCGGAATGTCCAGCTGCGCGATAATCATCACCTGTTGTGACCGGGGTGGGGAATTCAACTGTAAATGTATGTGGGAACGGGCCTGAAGGGGAGATTCCGAGGATGTTCTTTCACATATCAAAGTGTTGCAAGAATGTGTTACGTGCAATAAAGATCATAAACCTGTGTATAAGAGGCCAGGCCTCAGAGATGCGGTTAGAGCACCTCGTGACGATACTTGCTGTCCGAATTGATGTGTTCTCCTCCGGAGAGAATAAACCCTCGTTTCCTGCCTTTCAGTCTCCAGCGCCTGCTTCTTCATTGATTAATATTGGTGGGTCATTGAGGCGACACCGCCGGGCAACACTAAAGGGTCTTTGGTCACTGGTTGTCTTTGCACCCTTTTACAATTGGCGTCCCAAGCGTGGGGCCCATCAGCGACTCGTGGATCCAGTGGGAGAGGTCCTGACGACAGAGTGAACGACTGCAACGATCGGAAGGTACCCTGTCTGATAGACCCTCGTCTGACAGCCGATCATCCGAACTTCACTGGTTCCGAACGGACCTCTCTCGAGTGATCTACGGTCCTGACTGGGAACCATCAGGAGTGCCACGAGGAGTACGAAGAGAAGAGGACGATCGGGCGCTGGATTCGGAAGACAAGAAACTGTCCATACGGTCCGGGTAAGGTCGTGTAAACACGACGAATTGCGGAATGATTGATGATTGATGGAAAAATACTAGTATTATTCTTTGTTAATTTATTTGGAGTTTCGCTGTCGACAAACGGAGAAACAACTGGCTCTCTCTTTGCAAGCAGTGAAGGATAGGTAACGCACCCGTCGTGCCTATCTTTCTCCCCCACTGATCAATATCCCCTCCCCATTGATTAACTGTTGCGGATCATTTTTCTGGAGATTCTCTGTCTGCAAAAAGGAAAGAATAGGTCCCCCTCTTTGCAGATAGTGAAAGGGTAGGTGACGCAGACCTTTGCGGGCCTACTTATTCTCCCCATTGACCATTTTTTATTTTTTATTTATTGACCAAACACTGATTGCCCGATATTGGTTCTTGAGGTATTCACTGCCTGCAAACAACGTAGAATAGAAATATTCTGTCTAGTCTTTGCACGCAGTGATAAGATAGGTAGTGCTGACTATTATCCCCATTGTGATCCGTCATGCCTGTCTTCTCCCCACTGATGGATAGCTGGTTCAGCCCGGACCGTTTATTAGAGGTGGACCATCTAGCCCCGCTGGAAGGCACCCCTAATAAAGACATGTTCACAAAGTATGGATTAATTACCATAGCCTATAGTAAGCTATGGCACAAGTATACCAAAGCAAACCAAGAGAAACAGTGGCCACTGATAGGATCCTTCGATTTAGACAAAATAGAAACAGTAGAAATAGCCCTTCGTAATAATAAGACAACGCCTATTATGCTCGATAGTCTCGGTATGTGGCGCAAAGAAGCTACGCAACGAAAGGAAAGAGACGAAGTCAGAGTAGATAAAGAAACGCGGCAGACAACCCTCCAAACGTCTGGTAGGCAAAAGGAAGGGCCAGCGACGACACAGTTCCGAGGATTAGACACAAAAAGAGAACGGTGTAAAGGGATGTGCCGACAGGACAACCCCGAGACACAACGACCCAAAAGTAATCCCCCGACACTATGCACAGGACGAACAGATTTAAGGCAAAACCAATGTGCTTTTTGTAAATGTCTCGGGCACTGGAAAGCCCAATGCCCGACTCTACAGAACATAGGTAAGAGCGGAGGGTCGACAGAAATAACAGGCCGGCAGAAAGTGAAAAGGCGCGAGATAAAAACAAATCAGGCTAACACGGACAGGACGGATAGAACCACCACGTTTGATTATGCTCGATGGCACAGATTTCGTCAGACCAATTTCAACGACATGTTTGAGTTCTGGGACTGATTGCTCCCTGTTGCCCCCCCCACTCTGAAAAACAAAAGCAATTACAGGCCTGCGTAGACAACCCCCCGTTAGAAAAAGGACTCAAGGAAGCCAAGCATCTGTTATATAATTTAGGATTTAATTACGATAAAGATAACACACAACCAACGATAAATAGAAAAACTAGTAAAACATTCTTTAAAGTAAACTGTACTAATAGGAACAATACAAAACATATTACGCTCACTCCGGAAGTTCTCAAAATGTAACAAGTCAACGGTCCCGCCCATCCGGAAGGTGAAACACACAGCACGTGTGGGGCGGGGCCAGCCATCAGCCATAGACCAAAAGAAATCGCCGACGAGAAGGTACAGGAGGCTCCATGGGCCAACATGAAATGGTCTTCCCATACTCTCCTTCCTGGGGTGACGTCCCCCGGGCCACGAGTAGGGAGGGGGCGGATGCAGGTGACCCCCCTCCCTCGTATCTCCTGGTCCGGCCATCACGAATTCCTCCATCGAACTGATGCAGGGTGGGCTGGGAGGGAGAGGCGACACGGACGAGCCTCTCCCACCTCCACAGGTAGGAGGTCTCCCAGCCCTGGCCCGGCGCCGAAGTCCTCCAGCCGGGCGATGGACCCATATTTACGCAGCACAGAACATGCAATGTCCGGCGGGCATAGTTCCGCAGCACAGAACGTGCAGTGTCCAACGGGCATATACTTGCGCAGCACCGAACATACAATGGTCCCCCAAGAGTCGGAGTCAGGGGTGTAGGGTGGTCATCATGTGCACCCCTGATTCGAAGGGACGGCGTGGGATGCGCTGGGAGAGGGAGGCGGCGCGAACAAGCCTCCCTCACCTCCCCAGGTGGAGGCTCCACAGCTGCACCCTGGCGCCCCGAACCAAATGTCCTGCTCCAACAGCATGGTGTTCTGTCTTTGTCGCCACAAGAAGTTTCTTCCACTCCTGAAAGACACGACGAAGGGCGGCGGCTGCAGGGTCTCAAAATGGCGTCTGGGCCCTCTGGAAGGCGGGTCTAGGCCGCTGGAGTAACTTTGTCCGGAATTGCAACTCGGGCACTTGCCCACCTGGGCACAAGCCCCCACCTTCGACAACATCCCCACAGCTTTGAAGATTCTACCAAAGTCCCGGGAGCCCTCGGCCCCTACAGGTTTCCGGAGGGGAACAGCTGCATTAATCACTAATGAAATAACCACTACACAGCCACAAGATGGTGGTGCTCTCGTGACAGCGCCAGCTTCAGTCTGAACCACCCAGGAACATTATGGGCTAACGAACTCGAGTAAGTTCCGGCTGAACATCAACGTGACCCGGTAAGAAAGATTCTACCTCCCTCCCCCTTTTTGATTGACGGTCCACACCACCAGCCCCTCTGTTAGCACAGGTTTTTGAACTGCCGAAAGGGACTCTGGTCCAACCGCCAATCGTCGGAGACATTTTGCCCCTGATGCTACTTCCGGACTAAACCGGCCTCGCCCAAAATGGCGCCGGTATCAATAGGAACTAACGGACACCTCGTGGTGTTCTTTAGCTAATGAGACTTGATGTACTAAGATATATATGTGAACCTTTGCACACTTGACGAAAAAGGGAGGAGGGTTCACTTGGCGAACATTTGAAAGGGGTCCCGTCAAAATGTTGATTTCAATGAACGATTTATTTTGATATTTATTGTAACTGGTACATAACGTCGCTTATGATGCACACCCACGGTATACATCTAGGAAATGTGATTACAATGAGCTTGACTATGTTTCCATTTATGAACTAAAATGCCCCTGATCCCTCATCACTTAATGAGACATTTTTAGTTACTTGCAAATAATTAATTAGGCCTTTTTAACATGTTCTTATGCTGCAAAATAACCCCCCTACTGTATGTGCTTCCACCGTCGCCATGTCCGGCCAAAATATGATTGCACTCTCACATTTTACGTACTGAACGATTATGCAAATAAAGGTTTTCCAAACTATGAATGGGTATCACATACTTTTGTAAATGTGGGAATTGGTGGGAGGACTTTTCTGTGCACAACCGTTTTGCTCTCTATTTAAGGTTATTAGAAAATGGTTGGTCGGCCCCGGATGGATGATTGAATCTAAGGTATGATACGCTGCCTCCAAATGTGCGACTAGGCTCAGGAACTAACACAGGAAGAGGGACCACGACTTCTGAGAACGGGTAAAGTGAAGCGGTACGAATGACAGAATGTTATAAAGGTATGATACTCGAAGGTGCTAAGGAACAGGGTCGGCCGAAGAACTGATATGCCTTAAAACATCACAGCATTGAGGATGATTTAAGGGTCCCGATAGCTAGATACACCTCCAAAAACCAAATACCTTGCGCCAGGCGCCCCTGGTTTCTTCTTAGCGTTTCCCTACACACGATCTAAAATACCACGCTCGGACCATCTCCCCCATGAACAACCTATCGCTCGCCACCCTTACCACACTGCCCACCCCTTTGACTTCGGAAACCGAGACCCCAGGGATTATATCCTGAGGGGATAAGACGAGTATGTGGTAAGTAAAGGACTTTCGTGCCCGTACATTTGATATGCTCGAATGTTGTACCCCCTCCCTTTCCCTCTTTTTCTCCCTCTGCAGGTTACAATGGAATCACGATTAGGGTATCGTAACAGATCTGGAGCCACGTCACGTCCGATACATGAAACGGACTAACGCTGCAAGATGACACCAAAAGGCACCCAACTCAATGCACGTCCTTCTTGTACCTGACCTAACGCTCTTCCGTCCCAAAACTGCATGCTTTCTACATCCTAACACAGACCCGAAACGTCTCATATTGGGTAATGCACTGAATAGCCTAAATAGTACACAGTCACTCTCCAGGACACATGTGTATCATTTAGCCTATCGTTGCACATCTCTCTCTCTCTCTCTCTCTCTCTCTCTCTCTCTCTCTCTCTCTCTCTCTCTCTCTCTATCTTTCTCTCTCTCACTCTCTCTCTGTCTCTCCCTAACGACTGGCACCTAATTGGCGAACCTGGTGTACCACCCAATTGGCTCCAAATACCACAAGTATTTGCACAAAATTCGTTTTTAATAAAATTGCATTGATGCCATGTTAATACCTCTCCTTTTCTGCTAAATATTGATGAAAACTAGATTGGCCGAAAAGAAAGGGATAGGTAAGACGACTACGGTTCCCTAATCTGACCCGTAATGAGGGACTACTTGTCAGTGGCTTCTATGATAAAATGTCTCTGGTAACGCGACCTTCCCCGTCCCAAATTGTCTCAATGCCCCAATCAGTAAAAGCGATCGAGACATACCCGCCTTCCCAGGACACCATCAGTTGCCCCTTGCTCCAATTCGCTGTGTTCCTAGTTGTTTTCCATAAGACCCCACTCACCCCAAAGATGAGTTTAATGGTTATCGCAAGCCCCCCGAGTTTTTAATGAAGTAGCCAGGTTGTAAGAAACGATGTAGAAATTAGAATGATGTTTACAAAGTTAAAATTAGATCGAAAAATGAAAGAACTTGTTGCAGTAAACCTTGTTGAAAATAAGATGTTTAGCTAAAAGATAGGACGCATTGATGTAATGGAGAATCGTTTAGCCTATGTTCATTCCTCAGAAGGATGCCTACCAGACTATGGTGAATAACACGTTGCACTTTTCCGTAAAATACAAAGCCCTGAAGACCGGTCTAGCCTTGCAAGACTCGTACTAGGGAAATGGGTCTCTACCAGGAGAACTGACATGACTGTAATAAACGAATGCAATGAATGGGTATCAGACCTCGTACCACGACAAATGAATGTAATAACCAACAAAACGCCAAAGAAATAGCCACAAAGGGAAGTTGTTGGGAATCCAGCAAACCCATCATCAATTGTTTATACGTTGGCTGCAAACCTCAATGTAGCGGATGTTTACCCCAGTTGCTTGGTGTTGGGAGAGAAATAGATTTACGTAATTACCTTCCTCTGCAAAATCTCTAAAGACTGTCTTTTCAAACTCATTTAAGGGTACCACTGTCGGAGGAGAAAGAGACCGGATGTGGGAGCACGCGGCCTGACTGCAGATCGTGGAACCTCAGCGACGGAGGCCAAGGCGAGACCACAACAGTAAGGAGTCGCAGGACGAGGCACTGTTTCCGACAAAACTAAAGGAAAGGGCTGACCTGAGGCCCCTGCTCTATGATCGACGTGTGCCGAAAAGTCCCCGCTCTCTGAACCTGGTTATGGACCCGCCTGTCAAAATTTTCCGTCCCCCTGATCTGTTCCCGACTTGGCCCTGCTCCATCCCCGCCTCCTCCGACCTACCATAAGGACTATTCACACACACCCCCCTTCCACCTGAACTTTCAAAATCCTCTAAATCCTACTGAACCATCCAGAGAAGGGTATTTCCTGCGACTAAAGGGAGGGAGCTCCGACTAAGTAGACCACGAACTATGTTAATCTCAGAACGGTGACCTAAACTCCACCAAGGGTCGCTCCAAAGAGAAGATGAACGAAGTATGTGGTTCTACCCGCTGCTGAACGCCTCGACGATGATGGAAGCAACAGGAAATACCCACCACAGAGACCCAAGAAACAAACAGACTCCACAACTCAAAGACAATTGCACTTTCCATCGCAATCCTTTTCTGCCTCCTAATAACTATGCTCTGAGTTATGGAAGAAAATGTACGTGCTCCGAAACCATAACGCATTTCTCCCATGAGGTCTGGCGAAACAAAAATGTACTCCCGCCCGCAGACCTCCAACGACTCAATCCACATGAACATTCCTGTTGACAGAACGAATTGTAATACAGGTGCTTAACAGTGCCAACAGAAGACGACAAAGAATGCTGAGAACTCACTAATGCTGGTTCATGACCATAAGACACTGAGAACTCTGATTATTATTTTTATTATATCTCATTTATCTCCCAACCACCATTGAATTTGACTATGCTCCCACCGAGTACAAAAAGGGCTTACTTATATGATAACTTACCAGTTCCTATTCCGAATGACTATAAGCATCTATGATCTGTACCCAACGCCCTCGCTACATAATTCTAGTCTGATATTGCATTACTATGACTTTTTCTGCAACAAGCTTAACGATGAACCCGCCTACTAGATGACAAGATTTTCAAATGTGATGTTTATAATGTGATATTTATGTACAGTTCCTTTGCCTAGGTCTCCATCCCCTTACTTATGACCACCGCAGTAGAGATAGATAGGAAATAGGCCAGCAAGATGTCTTGGAAATGTTAAAGGGAGGACTGTGGAAAATCGTTACGGTTTGGTGAACATCGTCTGCGCCATCTTGCCTTTTTTCCCGATGCCACACTTTTTGTCATACGTTCCCACCATTTTAGCTGTTTTTGATCAGAACCGCTCTCTGCACGTCCCTGACCCCCAACCCGGTTCTTCACCCTCGCCAGCGCCCCCATGTACCAGTCACCCCCGCCCTCACATACCTTGCGCATAAGCGGCAGCCATTTTAAGCACCATGGCCTCCCTGTCCCTCGCTGGTAGCCAGCGCGTCTCACTCTCTCTTAACCTCACAGGCATCCCCCGCACGCTGACAAACCCCCTCGCTCTCACATGCCTTGGGTCATAAACCCCTCTTCAGCGCAGATCTGCCTCAGAATCCCATCCTGTTCCCAGCGCGACACCTCCCTTCATTCCTTTCATAGTCTCAGGCCCTTTGATGCAAACCCCCCCTTTTCCTGTGTGCCCGTCTGTCTTCCTTGTTCCCAAGCCACCACCTGGCCCTGCGGATACTGTTTATTACCCCGTACAGTAGGAAACCTCCCCTCCCCATCAAAAGACCCTCGAGCCGATCAAAAGCCCCCCACTCTATGAGATCCGATCAAACTCCACACATTCCGTGAATCGGCGGAATGTCCAGCTGCGCGATAATCATCACCTGTTGTGACCGGGGTGGGGAATTCAACTGTAAATGTATGTGGGAACGGGCCTGAAGGGGAAATTCCGAGGATGTTCTTTCACATATCAAAGTGTTGCAAGAATGTGTTACGTGCAATAAAGATCATAAACCTGTGTATAAGAGGCCAGGCCTCAGAGATGCGGTTAGAGCACCTCGTGACGATACTTGCTGTCCGAATTGATGTGTTCTCCTCCGGAGAGAATAAACCCTCGTTTCCTGCCTTTCAGTCTCCAGCGCCTGCTTCTTCATTGATTAATATTGGTGGGTCATTGAGGTGACACCGCCGGGCAACACTAAAGGGTCTTTGGTCACTGGTTGTCTTTGCACCCTTTTACATATACAGGGGGTATAATAAGGTATTTATGGGGTTTACCTTTTCCCCCAGTGTCCCACCTCTCCAAATGTATAAACTTCAAGTCTTAGGGGCAACTTTTCATGGTGGGGACCTCTGGGGCCACATGGATGCCAGTAGCTTTGAAACATCGAAAATAAGTTTCTGTGACTCCTCATGCATTTCTCTGCTAGCACGTAGGGCCCGATGTAGATGGCCCATAACCGATCGGTAAACCCAAAATTCGGTAAATTTCAGGCCTACCGACCGGTATTCAGCCATTTCTGATGAAAGGTATGATTCGGTAAATACTGAATCGGTATTTACCGAATCATTATTTACCGATTAGGTATTTACCGAATCGGTAAATGGCATGTAGGAAGCACTTTTAAGAGTGCTTATGTGCTGTAAGGATGCGTTATTTACCACCAACTACTAGTTGGTGATAAATACCGAATACCTTTGAAAATGCAAATCTGTGCATTTTCAACAGTGCCACATGTGCATACAATTACTATTCAGGGGTGCAACAGGATGTCAATGTGACACCCTGCCACCCTTGAATGTTTCTCTATTTTACCGAATTGGTATTTACCGATTCAGTAATTCACATTAATTTCTATGGGCCTCCAGGCCCATAGGAATGAATTGGAATTACCGAATCGGTAAATACTGATTCGGTAAATACCACGATTCTAAAATACGGAATCGGTAAAATTCGGTATTTTAGAATCGGTAAATGATATTTACCTACATCTGGCCCTTACGCCCTTTCGGCTTGATGTGGGCCTTAGACCCCTCTCTTACAAAGTGGGCCTCACACCAATTTTATACTGACACAGGATCGGACCAATTTCAGATGTATATTCATACTGGCAGATGTCATGAGGCTACCTTGACCTTCTAAAATTCCCTGGCTCAGCTTTCTCCAAAGTCAACTGACTGAGATGGGGTGTGGAAACCTCAGGACTACCCCTGCGGAAGCTATTGGGATGTCAAAAAATAATTTAAGTGCTTGTACTGGCGATACATAGATAATAACACTTTAGGTCATTCAAGGGTGGGCACTGTTACTTCTGCCTTCTTTGACTATAAGCATGGTTATGTGCAGAAAGGTATTTAGATGAGATTAAGCCTCCTTTAGCCTAAACTTTATATATGAAATTTCAGTATGAGACACTGCCTCTTTGCTCAGTCACGGTTAAGTGGCAGCATGCATCCAATAAGTCAGATGGGAAGTGCCTCTTCTGTCCCCAGGTGGCCAATACAATTGATTGCGTTGTGATTTTCTGTCTGCTTTATGTCAGGCACGGAAGGAAGTGGATCCTACAGCTTTGTCACAATTTGGGGAATAGAGGCTTTAGAACTACAATCAGGATCCTCAGAAGCGAAGTGAACCAAATTATTCTATTTTCTCTTTCACGTTTTGTATTGAATATGTGGAGGCTCAGGCAAAAAAGGCTAGCGTGCTCATGTTTGTGTCTTGAATCATCTTTGTTTTAAAGCTATGAGTCAATTGTGACAGGGTAGCAATCATTTTAAATGGGTCTCCTGTTTAACAATGAACATGGATGGGCATTGTTCAATGTAGCATTGTTCATTGTAGTTTAGCTACAGAAAGTATACTAATTTAACTTATGTAGTAGTTTAGCAAATATCTTTAAATTGAAAAAACTTTTAAAAAACACTCACACTCAGTGGATGATGTCATCCACGATGTCATTAAAGATGTCATTTGAGATGTCATCAGTGACCTCACTGACCGTGTCATTAGTGATGTAAAATGTGAAGTCATAAGCAGTGCATTGCAGGGCGTAAGTTATGATTAGCGCAGGTAACCATTGTTTCTGAATTTCAATGGTTTTCTACGAGTGAACTCCAAGCCTAACTATAATGTCCCTTTAACCATTGTTTTTTCAGTGAATTTCTAAGGTTTTTTAATGTTATTTGCAAACTATAACATCCCTGAAATCTTTGGTTTTTAAGTGAATTCCTAAGATCTTTTAAATTTTATTTCCCAACTATAACCTGTAACCTTTGAGGGTCAGCGTGTGAGTGCATGAGTGTCTCTGTGGGTCTGGGAGTGGCTGGATAAGTGTGTCACTGGGTGTCTCATGGGTACGTAAGTGTCCCAGTGGGTTTGCGAGTGCCTCCGCCAGTCTGTGAGTGAGTCCATGAGTACCTGAGTGGGTCTGTAAGTGGTAGTGTGAGTCTCTGAGTGGGTTTGTGAGTGGGCGTGTGTCTCTCTGAGTGGGTTTGTGAGTGAGTACATTAATCTGAGTTGGTCTGTGAGTGAGTGCATGAGTATGAGTGGGTCCAAGAGTGGGTGCATCAGTCTCTGACTAGTTGTGTGAGTTGGTGCATGTCAATAAGTGGGTCTGTGAGTAAATGTAAATGTGTTGTACTTGTATAGCGCACAGCTACCCCGGACCGGGGTCTCCCAGCGCTTGTACTCATACCTCTCGGGCGCCCTTCCTGGCTTTTCTCGTGAAGTGTCCACTCCTGGGCACCCCCATGGTGAAACCAGGCATCCCTCGCGCTGTTGGGGCCGTTGTGGAGATTAAGCAAGCTATTGCTCAGAGTTGCCGTGTGGAACCCATGATTAGAATAGGCACTGAGGCGAGAATATCTGGGCAGAGGAATTTATGAGCCCCAGACCCGCCGAGGCAGGAATCGAACCCTGGTCCCTGGCCAGAACTCTGCATCAAGGTCTGCCGCTCTAACCATTGAGCCACACTCCTCCTGAGTAGTTGCATGAGTGTGCCTGTGAGTGGGTGTATGAGTGTCTGAGTGGGTCTATGAGTGGGTGCATGGGTCTCAGTGGATCTGTGAGTGGATGTATGAGTGGGTTTGTGAGTAGGTGTGTGAGTGTCTGAGCTCCCTCTATTTTGTACTCTTCTTCCCTGTTTTGCCTTTTCTGCTAGTTTTACTTCCTTCTGTTTTGCCTTTCCTGCTTGTTTTTCAGCCCTCTGTTTTGCCACATCTGCTTGTTTTTCAGCCCACCATTTAGCATTTCTGCTCGTTTGTCCGCTCTCTGTTCTTTCTCTTCTGCTCATTGTCTGCCCTCTGTGTTACCTTTTATGCTAGTTTTTCTGTCCTCAATCTTCCCTTCTCTGCTTGTTTTCTAACCACTATTTTGCCTTCACTGCTCCCTTTTCTGCCTTCTGTTTTGCCCTCTTCTGCTTGTTTTTCTGTCTTCTGTTTGACCTTTTCTGCTTGTTTTTCTTTCCTCAGTTTTGGTATGCCTGCTCATTTTTTTGCCCTCTGTTTTGCCTTTTCTGCTTGTTTTTCTGTCCTCCATTTTGCATTCCTTTGTAATGGGGAGGGGTCCACAGGGTACCCTCCCCGGGCCAATTTTGGTGTCAGGAACCCTATTCCCTGGGGCCCAACCAAAATTCAATGAATGAGGGGAGCTACGTGGCCCTGGTCTCCAGACCAATTTCGGCCCTGGTGAACCCATCCCCAGTGGGTTTATGAATAGATGTGTGAGTGTCTGAGTGCCCTCTGTTTTGTCCTCTTCTGCCCTGTTTGGCCTTTTCTGCTAGTTTTTCTGCCTTCTGTTTCGTCTTTCCTGCTCGTTTTTCTACCATCTGTTTTGTTACTTCTGTTCATTTTCTACCCTCTATTTTGCCATTTTCTGATAGTTTTTCTGCCCTCAATTTTGCCTTTTTTGCTTGTTTTTCTACCCTCACTGCTTCATTTTCTGCCCTCTGTTTTGCCCTCTTCTGCTCTGTTTTGCCTCTTCTGCCCTCTGATTTACCTTTCTATTCATTTTTCTGCCCTCTGTTTTGCCTTTTCTGCATGTTTTCCTTCCCTCCATTTTGCCCTCTTTTGTAATGAGACAGGGGCCACAGAGCCCCCTCCCCGGGCCAATTTCTGTATCAGGAAGCCCAATCCCTGGTGCCTAAACCAAAATTCAATGGGGGGAAGGCAGCCGCGAGGCCCTGGTCCCTGGACCGATTTCGTCCCCGAGACATCATCCTCCGGCTCGGGCCAAAATTTAATGGGGGAGGGAAGCTATACGGTCCTCCTCCCTGGGCTGATTTCGGACCTGTGAACCCCATCCCCTGAAGCCCAGCGACGTCTCCTTGAGTGCTCTGGGAGTCCACCCAGTGATCTATGATCGGGACTGCGGGAAAGCCTCAAGGCCCTCATAATCCTAGACAGCTCCCCAGCTCCTGCTGGAGGCAGCATTGCTTTCACATGCAGGAAGCTGCTAAATATGCAGCTTCCTGCGTGTAGGAGCAAGCATCTGTTTCCTTGCCCGTATAATAGCGGGCAGGTATACTGATAAAAACTCTGCTTCCAGCAAGCCTGAGCGGTTTCACAGCTCCCACATGCTGGAAGCAAAGGTATGTTTGCTCTCACTTGGCAGGAGCTGTCACAGCTTCTCCCCAAAAAGTGCAAACTGCTATGTCCCAGGGGTGGGCACCCCAAGACATAGGTAGATGGCCCTCGGGGTGGTGGTCCCCAAGGCCACTAATGGCTCTAGAAAAAGAGCCATGCAGCCCCCCAACTTTACTTTGCATTGTCAGGCCCAGGGGCGGTAGTGGTTCTCCGCTGCCATATGTCACAGAAAAGGGGGGCGTGCATCCCCCATCTAAATTCTATATACATTCCCCTGGGAGGTGTGGTCCCCGGGGAACATTTGGGCAAAGGGGGGCAGGGGGAGAGGGTCTGCACGCCCCCTCCTTTATTTTCATTAAAAATCAGAGGACCTGGCCGACCTGGGGACAAATCTTCAGAGAAGATCAGGAGCCAGTGCTTCTTTTTTGTTGTTTTTGCTACAGCTTTTACAACTGTGTCACGGTTTTGTGGCAAAAACAAAAAAATATACTATTTTGCACTGACAGGGCTTGGTGGAAGCAGAGTCCCAAGATGGCTGCCAGCACTTCCTGGATGAAGTTTTGGCCGAAATCAGATATAAGCATGGGGACTGTCGAATCCTCGAACAATCTGCATCCCTAGAAATACAAATTTGGATTTCTTTTAATAACTCGAAAAACTACTGAACAGATTTATACCAAATAACAAGAAGCACTCTTTCTGGACCAAGAGCTAACATCTGTCAAATTTGATGTAATTCCGTCTATCAGTTCGGGCTGTAGTCGTTTTAAAAATTTCTGTGGGAATATTATGTCCATTCTATATTTTTGATTCGATAGTATGTCCATGCTATTCGATATTAAAATTTTCTAGTCGATATTTTGGTAGTCTATATTATGTCTAGTCGATATTATGTCCTTTCTATATTTTTTACTCAATATTATGTCTAGTCGATATTAAAAACTCGATATTTTGACTCTACACCGACTGAAACATCCATTCCCTACTTGGGTGTGCAACCTGTCTCCACTGTGTCAAATACAGCTGAGATTGACTACAGCATTCTTCTTATAATAGAGAGTGTAGACTTAACCACCTGCTGACAGTACCGTCTCTCCTGGCTGGAACGTGTGGTGGCGCTAAAATTTACCATCTCGCCCAAGGTTTTATTTGTGTTCCAGTACTTATCTAGGACCATCCTCACAACACACTGCAGACTCTACAAGTAGAAAGGGTTAAGTTCTTGTGGGATTGGATGAGGCCTCACATGCATCAACACCTCATCCATAGCGCAGAGGGGGGACTGGGACTCCCTAAGGTGACAGAGTACTTACAGGCAGTGCAGCATCGGTTTATGGTGGAGAAGGTCAAGCAGCATCCCGTGCTTCCCAGCATATATATTATTCGTAATCCGGCCCTTAATCTTTTCAGAAATTACCATACTTAATCACTTAAATTGTCACCGTCAGAATAAAAATATAGAGAGAGCAGAAGGATTCCTTACCATGACACTAGACACTGTTTATGCTAATGGAATGGACTTGTGCCTTAACCAATGTAGAGAAGAGATGTATACATTCCATTGATGAGAGAAGGAGAGTGATGGAATCTAAATCAAAGAAAGCTCAAATTGGGCTAGAGAAGAAATTGAGCATCAAGTGGCAGGAAATCAAGGTGCATCGAGTTTAGATTGGAAACACAAAGGGACAATATGTAGACATTTATTATTTGCAAGTAAAGATCCTCTTATTCCTGGAGTTTATTATGTTTGGAGAGCATATGCTTATTTTACGATGCTCAAAGTATGGTATGGTAAATGTTATTTAGGTATAGTTTTCCCCGAACACTTATCATGTGGAACATTTTGATGATCCTGTGTGGAAACAGAAGTCTAGACCCAAAAGAGGAACTAGTGCTGGAGAAGTAGAAGGAGATATTTTTGGTGCAGTGATTCCACCCCTAACAAAGCACCTGGGCTAGACAACATTTCTGGCGATCTTTTTAAAGCTGAGAAGAATATCTGGATCCCTTAGTTTGCTTTGTTTTTTGATTCTATATTGAGTGGTTCCCCATGCCTCAATTATGGGCTGGGACCAAGATAATTAGGGTCTATAAAAAAGGGATAGGGGACCTTCCTTCTAACTATAGGCCTATTATTTGAGTGATAGCTCACAGACATTTTTTTGCAGGATTTTACTTGAAAGATTACAGGACTGGATGCCAGATGTGGGACAGCTGACGCCCTTGCTGGCTGGTTACAGGGATGGTATTAGCGCCACTGAGCAGGTATTTTGTCTCCAACTAAATTATTGGAAATATGTTACTTTAAGGGGCGTTTGCATACATGCAATGTTCATGGACCTTCAATCTGCTTTTGATCTTGTACCCTGGGAATTGTTGTGGAAGGTTATGATGGAATTGGGTTTACTGAAATACCTTCTTGTTATTATCTTCAGGCTCCACTCCAACAATTTTGCTCAGGTCAGATGTAGCCCACAGGTTAAAATGACAACTCCAATCCCCATCACTTTGGAGGTGAGGAAGGGATGTTTGCTAGCCCCAACCCTTTGTCTTCTATAAATCAATGATTTAGGGTTACAGCCTGGGTTGTATGACAACGATGCTCACAAATAGAAAGGTCCTGGCCCACTTGATTGCAGATTACACACTTCTGATCTCCAAATCCCTGATGGGGATTCAGTAGCTTTTGGACCAATTTGAAATGTTCTGCAAACAGAGAGGCCGCATGATTAATCTCAGTAATACCAAGTATATATTATTCAATCCTTGTTCATCTGGTCGTTCCCTTCTGATCTTCAATGGTGTCCCTCTGGAGAGAGTCGACACATTTGAATACCTGGGGTTCACAATGCAGAATAGTTTGATTGGACCCCACCTATCCAAAAGTGTAGACTTAAGACAAAGCAATATACAGGGGGTATAATAAGGTATTTAGGGGGTTTACCTTTTCCCCCAGTGTCCCACCTCTCCAAATGTATAATCTTCAAGTCTTAGGGGCAACTTTTCATGGTGGGGACCTCTGGGGCCACATGGATGCCAGTAGCTTTGAAACATCGAAAATAAGTTTCTGTGACTCCTCATGCATTTCTCTGCTAGCACGTAGGGCCCGATGTAGATGGCCCATAACCGATCGGTAAACCCAAAATTCGGTAAATTTTCAGGCTTACCGACCGGTATTCAGCCATTTCTGATGAAAGGTATGATTCGGTAAATACTGAATCGGTATTTACCGAATCATTATTTACCGATTCGGTATTTACCGAATCGGTAAATGGCATGTAGGAAGCACTTTTAAGAGTGCTTATGTGCTGTAAGGATGCGTTATTTACCACCAACTACTAGTTGGTGATAAATACCGAATACCTTTGAAAATGCAAATCTGTGCATTTTCAACAGTGCCACATGTGCATACAATTACTATTCAGGGGTGCAACAGGATGTCAATGTGACACCCTGCCACCCTTGAATGTTTCTCTATTTTACCGAATTGGTATTTACCGATTCAGTAATTCACATTAATTTCTATGGGCCTCCAGGCCCATAGGAATGAATTGGAATTACTGAATCGGTAAATACTGATTCGGTAAATACCACGATTCTAAAATACGGAATCGGTAAAATTCGGTATTTTAGAATCGGTAAATGATATTTACCTACATCTGGCCCTTACGCCCTTCCGGCTTGATGTGGGCCTTAGACCCCTCTCTGACAAAGTGGGCCTCACACCAATTTTATACTGACACAGGATCGGACCAATTTCAGATGTATATTCATACTGGCAGATGTCACGAGGCTACCTTGACCTTCTAAAATTCCCTGGCTCAGCTTTCTCCAAAGTCAACTGACTGAGATGGGGTGTGGAAACCTCAGGACTACCCCTGCGGAAGCTATTGGGATGTCAAAAAATAATTTAAGTGCTTGTACTGGCGATACATAGATAATAACACTTTAGGTCATTCAAGGGTGGGCACTGTTACTTCTGCCTTCTTTGACTATAAGCATGGTTATGTGCAGAAAGGTATTTAGATGAGATTAAGCCTCCTTTAGCCTAAACTTTATATATGAAATTTCAGTATGAGACACTGCCTCTTTGCTCAGTCACGGTTAAGTGGCAGCATGCATCCAATAAGTCAGATGGGAAGTGCCTCTTCCGTCCCCAGGTGGCCAATACAATTGATTGCGTTGTGATTTTCTGTCTGCTTTATGTCAGGCACAGAAGGAAGTGGATCCTACAGCTTTGTCACAATTTGGGGAATAGAGGCTTTAGAACTACAATCAGGATCCTCAGAAGCGAAGTGAACCAAATTATTCTATTTTCTCTTTCACGTTTTGTATTGAATATGTGGAGGCTCAGGCAAAAAAGGCTAGCGTGCTCATGTTTGTGTCTTGAATCATCTTTGTTTTAAAGCTATGAGTCAATTGTGACAGGGTAGCAATCATTTTAAATGGGTCTCCTGTTTAACAATGAACATGGATGGGCATTGTTCAATGTAGCATTGTTCATTGTAGTTTAGCTACAGAAAGTATACTAATTTAACTTATGTAGTAGTTTAGCAAATATCTTTAAATTGAAAAAACTTTTAAAAAACACTCACACTCAGTGGATGATGTCATCCACGATGTCATTAAAGATGTCATTTGAGATGTCATCAGTGACCTCACTGACCGTGTCATTAGTGATGTAAAATGTGAAGTCATAAGCAGTGCATTGCAGGGCGTAAGTTATGATTAGCGCAGGTAACCATTGTTTCTGAATTTCAATGGTTTTGTACGAGTGAACTCCAAGCCTAACTATAATGTCCCTTTAACCATTGTTTTTTTCAGTGAATTTCTAAGGTTTTTTAATGTTATTTGCAAACTATAACATCCCTGAAATCTTTGGTTTTTAAGTGAATTCCTAAGATCTTTTAAATTTTATTTCCCAACTATAACCTGTAACCTTTGAGGGTAAGCGTGTGAGTGCATGAGTGTCTCTGTGGGTCTGGGAGTGGCTGGATAAGTGTGTCACTGGGTGTCTCATGGGTACGTAAGTGTCCCAGTGGGTTTGCGAGTGCCTCCGCCAGTCTGTGAGTGAGTCCATGAGTACCTGAGTGGGTCTGTAAGTGGTAGTGTGAGTCTCTGAGTGGGTTTGTGAGTGGGTGTGTGTCTCTCTGAGTGGGTTTGTGAGTGAGTACATTAGTCTGAGTTGGTCTGTGAGTGAGTGCATGAGTATGAGTGGGCCCAAGAGTGGGTGCATCAGTCTCTGACTAGTTGTGTGAGTTGGTGCATGTCAATAAGTGGGTCTGTGAGTAAATGTAAATGTGTTGTACTTGTATAGTGCACAGCTACCCCGGACCGGGGTCTCCCAGCGCTTGTACTCATACCTCTCAGGAACCCTTCCTGGCTTTTCTTGTGAAGTGTCCACTCCTGGGCACCTCCATGGTGAAACCAGGCATCCCTCGCGCTGTTGGGGCCGTTGTGGAGATTAAGCAAGCTATTGCCCAGAGTTGCAGTGTGGAACCCATGATTAGAATAGGCACTGAGGCGAGAATATCTGGGCAGAGGAATTTATGAGCCCCAGACCCGCCGAGGCAGGAATCGAACCCTGGTCCCTGGCCAGAAGTCTGCATCAAGGTCTGCCGCTCTAACCATTGAGCCACACTCCTCCTGAGTAGTTGCATGAGTGTGCCTGTGAGTGGGTGTATGAGTGTCTGAGTGGGTCTATGAGTGGGTGCATGGGTCTCAGTGGATCTGTGAGTGGATGTATGAGTGGGTTTGTGAGTAGGTGTGTGAGTGTCTGAGCTCCCTCTATTTTGTACTCTTCTTCCCTGTTTTGCCTTTTCTGCTAGTTTTACTTCCTTCTGTTTTGCCTTTCCTGCTTGTTTTTCAGCCCTCTGTTTTGCCACATCTGCTTGTTTTTCAGCCCACCATTTAGCATTTCTGCTCGTTTGTCCGCTCTCTGTTATTTCTCTTCTGCTCATTGTCTGCCCTCTGTGTTACCTTTTATGCTAGATTTTCTGTCCTCAATCTTCCCTTCTCTGCTTGTTTTCTAACCACTATTTTGCCTTCACTGCTCCCTTTTCTGCCTTCTGTTTTGCCCTCTTCTGCTTGTTTTTCTGTCTTCTGTTTGACCTTTTCTGCTTGTTTTTCTTTCCTCGGTTTTGGTATGCCTGCTCATTTTTTTGCCCTCTGTTTTGCCTTTTCTGCTTGTTTTTCTGTCCTCCATTTTGCATTCCTTTGTAATGGGGGGGGGGTCCACAGGGTACCCTCCCCGGGCCAATTTTGGTGTCCGGAACCCTATTCCCTGGGGCCCAACCAAAATTCAATGGGGGAGGGGAGCTATGTGGCCCTGGTCTCCAGACCAATTTCGGCCCTGGTGAACCCATCCCCAGTGGGTTTATGAATAGATGTGTGAGTGTCTGAGTGCCCTCTGTTTTGTCCTCTTCTGCCCTGTTTTGCCTTTTCTGCTAGTTTTTCTGCCTTCTGTTTCGTCTTTCCTGCTCGTTTTTCTACCATCTGTTTTGTTACTTCTGTTCATTTTCTACCCTCTATTTTGCCATTTTCTGATAGTTATTCTGCCCTCAATTTTGCCTTTTTTGCTTCTTTTTCTACCCTCACTGCTTCATTTTCTGCCCTCTGTTTTGCCCTCTTCTGCTCTGTTTTGCCTCTTCTGCCCTCTGATTTACCTTTCTATTCATTTTTCTGCCCTCTGTTTTGCCTTTTCTGCATGTTTTCCTTCCCTCCATTTTGCCCTCTTTTGTAATGAGACAGGGGCCACAGAGCCCCCTCCCCGGGCCAATTTCTGTATCAGGAAGCCCAATCCCTGGTGCCTAAACCAAAATTCAATGGGGGGAAGGCAGCCGCGAGGCCCTGGTCCCTGGACCGATTTCGTCCCCGAGACATCATCCTCCGGCTCGGGCAAAAATTTAATGGGGGAGGGAAGCTATACGGTCCTCCTCCCTGGGCTGATTTCGGACCTGTGAACCCCATCCCCTGAAGCCCAGCGACGTCTCCTTGAGTGCTCTGGGAGTCCACCCAGTGATCTATGATCGGGACTGCGGGAAAGCCTCAAGGCCCTCATAATCCTAGACAGCTCCCCAGCTCCTGCTGGAGGCAGCATTGCTTTCACATGCAGGAAGCTGCTAAATATGCAGCTTCCTGCGTGTAGGAGCAAGCATCTGTTTCCTTGCCCGTATAATAGCGGGCAGGTATACTGATAAAAACTCTGCTTCCACCAAGCCTGAGCGGTTTCACAGCTCCCACATGCTGGAAGCAAAGGTATGTTTGCTCTCACTTGGCAGGAGCTGTCACAGCTTCTCCCCAAAAAGTGCAAACTGCTATGTCCCAGGGGTGGCACCCCAAGACATAGGTAGATGGCCCTCGGGGTGGTGGTCCCCAAGGCCACTAATGGCTCTAGAAAAAGAGCCATGCAGCCCCCCAACTTTACTTTGCATTGTCAGGCCCAGGGGCGGTAGTGGTTCTCCGCTGCCATATGTCACAGAAAAGGGGGGCGTGCATCCCCCATCTAAATTTTATATACATTCCCCTGGGAGGTGTGGTCCCCGGGGAACATTTGGGCAAAGGGGGGCAGGGGGGGAGGGTCTGCACGCCCCCCTCCTTTATTTTCATTAAAAATCAGAGGACCTGGCCCACCTGGGGACAAATCTTCAGAGAAGATCAGGAGCCAGTGCTTCTTTTTTGTTGTTTTTGCTACAGCTTTTACAACTGTGTCACGGTTTTTTGCCAAAAACAAAAAAATATACTTTTTTGCACTGACAGGGCTTGGTGGAAGCAGAGTCCCAAGATGGCTGCCAGCACTTCCTGGATGAAGTTTTGGCCGAAATCAGATATAAGCATGGGGACTGTCGAATCCTCGAACAATCTGCATCCCTAGAAATACAAATTTGGATTTCTTTTAATAACTCGAAAAACTACTGAACAGATTTATACCAAATAACAAGAAGCACTCTTTCTGGACCAAGAGCTAACATCTGTCAAATTTGATGTAATTCCGTCTATCAGTTCGGGCTGTAGTCGTTTTAAAAATTTCTGTGGGAATTAACATGGGAAACACACTTGTTTTGACCACATCTTTTTCTTGGACCCTGTTTGACGGATCGCCCTGAAACATTCCATGCACAACTAGAAACACTTTTTTTGGAGAATTTTTTCAAGATTCGTCAAACAATGCCAAAGATATAGGCAAGTCAAAAACGCTTTTCCTATGGAAACATGGTCCTAACTATAACTACCTACTAGCAACTGCATATATACACACCTACATAAAAAGGATTTATAATTACCTCTAAAATACTTACATTATCTTAGTTTTTTGTTGTAAAGGCATGTACATGGCATGTACGGTCGCCAGTAGGTAGTTATAGCTGCAACCTAGTTTCCATCGGAAAAGCGTTTTCTGTTTTACAAATAACTTTGGTTTACTTTGACAAATCCCAACTAATTTTTCTAAACTAGTTTGACATTCACTTCAGATTGCAGTCTTGAAAGTTTTAGGGTGATCCGTTAAGCGAGGCGAGAAAAAGGGGGTCCCAAAACGTGTTTTTCCCATGCTAATTCCAATAGGAACTTTAGACACAGCTACAGCCCAATTTGTTGAATGAATTATACCAAATTTGGCATAAAGGTAGCTCTTGGTCCAGAGAAGTGCCTTTTTCTAATTCGGTGAACATTCAACCTGTAGTTGCCCGCCAGGGTAAAAAATAATTTTCTTTCAAAAAAGAATTCGGTAGGAGCCACACTGCAGCCACGGCTCCTGCTGAAAAGAAAAAAATACACACGGCCTCTAACACTTCTATTATTTAGCCCCCAGGTGCTGGCTTAAACAATTGAGTTTCAAATGTGGGGGCCTCATGGAACCCCTGGCCCCAGGAATCACCATCTCCCGGGGCCAAATTGCAATTGGAAAATGGGAGGGAGTCCTCAGCCCCGGGGACTGCCAGCTCCCTGGGGCAGGCCCTACTGCGTGAAAGGAGGGGGGCCATGCAGCCTCCCCTCTCTGGAGCCAATATTGGCTCTGGGGCCCGCCACCCTCCATGGCCGGCACTTGCTATGTTCTGGGGTACCTTCCCCCAGGACATAGCTGTTTACTAGGGTTTGGAGAGAACTTTAACTGCTCCCACCAAATCACAGCAAACTCTCCTCTTTCAGCAAGCGAGAGCAGAGAAATGTTCTTACTTGCTAGAAGCGGAGCATTTGTTTGTTTCCCTGCCCCCTATCAAGCTAGCAAGGTTTAGCTCGCTGTTTGTGAAAGCAATGCAGGCTCCTGCAGGAGGTGGGGAGCAGACTGGGACTGCAGAGCTCTTGAGGATCCCCCATGCTCCCAGGCAGCAGTAGAAAGAGATAAAATAAAGGTCAGCAACCAGAAGAAAGAGGCAAAAAAGGTGAGAAACAAGCAGAACGACGGTCAATAAATCTTTTGTCTCCACGACTAGAGCTTACATAGGGAGCACCATGTATATCATTCAACAAATTGAAGATTACTCAGTGAATACTGAAAAACAATCCTTGTTGACAATGGAGATTTCTTCACTATAAATGAGTATTCCTCAAAAAGCAGCATTGGAAGTAATCAGGGAAACATTGGACAGCAGACAGACCAACACAGACACCCACTGCCTTTATCATAGCATTGCTTGACATGGCTATGGCCAAAAATGTTTTCCATTTCCAGGTAGATTTCTAGTAACAGACATAGGGTGGAGCAATGGGAGCCAGATTTGCCCTTGATCTGGCAAAACTTTTCATGAACAACTATGTACCCACTTACATATATCAAAAAAGTACTCCCTTCCAAACAAATACAGTTTTTTGGAAGAGATATATAGATAATGTATTTACAGTCTGCACAAGCAGGGCAGTTGACCAAGAAGAATTCCTATAGTTAAGCCTGTTTTCTTACAAAAATCGTTCACCTTGTGATAGAACCTTAAAGTTGGTATAGACATTCATCTTTGTAATAGTATTCATGTAAGAGCAAGACCCCCAAGTGGATCTTGCCTATGACGTCTAATCAAAATTCAAGATGGCCGACAAATATAAAAAAATTATTTTAAATGTTCCGTTTTGGGTCAAGATTGGCACAAAAATTCATGTGTACACATCAGAGCATGGCATGTGCATTCCCACCTTGGATCTAGGCTGTGACGTCATAAATATAAAACCAAAATGGCCACTAAAATTATGTAGAAAATCTTAAAATTCAAATTGGCTACAAATTTGATGTAAATATTCATACTTTTTGACATGTATCAACATTTATTAATATGTATTATATATTAATATGTACCTTTCTTTTTCACTCGCTTCAACACCTTCTGAAATGCCTGAACATTAGTAGCATGTCGAAACAATACCTTATTGCAACTTCCACAACCAGTGGTCAAGCTTTGCAGCATGATGTCTTTGCAACAAATTAGTTCTTCTTTGTTTTTTGTCAGGAAAACATTTCAGAAAGACTTATCAGCCCAACAAATTCTAAATCACACATTAGGGGTCTTGATATAGTATTTCAGACCATAACTTGTAGAAATTGAAAGACTTTGAATGTGTACCTATGAATATCGAATTAGAATGGCTAAATGATGGTTCTGGTATTGAGCAGACATTAAGGACTAACAATGCAGTGTGGCATAAAGGGGCATATTCTCAAGGAGGTATCACCGAGTTATTGGTGCTTTATCACAGCCAAAGTTGCGATAAAATTATCACCCCATTCACCAGCTGGTGCTAACAGCCCATAGCACCAGTTTACCTGCGATAGGAGCCGCAAAAAACATTGCCACAGATAACCCTCGCAACTATCGCTAATGAGATGCAGAGTAGGCATTCGGTGCAAAAAGCAGCAACATCACCACTCTGCAGCATTCTCAACGACCAGCCAGATCGGGGATACGACCACAAAATATGCGATAAGGCGCGTTAGTACCAGGAAATTAACACCTGCACTGACCTGGTGTAAAGTCGGACCACAGCCTGCACCAGAAAAGGGAGCCCAGCCCACAGCCACACCAGAAGTACAACAGATGCCATGGAGCCACTGATCATGCAGCTGGGAGCCCCAACAGGGCCACAACATCCAACGCCACCACCCCCAGGACCCCCCTCCCTGGGCACCCCCCCGGTCAAAGACATGCAACACCAATTACACAGAATCATGTACCAAATAATCTGCCTGATGTTGCACAATCATGAATGGCAAAGTACATACAATTGCACACAAAATCATCGCCTAACTGCACCTGCGCACCCAGGCAGATACACCCTAGCCCCTCCCACCGCCCAGCATTGCATGCCTGCCCCTGCGCACCCAGGCACATGAAGCACAGCCCCTACCACCGCCTCTAGTTGCATGCCTGCCCCTGCGCACCCAGGCAAATGCATCCCAGCCCCTTCCACCACCCAGCGTTGTATGCCCACCCCTGCACACCCAGGCATATGCACCACAGCTCCTCCCTCCACCAAGCATTGCATGCCCACCCCTGCACACCCAGGCAGATGCATCCGAGCCCCTCCTGCCACCCAGCATTGCATGCGTGCCCATGCTCACCCATGCAGATGCACCCCAGCCCCTCCCACCGCCCAGCATGTCATGCCCGCCCCGGCGCACCCAGGCAGTTGCAGACCTGCCCCTCTCACTGCCCAGTGTTGCAGGCCTGCTCCAGCGCACCCAGGCAGATGCAGCACAGCCCCTCCCACCGCCCAGCGTTGCATGCTTGCCCCTGCGCACCCAGGCAAATGCATCCCAGCATTGCATGCCCACCCCTGCACACCCAAGCAGATGCACCCCAGCCCCTCCCGCCACCCAGCAATGCATGCCGCCCCAGCACACCTAGGCAGATGCACCCCAGCCCCTCCCACCACCCAATGTTGCATGCCCGCCCCTGCGCACCTAGGCAGATGCACCCAGCCCCTCCCGCCGCGCAGCATGGCATGCCCACCCTGCGCACCCAGGCAGTTACAGACCAGCCCCTCCTGCTGCCCAGCGTTGCATGCCCACCCCTGTGCACCCAGACAGATGCAGCCCAGCCCTCCCACCACCCAGTGTTGCATGCCCGCCCCTGCGCACCCAGGCAGATGCACCCCAGCCCCTCCCGCTGCCCAGCATGTCATGCCCGCCCCTGCGCACCCAGGCAGATGTACCCCAGCCCCTCCCGCTGCCCAGCGTTGCATACCCACCCCTGCGCACTCAGGCAGATGCACCCCAGCCCCTCCCGCCGCCTAGCATTACATGCCCGCCCCTGCACAATCAGGCTCCACTGTTCACCTTCCGCCACTGGTGTGTAGCAATGAGGGCCCACCACATTCTGGTGCAAGCCCCAAAGCCAGGGCCCACTGACATGGCACCATCCACATCATGCAGCCCCGCTCCGCAGGCCACCAAGTCTCACATTTGATTCTGGGTCTTGATCTCACCATGGCTGAGGACATACCAGTGCACCCGGCATCATCGCAGGCTGCACACCCGCTCAGCACTAAAGATGCCCCTACCTCAGTGCACCGAAAGTCACCATCGCGTGGCGGTGTTCCTGAGCCGGTCGCAGTGTATCCGGTGCCACCAAGTCTGTGCCCCGCAAGTCATGGACCCTGTACGATTGGATATCGTGGTGCGGACGCCATCATGTCAACTCCGGGCCGGGGGAATGTGATGTTCCAGGGCCCTGGGCCCTTATGCCTACATGAACACCACACGGATACACCCAGAGAGGTTGGAAATGGCCTCGAGCATGTGCACCCGGCCCTTTTTATTGGCAGGGTCACATGTCCTGTGACGCGTGTGCTGGATGGGTGTGGTGTGGGTGTATACCAGCCGTGAGGGAGTGGCTGTGGCATGCCGACAACCAGACCTGTGATCAGCAGATTACTACAGGGCAGACCTAGGACATATAGCATGGCTGTTCCCCCCCTGTGAGCGTAAGCGGAGTGGGCTGGCCTGGCGCTTGCTCCCGGGGCTTTGGGCGTGGTTCCCAATGGGACTGGACAAGGAAGTAAGTAATGCGTGTGTCCCTGTTGTTGTGTCTGCGCCACCCAGACCGCATTCAGCAATGTGTCACTCTGTGACCCCAAGTCCAACAACATGAGGCACATGGACGTAAGAGGAATTCACTGACCCTACATTCATCCATACTTCCACACTTGACAGACCATAGACATGACACATCTGTGTGAGTAGGAATGTTTAATGCACATTCAGTGGAGTGTTGCATCTGGAGCAGTACAGGGCCGTGCAAACCCCACATTACGATGTTGGCACATGGAGGGACAGCCGGAGTCCTTCAGGCAATGACAAGTCCAAAGGAAGGGGAAGAGTTCAGTCCACAGTCTGATTGCTGTGTCATTGGTAACCAAGCAGAATATGGCAGTGCATGTCGAGGTCCAAGGTGAGTGTTGCAGAGTGTATCGGGGACAGTGGAAGGTGATGGTGCAGAGGGCAGAACCAAGCAGAAACAGGCCAAATGGCGGAGATGAATGCTACAGTTCTCTTCGTACCAGTAAGGTGGTTTCATCCGTATCTTCGTCCTCTGCTGTTTCATGTGCCTCAAATGTGGGTGGTGGTGTTCTGTCTCCAGCACTGTTTGGCACTGACACTTCAAGGGGCGGAGATGTGGATGTAGCGGTAGCAGCAGCATGCATCAGTGCCAGGCCCTGTGGCAGCAATGCCATGAGGATAGTTTTGAGGTCTTTGAGGAGCCTAGCTACCACTCGCTGGTGTGCAGCCGTGGCCGACGCTATTTCCGCATTTGCCTGCTCCATGGTCTCCATTAACCTCCGCTTGTTTCCCAACGTCCGTGTGACATTGCTAGAGCTACTCTGACTGGACAGTTGTTCTATTCTCTGAGTCAGGGCTCAAGCGATGTCAGCCATGGTCCATTGGAGGGCATAGAGCGAACTGTGTGTGTTCGTTAGGGACCGTGAGTTGTCCCTGACGGGACTTAGACACCCAGGTATGGCATCTAGTTTGTCTGCCATGCGGTCGAAGCCCACTCGCATCTGTTCAGCCAGCTGCTCCTGGCACCCCAACACACGGCGTTGGAAGGCCATGTGTTCTTCGTTGGGGTCCTTGGAGGCAGCCGTGGTGGTGAGTGCTGCCTGCTGTGTGGTCTGTGCAGGGGCGGTGTATCCTTGTAGCTGCTGGGCTGTCCAGCTCCTGGAAGTGGGCAGTGTAGGCTGTCCACAAGCTGTTGGAGGGCTGCGGAGTCGAAGCTGAGTTGGTCCTCTTCGTCATCAGAGAAGAAAGGGTTGGGCTGCTCTGCAGGAGGTGTTGATTCTCCCTCTACAATGTGAAAGGGAGATGCAGTTTAACAATGTGTCCACATGTATGTTGTTGCATTGTACATGTTTTCATACAGACTGCATGACTGTGTACATTGTGGCTGTTAGGGAGGAGCTGCCTATTTGATGGGGGACAGTGGACATTTCGACAACAGACGTGTGCGTGTTTGTACTTATACATTATAAACTCACATTTCCTTGCAATGCCAAATGTGATTGGCCAGTGTCTATGCCCAAGCGGCACCAGTTGTCTCCTGTGTTCTGTTGTAGGTGTTTTGCGGTTTATACCACATTGTTGTCAGTGTTGGTGTGCTCTGCAGGTTATGTGTGTGTGCTGCATTTTAAGGGAGTTGCCCCTGCTGCTCTGATTTTGCTGCCCCTTATCCCTTTCATGCGGTGTGCGTTTGACTTCGGTACTTGTACAGTGCTAAGATGTTGCATACTAGGCTGCATTGGTCTCTTGGTGGGAGTTGGTGGTCTGAGGCATGGTTTATCCGCAGATGTGCTCTTCTTAAATGTACTTGTGTGCCATTGTGCCCATCTCTCCCGCCACCCCAGTCCCTGGTCGTTACTCACCCTAGTGCTATTGTGTCCGGTCATGTTGAGCAGTGTCCGGTCTTGTGGCGCAGGACTCCCACCTCCAGTCTGCATTGCTGCCTTCCGGTTGTTGGCGAGTTTCAGCTTGATTTTGCGCTTGACATCATTCCAGCGCCTCTTGACCTCTTCCATTATCCTCTTCAGCACTCCCACTGCATTCACTTTGTCCACGATGGACTGCCAAAGTCCATTTTTGGTTGCCAATGACACAGTGGAGGTGACAAACAGTTGTTGATGGTGTTCTACCACCTGCAATATAAGGATCCTGTTTTCCTGCAGACTGAACCACTTCTTCCTTCTCTTCTCCTTGCCCTTCCCTGACCCTGAGGTCTCAGGCTGGTCCTCCAGGGGGCTTGTGGGGTTCTGGTTCTCCTCCATACTTGCTCCGGCAATATCCATTGTGCTTCGCTGTTGTTTGACATTTGTTGGTCTGTTTTTTTTTCTACTTTTATGGTGATTTTTCCCACCTGACACGTGTGAATTGCAGGCCTGTTGTGGGTTTTCTCTGATTTTCATATCGCCGTTGACCTCATCGCATGTTTTGCATTTTTGCGGCGTGGTGTTGATTTTAACGGGGTCATTTGACGCGTTATCTAGTGACTATCGCATGGTACCGCCGGGTTGTGAATACTTAGTTTACATGGTGTAATTTTCCCGCGATAGACTGCAATGTTGAGAGTTGCGTTAAGTTACTTTTCCGATGGTTATCACACGTTCTTGAGAATATGACCCAAAGTGTGTTTTAACAAGTGCAACGATCTGAAGCTACAATGGACTCAGAAAAGAAAACAGTGATGCAGATCTATATGGTATCCCAGTTAAAACACATTTGGCGACTCCAGTTCTTAATAAATTTCCTGGAAAAATAGCATGTTTCTATTGCAATAAAACAGATAAGTCTGTAAAGCATAAAGCGAAAACAGATGATGTAGATGCTAATGTTTGTCAGTGTGCCGAGTTCGTTCAAGATGCAGCACTTATTGCAAAAGTGTCTATGGGTGATAGGCACGCACAGGTTGCTGAATACCATCATAAATGTTAAGTTGGACTCTATAACAGAGCACACAGTGTATGAAAGAATATAAACATATTACCTAGTAAGGCTCCCCTGTAAAAAGAATAGCTCTAGCTGAGCTTGTACCTTAAGTGAAAGATTCGCAAGTGGGAGGTGTTCAAACCATTTTCAAACTCTGTGACTTGGTAAACCTTTGCATAAGCCGAGTAAAGCAGCTCGATTCCACTGCAGGTAAGGTTAACGTTGGCAAGACTTAAAGAGAGAATTCTCTGAAATACAAGAGGTTTGCAGGCATACAAAGGAAGAGTTGTCCTGTTCGCTTTCAAAGATGATATAGGATCTGCATTAGTATTTGCATGTGACAAGTCAGATTCTGACACTGTAAATATTGCTAATGCAAAAAACGCTGTTAGAAGGGACATGATGCAGAAATCGGAAAACTTCAATGGAATGTTTGGGGATGATAGTAGAAACAGATCAGTTCCAGAATCGCTTTTTGCCCTTGTTAAATTTATACTTGATCAATCTGACCTAAGAGATCAGTATTCCTGTGAAACAGCAATACCTATATAGAATTGCCTATTTCCAAATTACTGATGTTTAACAGTGTGAAGAATTCAAGAATAGACTCTTCTTCAGTTCATAGACATAACAGCAACAAAGAAACTCCTCTGAGTGTATATATATATATATATATATATATATATATATATATATATATATATATATATATATATATATATATATATATATATATATATATATATATATATATATATATGTATATATATATATACACACATATATATATATATATACACACATATATATATATATTTGTGTATAGATAAGCGTGATCAAGGCTTAATCGCCGAAACGCGTTGTTATTGTCAAATAAATCTATTTTTACTTGCATAAGGAAAGTGTCCGAGCAATCTTTTTGGAGTTGAGAAGATTATGGAGAGCATATATATATATATATATATATTCCAAAGCACACTGGGTCTTGCTGGGTACCTCCTCCCGTCGTCAGGTGGCGCGAAATTCAGCAAACCCAAAGCCGAAAGATTCAATGAACAATCCACAATTCTGCCAATGAGCAAGGTCGCGCACTCAAGGAGATTCAGTCATAAGGTATTTATTCACCGGAAATCGCTACGCGTTTCGACACACCAAAGTGTCTTGTTCACGACACTTTGGTGTGTCGAAACGTGTAGCGATTTCCGGTGAATAAATACCTTATGACTGAATCTCCTTGAGTGCGCGACCTTGCTCATTGGCAGAATTGTGGATTGTTCATATATATATATATATATATGTATATATATATATATATATATATATATATATATATTGCGCTCAAAACAACCTTGCGAATCCAAGGAAGAAAAGACAGCACTCGGGGGGGTACCAAATTCACACAGTAGTTTTATTCACCACAAGCGTGCCACAGACGCGTTTCGGCTCTTAGCCTTCGTCAGTGTGTGATTTACACATTGAAAACCGGTACATGTTATATATTTTACAATGTGAACAGGTTACACCTCTCAGTCGACATCGACAGAGGACCAAAGCACTCCCAGCTAGCGCGGACGCCATCTTGGAACGGTAAAGAGTATACACACATTCCTATTCACAAAGAATGCACTGCATATGATCATACCTACAGATAGGTAAATATGCACAGATGGGAGGTCTTATTCATAATACTGGAAATTATTGTACATTCCTGATATAGCCGTGGATCGGCAATGGTCCTCTAAAAAACAAAGAGAGATTACTCTATGTGTAGCCTGTAATGTAAAATCATGTGTTACATTAAATAAACCATAATGTAATATACAAAATGCAAGGGGTGAGGGGTGCCAGAAAAAACCGTGAGGAAATGCCAGTGGTGTATTAAAATCAAGTTACTGTCAACTAAGCAAGTAACATAGGAGACAAAGAGCCCTTCGAATCCTACCAAAGTGCCACTTATCATGGGCAGTGTGTCTAGATAAGATGAAAAATTAAGGAAAAAGAATCAAAAGAACTTCTCCCTTCTGTAAATTGCATGTGAGTTCCAGAGGCAGTTTGTCAATTCATCTTAATAACCTCCCCCACATGTTAATACAGATTATACAATATATACACACGCCCACACGCACTAGTAATATACACATACAGTGACCCATATTTTTGCAGAAATAGAATACGATCAGTTATAGAAACAGCCATGATGTTATTTGCCTAAATGGACGATCATTTCTTCCCCACTATTCATCCCCTTCGGCCATTTGGTGGATAGATCTATGATGTAGCGTGACTCAAGTCTGCGTAATCGTCGCAGGCGGTCACCTCCTCTAGCGTTGCTTTTTATGGTGTCAAGACCAAAATACTGCAGCTGATTGCGGTCCCTGTTATGTTTTTCGGCAAAATGCCGGGCAACTGGGTATGCCTGATCTGCTTTGTCAATGGCTCTTAGGTGTTCTAAGATCCGCAATTTCAGCATATTGATGGTGCTCCCTATGTAGCGAAGGCCACAGGGACACACCAAACAATAGACGGCTAGGGGAGTACTGCAAGTGATGAACTTTTTTATATGCAGTTTTTTACCGGTTTCATGATTGTCCACTGAAAGTACTCTTCTACTTCCAGCGCACGCTTTGCATTTCCCGCATGGGAAGAAACCACTCATAGATTTTAAGGTGTTACTTTTGGCCAAAGGTCTCTCCAGGTGGCTGGTCACCAAATGATCTCTTAAAGATCTGGTTTTGTTAAAGGTTATCAGTGGGTGATCAGGTAGGTCGTCCTTGATGATACTGTCTGTTTTAAGAATGTGCCAATTTTTTCGCAGCATTGATCTGAGGTCATTAGCTCCCGCAGAGAAGGGGGTTATTAATCTGAACCTTCCTGTGCCATTGTCAGCCTTCTTGGTGGCAGGTTTTGTGATGAATAAGGAGTCTCTAGGGATAGCCCTTACTTTATTCAAGGTTCTTTTCAAAAGAGACTCACCATAACCCCTAGCCTTAAAACGAGTTACACACTCGTTGGCTGCTACATCGAAGTCCTCTAATCTGGAACAATTCCTACGGAGCCTGAGAAGCTCTCCGTACGGAATGCTCCTGATTAGTTGGGGAGGGTGACTACTACTGGCAAAAAGGGTAGAATTGCCAGCGGTTGTTTTCCTATGTAGAGCTGTATGTATCTGCTGGTCTTGTACAAACACTTTCAGGTCTAGATATTCAGCTGATGTCGCGCTTACAGTCCCTGAAAAGTGTAAGTTGTAGGCATTCTTATTCAGTTCATCAATGAAGGCATGTGCTGTTACTAACGGGCCCCGCCAAACAATAAACAGGTCGTCGATATACCTGAACCAACCTTCCGTCCTCCCTTCCACTCCATCCACCGTACAGCTCCTGGGTACCTGCTCCTCCCACCAGCCAACGAAAAGGTTTGCGTAGCTGGGAGCGAAGCAAGTACCCATCGCCGTCCCAGACACCTGTCTGAACAATTGATCCTCGAATAAGAATATATTATTGTTCAAACAAAATTCAATGAACTCGAGAATCATGACACTGTGAGTTGCAAATCTCATTTGTCTCAAGTTCAGAAAATGCTGGATGGCTTGTAAGCCCTGTTGATGATCGATAACAGTGTACAAGCTGGTGATATCAAGTACAATCAATAGGCAGTCTGAGTCCCAATTCACGTTCCTGATGAGATTCAAAAAGTCCTTGGTGTCCCGAACATATGAGGGCAGGGTCAAAACCAAAGGAAATAGGAATTTGTCGATGAATCGGGACATGTTTTCGGTGAGACTGCCAATTGAAGAAACAATAGGACGGCCTGGAGGGAATAGACTGTCCTTGTGTAGTTTTGGCAGATGGTAGAAGGTTGGTGTAAGTGGTTGGGTAGTCCGGAGATAGAGAAATTCATCTTTACTGAGCATGTTGCAATTATGCCATTTCCCTATATATATATATATATATATATTTATGTATATGTATATATAAATATAAATATATATACATATATATATATCCACACACATTGCTCTTTCTATCCTCAATAAAATGATAAACTAGGTATTTGTATGTCATGTGATAGGGTTTTGCAAATATCTGGTGTCCTAGGAAATAGCATTTGTTCACTGTATAAGAGTGAACAAGTTATGTGTCCATCAAAACAGAAGTTGCACATACTCACTAGTGGAAATATTGATAATGTAGATCACAACCCAAGTTCCATGACAGCTAAAGACTCCTTCAATGGAACAGAAAAACTCTGACTCAACATGAGAACTAGAGGGAATTGATTGTGGTATGTGGTGATTAATCCTATTATGGCAGAGTGAAAACAGATTTCAAATCTTCCAGTACTGTATAAAAATATCGAACCAGCTTCATAAACAATACAGATCACATTCTATTACTATCTATAGTACTTGAGAGCCAAAGTGATAATTGATGCTGCTAACACCAATTTGTATAAATGGCTTGAAAGATTGATGCACAATGTTGAGTGGAAATATTTCTTCTGATAAAAGCATATCTTGGGCAGCATATAATATGTCATTGCTACCCCTTATCATAGACTCATGCCAACTACTGTATTTTTGCAGCTGTTCATAGAAGGTGGTAACAGAACAATGAAGTAACTAAAAATTAACCCGAAGGACATGTGTAACTTATGATACAGACAAGTTACTATTGCCACTCTACACAGATATCCAAACAATCCAGGCTTAATGAAAGAGCGTTGATGTTTCAACCCAACACATGGGGGGGAAAGGGGCTACTGAATGCCTCAAACGCAGGTCTTCATCAGGACTAGGCAGGTGCAGGAGTGACCTACAGAGAAAACATGAGTCATCTCTTAGAGTATAGGAAAGTATTAAGAATTATTATGAAGAAATACAGATGCTCTTTTATTAAGCCTGGATCATTAGATATCAGTGCAGAGTGGCAATAGTAAAACAACTGGACCACTACCAGATGCGATATATGCTGTACAGAATTTGTATACCGGACATGCTTCCATGTATAATTATATGATTTGTGAATAGGTCTAAAGCCCACCCCCTTTTCATTTTCTACTCCTTATCCACAAGAGCACCTTCTCTAAGCACTCATCTTCATCACTTTATCCATTTGTGGAGCTGAGTTTTCAATACAATGTGTAAATAATAAGGTTGTTTGCGACTGACTTTAAGTGATGTAACTAAACTGTCAGAAAAGCAATTATGTGTATGTGTCTTAATCTTGTTTTTTAAATCTTGTCTGCTGCCCTAACCTCGTAACTGTGGATTGAATCTACGAGATTGTTCTTCCTTTCCATATAGTGGTAGGAGATCTTTTGATATATTAAGTTCTCCTATGCCTCTTGTTGCTTTTTCCGATCGGACCATTGTTTGTCAGTATCATAAGTTCACAGAAAGCGCCCATTCTAAAAACATAGTCTTACATTGCATGAAAGTTATCGAAGAATCTGTTCAGCATCTCAATCCAGGACGGACATCTATAATTTCAACAGACCAACCGCTCTTTGCCCTAGGAAAACAAATTCAATGGGATGGACCACATCTATAAGGAAAGTTTGTTGTTAACAAAAGCCACGTACATACTCATCAATTGTTCTATTTTAGAAACTTTGCCATATTTGTAACTGAAAAATGTGGTCCTCTTTTTTTAAATGGGAGAAATTTAAACCGAAGAAAAATATTTCTATGAAATATTAGGCCATAATGTTTTTCTCCACTTTCAATTAAGCCAATTAAGTCTTAATGTTTTACGAAGCATGTTTTTTCACTTCACGACCCTATCATTTTAAAGAAATGGCTGCACTTTTCTCTTATATATATGACACCTTATCTACATGCCATTGGGAGCAAGATGCCTGGTAATTGTAAATGTGACACTTAGAAATGGGATTACATTTAAAAGATAAGTTTTATCCATATAAACTTTAAGTTAACTTTTCAGTTTCATTTTCAGCCATTTCAAAGTGTTGCTTTACTTTACACACAGTGGGCATCTTGCTCCCACTGGCTGGTAGACACAGTGCCACATTTATAATTGAAAAATACAGACATTATCTTAATTGGGAGACACTTAAAGTGCGCATAAATGTTCCATATCATGAATATTTTTTAAGAACGTCTTCTATACTTTACATTTCTCCCATTTAAAACAATTACTACATATTTGTAGTATACATGTAACAGAGGCACATATGACGAGAGGTATTCCAGTACCACCAGTACATACGACATATCCTATCAGTCACCCATACACGTTTATCCCATTCATACGCACACATGTTCATATATCCCCAAAGTGCACACTTGGCAGTCCTATCATAGTGCCCCAAGTCAAAGTATTTTGTTCAGACCATAGTATCTGGTTCTATGGAGGAGCCACAATATTTGCTGGAATTAATTTCACTCATATCACAAATTGATATTAGCATTAGTAAAAGAGTCAGAAATAAAAGTTTTAAAGAAGCATAAGAAACAAACTCATCCATCCTCTCTGATACTGCATTCCTCTGCATCTTCGGAAGAAGAACCTATGCAACTTGGCTTCATTAGAACGCCATTATCTTAAGAAGAAACTAAGAATGCGCTTAGAGCTCTGTTTATATTGTGGTCAGGTAGAGCATCTTCGAGAAATACTGTCTGATCAGACCAAAGAAGGCTTTGGGAAATGAGAAGAGGTGCCCTGAAGGCAATTGGAGGTAATGAGTATTTATTTTCAAACCCTGCCTAAAATAAATCAACTCATGTCTAGACCTGGTGTCATTATTCTTCAAGTGAAATTGAATTTCTATCAGAAGGATGTAGTTCTTCCTGTTCTAATAGATTGCAGAGCTTGAGCAACATATATGGATATCAGGGACAGATGTACAATGCTTTTCTTAGGTTGCAAATGGCCCAATTCGCAGAATCTGGCCTTTTGTGACCAGACAAAAAGCATTTTCCTTTGGACCAAACCCTATTTTGCGATTCAGTGACCTACTACAGAATCGCAAACTGGGTTAACGTTTCGGTATTAGGAAGTGGCGTGCTAAGGCCTTCCCTTCCTAATAGAGACTTGCAGTGGTATGTGTGAATGTTTTGCAACCAAAAATGCGGTTGCAAAACATTTGCATTTTACTGCCTACTAAAAGTAGGTGGTAACCCATTCACAAATGGGTAAGGGCCCCCAAGGCACCCCCTTCCCCTTTGTGAATGGTTGTAAAAACATTGTTAAAGAGCAGGAAGTGATCCCAAGGACCTCTGCCTGCTCTTAAAAAAGAAAACTTAACATTTTTGTTTTTGAAACACGCCCAGTTTTACTTTAAGTTTATATTTGAAAGCAATCACAAACATGGTGGTCTGCTGACGCCAAAAGGCCACCTGTGATTTTAGCAAATCCCGATTGGTCGCAAATTGTGACTTTCCTCCTGGATATTAATGAGGTAGGTCAATTTGCAACCTACTGGGAATAGCAAACAGTATAAACGCCCTGTAGTACATCGCTGTTTGCGATTACCTAATGGCGAATCGCTAAAATTCGCTATTAGGTAATCACAAACACAAACTTTATACATCTAGACCTTAGTTGTGCAAAAGATTATAAACTTCCTACATGTTAGAAGGAGGCTCCTTTAATATTAGAAGCAGCTGATAACACTCCTGTTTTTTCAAGATCTGTAGAGGATCAAACTCACTCAATTTGTTTACCTGTCTCTAGACACTACAAATGCATACCTTTTAATCTCATTGCTACTCCTAGATATTCAATAATACTTGGAAAGTATTGGTTAACTTTGCACAATTCTTTTATTAACTGGCCAGCTGGACTTTCTTCTTAGGTTTAGAATATTGCTTTTAAAATCACTTAGCTGACAAGGAAATTAACTATGCAATATTTGCCCCAAAAAAAGTCATAAGAAATAGTCAACTCTGTTTAATTCTGACCAAATATCACAAACACTTAGAGGTTTTTTAGAGTCAGAAGAAGGGATTTAATTCCACAGTACCTTATGGTAGAATGAATTCCTTATATTTAGAGGAGTGGCAAGCACTTCATCAATATTCAGATAACAATTTAAAACATGGACTCATTGTACCATTCAAATCCCCTGCTACAACCTCATTATTTCTTGTGGCTGAAAAGAATTCTGCCCAGCTATGCCTATGTTTTGACTATTGTGGCTTGAATCATTAAGTCACAAAATCGCTACCTTCTTCCTTTAATTTCAAATGTATAGATGCTGTCGGAGAGGCCACAATATTCACCAAACTTGACTTGAGGGGCCTACCACCCTTTGAAAAGTAAGCAAGGACATGAGTGGAAACAGCTTTTAGAACTCCTCTAGGACATTTTCAATACAGAGTAATGCCATTTAGTTTATGAAATACTCCAGCCAAAGATTTATAAACTCTGTTTTCTCAAGTTTACTTCTATATTCCATGGTTGTCTATTTAGATCACTTACGGCCCACCAGACCTTTCCATGCGGCCCCTGTGTGGAAAACAAGCAGCCTCAGCAGCCCTTATTTTGCCTGTGGTTGTTCCTCGGGCCGCATTCAAAGTGAAAAAAAAGTTAACAGAGCATGCTGTGAAAACAAATTGGGTCTACCTGCCCATTTGTGACCCCCTCATTCCTAGTCAGTGATGTCATTCGCTTGCGGCCAGTAGTGGAAGAGATTTATATAAATGGCATGCAGGTTACTGGCTTTCCTTACCAGCCAATCACAGACATCACGTCTTACATGCTCTCTGCTTTTCCTCTCCACCTGCCTTTAGCTTTATGGCTGTTTTCGCTAGCCCTGCCTCGCCACCAGCGTTGCCTCTCACTTGATAGACCCTGAGCTCCTCTGAAGCTAAGCTGCCGGCAGAGGGCAATGAATTCAGAAAGCACAACTCACGCACCTAACCAAGGATCTGCAGCCAGAGTTTCTTTATTGAAAGTAACTCATCTTGCCAGGAGATGGGAGGCGCTCGAGAACAGTGAGGTGCATGATTCCTTGGTTAGGGGCATGAGTTGTGCTTGCATGCCATTGCATGCAATTTATATAAATCTATTCTACTACTGGCTGCAAGATAATGACATCACTGACTAGGAATGAGGAGGTGACAAGTTAGCAGGTAGACCCAATTTGTTTTCACAGCACACTCTATTAACTTTCTTTTTACTTTGAATGCAGCCCGAGGAACAAGCACAGGCAAAATAATGGCTGCTGAGCCTGCTATTTTCCACACAGGGGCCACATGGAAAGGTCTGCGGGTCTAAGTGGCCTGCGGGCCGTACTTTGAGTACTATTGAGATTGTACCCTAAAAGTGAACATCCTCTTGTTAAAGAAGGAAAACGTAACCATCGAATTAGTACAATTTCAGCAACTGATTCCTTCCTCCATCTAGTCCATTTAGAAGCCAATAACTTAATGACATAATGTTGTTTTTTAAAAATAATTTTATTTTATTGATTTTCTGAAAACAAACTACTTCAAGACACAGCAATGCGATGTTACATACACTTAGAACACTTTGGGCCAGATGTAGGTGGCCAAATACCGGTCGGTAACGGCCGATTTCGGCCGTTACCGACCGGTATTTGGATTTTGAGATGTAGGGGGCTCAAAATTTACCGATTCTGTAAATTACCGAATCGGTATATTTACCGAATCGGTAATTCGAGATGTAGGTGGCACTGAAAACAGTGCCACAGCGCCTTAAGGATTGGTTATTTACCACCAACTATTAGTTGGTGGTAAATAACGAATACCTGTGTACATGCAAATCTGTGCATGTACACCTGTGCCATGTGGCACGCATACATGCCCCAAGGGCATGTATGTGTGTCAAATGGCACACAAGCCTGAATCAGGGGTGTAACAGGGTGTCAAAGTGCCACCCTGCCACCCTTGACTATTCGGTAATTTTACCGAATCGGTATTTACCGATTCAGTAATTGCCATTGATTCCTATGGGCCTCAAGGCCCATAGGAATCAATGGCAAGTACGGAATCGGTAAATAACGATTATGTAATTACCGAAACTTACTGATTCAGTAATTTTTTACCTACATCCCGATTGCCTGTTCTTAAATACCGAATCGGTATGATTCGGTATTTAAGAATCGTAATCTGGGATTACCTACATCGGGCCACTAATGAGCTAGCGACCCATAGCTTCTATTTCAAACATTGCAGGCAACTAAGATAAACAACCTATAACTCCTCAACTACCTCTAGTCACATTACATATGTATAGGACCTGCAGTCAGTCTTACACTGTAGGACTACTTCACATGCCTCAGATTACATACAATTCAATGTGTAAATATTGGGGACAACCTTTCAATGTCACGTTCTGCTGGGCATGAATCAGGTGAATCGTTGCAGTTGTCAGAGGCAATATGCCGGTAAGTGTTATATAGTTCCCAGAAGTTTTTGGGCCTGTTACGTGGGGGGAGAAGGGCACTGAAAAGTTCAGTGTGCATACTGCAATATGTCATGTCCTCTTTCCACTGTGAAATCGTGGGTAGTGGACCTCTAGACCAATTAATTGCCACCCTGTGTTTAGCTAGCAGCAGTCCCATGTCAATTAAACGCGGAACCCCTTTGGGTAGTGACTTAGAATACCCCAGCAATGTAAGGGTAGGGTCAGGGTCTAAGGTTAGCTTAGTGAAGCGGCTTAATTCTTTAAATACAGTTACCCAGAAAGCTTCAATGCCAGGACAAGCCTAGGAAAGGTGGAGAAAGTCAGCTGAGTGTTCGTGTAAACGGTCGCAAGCTCCAGTATCCCTTAACCCGTATCTATGCAGTCTGTCAGGGGTGTAATATACCCGATTGAGATACTTAAAGTGTATCAGCCGGTGTCTCCTGTTAAGTGAGACACGCTTGGTGCCTGTGCAGCAGTAGGTCCACATATCATCATCTATTTCTATGGTCAGATCGCGCTGCTATGCTAAGCAGGCCTTTGTATAATGATTCGCTCTATATGACATGGATATGTTGTATAGGGTAGTTATTATGCGCTTTGGTGAGGTTGCTCGTATAATGTGTGTTAATGCTAGTAGCTCCAGAGGTTCAAGGTAATCATCCCCAAGTAGTTCTCTTAATGCTGTGCATGTTCTATGAAATTTAATTGTGTCAGGGTGGAAGGCACTGTATCAGCAGTGCTGAAGTCGTCCCATCTGTTGAAAACCCCACCATCAAACAGATCACCGACCATGTGAACACCCATAGTGTTGAGCGCGTGTCTGATTCCTTTATCTCTGCATGATGTTAGCCACGTGCACCATTCTAGTTGGGCTTTTGGCGAGTACAGTATCGCTCCAGCTTGTTTCTGCAATAGATAGTGTCATTTATGCGTTGTGGAATTGATAGAGTCAAGTATACATGTTCTCCGATCTGCGGCCTGAAACAGCATAGCTGGCAGAGGGAGCGATGCTGCTACCTCCGATTCAATTCTAAGGTGCAGTATGTCTGGGGAACCATGTATCCAATAGTGAGCATGTGCGCATTGCGCAGTTCTATAATAGAGCTCAAAATCTGGAACTCCCAGACCCCCCATAGAATATGGAAAAACCAATATTTTCCACTTAACACATGGTTGTTTACCAGCCCATGCAAATCTAACCATCAATGTCGTGAGGCGATCAAAGAAAACTCAGGGGAGCACCATGGGAATATTGGCAAATAAAAAAAGTAGACGTGGCAATACCACCATTTTCATAATGGATATTCTACCTAGCAGGGATAGAGGGAAATTAATCCATCTTTCAACATCGTCTTCTAGTTTGCTGAAGGTCGCCCCGTAACTTTCCCTGAATACTATATCAGGGTTGGTGAGTATTTTAATACCTAAATAGCGTACTGACTCTGTGGACCACATAAGTGGGTAGTCTAGGTCGATCTGAGGAGTTCACGGTGTAAGTGGGAAGATGATGGATTTTGGCCAGTTTACATGTAGGCCAGACAATGCTCGGAAGCGCACCACCTCACAGAGTACCGCTGAGAGGTTGGTTTCAGGGTTCCTAACGTAAAGGAGTGTATCATCCTCATATGAGAAAACTATAATTTTATAGTGTGGAAAACATATTCCCCTGTGTTAGTGATACTCCTGTAGCAAACAAGCCAGGGGTTCTGCCACTAGGGCATAAAGTAGAGGCGGTAAGGGGCAGCCCCAACGCGTACCTCTGGAAATATGTATTGGGTCTGTTACTATGTTACCTATTTTGATCCTGGTCGTGGTCTTACTATAAAAAATGCCTAATAGCTGGAGGAAGACAGGTCCCACTCCCATCCTAGTTAGTACATGAGACATGAACAGCCATTCTACGGAGTCAAATGCCTTCTCTACATCTAGGAAGACCGGTGCTGCTGGAGTTTCCAGCTTAGTGTGTTGCAGGACTCCGAAAACTGTACGTATGTTATAAGTTAAATTCCTACCAGGGACAAACCCCGCCTGCACCGGTGCCACTAACGTCAATACCAGGGAAACCAGTCGATTAGCGAGTATTTTTGCAAACAGCTTTGTGTCCACATTAAGCAGGGACAAAGGTCTATACGAGGCACATTCCTCCGCGGGCTTAACTGGCTTAAGTAGAGCCACTATCACGGCTTCTGACATAGTGGGTGGTATAGTCCCTGTGATGCACATATCATCAAAGAGCGTAGCTAGTTGTGGGAACAATAAGTCAATAAATGTCCCATAGAATGTAACAGTAAGGCCATCAGACCCAGGTGCACTCCCAACCCGCATGCTGGATAAGGCACGCAGTATTTTGTCTCTCTCTATGGGTCTCATAAGGAATTTCCTTGATAGCTACGGTAGTTGGATATACGCCAAATAATCAATTTTTATCTTCTTCTGGAGCTGTGTCTCGGGAGGAATATTGTACCGAATAATATTGCCGGAATCTGTCTACTACTTCTTTTTCTTCAGACAAGATCATGCCCTCTTCCGACCTAATCCCCACCATATGTGTTGCTTCCCGTCTTTTCTTGAGTAGCCATGCTAATACCGCTCCTGGTCTCTCACTCTTACCATATGTCCTAGCTGTGGCACATTCGCCCATATGCTTAAATTCGTCAATTCGTCATCCGCCGCTGAATTATATTCTCCCAGTAAATCTGCAAGCTCCCCTTCCGCCATCCTATCCATGTCCAACAATAGGCGGCGTTCAGTGATCTTAATCTTCCCCTCTAAGTCAGTTAGTCGGTTGCGTATGGATCGAGGACACCTGAATGCTTTAATATGGTGACCCCTCTGATCTACACTTTAAAGGTCTCCCAAATAATTTGATAGTCATCAACAGAGCCTACGCTCTTGTCAAAAAACATCTCTATAGCCTCGGCCAGTTCTTCTTTGAAAAATGCGTTCAGTAGAGAGTAGAGTGGGAACCGCCAGGTAAATGGGGGAATGCGCCTGCAGGGCGTGTCTAACACTAAGATTACTGGTGAGTGATCGGAGAGTGTACGTGGCATCCCTTGACATGTACGGACCTTATCACAGAGCGAACTGGTTGCGAGAAAATAATCCATACGGGTGTGTATATTATGATATACAGAGTAATAGGTATAGCCCCCCATGTGCGGATGCATCCATCGCCACATATCATTTAAATTAAACCTAACCAGCATACTTTCAAGCTCCCTGGTGGCCGCAGTTGTGTGTCTCACAGGGCCTCCTGATCTGTCTAAGCTGGGGTCCCGGATCAGGTTAAGGTCCCTCCCCCATAGTTGTGGGTCCCTACAGTGACAGCTCACCTTGAGGACTAATGCCGAAAAGAATTCCGGGTTGTCAAAATTCGGGCCATATATATTAACCAGAAGTAGATCCATGCCCTTCCCACTGCACTTAGTAAGAACATACCTGCCTTCCATGTCAGTAGCTAACCGAGTGATGGTGAGAGCGGACTTGGGGTTGACCCAAGTAAGGACCCCTCACGCACGTGTGGTGAAGCCTGCAGCGTGAGTGTGCCCAACTAGGCCTCTGTAGCATAACATAGGGCAGTGCTTTCCAAAGTGTGTGTCCCGACACAGTATTGTGTCTCCTCCCATGTGTGGGTGTGTCGCGCTGCTATGGAGTCTACGGGCATATTAGGGAGAATGCTCGCATTCAGTGACAGAGTACAGTACAGAGATGTAGGGAGAGGAAGGAGAAGCGTTAGGCGAGCGTGAGACCTTGTTCCCTTTCCCACACAGACCATGGAGCCACCTCTGCTCCCCAGGCACTCGGTAAGTGAAATCTTCGGTGTTTTAAAACTGTTTAGGCCGCACGGGATGGCATTAAAGTGAAAAAAAACACTCGAGATAACCACCCAAATCCGGCATTTTTAGCCTTTGAAATGTAATTTTAAACCAGCAAATGCAATTTAAAGGCCATAACGAGCATCCTGGAATTTTCTACATTCTTCTAATTTTAATTTAAAATTAACCGATGAAGAATTATGGTGTTGAAAAGGAGCCCAGAAGACTTTAGGAAACTATTTATTAAAGTGCCATAATCTGGTCTGTCCAGAAAGTAAAATTTTGTGAAAATGGTCGATGTTTTTCCCAGAAAAGTGTATCAACCCTCTCTCCGGAGTACTCGTAACCAAAGGATGGAGCCTGGAAGGGTATTCTGATAAAGTCAAGAAGAGAGACTAATCACAGCGGTAATTGTGAAGGGATGTAAAGTTACTTGCCATTGGAGTTTAGGACTGTGAGATGAAGGAGATCACTTGCCCTTATTTTAGTATTGGAGCATTTATATTTGACTTCGATAAACAAAACCATGACTCATACCATGCAAAGCGGCAATATAACTTTTAAGAACAGAACCTTGCACATTACAGTAACGTGGTCTTTCTTCACATTCGTGCTGGCATCGCCTTAGTACAGGTCAAATTTAAAGAAATGGACCATGCGTTTGATTCTGAGTAGCTAATGCTTAGTATTCCTAAGTGTTTGGTAGCATACGCAAGGAGCATATTTTGCATGCTAAAAACAAACACTGTAATTATATTTGTTTCCTGAGCCGCTCATGGTGTGTTTTTTTCATTTCTGAACAGCTCCTGACAAAGCACTGTATTTTATTTGCAACTTCATAGTCTGTTTTATTTTCCAAAACAGATGTTTAACACATGAACTTTATTCCTTTAACACGTGCTCTTTCCTTGTGTACTTGGTTTTAATTTTAGTAGGTTTACTGATATTGCTCGAAATGAAGAGCCCCCCTCAATGAGCACTGAATGAATATGGGTCGGAGGGGCCGCTGGTTTAAAACCATGGCTGCCCTGAAACCACTGTAACCCAGCAGTAGTAAGTAATTTAGCCACCTTTCAGCAATGAAAGTCCTTGCTTCGCACAGTGAGCAGTGGGAGAAATGCCCCACTGCCAAGAAATACACTTTGCTGCGTGGCACTTTGCTTTTCGAATCACTTCTGCGTGTGCTTCCTGGAGCCCAGAATAGAAAACAAGGAACATTTTGAATTTTACTTTAGTGGAGAAGTTTAACTTAATTTTCTGTCCTACTAAAGTAAACTTCATGCAACTGCTACAGGAGAAATCGAGTTTATTCACAACCAACCACATACATGAAGCTCCCTTGCCTGCTCTGGAGAGCTGCCACCATAGCTGAACGCAGGATTGCATTCACTAATCAAAATCCTGGGCACCATGGCAACAACATTCACTGAGCAACCTGGCAGCTCACATTGTAACTTTTCTTCTCTCTTTACACAATAAAAAATAAACCATAGAAAACTAATATGTCTTTGTTAGAACAGATTCACAATTGCTTTATTAACCTTCCTGCTTTCTCGAATTTGCTTGGAAATGCACCATTTGCCCACTATTTTTTCAAAATGTTCACCCTCTGAGGTGGTTCGGGCTCGCTCGCGACGCTCACACTCATTACTTTGTCCCTAGTTGAAGATTCTCTAAAAGATGTGTCACCAACATGAAAAGTTTGGAAAGCTGTGACATAGGGAGTCGAGTGGTAGGTGCGTTTCTTGCAATAAAGCCACATCTATGGAGCGCCTCTTCAGATACGATAAGACTTTGCAGATTTTTCTATGATTATTCAGTCCTCGGACATTCCATGTGAGTATTCTAAGTGTGTCCATACAGGAGACCTGCCCTTCGTCTGTCAGTCGAGTCTTAGGGTCATTCAGTGTAGCCATAGCTCAGCATTGTAGTGTACAATAGAATCTCGTGAGGAGCAAAAATGCCCATAGTTTGCGCATAGCATTGTCTGTGTCTCAACTCCCCCTCGCCCCCCACCCACATCAAAGCCCTCCCAACCAGGACCTGACGGAAAATTACCCAACATGCCCCACTAAACTAAACCTTCATACTGCTAGTCTAAACCAAAGTAAACCTCCCTCCCGCAATCCCTCCCACCAACTTGTGTCAGCGACAATTTCCCCAATGTGTGATTCACTCGCAGGCGGAGGTTGCCAACAACGTGTTATCAATCTAACAATTAGAAATGTACGCTCACCTCCGCATTACAACATACCAATCTAAAGCATTAGCGTGTTATCATACAGTCAACAGAGCTAAATTATCACCGGCCGTTCCCGCCCATCAATCATACTTTAGTATATCCAACTCCTTGAAAAAATTACCATACTCCTAGTGTTGTGCAACGTCACAAACATATAGGGGCACTAAGCAGCCCCCCAGAGTCCACCAATGTCCGGGGTAGTTCATAGTCTATTGTGCAAACATCAGCCCCCACTTGCACACATATCTTATCTGAATCGTGGTTGATCTGGCATTCAGTCTTGCTCTTCCAATGATCCTCCTACTGCTCCAGACCGAGCATCCTTATCCGGGCTGTGCCGCTGCTCTCTGGACCAGTCTTTGATTGCTTTGTGTAGAATTTTAGGCTCCGTGAAAATTACCGACTTTCCTTGACGATTGACTCGGAGGCGAGCCAGGTATAGCACATAATGTTGGTTTACTACAGAAAGGAAGATCCAAGTAAAACATGGGTTTCTTTGTCAACCAGAAGGCAGTCTTCCCTACCAAGAGTTAACAGAAAATAATCCTACAATCTAATCATGAATCTTTGTTAGCAGGGCAGGAAGATCAAAAAGTGACCAAAAAGGTTATCCATTGAAGATTTGGTGGCATTCTCATGAAGATGTAATCAAATATATCAAATCTTGTGGCATGAGTGCATAAGCAAAAAAAACCATACAAGCTACATGTGGCCTTTTGCAATCTTTGGAATTACCTCAACAACCTTGGGAATTCATTTGTATGGATTTTATTGTAATGGAGCTGCCAAAATCAGAAAGATGGAATGCTATAATGCTGAATGTTGATTCTTTTTCTAAAATGGCTAATTTCTCGCCTCTACTCAAAGTCCCTTCAGTCCGTCAGCCAAATTTGCAGCTAACAACGTGAGACAGTCTACCAAATTTAGCCCATTTCCACAAATTACAGGTACTGTCGGTATACAGACATAATATCGACAACAAAAATATCGAGGTAGTTAAATATCGAGTTGAAAATATCGAGTAGACAGAATATCGATAAGACAAAATATAGACTACAAAAATTTCGAATTGAAGGACAATAATATCGAATCAAAAATATAGAATGGACAGAATACTGAATGGACAGAAAATAGACAACAGAAATATCGAGGGACAGAATATAGACAACAAAAATATCGAGGGACAGAATCTAGACAACAAAAATATCGAATTATAGGTAAGTAACTAAGTCAATTTATGGTATTTAATTTTTGCGTAATATAATTCTGGAGCGGGTTGTGGGTTTATAGGGAAATAGGGTGAGGGATAATTTAATTATAATTATTTAAATATTTTAATTTATTGGCATTTATGTACAATTAATTATTAATTATTATTATTTGGCAATTAATTAAAATATAATTGGTAATTAATTTTTATTAATTGATTAATTTATAATTATGTGAATTTTACTTATTTATTTTCTGGAGCGGGTTGTGGGTTTATAGGGGAATAGGGTGGGAAGTAATTTAATTATATTTAATTAAATATTTAAATTAATTGGTATTTATGTACAATTAATTGTTAATTAATCAATAATTGGAAATTAATTAAAAAATAATTGGTAATTAATTTTTATTAATTGATTAATTGATTAGAGCGGGTTGTGGCTTTATAGGGGAATAGGGTGGGAAGTAATTTAATTATAATTAAATAAATATATTAATTTATTTTTATTTATTTACAATTAATTGTTTATTATTTTTAAATTGGCAATTAATTAAAATATAATTCGTAATTAATTTTTATTAATTGATAATTATGTTAACTGTATTCATTTATTTTCTGGAGTGGGTTGTGGGTTTATAGGGGAATAGGGTGGGAAGTAATTTAATTATAAATAATTTAATCTTTTTTTTGTATTGGTATTTATTTAGATTTAATTGTAATTTAATTTGTAATTGGTAATTATTCAATTTTTATTGGTATTTTACGTATTTATTTTTGTAGTGGGTTGTGGGTTTATAGGGGAATTGGGTGGGAAGTCATGTAATTGTAATTAATTAAATTTATTAATATATAAATTGGTTTTTAATTCGAATTAATTGTTAATTATTTTTAAATGTTTTAATAATTTATTGTTGTTTGTAAATATGTTGTATTAATAGGTCATTATTTTTTAGTAATTAAATTGATTTTATTGTTTTAAATTGAATAATTATTATAATATCTTAAATTGGGAATTAATTTTAATTAATTTGTAATAGGTATTGATACTTAATTTATTTTCAAATATATATGAAGTATTTACTTTCCCTACTGTTGCACTCACTGGAGTGGGAATAGTAATTTTTACTCCGACACTATCCAAAGCTTTCTCTACTGTTGCACTCTCTGGAGTGGGAATAGTAATTTTTACCCCTACGCTATCCAATGCTTTCAATACTGTTGCACTCACTGGAGTGGGAATAGTAATTTTAATTTCTATGCTATCCAACGCTTTCCCTACTGTTGCACTCTCTGGAGTGGGAATAGTAATTTTTATCCTCCCACTATCCAACGCTTTTCCTACTGTTGCACTCTCTGGAGTTTTGGAATAGTAATTTTTACCCTTACGCTATCCAACGCTTTCCCTACTGTTGCACTCTCTGGAGTTGAAATAGTAATTTTTACCCCTACGCTATCCAACGTTTTCCCTACTGTTGCACTCTCTGGAATGGGAATAGTCATTTTTACCCCAACGCTATCCAATGTTTTCCCTACTGTTGCACTCACTGGAGTGGGAATAGTAATTTTTACCCCTACGCTATCCAACGATTTCCCTACTGTTGCACTCACTGGAGTGGGAATAGTAATTTTTACCCCTACGCTATCCAACGCTTTCCCTACTGTTGCACTCACTGGAGTGGGAATAGTAATTTTTACCCCTACACTATCCAACGCTTTCTCTACTGTAGCACTCACTGGAGTGGGAATAGTAATTTTTACCCCTACGCTATCCAACGGTTTCCCTATTGTTGCACTCTCTGGAGTAGGAATAGTAATTTTTACCCTCCCACTATCCAACGCTTTCCATACTGTTGCACTCTCTGGAGAGGGAAATTGTAATTTTTACCCCTACACTATCCAATGCTTTCCATACTGTTGCGCTTTCTGGAGTGGGAATAGTAATTTTTACCCCTACGCTATCCACCGATTTCCTTAATGTTGCTATCTTTGGAGTGGGAATAGTTATTTTTACCCCCCCCACCATCCAACGCTTTCCCTACTGTTGCACTCTCTGGAGTTGGAATAGTAATTATTACCCCTACGCTATCCAACGCTTTCCCTACTGTTGCACTCACTGGAGTGGGAATAGTAATTTTGACCCCTACGCTATCCAACGTTTTCCCTACTGTTGCACTCTCTGGAGTGGGAATAGTAATTTTTACCCCTACGCTATCCAACGCTTTCCCTACTGTTGCACTCTCTGGAGTGGGAATAGTAATTCTTACCCCCACGCTATCCAACACTTTCCCTACTGTTGTACTCACTGGAGTGGGAATAGTCATTTTTACCCCTACGCTATCCAACGTTTTCCCTACTGTTGCACTCTCTGGAGTGGGAATTGTAAATTTACCCCTACGCTATCCAACGCTTTCCCTACTGTTGCACTCTCTGGAGTGGGAATAGTAATTTTTACCCTCCCACTATCCAACGCTTTCTCTAATGTTGCACTCTCTGGAGTGGGAATAGTAATTTTTACCCCTATGCTATCCAACGCTTTCCCTACTGTTGCACTCACTGGAGTGGGAATAGTAATTTTCACCCCTACGCTATTCAACGCTTTCCCTACTGTTGCATTCTATGGAGTGGGAATAGTAATTTTTACCCCTACGCTATCCAACGTTTTCCCAACTGTTGCTCTCTTTGGAGTTGGAATATAAATTTTTATCTCTACGCTATCCAATGTTTTCCCTACTGTTGCAATCACTGGAGTGGTTATATTAAATTTAACCCTCTCGCTATCCTACGGTAAAAATATTGTATATGTTTTGTTAATAATATATATATATATATATTCACTGAAAAAACCATAGGTTTCACACCAGTTATAGTTAGGAATTAGCATTTAAAAAACCTATTAAATTCATTAAAAAAACCATAGGTTTCACATCAGTTATAGTTAGCTGGAAATTTTACTGACATAAAACCATTGAAATTCCACGTTATAGTTAGTTGGACTCACTATAACTTGCGCGTGTAATGCACTGCTGATGACGTCACATATTACATCACTCATGACATGGTCAGTGACATCACTCATGACATCACTGATGACATCATCCTTGTGACAGAGTGACAGACCTCCTTTCACTGTAATGTAACCCATGGAAAACATATTGAAAAATATAAATTAAAACATTTTAAAAAATGGAGATACCCATACCAGTTACAACAACCAATTCAATAATTCCACCATCTATATACACATTTACACATTCATCAACAGTTCCATATAGTCACTCATACATATACTCACTCATCATATGTAGTGATACACCTATTCATCCTGTTACACACCGACAGTCATCAAAAAGTTACTCACACATATACTCACATATGCAAATAAACTAATAAACATCCATTTATTTGCATATACAAGTATACACACACTACAACCTTACTTCTAAGGAAACTTACACATACTTACTCTCTTAAACAATCACTTATAGAAACACATACTTATTTAAACAGGAACTCTTTCAATCTCTCACTCTAACATATACTTACTTATATATATCAATGCTCATATATACAAGATTAAAACATATGTAGTTACTCATAAAGACACTAGTGAGACAGGCATTCACTCACTAACACACACATATACACACTCATCCACCCATACAGTCCTGCACATATGCTGTCTTCAAAACACATACAAACAGTGAGTCAGTCACCAACCCAAGCAGCCACTTATACACAAAGTGAAACACTGATACATATATTTAAATATTTAAAAATTACTCGTTAATATATGTATTCACTAAGATACACTTAATAAGGCAGTTAACCAATCAATTCTTTTAAAAAAAACATCCATTTACACACTTATTTAACCATTTATTCTTCCATCGTCCTTTACAAATACATATATAAAACATATTTATTTTTCATAAAGACACACATTCACTGGATGGTGTTATCAGTGATGTCATGAGTGATGTCACTGACCATGTCATGAGTGATGTAATATGTGACGTCATCAGCAGTGCATTACACGCGCAAGTTATAGTGAGTCCAACTAACTATAACGTGGAATTTCAATGGTTTTATATCAGTAAAATTTCCAGCTAACTATAACTGATGTGAAACCTATGGTTTTTTTAGTGAATTTAATAGGTTTTTTAAATGCTAATTCCTAACTATAACTGGTGTGAAACCTATGGTTTTTTCAGTGAATTTCATAGGTTTTTTAAACGCTAATTCCTAAATTTAACTGGTGTGAAACCTATGGTTTTTTCAGTGAATTTTATAGGTTTTTTAAATGCTAATTCCTAACTATAAGTCTCACTTTATAAGTAAGACTGTTAGCGCTCTAGTTGTTTAGAACACTCTGGTACATTCTGTCATTGGGCTACAGTTTGGCTACATCTGGCTGATATTTGGGATATATTTTTTTTTGTCTCTGGTGGCCATCTTTGGGCTACATTGGGCTGCATTGGGCTACATTTGGGCTACATTTTGGCTCTAACATATATTAAGCCCAATGTAGCACAATACATATTTTTCAAAATTTATTTTTTTTAAAAACCACTTCAGAATAGGGCTACCTGTCCCTACAATTATCCCATTTTTTTATTTATTTGTTTTTTATTTTTGGAGCGCTCCCGGAGCGCGCCCCGGGGAGCGCCCCGGAAAGCGTACTTCTATAAAGCGCCCCGGGGCGCGCTCCGGGGAGCGTCCCGTGAGCGCCAATATCGCGAACGAAAACATGATCGCGACGTATCGCGTAGCCGCGTCCGCGTGATACGCACGGCGTAAGCGCACCCGGAAGTACTCGAGCGAATACGATCGCGCAAAGTAAACATCCGACGCGCTCACGCTACGCGACCCGGAGCGCGCCCCCGGGCGCGCCCCGGGGCGCGTAGCATAAGCGCGTCGGGTCATGTGACCTGAAAATAACACTTTTCATTGGTTCATAACAGTTTTGGTTTCATAATGATGAAGCCCCTGGTCTTGTGACCTGAAAATAACACTTCTCATTGGTTCAGGACAGTTTTTTTTTCCAAATGATGAAAGACCCCACCTTTTTTCCTTATTCTGACTTTGTCCTTTGACTGAGGAAGACCTGTTTGTACATCTCTGTACCTTTTTGCTCTTAATAATGGCTTCAGTAGCAGCAGCAGCTGGTGCATCTGCCCCACCACCACCAACAGGACCAGCTCCAGATTATATTGGTGGTCAAGAAGAGGAGGAGGAGGAGGAAGAGGAAGAGGAGGAGGGGAGGAGAAGATGGCTGCCTGAAGAAAATACCCCATACAAGCCCAAGCCACACATTGTATGGGAGTTTTTTCAATCCCAGAGGGAAAGAAAAAAGTGAATGCGGTCAAGGTAACTTGCCTAATCTGCAATGAAGAACTTTCAAGGGGCAACCCAAACAAAAAATATTCATTTGGTAACTATACCATGATTCGTCATATGACCAGAAAGCACCCTAACAACTATTCTCGTGCAGAGCTCAGGGAACTGGCCAGTAACCTTCCCCATTCTTCAAGGACCACCTCCCAAAGAAACAAACCCTCTTCATCAGGACCAGAAACATCAGAGATGATGCCTTGTATTCAGCCAAGATTTTCTGATTTTAAAATCACTTGTACTGCATGTGGCAAGCTTATCGCCTATGGTGAACAGAGCATAAAGCTAATCGTCCTTGCAGGTGACAATCACAAGTGCCCCAAAAAGAACTAATTTTGGGGTTTTTTTGTTTTTTTGCTCCAGTTGAGCCAGTTTCAATTCCCTTTTTTTTGTTTCTCCCCCTAAAAAAATACAAAAAAAATATAAAACTGTTTTGAAAAGACAAAAAAAGTACAAAATGTTCAAAAAACACAAAAAAAATATAAAACAACAAAAAGAAGAAAAAAAAAGTTCTTTTTAGAACTACCTCCAATTTCTAAAAAAAGGCTTTCTTTTTTTAAAACTCTGTCATTCTTTTTTCCTCATAGTGCGCTCCCCGGTACGCACACCGGGAAGCGCACCGAGCGCTCCCCCGCGCAAAACGAAAAAAATATATATATTTTAAATGCCCCGCTGGTCCCTTTTATTGCCCCCACATCAAACCTAGGGGGTCAGAGGGGGTCTATCCCTGACGCCTTATGGTCATTTCCCCCTTTGTTTTAGCCACCTCTTGTGTCTCGATTTTACCGAGACACAAGATGGCGGCCGCTCCGGACTGTTTCGAATGTTTACAGACACCCGAGAACCAATCAGCTTTCCGTGCGCACCTCACGTGGCGCGCCCGGTGTGCTCCACGGGGCGCGTACCGGGGCGCGCCTATAGATATATATATTTTTTTTAACCTAAATTACTCAAAATCTACAGTAGCACATATCTCGAGACATAGCAAAGGCACATCGGGCTACCAGTCCCTACAATTTTGCCAAATTTGGTGAAAATCCATTCAGCCGTTCGGGCTAAAAGTGAAATCGACCGCCCTATGGAAATTAACATGGAGAAAACGCGTTTTGGGGCCCCCCTTTTATCTCAGCCCCGGCTTGACGAATCCCCCCCAAACTTTCAGGGAAGGACCGGGGCGCCGCGAGGCCATTTTGAGGAAATTTTCAGGCAGATTCGTCAACTGAAGCCAAAGTTATTCCAAATAGAATTTTGAGATTTAACATTGAAAAAAATCCTAACTATAACTACCTACTGGCGACCGCCAGTAGGTAATATATATATATATATATATATATATATATACATACATATATATATATATATATATATATATATATATATATATATGAATATATATATGTGTATATATATATATATATTCACTGAAAAAACCATTGGTTATAGACCATATATAGTTAGGGATTAGCCTTTTCAAAACCTTATTTTACTCACACAAAACCATTGAAATTTCATATATAGTTAGTTCAACTAACTATATATCGCGCACCCGCAATCCACTGCTGATGATGTCACATATTACATCATTCATGACATGGTTAGTGACATCACTGATGACATCACTGATGACATCTCAAATGACATCACTGATGACATCACTGATGACAACATCCAGTGACTGTATGTTTCTGTAAAGTTAAAATATGTCTTACATATTGAAGAATGAGTGGATGTATAAGTGTCTGGATGAAGGATTTAGTAGGTGCATGACTGACTGTATGAGTGAGTGATTAAATGTGTCTCACTGAGTGCATGGGTTAGTGACTAAACTGTTTTAATTTGTGCATCATTATATCTGTTGTTCTACAAACTGCTACATATGTTGATCAGTAGCTATATGAGTAACTGTATGGGTTATTCATTGGTTGTCCAAGTATTTGTATGGGAAACTGAGTGTGTGTGTATGGGTGGCTGGGAGGTGTGTGACTCTGTACATAGATGTGTGAGTAGTTGATTCACTATATGTATGGGTTCAAAAGTGCATGTGGAAACAGCTGTATGGGCGGTTGACTGTGCATGAGTGTATTAGTGAGTGAATGGATATCTCAGTGCTACATGTCAAAGTAAGTACATATGTAAAACACAGTACATGTGAGAGTTGACATATATAAATAACTGTGCATAAGAGCCAGTGAATGTGTGAGTGGCTGTATGGATCATTGTGAACATGTATCAGGGATTGTATAAGAGAGTAAATATGTGTTAGTATATGTTTGAATAAGTAAGGTGTGTATAACTGTATAGTTGAGGAAATGGAGGTGTGATTGATTCTTTGCATGACTGACTAGGTGTGTAAGTAACTCCATGGATGAGTGACAGTCTGTGAGTGTCTGTTTACACTGATTGTATCTAAGGTTATATTAGAGTCTGAAGAGGTTCATGGTATTATCACATGAATGATATCATCAGTGATGTGATCAGTCATGTCAAATGAGATGTTATCAGTGATTTTATCAGTGATGTCATTTGAGATGTCATCAGTGATGTCATTTGAGATGTCATCAGTGATGTCATTTGAGATGTCATCAGTGATGTCATCAGTGATGTCACTAACCATGTCATGAATGATGTAATATGTGACATCATCAGCAGTGGATTGCGGGTGCGCGATATATAGTTAGTTGAACTAACTATATATGAAATTTCAATGGTTTTGTGTGAGTAAAATAAGGTTTTGAAAAGGCTAATCCCTAACTATATATGGTCTATAACCAATGGTTTTTTCAGTGAATTTTCAAGGTTTTGTAAATGCAAATTCCTAACTATATATGGCCTATAACCTATGGTTTTTTCTGTGAATTTCATTGGTTTTTTAATAGCAAATATCAAAAGCTGTAAAATGTCAAGTACGTGATAGGTAAAAACTTTTTCGTGTTTATGCACGCTGATGTGCTTTGAACGCTGCCCCCCTCCCCTCTTTTCTCTTAGTAGTACTCTCTCTTTGCAGATAGTGAAGAGTAGTTAACGCAGGCCTTTACCCCCATTGTAATCCGTCGTGCCTGCTTGTCTCTCCATTTGATTGATTGTTATCCAAGCATTTACTGTTTTACAATTGATTCTCTTTGGTTCATTCTCTATTTACAAACAAGCACAAAGTCACAATACTCTGTTTAGTCTTTGCAGATAGTGAAAAATCGTGAAAAATCGTGTAAAAAAATAAAAGTAATCGAGCAAAATCAGTAGGCCACTAATTGGATCTCTTTTTGACCTCGCTAAAATAGAAATATTAGGAACAACCCTTCATGAGAAATACGAAAATAGTGAGATGAACTGACCTCCACACCATGTGGGCTGCAAGACAGCTCGGCTCCGTCACCCACCCCGCCCAAAATAACGACAAACCCTATGCAAATATTAAAAATATATACAACACACCAGCAAAGAAACAGGGTAAAAGATTTTATTAAATAACTATTTACATAACTATTTTATACTTTTTATTGCCGGATCCGGCGAGCTCAATCGATCGAGCATGAAACTCATGCACTCTGATAGCAAGAGTTGCTACTGATGCTATGCAGACCAAAACTGGTTTTCAGTTTGTACATTTTTCTAGATTTTTCCATCCAAGGTTGGTTGAGTTTGTAGAGCGATGGCTTCAGATTTTCAACATACGGTGTGGTGGCGCGGACTGGGAGGGGGCGCTTCGCTCCTGCCCCCTCCCCAAGTAAGATTTTCATACGTGAAAGTACGTTAATGGTTTTGGTCCCTGAGTTGCTTCAATGTCACTGCCATTCTCAAATGGCATAAGTTCTGGATGTTGGGTGCCATAGTTCAGAGTTCTGAGCAGCGCTTGTAACACTGTCTGAAGCTTATTTCCACCTACTGCAGCTTCACTATTCTCAAAGTAAGTGAGTGTCGTTTGTGGACCTGACTGCATTTGAAAACAATGTGATATGTTACCTCCCTAAACCGCTTGACGGAGGCCCCCGAGGGGCGGTGTGATGGCCATGGACTCGGAGAAGATGCTTGGCTCTGACCCCCTCCCCAAGTCTTATAGCACCGGTTTAGCCTGAGATCGCCCCCGACATAGGCGGCCGGCTCCCGGGGTCCGGCGGAACTTTTTGCCTTTTGATGACTCTTCTATTCTGGACCTTGTCCCACAATCCGTTTGACCTGAAGACACGCTGTAGTGGGGCGCCCCTTTACCGTTTTAGTTGCCATTCCGCCCGCTTTTGCTACACTGTGCCTCTTCCGCCATTCAGCTGTTTACCGCCCGCTCTTGCGGCTACAGCGTCTCGCTCACCATGTAGTTGAGTTGCTCCCGCTCTTGCGATGCAACGGTAAGCGACTGCCACAGGACTCTCAAAAGGGCGGCCGGCTCTTCAGATTTGGGCGTGGTCCACTAAAATGGCCCTGGGACACCTTGGAACTCGGACGCTTCCCTGATAGGGCTTGGGTCCCATTCTCGAAAGCGTCCCCTCAGCCGTGAAGATTCTACAAAAGTCTTGGGGGCCCCGACTCCCGCAGGCTTCTGGTGGGGAGCGGCTGCCATGTTTGCTCGTGGAATGGCCACGACGGACCTACGAGATGGTAGTGCTCTCATGCTGACGCCAGCTTTAGTCTGAAACATCCAGAAACACTGTAGACTACCAATTCGATCAGTTCCGGTAGCGCCCCAACATGACCTGGTAGAGAAGAACTTGCCCTCCCCTCTTTGACTGATGGTTCTTGTTGCCTGTCCCCTCTGTTGTCATTTTACAGAACTTTTTGGACTGCTGAAAGGGGTTGTGTTCCGAACGCTGGTTGGTGGAGACATTTTGACTATATTCTTGACCTACGTTGTCGCGTAATGCGTTATATGACACGCCGCGTTAGCGCACCCGGAATTGATCCGCGGCGCGCAGCGCGTAACTTAAGCATAACAGGTCATGTGACTTGTTAATAAAACTTTTTATTGGTTCATTTTACTTTTGTTATTTTAATAATGAAAAGCTTGGTCATATGACCTAAAAAATACGCTTTTTATTGATTTCGAACTTTTTTTTTTAAAACATATATGTTATAATATTCCAGGCTAATGTACTTTCCCGGAAAATTTACAACTGTCCTGCAAGTAAAATATATTCCTTTTTCGAGAAAAAGGGCGTTTCTTCGTTCCATGACGGAGCCGTTGAGTAAAAGAGACTCGGCCTGCTGTCTTAGTCGCCGATACGCCTGATTATCAGATTCTTATCGATCACTTTATGTTGCAGGAGTGGAAAACACAACTGCCCTTGACCATTTATCTTTACTGCGTTCCTACATATTATACCTTTTATCCGTCATGTAATTGGACTGCTTTATTTCACTTGCCTTTTACTGATTCGAAAACAGTGACTAAAAGTAAAAACTTTACCAATGTAAATACTACTACCATGTTTTGTTTTAAAAACCTTTATTGTGAAAATGTCAGTATACAAATACGGGCCTATAACCACGTGGGCCGGCCACGGAGCAAACTGGAAACGTATATGATGAGGAGACATTTACACTGTAGAGGAACGTAACGAGCGGGCCATTAGGTTGCAAGAACTAAGGTGTCTAACAGTTGCGGAATCGGTGGACGTACATTTTGTAATTAAAATACGACAGGGCCACTTACAAAAAAGTTATCTAGATATACATTTGCGTGCAAGTACCATGGGTGACGTTAATTCGAACTTTCAATAGTACAGTAATCAATAACACATCAGAACTTAATATCAATAGGGATGTCGAAATATTCAATCAATTCTCGTCCCCGCCCGCCATGAGCATCAAAACTGCATTCATATCTCGTGATATCAAGGTTGTTCAACCAGTACACAACAAGGAGTTACGAGTCCCATTTATACCGGCGCCATTTTGAGCGAGGCCGGGCAGGTCCAAGATATAGTCAAAATGTCTCCACCAACCATCGGCCAGACCAGAACCCCTTTCGGCCCTTTATGCTACAAGATGGTGTCTTCCATTCAGAAAATATTGTTGACAGCATTTTGAAAGGAAACATAAACAGCCGTTCTCCTAGTGAGTCTCACATTGTTACATTTAGGAAGAATGTTGAAGAGTAGTATGTGGAAAATCTGAAGCCATTTTTCTACAAACTCTCAATCAGCCTTGGATGGAAAAAAAAATCCTGAAGAATGTACAAACTGAAAACCAATTTTTGTCTGTATAGCATCAACAGCAACGCTTGAGTCAGCTTTGTGTCAAGCCGCCATTTTGATTCAATCAATAACGTCCCCCTGCACACATTCAGGGACCTGGTCGTGTCTTCAGATGAAACGGATTGTGGGACAAGAAGCAAAAAGGAAAAGGAAAAAAGTTCCGCCGGACCTCGGGAGTCGCCCGCCTATGTCATGTGCGACCTTTGGCCACACCAGGGCAATAGTGAAGCTGCAGCAGGTGCAAATAAGCTTCAGACAGTCTTACAAGCACTGCTCAGAACTCTCAACTATGGCACTCAACATCCAGGACTTGCCATTCGGATCTTGGCGCCTTGTGCTGGTTCCGACCTATTCACACATCGGTCCACTACTGACATCACCTCATAAGCCAACGGGGCACCCCACGCCGACTTTCGGCGCAGCATTGTAGGATCGCCACACCAGTGCGGCAACTTGCTGGACACCACCTCGGTGCCATCCGGATCTCGGCGCGTTCGAGTCACTGTACCGCAAGAGTGACCGAAACTCATCTGGACACGCCGTCTTTCGGCGCAGCATTATAGGATGGCCACACCAGTGCGGCAATTTGCTGGACACCACCTCGGTGCCATCCGGATCTCGGCGCGTTGTGCTGCCTTCGGCCTACTGTAGCCGCAAGTGCGGACGCAACTCAGTTGGACGGCGAGTGAAACGCTAAGGGGCGCCGCACTGCAGCCGAGGAGCCTCCATCTTGGGGGAGACGCACAGCCCCCACTGACTGACGCGACCTCACAGGCCAACGGGGCGCCCCACGCCGACTTTCGGCGCAGCATTGTAGGATAGCCACACCAGTGCAGCAACTTGCTGGACACTAACTCGGTGCCATCCGGATCTCGGCGCGTTGTGCTGCCTTCGGCCTATTCGCACATCGGTCCGCTACTGACGCCGCCTCACGTGCCAACGGATTTTCTACGCTTTTTGTAGCCCTATGCCGCATAACAGGTCATGTGACTTGTTTATAAAACTTTTCATTGGTTCATTTTACTTTTGGTTTCCTAAAGATGGAAGGCTTGGTCATATGACCTAAAAATAACACTTTTCATTGGTTTAGAACATTTTTTTTTCCCAAACGATGAAAGCCCCACCTTGTTTATGGATGATTCAGACTGAAGCTGGCGTCAGCATGAGAGCACCACCATCTCGTGGCTCCGTCGTGGTCATTCCGCGAGCAATCATGGCAGCCGCTCCCCACCGGAAGCCTGCAGGAGTCGAGGGCCCCCAAGACTTTTGTAGAATCTTCACGGCTGAGGGGACGCTTTCGAGAATGGAGCCCAAGCCCTAGCAGGCAAGCGTCTGAGTTCCAAGGTGTCCCAGGGCCATTTTAGTGGACCAGGCCCAAAACCGAAGAGCCGTCCGCCATTTTAAGAGTCCTGTGGCAGCCGCCTATCGCTGCACTGCAAGAGTGGGAGCAACTCAACAACATGGTGAGCGAGACGCTGTAGCCGCAAGAGCGGGCGCAACTCAGCTGGATGGCCGCCACCTGGGGAGGCCCATTCACGCCGCCTCCCCCACACCCACCCGGGCCGCCCCACGCCAATTTTCGGAGCAGCATTGTAGGATACCAAAACCAGTGCGGCAGTTTACTGGACATCACCTGGGTGCCATCCACATCTCAGCGCGTTCTGCTGCCTTGGGACTATTCGCACAACAGACCGCTACTGACGAGGCCTCCCTCCGCACCACCCGGGACGCCCCACGCTGTTTTTCTGAGCTGCATTGTAGGATCCCAAAAACCAGTGCGGCACCCAGGTGACATCACCTGGGTGCCGTCCAGAACTCAGCACGTTGTGCTGCCTTGGGACTATTCGCACAAAAGACAGCTTCTGACCATTGTTGCTTTTTTTTGTCAAAAATGTTTAAATGTTTTTACAGTTTTTGTTCCGTTCGTTATATTTAAAAGTTAATAAAGTTTTATAATCCTACTTTGTTGGAGTGCTATATATTTTTTAAAAATCGGGTGAATGGGGCCTTGAATCGGGTTATTGTCATGTGTGGGCTTTGCAAGTGTACTGCTACAGGATCGGACATTTCAAACTCAAATGCACGTTCTTTTTCTTACCTTTCCGAAGCATGGAGCGCAATAGCAGGCAGAGAAAGGGTGATGCAAGTGTTGAACACTGCCTGGCCTGGCAAGTTGCTGGCAGTGCCCCCCCCCCGCCCGCCCGCTCCTGAAAGAGGACACACACCGCCGCCCCGAGTACTTCACAGATCTTTAAAAGACCATGCGCTTGTTCATGAGGCTTAAATGGTTTATCACCCCTTCTAGAACCCCTGCATCGACCCTCTGACGTTTCCTGGAAGAATTACCACGTAACACAATACCAAGCCTTGTCAGCTGAAACCCCTGAGGGATCGTGGGGCATATTATCAAGGGGGTTTATCTCCGCTTTTTTGGCTTTAAAAGCCAAGAAAGCGGAGATAAAATTATCTCCCTATTACCAAGCTGTCGCTAACACCAGTTAGTGACAGCTAAAAGGAGATAGCGACCATCTTGGGCCCCGCTTTGCATGTCAGTGATATTTATCACTAATGACATGCAAAGTGGGCGTGCCAAGATGTTAGCGACTGGAAACAGTCCCTAACATCGCTATCTCCTATTACCAACTTTTGGAGATATTCGCGCTAAGCGCGAATATCTCCAAAAGCTAACACCTGACCTGAGCAGTTCTTAGCCATGTTATCCAATGGGAGGTGGATAACATGGCTAAGAGCATTTGCTCGATAATGCATGAATATCGCTGACTTTTCAGCGATATTCATGCATTGCGGCCGTTTTTTATCGCATTTGCGATAAACCTTGCTAATAGCAAGGTTTATCTGCGATAAAAATCGCCGATAATTTTTGTCTCTAAACAAGTTAGAGACAAAAATTATCGCTAGTTGTTGGTAATATGCCCCCGGGTTTTTGCTTGCAGAAATCGGGAGGCTGGAGACTAGCACTGAAATCAGTAGTCTCACGCCTGAATCGGGAGGGTTGGAATGTCTGGATTCTCTACAGCTGGGGCCATAAACTACATCCGCAGGGCTAGGTGATAGCCTGGGACCGGCCTGGCATCTAAAATGGCTGCCGTGCACGACAAAATTGTGGCATTGGAAAAAAGGCAAGATGGCGCAGACAATGTTTATCAATAAGGATTCATTTATAACAAAATATTTTATCGCACTGACAAATTGGTGGTCAACACTTCCTGATTTCCATCGAATCGAACGTTAACAGACGTCACGCAGCAAAAAAAAAAAAAAGCTCACGCACAGCCGCTGGAAGACATGTATCAACATATATGAGCCTCCTCAGCCACCCTCAGAAAACATAAGGGATTAGGATACGTCTCCCACACCCCCTTATACCTAGTAATTTAATTAAAACGAAGCACAAAATGGCGAATTCCCGTTTCGCTACCAGTTTGCGGCCCAGTTCGCGGCCCGAGAAGCGCTTCTACCGTGAAAAATATATTTTTTTTTATTTTCCCCACGGGACCCTTTAATAACCCCAACAACATTCCTAGGGGGTCAAGAGGGGTATACCTTGCCCCCTTTCATTAAATTCCCCCTTCGTTTTTCACCTCTTCTTCTCTCTCGATCCTACCGAGAGATAAGATGGCGGCCGCTCCGGACTGTTTAGAATGTTGACAGACACCGGGGAGCCAATCAGCTTCGCATCGCAAAGTTCCGTTTCGCGAAAAGTAAGCGGACCGGAGCGCATCCCGGAGCGCTGTTACAGATATATATCTTGTTTTGAACGTTAATTTCTCAAAATCCACTGGAGCACATATATTGAGACCCAGCAAAGGCACATCGGGCTAACAGTCCCTACAATTTTGCCAAGTTTCGTGCAAATCCATTCAGCCGTTCGAGCTAAAAGTGAGGCCAAAGGCCCTATGGAAATTAACATGGGAAAAACGTGTTTTGGGACCCCCCTTTTTTCTCGGCCCCCCCTTGACGAAACCCCCCCAAATTTTCAGGGGCTGCTCAGAAACAAAATGTGCCATTTTCCTGAAAATTTCAGCCGATTCCGTCCACAAACGCCAAAGTTATTAGACATAGAATTTTCAAAAGTTCCATAGACAAGAAATCCTAACTATATATACCTACTGGCGACACGCCAGTAGGTAATATATATATATATATATATATATATATATATATATATATATATATATATATATATATATATATATATATATATATATATATGTGTGTATTTTTTGTATTTTAAAGTTACATTAATTATTTATTAATTTTACATTTATTTAACTATTTTAAGAATGTTTAAATTAATTATATTTATTATTATATTACTTTTAAATTAATTTTAAGACTTTTAAAAAATTCGATATTTTGACAGTCTATATTTTTTACAATCGATATTTTGGAGTCAATATTTTTGTACTTACCTGTTTGTAGATAGGCAGTCGATATTCTGGGATTCTATATTTTTACCTCGATATTTTGGTAGGTCGAAATTTTGTCTGTCGATATTATGTCAGTGATCCGTACTGTCCTAGAACTATTCAATTAAGTCTTTTGTCTGAAGCAAGTGTGCATGCATTTCAAGTTCTTCTTTGAAATATTAAGAATGTTAATGGAAATGTTTTTTTAATTTAGAGAAATCATTGGAAAATCAGACCAAGTAGGTAAATAGGTACAAAAGCCAGGCAGGAAAGTGGAAAGTGGGAGATAATGTTTGTCTTTCTTGTGTTCATTTTCCACTAGAATTCATATGTGGCAACCTATCTCTTTTGAACGACACTATTTTGGACCTTTTTCTAGCACACAAATTATAAGTGCAGTTACTGTCCATTTTAAAATTGCCCATGTCATTGGCGTATTCACCCAGTATTTCACATTTCCTTCCTTAAAGCCACGCATTCTAAGTATTTTCACAGAATTCCCTCCCCCCCCCCCGAGAAGTCAATTTTAGTTGATGGCTACCATGAGTTTGTTGTTAAAGAGATTTGTGACTCCAGAATAATTCATGGCAAACTCCAGTATCTGATTGACTGGGAGGGATATCAGGTTTGGAATTAGATCTAGGTAACGTACCTCCTCTATACGTGCTTCTCCTTTGATAAATAAAGTGCCAGCATGTTTACCTGAATTAATCAGTTCTTTCTGAGTTAAGGAAGAGTGCTAGGGCTCTGCTGATTGTTTGCCCAGTGTTTTTGACCTCCTGGGTCTGGGCAAGATGGCCACCTTCTGTGCCAAGCCAGCAGGTTATGGGCCTCCTTGTTTGGGCTCTGAGTCAGTGGTCTCTTGGTGTTTGAGCTCAGGCAGAGTGGAAGCAATTTATGTGGTACAGCTACAGATCTGAGACACTGCAGAGAGTAGTTCAGCTTGAGTGAATTCTTGATGCTCGCTGAAAATACAGAGATCTTGCCCTGCTGAGTCTGAAGGAGTGGGGCAGGCATAGTTTTTTTTTATTATTGTCCTCCTACTGCCAAAAACTCTTGATGGGATTCCTCCAATCAATCCTTGCCATCCTTTCCAGCCCTTGGGAGAGGCAAATGGAGAGAAACGGGAGCTTTCCCTCTAAGATCATACCGTTACCCTCTCCCACTCCTGTTCACATTTCATGGGGCGCCAGATGTTACTTAGGAGGCCGGGACCGACGGTACATTGGCTTAATCATAGGACCAGCTCTCCTTCTCCCTCCAGTCTACCAGAGCTGCCCATACCTTGCTTTTGCATCTTTGGTCACAGGCCATATCTGATTCAACAGTATAGATAATACTCTTCAAACATAAGCGAAAGTCGGGGGGATTTCTGGTTTCCATGCCCCGCATATTTCCCTCCTTGCAAAAATTACCACATAAAACACACATTTGGAAGCATATGCATTCAAAAGGTAATCGTTCGGAGAACCGAAAAAAATCATACTGGAACTTACTTCTATCTGTTGATGCAGCACAGCTTCCAAAAAGTCACATACCTCCATCCAATAATGTTTAATTCTTGAACATGTATCAAGGAAGATAAACAAGGCTGTTCCTAGTAAGGGTTAGTGTTAGTGTTAGTGTGCTGGTCACAAGGAAGTGGGAACGTGGAGGTTGACGTGTGTAAGCTTACCACTAGGTATCCAATATGTTGGATATAGTTGCCTCACACACATTTGCAGGTGTCATGCTTCATCATAGGCAGTGCTCCTCGTCGGGTAGGCAGTGCAATCCCCGACGGGCACACCTCAAAGAGGGGCTCTTTGGCGGAGGTCTTTTAATCCAACTGCCTATGGGTGAAGTGCGGGTGTGGGGCAAGGAGGTTGTAGACAAAACAGTGAATTAAAATGAAGCAAAGGGTACCAGAAACAACTTTATTCAGGCGGTCCCTTGCTTCAATTAAAAGTGGAAGCTAGTCTGGGTCTACTGGAAAATAATGTTTCCTGGCTCTAGACTAGGCTAGGAAGTGTAAAAATCAGTCAACATGCTTCTCGCTATGGTACATTGACACGCGATTCATCAGGATCTATATGGTGGAGTCTCGAACATCCCATAAACATATGAATGTCGTTGGCTGCAGGGTACTTGCACCTGGGGCAACTGTATTCTTTCCCTTTAGCTTTAGATAACCAATAAACTCTGTGTGTCTGGCTTAACTATAGCCTGCAACATAAGAAAAGAGTCAAATTTTGTACACATCCTTTTCTCTATCTCCAAATTCTTCGCCCCACAGTCTTATGACTTCAGATTCCCCATCCTCGCCACGTTCTAGGAGGGCCCAGTACCAGAATGAAACCTTCCTTTTCCATATACCTGGTCTAGTAACTAGATTGAATTTCCAGTTCGCCTCCTCTTTGCACCAGGTCTGCGTCGCCCACCAGGAGGATAACTGATAAAACTTAAACCTTGTCAGTGGCCCTCCAGTCAATACACTAAGCGCCTCCCAACTTATTAACTCAGAGTCTTCTTGCAAGTCACCCTAGCATCTTACACGTGCAGTTTTTAGTGGCTGACAAAGTTGACTTTGTAAGCATTCTCGGGTGCCGGGGGAATCACAGACTGGAGCCTGAGCTGCATAATATGGAATTTTCATTCTTCTTCTGATGTACATCCAATTCTTTAAAGCAGACCGCATAATCTTTAGTCTGACTTTTTTATAAAACTTCAGGTCTCCGTACTTTTATAGGAAAAATTCCTGCCCTTGCTCCACGTCCTTTAACATTGCCTCAAACAGTAAACCTAGTGATGAGGAATCGGTTTTATTGGCCAACATCCTAAATTTTTTGAAATGGAAAGCGTAACAGTAAGTGAATAAATCTGGTAGCGTTAACCCACCCACTGGAAGGCCTCTCCTTAACTTTTTTCATGCTATCCTGGGCTTTTCGTAGCCCAAATGAAGGTACCTATTTTACCTTGTAACTTAGCAATATCCTCCGCCCAAAATAGCAATGGAACAGAGTTGTACAGAAAGGTGATTTTTGGCAAGATTATCATTTTAACAAGATTGACCCTTTTGTAGATGTTTAAAGGGATTTTTCCCTATCGTGTTAATAGACTGACAACCTCTTTTGAAACTCTCTTCCAGTTAACTTTAGGGATATCTTCCAGATTCTGAACTAACTTAACCCCTAGGTACCTCATTTGACTCTTTACCCCCTGACTTCCAATAGCTTGATTCCGTTTCATTCCATTATTTCAGTCTTTTCCTTATTTATTTTATACCCTGAAACTTCTCCAAATTTTTCTGCCTTCTCGAATTCCCTGGGTATTGCCTCCGCTGGATTTGGAGCAAGTCATCGGCATAGAAGGCAAGTTTTAGCTTTAGCTCAGCGATTTTGAAAGGGTTAATGATGGGATCCGTCCCAAGCCATCTAACAAATGGCTCAATGTAGAGGTTGCATAAAAGTGGTGACAAGGGGCACCCCTGCTGGTACCTCTTGATATACTAAACCAATCTGTCAGGGCTCCATTTACCAAAACCTTTGCTTTGGGTTAAAATATAGGCACTTCACCGCCTGGACAAAGTTGTTAGGAAAACCAAAGCTTTTTAATGTCTCCCAAAGGTATACCCAGTTAACCTGGTCAAAAGCCTTTGCAGCATCTATTGCTACTATCATTAGAGTGACCTTCTTTGCTTCAGCAACATCTATTGCCCCCATTACCTGAAAGGTAAGCTCATTTAACTGTCTCCCAGGTATGAACCCTCTCTTATCCGGGTGAACTATAGACTTAATAACATTTGCCACCCTTGCTGCCAATATTCCTGCAAACACCTTATGATCTGAGTTTAATAAAGATATTGGTCTGTAAGACTCAATCTTCTGTGGGTCTTTGTTCGGTTTTAAGATCAGTCACTGTTGTTTCTGCCCATGAGCCTGGAGTGCATTCCCCCTCTATGTATATTTTATTAAACAGATTTTTTAATACTGGCACTACCTTATCCAAAATACCCAAATATATCTCAATTGGAAGCCCATCTGGGCCTGCAGCTTGATCACTGGCCATTGTTTTACATTGTGCTCCGACCTCTTCCTTTGTAATAATGGCTTGCAAGAATATCCTAAATTCTTCTGTCAACTGAGGTAGAGTTATTAACTTTAATCATTCCTGGATGACCTCTAATCCTAATATGGTATTTTCCTTATACAGGTCATTCATAAAAATTCTGGCCTTCTCCCGAATATTATCATCCTCATATCTCAATACTCCAAACCCTATTTGAATTAGGTTCTCTATCAGGTTCCTTACCCTATCCAGTTTCGCCTTCCAAGCTAAAAGAGAGCTACAATTCTCTCCGTATGCAAAGTGCTGGAGCTTTCCACCTATCCATAAATTTCTTATCTAAATTGGCTTAAAACTCAGCCTGTAAGCCCTCCAACTCTTTTTCGAAACGCGGTACTGTACTCTCAGTTGCCAATGATGCCTTCTGTAATTCTATCTCTTTTACCTTTATCTTACTCATCTTATCTGCTTCTTCCTTTTTTAAAAGCTTTCCTTTTACTCATCATTATAGAGCTAAGTAACCCTCTTATATAAGCTTTAAAGGCCTCCTAGACTATCTAATCTTTAGCTGTGCCTATGTTAAACTTAGAATACTCCTCTGTTTTGTCTCCTAACTCCAACATCACTCCTTCATCTAATAGCATGGTCCTATCAAGAGTCCACCTTCTTTGAATCTCTTTTTGTTTAAACCCCAATGTCATCTCTACTGAATGTTGTGTAGTTCCATATTCCCAATAGGCTCTGCACATTGGAATAATATATCCTATAGTTTAGACGTAGGACTGAGGTCGACTATTTGCCTATTGAATATATTAAACTTACTAGTGAATGCCAGCTAGCTCAGAGGTCACTAGAAACTTTTCCGAATTCACAAGAAGGGATTAGTTTCTGACAACCGCATAAACATGACAGCTTTTTTTCCCAAGAATAAGAAAAGTATCTCTAGAGTGGCGGAAACAATAGATAAGTATTTCACTTAGTCAATCGTGCATGCTTTGTTTCTACAGAGGTGTAGAGAAACGGGCATTTTCAATGAAAGGTTTTATTGAACAGTCTTCGTTCTATTGCAAGTAAAGTGAACTGCTACAATCGTTATGCAGACTGCAAAGTATAATGCGTACAGCAAGATCAATATTATAAAATAATACTGTAAGAGCATTGTATGTTTTCTAAGCCATGTAAAAATACATACATAAATAAAAAAGTACTCAACTGGTGCTTCTAAAATACGCCTACCCCACTGTACCTAACCTAAGTCTAGTACGAGGGAAGAAGTAAGTGTGGTGTAGCATAGGTTTAGTTTTCTTTGTCAAGAATCTATCCAAGTTTCTCTTAGGTTCTAATCAGATAGTAGTTATTTGTAAAGTACATGAGTTCTTGGACAAATCAATATTCAAGCAAGGGGAGGTCCCTGACTGCTTAAGCCGATTTTCCAAGAAATCATTGTGACGTTTGTTACGGGTGCAAGTAGCCATGCCTGTATTTGGGCTATGTCTAAATAAGGGAATGATTTCAATGCCTATATTAGGGCAATGTGAATTGTACCTATATAAGGGCATGAATCGGGAAAATTCACTCAGATCCTAAAACGCCATACAAAACCCACTCCACTTTATTATGTACGACATTACTAAGTTTTAAGCACATAAAACATATCTAAAACCCCCACCTTAAATACATAAAAATGCATTTGAAATGGTTGTACATAAAAAGAGCATTTGTGCCGTACGCATTTAAAAGCAATGTTTCATTCAAAGCATATAGATGACATGTAAAAAACGCGATCCGAATGAATCATGAAAATACATTTATGAAATTTCTCTTAAATATAGAAGAAAAAAAGTCGAGACCATTCCATGACATAATATATAAATTGTCTGGTTGTGGACAAGTTTAAATATTGTCTCTCGGAATTATTCAAATAATTTTTGTTCTCCAGGAATATTTCTACCTTAGGCAGATTACTTTGTGCCTAAAAGAAAAATAAAAAATACAAACTTGGAAAAAAAAGTCTGATCATAGGAAAAAATGAGAGTTCTAAAGTTAGAAACTTGTTTTGAAAAACGAAGGCCGAATTCAGAGTCTCTCAGAACACTGAGTGCCAACTTCAAAAGTCAGTATCATTGTTTGGAGAAAACATCAAATCTTCTCAGCTGGTAAAGAATTTGTCTACTACTGTAGGTGAAAATTGGATTGTTTCATTAAGCAAATCAACTGCACATAGATGAGAAGCATCGCCGTCAGCGTCAGCAGCGTTAGCAATGTTCAAAGTAGATGGTACCTGTGTGCCTGTTGCTCCACGTATCTCACCGTCTGCATTTTGCGTCGGTGAGATCTCAATGAATGCCGTCATCAGGATTGGTAGCTGCTGGGGACAACCCAGTGCATGAGCCTTTACTGGTGCAAGCAAAGTATCAACATCCGTTGGCAGGACTGATGGGAGTGCCAGACAGATGTCTAGCACGCATTCTTCTCCACATAGCAGGCATCGTAGAACAGGTAAGATGCAATCTTGCCAGATTGGTCGGAATGATAGAAAACTACGTGGTATTTAAATCTCTTAAACAATTAAGTCCCAGAATCTGTATCATGCGCTCATGACACTTCATTGCCAGGATAGTGTTCTCCAAGGTGATCTGGGTGTCAATGGTGACTTGGCTTGCCATATCGGAGCAGAAGGAGTAAAAATAGTATCCCTGCTTCGAGTCCCAAAGTGGGAGGCAGTCCGCCAAACACAGAGTGCAAGATGTTTGGAAATATGTCTCTGACTGCTTCAAAGGGTGCTAACAGTCCTGAAAAAATTGTCTTAAATACCTGTACAATACCACTCGTATCAGACATGTTTAAGATACGACCTAACATTTCTGAGAAATGTATAGGGCAGTTTGTCGATAAAAGGACATGTATCTCTGCAGAAGTCCTTGCAACTTGCAGATCATACATCTCTTTGGACGAGGTCAGTGGCACATTTTTTGTGAAACAATAGCTTTCATTCTGCTTAAAGTATCAATTGGTATAGAAGAGATGTTCAGTGAAGGCCATAACGGAGACTCCCCGTCTGTCTTGGTTTTAGGAAACAATACTTGCATACAGCAAGTGACCCTGGCTGACACGATTACGAGATAGGGTATTCCTGGCAACATGCCACAGCAGCTGTGATCATTCAACATAATATAACTTCCATTAGAAAGCTGACTAATAATTGGATCTATCACTGCAGCTGGAGAACCTTGCAGGTGGCAGGATAAGTTGGTCAACGAACCATCGCAGGCTCCGTGTAAGTTAATACCCTGACATAAAAGTGTACCGCTTAGTGTGTTTTTGCAGTTTGTACCACTAAGAAACAGTTATTTTCCCCCACTCCAACATTTGTGTGTATATGGTAAATCCCAGGATGTTTTCTTTATCTAACCTTTCATATATGCCTGCTGGTATATGTTTCAAACAATACTAGAAATGGAAAAACGTAACAGGCAGCGTGATTGTACCGTGTATTATCCATTCTGTCGCTGGCTTCTCAGAAACAGTTAATGATAATCTTTCCAGTTTTTCAATGCTCAGCATCATATAGTCTGCTCCTCTTTGTGCCAAAGGGATTTGTTTATCTGTAAGGTTAAATTCAGAAAACAATGATGTGGTGTTGATTAGACGCCATGGCACATATCCAGAACGAAGGTTTTGCAACGTCCAGCCAAAAAGCATTATAGAACGCAATTGTGACTGACCATGTTGTAACATGACCAAGTCCTGTTCCATTATATCTATGGCAGATGATACTATGCTGTCCAAAGAAAATTTATTGGATGACAGAGTCGTTAACCAATTGTCAACTACAGAGAGAGATTTCTCTAAATTATTACGATCAATTTCTTGTATTCGTTCTGCTGTCTCTGCTTGCGTCGTTTTCCAAGCTTCATTATAAATGGCATAGATACCAGCGTTTATAAAACGTTTATGACGTGGTTTTGCAGGTCTTTGTAAGAAGTCCCTTAAATCAATGCCATCTTTGGGTAAAGATAAGTGTTGTTTTACCTCTTGTAGTGCCACTCAAGGCTCAGTTCTCCTACACTGTGTGATGTTACTAACCCTGGATGTTGTCTCTGGACATATCTTGGATCTGGCCTAGTGAATGTGAACCCTTGTGTCTTATTCAGGAATCTATCTTGACAGTTGTTTGTGTCTGTGGGCCAGATTACCCATTTTTTCCAATCTGGATCTGTTCTGTTGTGAAGTAAAATAGTTTTTACGTCGACCACCCCCTCTGTAGTGTTCTCACTATCAGGTGTAGGTATTGACGGTTTGTTTAAATCTTTTATCTTAGCTAATCCAAGACAAGATGTCTGTTGAACAGTGTCATTTAAAAACATTATTTGCTCTTGGATGATGCAGGCTCTAAATAAGGCTTCCAATCCCTGCACTTGACAGTCTTTTGTGCCCCAGACAGTTTTTGTCTCAATGGTGTCTTTCCAAGAGTCAAAACCTAATGTAGACAGTTGAGTATAAAAGGCCGCAGAATACATTTGCTTGATATTAGTCAACATACTTTTCATTTCTGTCTTATTACCATTTTTAAAGAAAAGGGTTTCAGGATTTGAAACATTAAAACCTGAAAAGTACGGAAATTTGTCATAAAATGTTTTTGAGCTACCCTTTGCTGGCGTTTGACAATGTTCCCATTGATTATAGGTATAACAATTTCTAGGATTTGCAGATTTGTGGAAAAAATGATGACCATAGTGATTATAACAGTATATTTGTTCATAATCTGATGAACCTTCTAAGTATTCATGATTTGTAAATTTTGCAGACATTTCTAAGTCTGACATCATATTATTAACAGTCTCAAAGTCCCAATCATCAGAAAAGGTACTAGATGAAACAAAGTCACTCAAGGAAACCTTGAATTGGTGTGGAATCTTCAACGGCTCTGCAGGACCATAAAACGTCATACTCAGTTCTGTTCCAGGCTATACCACCAGGTATAGGAATGGCTGTGATGTTCACTGATGACAAGTCTCTTTGTTTACGATGGGATTTTTTGTGTGGCTTGAGGAGTATGTTGATGTTCTTACTTGCTTTGTCCTTTTTAACATATCTTCCATTTATTAGCATTCCCAAGGAAAATACAAGAAAAAGTAGAAGAAAAAGTACACCCAACACAATCCAAACTTCAACCCACGGTGAAACCAGATATGTCTTTTCAAGTTGATGAAAGAGTTCTGTTATTTGTTCTTTAAAAGTTATTTTAGCTGGCGGAGTTTTATGTTCACTTGGATCCTCTGAAAAAGTATCAAAGTTAATGAAATAGCCAGTGGCAGTCCTGTCAATTGTAGGGATTGCTTCATGATTTGATGAAATCGCTGGAACCACTTGATCACTTGTCATATTAGTATACTCCGATGCTATATCCTTGTAGACAGGGGTTTCTTGATGGACTGTTATGTGGTTCTCAAGAGGTACAAGTTCCATGGCTTTGTTGCATAGTCCTTTTTCACACTGCAGATTCTTCAAAGGTGATGAGTCTCTCAGTTTGAACCTCTTGGATAGTAGCCAGATTTGGTCGTCTGCTACAATGGTTGATGTATCCTTCCACCTCTAAAGGAGTCCTTTCACACCTCACCTCAGGCTCTTGATGGTTAATGTATCCTTCCACCTCTAAAGGAGTGCTTCAGCTTTCATCTCAGACTCCTAATGGTTGATGTATCCTTCGACCTCTAAAGAAGTCCTTGCAGACCTCACCACAGGCTCTTAATGGTTGATGTATCCTTCCACCTCTAAAGGAGCACTTGCAGAACTCATGGTTGATGTATCCTTCCTAAAGGAGTCCTTTCACACCTCACCTCAGGCTCTTGATGGTTAATGTATCCTTCCACCTCTAAAGGAGTGCTGCAGACCTCACCTCAGGCTCCTAATGGTTGATGTATCCTTCCACCTCTAAAGGAGTGCTGCCGACCTCACCTCAGGCTCTTAATGGTTGAATGCACTACCTTATTTCTCAGCCTATACTTTGCTCAATATATATCTTCTAGTCCAACCTTCTGACTCATCTCAAACTTCTTCTACTACTCCTTTCCAATGAACTACCCTATCTCTCATCCTATACATCTATCAATATATCCTCTACATCCGCTCTCTCATTTATCCCAAACCCCATACCACTACTATGATTGCCAAAAAAACCCTTTCTAGACTCTCTCCTACTCTACCCCTCCTTGTATCATCTGACACCTCTTTTACTATACCGATCCCCTGAAACAAACCTATCTAAACTCTTTCCTGTGAGTCCTCCCCTCCAAAACTCCTTTTTACTCATCCAAAAGCCTCCTCCTATTCATAAGACCTAAAAAAATATATATATATCTTTCACTCTTATATCCCTCCACTATCCTTTTCAATTGAAATTAAGAGACTAACATGTTCACTTCTCAAATTCCATATTTAACTATAGTAATATACTACCCAAATACCTGAATAACATATCCACTACTCAAATTACTTCATATTTTTTTTTACTATACTAATTTTCAACAGTAATCCTTTATGGGTTCCGGAGTGGTGTGCTACTCGCTAGAAAAGCGATTCAACACCCATCAGGGGTAACAAGGTCAATATGATTGCAGATCTTTCTTCCCCTTTTATCCCTCCACTATCCTTCTCACTCCAAGTAACTGACTAAAATCCACCACTGAAACTACTTCATATTTCACTATATTAATTCACCACTAATCCTTTGTAGGCTTCCTGAATAGCGAGCGTCAACAAGCGCTATATAAATACAAACCTTTGTCCTCCTCTATCCTTCTGCTATCATTCCAAATCCAAATAACTGACTAACCTACCCACCACTTAAAATGTAGTTGCATGTTTCACTATACTAATTCAACACTAATCCTCTATGGGTCCCGGAGTAGTGTGCTACTCGCCGAAAAAGCGCTTCGACGCCTCATCAGGGGTAGTAAGCGCTATATAAATGCCAATACAATACAATCTTTGGAGCCCACTTGGCATACTACTTATGATCGGCCACATGATGTGGTTTTACCAGGTCGATGGATACAACCTTTTCTCCTTTCTTCCAGCAAAGGGCGGTAGTAACACTGTTCTTGATCCGTGGATTGCTAGCACTGGTACTGGTTGTCTGTAAGAAGGCCCAAATTCCTTCTTGTCCGAGATCATTTCTCTGACTAGATCCCCAATTTTTGGAATCCAGACAGGCCTTGCTGGGATGGGTGGTTTTTCTTCAGTGGTTGTTGGCTTCTGCAATGTGTTGCTTTGACTTTTTCTTGTTTCATTTAAGTCCTGCAAAACAGCCAAACGGTCTTTTATATCAAAAGGTTTTTTTCTACCACTGAAGTGTGACAATCAAGGAGCTGGACAATCATTCTAGTTCCAAAAAGGATTTCATATGGAGTGATTCCTCCCAGAGAACTTCTTGGCAGATTGTTAAGACTACGTTGGCCACTTATTAGATGTTTGACCCACCCGTCACCCAAGCCTAGTACCCTAGCTGTTATAGATTGCTTTATGTCTCGGTTTTTTCTCTCCACAACCGAATTTCCCTCAGAATGGAATGGACTAGAATACCGCAATGCAACGCCCAGATTGGCCATGGCCTCCTTATAAGCCTTTGAGCTAAACGCAGGATCCTGGTCAGAATGTAGCGTGCCGACTGCGTGTGTGCCGATAAAGACTAGCAAATCTTTTATAACAGTTTGTGCGTCAGCCGAGCGCTGGGGCCACATCCAAATGAATCTTGAGCACAAATCCACTGCGACCATGATATATTTATAGTTAGCATCCCTCTGTAACGGACCACAGTGACCCAGGTAAACGCAAGCTAATGGTTTATCTGAAATTAACAGGGGTGTCTGCGCAGGACGTTTCACTGTAGAGACTTTTATCTTTTAGCAGATTTCACATTCCAAAACATAGTTTCTGGTTTGTTTCCTCATGCGCGGCCACTAGTATCTCTGTTTTAATGAGGATACAGTAGAAGAAACACCTGCGTGTGCGAAGGCGAGCCCTTCATGTGCTGCTAAAATTAGTCCTAATATATGTTCCATGTTTGGAATTACTCTAACCCCCACACCAGGGATTCAAGCAAACCGAACATTATTTGCATCAGTTATATATGAGCATTTGAATGGAAAGCCTTTTGGTAATGTTTTACCACTGTCTTTGCTTGAAGCATTGACAGCTTGTATTATTTCCTGTCTATTTTCATTTTTGAACGAGTGATCGCAGCTACGGAAACGGTTTGCACAGCTGCCTTCGCGGCTTCATCAGTCAATTAATTCCCTGCAACGTGAACATCATCATGTTGATGACTCAGTGTATGGATCCCGTGAGTTTTTTGTAGTTCTTTTTGTAACAGTCTTACTTGTTCCCAAAGCAACTAATGCTTGATTGTGCCACCTTTTGCATCTTTGAAACCTTTTTTAACCCAATTCTGCAAGTATTCGTTATAAGATTGAACGCAATATTATAAATCGCAAACTATGAGTGTGGGGAATTCGCGATCAGTATTTTTAAGCGCCATCTTGAATGGTTGTAGTTCAGCTCGCTGAGCGGTACAACTTCCTAGAGGTTGTGTTTTAGTGACCATTGGTCGGAATTTACCATCCCGCCAGCGACCTTTAACAATCGCGCCCGCAGTACTATAAGCTTGTTTGCCCCAAATTGCGGGCTAAGCTGATCCGTCTGTATAAATTATACATTCATACTGTTCTAGGGGCAGAATCTCAGCGGGCAGAGGACATTCTTGTTCGTATTATAGAAATTCTTGTGTTTTCAAATAGGGGTCAAAAAAGTATTCAACGTCTGTTGCAGCAAGAGAATTAACCCATTGTATTCATCTTGTATGAAAAGCCTTAATATTTGGAATGCTCGCTTTTGTCACTGCCTCTAAGACAGGTACAGGACTAACAACCGTAATGCATTTTCCCTGTGCGAGGGCTCTCTCTTTTGCTACTGCAGTTTGAACTGCTGTCAGAATTTTTTCTGTAGAAGTGAATTTCATTTCAGCTTGTGTGTACAAGTGTGATTTATAAGCTATTGGTACTTTTTCTCCTTCATTAAGGGCTAAGTATGTGATTCCGCATCTTCCTGGAATGATTCGGATTACAAGATTGCGTACGTTCACGTGAGTCTGTAAATGTGTTGTTGCTAACATGTCTGTTTGAACTGAATGCAAAATTTCTGTGTGTTTGAGTCCAATTAGTTTGTTTGAAATCAGGTTTGATTAATTCGTAGAGAGGTTTAACCCTTTCTGCGTAGTTTAGAATGTAAGTTCTTCTGAAATTTAGGAAACCTAGAATTGACTAAGTTTTTGAGTGTTTTTGGAGGTTGGAGCAGCGCACACTTTTCTACAAAGTTGGCTCCCAGGATTTTGCTTTTGCCGTGTCCTAGAAAAAGGACGTTTAAATGGGCAATTCGTGATTTCTTAAAATTTAATTTGTACCCTTCAGATGCGAAGCCAAGTATTATGGTGTTCACCCTGTTCAAGTGCCTATCCAAGTCATCATCCGTTAAATAGATGTCATCGACATATGATAATGCCTCATAATCATACGTTTGTAGTAACTCTGTTACTCTGGCTGAAAATAACCCTGGACTATTCTTGAATCCCTGTGGGAGACGCCAGAATTGACCTTGTGTCCCCATTATTGAGAAAGCGATCATATACCTACTTTCTGGTGCAATGTTTTGACAGAAGAAACCGTTAGAAATACCTAATGTTGTTTTATATTTTTTACGCACAATGTTATTCATTAGTGCTGCACCTTGTGCATTTTGTACTGCAAAAGTTTTGCAACAAGAGTTTAGATGTCTGTAATCCAAAACTAGACGATATGTATTGTCTGGTTTGGAGACAGGAAACAAAGGATTGTTCATGGACGAGGTGCATGTTTCAATCACCCCTTGGTATTCAAGTTGATCTAATATCTCCTGAACTGTTCTTTAGCTTCTTGCTTAACTGGGTGCTGCCTTTGTGCAGTTGGTTGAGTTTTTAATTGTATTTTATGGTGAGATGAATCCTCATCCCATCCTCCATGATTTTTGTATAAAGCAGGAGCCTGGGCTACTGCCCATTTTCTGGCATAGGAATGTTTTAAATGAATTGGAATATGATTTGAGTAGGCTGGCATAATGATGTCTTGCCATGTGGGCACTCCCTGACAAATTTTGGTGGCCAGTTTATTTCAGCTAGAAGAATGTCATAACCCTTAGAGAGCTTCTTCCAAAAGAGTGCTCTTATTTTTCTAGTTATGTCCCCCTCCATCCGGAGTGTTACTTCAAATAACTTATGTGGGACACTAACCCAGGTATCTGTAGTTTCAACTTGGATGTACTCATTCAAGTCCACTGTCTCCAGATGATCGTTCAAGATCTTGCGAGCTATGGTGACTTCTGCTGCGCTGTCCAGCATTGTCTGGGCCCACTCCCTATTCTTGAGTTGTGTCCTCAAGATCCTCTGCATGTCTGATTTTTAGACCTGCTACCTTCTTTTTGGTGAATTGGGTTTTCCTATTTTTTAGAATGCGTTGATCGTCTTTGGACTTCACGCGTTCTTCTTTCTGTGATGAAGTCTGAAAGGTACGAGAGGAACGTCTATCAGTATCTTGATATCAATCAGGTTTTCTCAAAGTATCCCTGTTCCTAAGGTTATACCTCCTTTCAGAGGGGTCCTTTTGAGGAGACCTACCTCGGGATTGAGAACGTTTCTCTTTAGAAGTGTGTTTGGTGTTCTCCCACTACTTTTTAGGAACAGTGAGAGTGTTTTTAATAAAGACCTTTTCAGGACTTTCAGTTAGTTGGGGTTTAACTAGTTTCCCACCCAAACTATCTCTACCTAGTTCTTCATACGATTTTTCAATTATTCTGGCCAGTAAATATGGTTGCTCAGTTACATCAAATTCTCTTAATTTTTGGCGGATTGCAATGGATGCTGCCTCACCTTTATTATTAGCTAATATTATTGTGGAGACCTGTTTGAAATCTTTCAGTAGTTTCATACCTAGAGTTAAAGCAGGCTCTGCCCCGTATTCATTTTGAATCTGTTTCAGGACATCTGGTATTACCGCCCTAGACGGAACACCGTGTGTTTTTGTGTAGGTTGCAGCAAAGACTGTACCCCAAGTGTCGCAGTCCTCCGGGTAGAGTGCGATCCCCATCGGTAAACAGATTGTTAGAATCCTGTGTTTCTCATGAGGGGTAGTATCAGGAAATACTGCCTCTATTTGAGTAATTTTTGAGCTATCCAGAGTGGAATTTGTTCCCGTTTTGTGGGCAATTTACCAATGACTGATTGTATAGTCTGTGGTATGATTTTATTTGTGTTCCCCTGGTAAGGGGTATTTTGTGCAATCCTTATAGGAGGTTGGACTGTTAAGAGTCTGCATGACATATTGAACCAATTGTCTATGGATTTTGATTAGTTGTTTCAGTTGAACTAATAGTTTCGCACCTGACATTTCTTCAATGGCAGGATGTGGTGTATAGCTGGCTAAAACCGGCCATGTTGCTCCTAGTGGACCAAGCCTGGTAATGTGATTTTTGATTTATAGGGCACCTTTAAACCAGAGAGCATGCTCTTGGTATGTTAGTGGAATTTCAACATCCTCGAAAGGAGAGTATTCCGATGGATGCTCCTCTTCTTTGTAGAAGTGAAACACATGTGTTACTGGATTTGCTTCAGGGAAGATAATCCATGAATAGAATACCTCTATCTGCCGATATTCATGTGCCTCAATCACAAAAATTACCCTACCACCTCTTGATGATAGGCCATTTGTTATAAGTTTCATAGTGATCGTTTTCCTTAAATTTTCCGGGATGATGATAGCATTCCGGGTCATCTTCTTGCTGCAGCTGCTGCTGCTCCATTGGTCGTGTTGTTGTTGCCGTTAACCAACATTGTTTCATGAAGGTTGCAGAGCAAGTTTCAAGGAAACAAAGACAAGGTGCTCAATATTTTGGATCACTGTATCCTTCAACATTGAACAAAAACAAAAACTAATACATAGGATTCTCGTCCTTTTCAGTTATGGCCAAAATGTTATCCTTTTACCCACTCCAGACGTCTATTGGAATATATACGGGAAAAAAGGGGTCTCTGACAAAAGCACAACTGAGTTACTTTAGTATCTAGTGTTAAATTAGTGCCTTACCAAACGTTAGGCGCCATGTAGTGTAGTTCCTATATTCCCAAAAGGCTCTGTGCATTGGAATAATATATCCTATAGTTCAGACGTAGGACTGAGGTCGACTAGGTCTCTATCGAATATATTAAACTTAATAGTGAATGCCAGCTAACTCAGAGGTCACTAGAATCGTTCTCGAATTCACAAGAAGGGATTAGTTTCTGACAACCGCATAAACTTGACAACTTTGTTTCCCAAGAATAAGAAAAGTATCTCTAGAGTCACGGATACAATAGATATGTTTTTCACTAAGTCAATCGTGCATGCGTTGTTTCTATAGAGGTGCAGAGAAATAGAGAGACAGGCGTTTTCAATAAAATGTTTTATTAAACAGTCTTCTTTCTTGCAAGTAAAGTGAACTGCTGCAATCATTATGCAGACTGCAAAGTATAATGCGTACAGCAAGAACAATATTATAAAATAATACTGCAAGAACATTGTATGGTTTCTAAGCTGTGTAAAAATACATACATAAATTAAAATTACTAAAAGTACTCAACTGGTGCTTCTAAAATACGCCTACCCCAATGTACCTAACCTAAATCTAGTACGAGGGAAGAAGTAAGTGTGGTGTAGCATAGGTTTAGTGTTCTTTGCCAAGAATCTATCCAAGATTTCTCTTAGGTTCGAACCAGCTCCATACCTTGGTTTAGAATGAAGGAGGTCTGGTATTGATTTCCCAACACCCTGCAAGAGGAGCTTGGAACACTGGAGCTGGATTCTAAGCAAGAGAAAGGACAGCTTCTCAATCAGTGCGTCAGCTGGAGGGTTGTCTTCCTTTGGCACTTGCTGTAGCAAGCTGTGTCGGGCAAGTAGATAGTCGAACTGATCCGAACCACCGTGTCTTACTAGAGCAAGTGAAGGCATATTTATACCTTGAAGGTTCCTCGTTTAACGTAAAGTCGGGCATAATAACATCAGTAAAGAACCCCAAGGGAATAGTAGTTCTTTGTAAAGTTCATGAGTTCTTGGACAAATCAATATTCAAGCAAGGGGAGGTCCCTGACTGCTTAAACCGATTTTGCAAGAAATCGTTGTGACGTTTTGGTACGGGTGGAAGTAGCCATGCCTGTATTTGGACTGCATGGGCTATGTCTAAATAAGGGAATGATTTCTATGCCTATATTTGGGCAATGTGAATTGCACCTATATCAGGGCATGAATCGGGAAAATTCACTCGGATCCTAAAACGCCATACAACATGCTGAGTAGTCTGATAAGATTGCAGGGATATGACTTACTGACTCAACTTCTGAGAACATCACCTAATTAACAAGAAAATAATTGATTCTCGAATGATGCTTATATTTCTTGATGCAAAAAGTAAAATCCCTAGTTTTCCCATTTTTACATCTCCAAATATCGAGCAGGTTGAAATCTTTAATCATACTTTTCAGCGCAGCAAACATTTTTGGTGGGGTATTGTATTTTGCTTTAGAGGTACAATCTATCTCTTTATTTAACACCAGATTAAAATCTCCCCCAATTATAATCGGTACAGTAGTGTTCAGCAAGCTAGCGTCTATTTTTGGAGCGCTCCCGGACTGTCTTCATTTGGCCCATAATATGCGACACAAACTAGAGGCATACCCCAGACTGTCAAGGTGACCGCCAACCATCTCCCTGACTGATCTGTCTGTTGTTTAACTACATTTATGAATACATTGCCTCTAATAATTAGAGCAACTCCCCTTGTACTTCCTTTTTGGTCTGAACAAAGCACCTCCAAATGGGTTTCTTCTAAAAAACAAATGTGAGCCTCACTGTTCTTCAGGAATTCAACAAACCGAGACATCTACCTCCTACGCCTCAGTCCATTTACGTTCCATGTTATTACGTTAACTTTATTTGGCCTGTTCATTTTCACAACTCCCGGAGCTCTTTCCTCGGAACTCTAAAGTTTTAGGACTTATATGAAGACTACACTTTTTATTTTTTCCCTCTTGCTCCCAACACCCTGTGCTCCCTACCAACTTCCCACCCATAAGGATCCCTCCTGCTATTCCCTTGACAATAGAAAATCGCCTCTTTGGGACCCTCCCTTTGCATCTGAGGCACCTACCCTAAAAAGAAAAAGAGAAGACAGACCCATCCATGTTAAGTTATAACAAACTATAACGAATGTTACCGAATATTGCCTCTGTTTACTCCTTTTTATCTCCTTCTCTCCCCATTTGTCTCTTTTTTTCCCTCTTCCCCACTATAATATACACCCTTGTTCATTTTATATTACCTAACTATCTATCTTGGGCTTTGCATTTCAGTGTATAAGCTAATCTAAATCAAGGTTAATTCTTGATTTGTGCCAGGAAAGCATCTACTTCCTCGGGAGAGCTAAAGTTGTGCATCTCATTTTTCTACATTACCTTTAATAAGGCCGGGAATTTCATTTGAACCTGGGCCCCCTGTCTTCCTAAATCTGGCATTCTGGATCCAAGATCCCATTGCCTTTGCGCCTTTCCCTTGCTAAGGTTTGATCTAATTTGGTAATTGACCGATTCAAATTGAAGTGCTGTTTCTTTTAATGATCTCCCCAGAACCAATTCCCTAACTGCGTAAGTACGAAAATTGATCAGGTTTTCTCTGGGGGCTTTTCTATCAGGATGCAACTTAAACGGGTCTCTGTGGACTCTCTGAATCTCTTTGTCCAGGTCTATATCCAGTCAGTCCTTCAAAATTAAAACTTTACATATAAATGCCTTTTTATCTCCTCCCTCAGCGCCTTCCGGTATTTTGAGAACTCTCAAAATATTTCTCATTGCCTGCATATCTAACATTTCCAGATCTTCTTGTAAAGTTTTACTTTTAGTTTCTCTAGGTCTTTAGTATTCCCTAGTACCACTTCAGAGAGAGCCTTAACTTCAGATTCAAGAACTCCAGTTCCTAATACTATATCATCCAGTTTCCCCTCTAAAGTCTCACACTTTTCATGTATCCCTCTCTGATTGGCCTCAGAGATCTCAAATTTTGAGAGTAAATCCTCTCTTAGACTTAAGAGCATTGACTCTAATTAAGTCCAACTAGCTTCTACTCCTGTAGAAATATCTGTATTTCTTCCATTCAGGGCGCTGTTGCTAGCCGACACAGACATTGACGGTGTGTTGCAAAGCTGATCTGTTGTGGGAGCGGTGTCTCCCTCCCTAGGTATCTCTACGGGTCCAGCCTGACAGACCTCTTTCTCAGCTCCAGCGTCCAACATTAGTGGTGCATAAAGGTTTTCCAACAGAAGCGGGGGAGAGGACTGCTGAGCTCCTGACAGCGCCCCCTTCGAGGTTGCAACCTGCTCCATTATTTTAAAATAAGATTTCAATGACTGGTAGGCCTGCTGCCTTGGTCTCCCTTCGCTTTTTACTTTTCCCAGATTTGATCAGCTTTTTGTTGGGGTTAACTGGGAGTACTTCCCCCAACAACTTTCCCCTCCACAGCTAGTTTTCCCTCATTTTTTGCCTCAAGGTGCGAATGCAGCTGATATCTGCTTCTTGGAGAGGGTGCCGACACTCCTTTACTAGATGGTGTTAAGAGATTTGGCAGAACCCCTCGCACAGGCTGCTTCTGTAGTAATGCAGGCTCGGTATCCTCTCCCCCTCATCCTGCCTTTCTTCCTAGAGCTGTCTCAAAGGGACCGTGAGACAGACCCAGGTGGGAAATGCAGGGCTCATTTTCCATGGGCCAAACCTTCCCCCCACTTAACGCCCGCCTTACCCCATCGGTTAGGGAGCCGGAGAAGTCCAGTGTTGCAAAGTCCTCCTGCAGCGCGGCCGCCCTCCGGCAAACTGTGCTGTCTCTGCCCTCCACAAACCTGGAACTGATCCGGGCAACAGTGGCTTGTATTTTCTGCCACAGCTTTTTTCGGCGTCCTCTGAACCCAACGTACACCGCCGCTTCCTGCCCCATGCGACAAGACGATAATGCAGGAAAAACAGAGGGGCTCCACCGGCAGCACAGCACAGCGACAAGAAAGTAAGGGGAAAAAAACAACAAAGGTTTTAGAGTCAAGCAGTATCTTGACAAACTATCATACTTATTATATACCTAACAATGTCCTCTCTGCGCATCGCTGTAAATCATTCGGTTGCCGATTTCATGTTTCTGCTTCGCTGCGCCAGGAACTCCCACGACCGGCGTCAGCCCGCGGCCATGTTCCTCGAACTCAATGGGGCAGGCATAGTTATACTCATAAACCTGCATTTCCACATCACTCTCTGCTCTGATCAAACTCAACAAGGTTTCTTATATGTAAAATAATTTTAGTCCAAGTTGTATTTTTTATTAGGAAAAAAAAATAATTTGAATTACTTTGGTCAGGATTCTCCCAATCTAAGATGGTGTAAAAACCCTTCCAAGGAATTACCATATTACCAGTTAGATCTACAGCTTGTTCTGACTGGAGTGCTTTTCCTTAGGTTGGAGTCTTAACATGCAGATCCGAGCGAGCCACAGGTCATGTCATGGAGTTAAGCAAACACACAAACTTACACCTGCTAAAAGATCTACTTGAGAATGACATATTGATTTGATTATGATGCATGCCACTTTGCCTTAGATTTTTGTTCCTTGTGAAAGCCAGTGGAGCTGTCTGAAGACAAGGGTGATATAACATTTTTGAGTTCCTAATGTAAGCCTTACTTAAAAATGTTGGACTGCAGATGTCAGTGTGGACTTTGACATGCCCATGACCTTGTTTGTTGCAAATCAAACCTGACTTCTGATAATTATCACAAGCCCTGTTATAAGAGCTGAAGTGGAAGTCTTCATTTTTTTATTTTTTATTCTTTTTTTTATTAAATATACGACTGGTGATATCATCTCAAAAACAGTGAGTTACATATATACAAAAGGTTTCAGTTTTACACCATGACTGAGTTCTATTGCATGTAAGTCTTTATTTTAGAAGGATGAAGGAACAATCCTAAGACTCCAACAATATAAAATACACTAAAAAATATAAAGATGTACTGCCAAGACAAAACCATTTCAAAATAAGAAGAACTTATTTTAAATCTACTATTTAGGGAAAAGGAAGGGTATCTGACTAGATGAGCGCAGTAGTAGAGACAGAAAACAATGGATATAGTTGTTTAAATTTGGAGTGGGGCAAGAAATAAGCATATCCATTTTCCATCATTTTGCTTACATCTGAAATAAGAAATGAACTGTACAGATTGGACTGTAGTCCATATTACATAATGAATTCTGCAACAGTGCAAACATTAGAGCATGTGAAAGTGAGAAAACGGGTATTGCCATTGCCTTGAGCATGGTCCAGTCTTTCTCATTTAGAAAGATCAGCAACAGTTATTTGCTCCATTTCTTATAATATAAACTGCCTCAAATGTGTGAAGTCAGCTTGCTCTAATTGTTGGCTACGGCAAAATTTTAAGGCATATAGTCCAGGTTGGTTATCGAGGTAAAACTGGGCTGAGCAGAAAGAAAATTACCACAAAAAGATGGGGGGGGGGATAAATCCCTACTCCAACCTCCCCGTCAAGTCACTGATTAACACACAGAGGAGTAGGGAAGAGGAAAAGTATATAAATTGTGTATACATAAGGAACAAAGTCATGTGTTCAGTGTGAAAAAACTGCCCTCACTCACAGAATTGTGACATGCTTCATCATAGGGAGTGCTACAGACACAGCTGCACAGACCAACACCTGGGGTGGAGCAACGGGGAGGGGAAGACAATACAAAAAAATACACAGTACTGGGATCACCAAACAAAAAGTGCAGCCAGGGAGGATTAAAACTAGCCCAGATGTGTACCCACTGACAAATTTATTCCGGGGCCCTCTGGCTAGATTAAAAACATGACGGATTAAGGTGAGAGGAGAAAATTAACATTCCTTCACCCCTCCTTTACTGCCAAAGTGTCGAAATGTTTCTGCCGTTGGAAGTTTGCCCTCAAGAAAGGGTCACTCCGCATTCATCAGGACCCTTGGGGACCCAACATGGGAGGACCCCTCCAATCCTACCTTCTGTGGAGAATGCTCCCAGTGAAGCAGAGATACCTTGATCAATACACTAATTGTGTACGAGTTTCATAGAATATTTCTCTAGAACTGGCGAGGTGTGGGGGTGACCATCTGTAGTCACACTTACATCAAGGTTGGTGTACCACCTTGGAGAGTTTCTAGGTCCTCACCACGTAGGTCCTTATGTACACATAGGCGCCGATTCCGATCCGGTAAAAAAAATCCCCCGTACGATTCGTATTCGTAGCCGTTTCCGTACGACTCGTAAACACACCGTACGACCCGGCGAGTACGATCCGGACCGGGTGATCAGGACGCTATTCGTACGGTCTGCGTCAGGTAAGGGCGATTCGTACGGAAAAGCGCACAATCACATACACACCGTACGGCGCGTACCCCCCATGATCGCCGGGGTACGTGACGTACCCCTGCGATCATGGGGGGTATGCGCCGTACACCCAGCGTACATGGGGTACGCGCCGTACACCCACCGTACATGGGGTACGGTGCGTACCCCATGTACGCTGGGTGTACGGCGCGTACCCCCCATGATCGCAGGGGTACGTCGCGTACCCCGGGGATCATGGGGGGTACGCGGCGTCCCCGGGGGGAGGCGTTCCGTACTTGTTTCGGCGCGAACTATGCGTTTACGGCTGTTTCCAGCTCCCGTAAAAAAAAGGGTCGTATGGTGCGTACCCGACACGAATCGTACTTGCTGGGTCGTAAAAACCAGCCAAGAACCGTAGCGATGTCACGTACAGCGGGTTCCGAGTGAGACTCGTACGGATATTTTAGTCGTACGGAGTCCTGTACGACTCGTACGGTCTTTGGCTCCTGGTACGAATCGTACTTCGTCGTACGTACGGGGACGTTTACGGGTACGATTCGTACGGGGAAAATTGCTCCGTACGACGATTCGGAGCGCATTTTACCGGATCGGAATCAACGCCAAAATGTATATACTTCTCATCTTCCCTACTCCTCTGTGTGTTGAAGAGAAAGAAAACCTATAGACTGCGTTTTGATACTATATTAACTTTGAGAATCTATCAATCTGCTATAGAGTAAAATCCTGTTGAAATTGGTTATTGATGTCTAATGGCGTCTATAGGTTTCAATTAGTTTTCTTTTTTTACTTCAATTTTGTTGAGCTCCATATGGATTATAAGCAGTAGAACATCCTCCATTCATTCTGCTGGACCTTATGTTGACCACTGTCTGAAAACCAATATTCTGTAAAAGCATCTAAGACATGCCATTGGGAACTGCACAACTGGAAATAGCATGTACGAATGAGAAATACATGCTGATATTTTTTATTCATATTGGCTTGGAAAATTACAATCTATACTTTAGGATTTAATCCCATAAGAAATGAGATGCAATCATTATAAGAGAAGACAATGCTGTGTACATGTTGGGATGAAAGCAGTACATACATTCTATAAAAGGAATATGTTGGATATGTTTATCAGAATGCGAAGAAAACACCCTGTGAAAGATTAACAAAGAAGTACATTTCCATTTTAACCATGTCCAAAGTGTGCACAGCACAAATTTAGCATAGAAATGTACATGAACCACAGAATTTGACATTTTACTCACAACTGTCCTTGATAATACAGGCTGGTGAGTACCCAAAATGTAAAAATATTTTTAAGAAGTTATTTGACAATTTATTGACAAATATTTTTATGCTGTGAATGGTGGAGGGGAGTACATTTTTGTAAGGTTCTTTCATTTTTTTGACTGAATAGCTGGTATTTTTGGTACAAATTGAGAGTGCTTTCTGGAATGCCTGAGCATAAAGCAAAGGAAAATTAAGTGAAGTGACAGATGGTGAGTTTAATAGTAATATGGGCTAATGGAGACACCAAATACTACTAAATCACTTTATGAAGTAGTCTGTCTACCACTTGGAAAACAGAATGCTTCTTCAATTTGCAGAAAACTGTAGAAGGGTGCAGAGGCAAAATATTGAAAAAAAATATTGAGTTGCACAAATATCGAGTTGTAAATATCGTGGGTCAGAAATATCGACAGCAAGAATATCGAATAAAAGTAAGGAATATACATTTAAAAAATATTGTTTGCAAAAATATAGTTGTTAAAAATATTGTTTGTTTATTAATGTTATGTATTTTAGTATATATTTTATATGTATGTGTTTTTTTGTATAAGAATTGGTTGCATTTTTAATATATGTGTTACATTTTTAGTAGGTATTTTTTTATTTTATTTGAATTTTGCGTTTTTAGTTCTCTAGCATGTTATGGGATTATAGGGGAATAGGGTGGGAAGTAATTTAATTATATTAAATGTTTTGAATATTTGTATTGATTAATATTTGTTTAATTGAGATGTTATAGTATTAAATAAGTAAACTAATGTATTATTAATTAATATTTGGTTGTTGATTTAAATTATTTAATCGGCCATTAATTATGGTAATTTTGTAATACATTTTAGGTGTGTGTTGTGGTGTTTATAGGTGTTAAGGGTGGGAAGTTATTTTTAATTGATGAATTATTAATTGGATGTTAATTAATTTTAATGAATTGGTAATTAATTATGGTGTGTGTGTAATTAATTTTAGGTGTGTGTTGTGGTGTTAAGGGTGCGAAGTAATTTATTTTTAATTGATGAATACTTGGATGTTAATTTAAATTAATTAATTGGTAATTAATTATGGTAATTGTGTAAATAATTTTAGGTGTGTAACTGGGCAACCATATTAACTGGCCAGAATATTAGAAAAATCCTATGAAGAACTAGGTAGAGATAGTTTAGGTGGGAAACCAGTTAAGCCCCAACTAACAGAAAGTCCTGAAAAGGTCTTTACAAAAACACTCTCACCACTCCTAAAAAGAAGAGGGAAAATACTAAACAAACTTCTAATGAGAAGCGTTCTCAATCCAGAGGTAGATCTCATCAAAAAGAGCCCTCTGAAAAGAGGTATAACCTCAAGAACAGGGATAATTTGAGAAAACCTGATATCAAGATACCGATACACGTTCCTCTCAGAAATCAGAAAGAAGAGAACAGTCAGAACACAAGGAAGAACGCGTGAAGTCCAAAGACGATCAACACATTCTAAAAAATAAGAAACCCCAATACACCAAAAAGAAGGTAGAAGGTCTAAAAATCAGACATGCCGAGGATCTTGAGGACACAACTCAAGAACGGGGAGTGGGCCCAGACAATGCTGGACAGCGCAGCAGAAGTCTCCATAGCTCACAAGATCTTGAAGGATCACCTGGAGACAGTGTACTTGAATGAATACATTAAAGTTGAAACAACTGATACCAGGGTTAGTGTACCCCATAAGTTATATGAAGTAACACTCCGGATAGAGGGGACATAACTAGGAAAATAAGAGCACTCTTTTGGGAGAAGCTCTAAGGGTTATGACATTCTTTTAGCTGAAAAAGACTGGCCACCAAAATTTGTCAGGGAATTCCCACATGGCAAAGACATAATTATGCCAGTCTTCTCCAATCATATTCCAATTCACTTAAAAGACACCTACGCCAGAAAATGGTCTGTAGGCCAGGCTCCAGCATTATATAAAAATCATGTATGATGGGATGAGGATTCTCCTCACCATATCCAGTTAAAAACGTAACCAACTGCACAGAGGCAGTACCCAGTTAAGCAAGAAGCTAAAAAACAGGTCAGGGAGATATTAGATCAACTTGAATACCAAGGGTTGATTGAAACATGCACCTCGTCAATGAACAATCCTTTGTTTCCTGTATACAAACCAGACAATACATATTGTCTAGTTTTGGATTACAGACATTTAAACTCTTGTTGCAAAACCTTTGCAGTACAAAATGCACACAGTGCAGCACTGATGAATAACATTGTGTGTAAAAAATATAAAACCACATTAGATATTTCTAACGGTTTCTTCTGTCAAAATATTGCACCAGAAAGCAGATACTTGACCGCTTTCTCAATTATGGGGACACAGGGTCACTTCTGTCATCTCCCCCAAGGATTCAAGAATAGCCCAGGGTTATTTTCAGCCAGAGTAACAGAGTTACTACAAACGTATGATGATGAGGCATTATCTTATGTCGATGACATCTATCTAACAGACGATGATTTGGACAGAGTGAATACCATAACACTTGGCTTCGCATCTGAAGGGTATAAATTCAATTTTAAGAAATCGAGAATTGCCCATCTCAAACGTCCTATTTCTGATATACGCATTATCAAGTGAAGGCAAAAGCCTGGCAGCCAACTTTTTAGAGGAACGTGCGCTGCTCCAACCTCCAAAAACGCTGAAAAACTACAGTCCAATTCTAGGTTTCCTAAATTTCGGAAGAACTTACATTCTAAACTACGCAGAAATGGTTAAACCTCTCTACAAAATAATCAAATCTGATTTTAAAACAACTAATTGTACTAAAAAACACACAGAAATGTTGCGTTCAGTGCAAACAGACATGTTAGCAACAACACATTTACAGACAAGCGTAAACGTATGTAACCTTGTAATCCAAATCATCCCAGGAAGATGCGGATTCACGTACTTAACCTTTAATGAAGGAGAAAAAGTACCAATCGCTTATAAACCACACTTGTACACACAAGCTGAAATGAAATTTACTTCAAGAGAAAAAATTCTGACAGCGGTTCTAACTGCAGTAGCAAAAGAGAGCTCTCGCACAGGGTAAACACATAATGGTCGTTACTCCTGTACCTGCCTCAGAGGCAGTGACAAAAGCAAGCATTCCGAATGCAAAGGCTCTACATCCGAGGTGGATACAATGGGTTAACTCTCTTGCTGCAACAGACGTTGAATACGTTTTTGACCCTTATTTGAAAACACAAGAATTTCTACAATACAAACGTCCTCTCCCCACTGAGATTCTTTCTCTAGAACAGTACGAATGTATAATTTATACAGACGGATCAGCACAGCCCGCAATTGGGGGTAAACAAGCTTATACTGCTGCTTGCACGATTGTTAAAGGTATTTGGCGCTATGGTAAATTCCGACCCATGGTCACAAAAACACAATCTTCCAGAGACTATACAGCTCAGTGAGCTGAACTACAAGCTTTCAAGATGGCGCTGGAAAATACCGATCGCGAATTCCCCACACTCAGTGTGCGATTCGTATTAATGCGTTCAATCTTACAATGAATACTTGCAGAACTGGGTTCAAAACAGATTCAAAGACGCTAAAGGTGGCACAATCAAGCGTAAGTTGCTTTGGGATCAAGTAGTTCTATTACAGAAAGAACTACAAAAGACTCACGTGGTCCATACACTGAGTCATCAACGTGAAGGCGTTCACGTTGCAAGGAATTCATTGGCTGATGAAGCCGCGAAGGCAGCTGTTCAAACGGCTTCCGTAGCTGCAATCACTTGTTCAAAAACAAAAATAGACCACAAAATAATACAGGCTGTCACCGCTTCCAACAAGGACAGCGGTAAAACATTACCAAAAGGCTTTCCACTCAAATACTCATATGTAACTGATGCGAATAATGTTCCTTTTGCTCGAATCCCTGGAGTGGGGAGTAGGGTAATTCCAAACATGGAACACTGATTAGGACTAATTTTAGCAGCACATGAAGTGCTTGCCTCTGCACACGCAGGTGTTTCTGCTACAGTGTCGTTATTAAAACAAAGAAACTGGTAGCCACGCATGAGGAAACAAACCAGAAACTATGTTTTGGAATGTGAAATCTGCCAAAAAATGAAGGTTTCAACCGTGAAGCGCCCGGCGCAGATGCCCCTTTTAATTTCAGATAAACCATTAGCATGTGTTTACCTGGACCACTGTGGTCCCTTACAGAGGGATGGTAACTACAAATATATCATGGTAGCAGTAGATTCATGCTCAAGATTCATTTGGATGTGGCCTAAGCGCTTGGCTGACGCTGGAACTGTTATAAAAGATTTGCGAGTCTTTATTGGCACATACGCAATCGGAACGCTACATTCTGACCAGGGTCCGGCGTTTAGCTCCAAAGCTTACAGGGAGGCCATGGCCAATCTGGGCATTGCATTGCAGGTTTTCGAATCCATTCCATCCTGAGGGAAATTCTGTAGTGGAAAGAAAAAACCCGGACGTAAAGCAATCTATAACAGCTAGGGTATTAGGCTCGGGTGACGGGTGGGTCGAACATCTAATAAGAGTCCAACTTAGTTTAAATAATCTGCCAAGAAAATCTCTAGGTAGAATCACTCTTTATGAAATACTTTTTGGTACTAGAATGCTTGTCCAGGACCTCGATCGTCACACTTCAGTAGTAGAACAAAAACCCTTTGATATCAAAGACCGTTTGGCTGTTTTGCAGGACTTAAATGAAACAAGAAGTCTAAGCAACACATTGCAGAAGCCAACGACCACTGAAGGAGAACCACCCGTCCCAGCAAGGCCTGTCTAGGTTCCAAAGATTGGGGATCTAGTCAGAGAAAAAATCGCGGATAAGAAGGAATTTGGGCCTTCTTACAGAAAACCAGTACCTGTGCTAGCAACCCACGGGTCAAGAATAGTGTTACGGCCGCCCCTTGCTGGAAGGAAGGAGCCCAGGTTCGTGCCCATCGATCTGGTAAAACCACATCATGTGGCCGATAATAAGTAGAAGGCCCAGTGGACTCCAAAGATGTAGCAGACGACCAAATCCTGCTACTATTCAAGAGGTTCAAACTGAGAGACTCATCACCTTTGAAGAATCTGCAGTAAGAAAAGAAGGACTAAGCAACAAAGCGATGGAACTTGTGCCTCTTGAGACCCAAATAACAATTCGTCAAGAAACTCCTGTCTACAATGATATAGCATCTGACTATACTAATATGACAAGGAATCAATCAGCTTCAGCGATTTCAAGTAATCCTGATGCAATACCAACAATTGACAGAACTGCCTCTGGCTATTTCATCAACTTTGATACGTTTTCTGAGGATCCCAGTGAGCCTGAAACGACGCCAGCAACAAAACATTTAAAGATCAAGTAACAGAACTTTTTCAGCAACTTGAAAAAACGTATGACTTCACCATGGGTTGAATTTTGGATTGTGCTAGGCGTACTTTTTTTCCTACTTTGGCTAATCCTTATATTAAGTCTGGGAATGCTGATAAAATGAAAATATAGTAAGATGGACACAGCAAGTAAGAACATCAACTTGCTCCTGAAGCCACACAAATCATCTCATCGTGAACAAAGAGACTTAACATCAGTGAACATCACAGCCGTTCCTATACCTGGTGGTATAGCAGGGGACAGAACTGATTATGACACTTATGGTCCTGCAGAGCTGTTGAAGATTCCACATCAATTCAAGGTTTCCTTGAGTGACTTTGCTCCACCCAGCACATTTTCGGATGATTGGGACTTTGAGACTGTTAATAATATGATGTCAGATTTAGAGATGTCTGCAAAATTTACAAAACATGAATATTTAGCAGGTTCATCAGATTATGAACAAGTGTACTGTTATAATCACTATGGTCATCATTACTTGCACAAATCTGCAAACCCTAGTAATGTTTATACTTTCAATCAATGGAAACATTGTCCAACGCCACCGAAGGGTAGCTCAAAAACATTCTATGAAACATTTCCATACTTCTCAGGTTTTAATGTCTCAAATCCAGAAACATTTTATTTTAAAAATGTTAACAAGACAGGAATGAAAAGTATGTTAACCAATACAAAGCAAATTTATTCTGCAGCCTTTTATGCCCAGCGGTCCTCATTAGGTTTCGGCTTTTGGAAAGACAACATAGAAACAAAAACTGTCTGGGGCACAAACGACTGGCAGGTGGAGGGAATAGAAGCTTTATTTAGAGGCTGCACCATACCTGAACAAATAATGTTTTTGAATGACACTGTGCAACAGACATCCTGTCTTGGCCTAGCCAGGATAAAAGATTTAAATAAACAGTCCATACCTACACCTGTGCCTGATAGTAAGAACACTTCAGAGGGGTTGGTCAACGTAAAAAAATGTTTACTTATAAACAGAACTGATCCGGATTGGAAAAAATGGTTATTCTGGACCACAGACATGAATAACTGTCAAGATAGATTCCTGAATAAGACACAAGGGTTTACAGTAACTAGGCCAGATCCAAGATATGTCCATAGGCCACATCCAGGGATAGTAACAACATCCAGTGTAGGAAAACTGTGCCTTGAGTGGCTACAAAAATCTACACTTACAAAGGTTAAACAACACTTATCTTTACATAAAGATGGCGTTGATTTAAGGGACTTCTTACAAGGTCCTAAAAAACGACATCATAAACGTTTAATATACGCAGGTATATATGCCATTTATAATGAAGCTTGGAAAGCGACACAAGCAGAGACTGCAGAACGAATACGAGAAATTGATCATATTAATTTAGAGAAAGCTCTCTCTGTAGTTGACAACGGGTTAACGACTGTCATCCAGAATTTATTCTTTGGACAGCATTGTATCCTCTGCCATAGACCTAATGGAACAGGACTTCCTCATGCTACAGCATGGACAGTCACAATTACGTTCTATAATGCTTTTAGGCTGGACATTACAAAATCTTCGTTCTGGATACGTGCCATGGCATCTAATCAACACCACGTCATTCATTGTTTTCTGTATTTAACCTTACAGATAAACAAATCACTCTGGCAAAAAGAGGAGCAGACTATACGGTGCTGAGCATTGAAAAACTGGAAAGATTACCATTAACTGCTTCTGAGAAGCCAGCAACGGAATGGATAATACATGAGACAATCACTCTGCCTTTCACGATTTTCCACCTTCAATACTGTTAGAAACATATACCAGTGGGCGTGTATGAAAGGTTGGGTAAGGAATACATAAAGTCAACCTGGGAATTACCATACACAAAAAGAAATTGGAGTGGGGGAAAAGAAGTGGTACAAACCGCAAAAGCACACTAAGAGGTACACTTCTATGCCAGGGTATTAATTTACACAGAGCCTGTGATGGTTCTTCGACAAACTTATACATGCCCTATTATCAACAAACTGTCCCATACATTTCGCAGAAACGTTCGGTCATATCTTAAACATTTCTGATCCCAGTGGTATTGTACATGTATTTAAGACCATTTTTTCGGGACTGTTAGCACCCTTTGGAGCAGTCCCAGGCATTTTTCCAAACTTTGTGCACTCTGTGTTCGGCGGCCTGCCTCTCATTTTGGGACTCGTAGCAGGAATACTATTCTCGTTTCTTCTGCTCCAACATATCAAGTCCAGTCACCAGCGACACCCAAATTACCATAGACAACACTCTCCTGGCAATGAAGTGTCGTGAGCGCATGATACAGATCTTAGGCTTGGCTCGTTTGAGAGATCTGAATACCACGTGGTTCCTATCATTCCGACCAATCTGGCAAGATCGCATCGTACCCGTTCTACGATCCCTGCTATGTGGAGAAGAATGCGTGCTGGACATCTGTCTAACACTTCCATCAGCACTTCCAATGGATGTTGATACTTTGCTTGGTTCGGTAACGGCTCATGCATTGTGTTGTCTCCAGCGGCTACCAATCCTGATGATGGCATTCATTGAGGTCTCACAGGTGCAATCTGCTGACGTGAGATACGTGGAACAACAGGCACACAGGTACCATCTACTGCGAACATTGCTAATGCGGCTGACAGCGATGCTTCTCATCTACGTACGATTGATCTGCTGAATGAGGAAGTCCAACTTTCACCTACTGTGGTAGACTATTTCTTTGCCAGCTTAGAAGATTTGATGTTTTCTCCTCACAACATGAATGATGTTTGAAAGATAGCACACAGCGTTCTACTTGACTCTGTATTCAACCTTCACTATTCAAAACAAAACTTCCGAACTTCAGAACTCTATTTTTATGCAATTTAACTTTTTCCAAAAAGTACTCTGCTTAAAGTAGAACTATTCTTAGAGAACAAGTATTCTTTGAAACACTTCTAAGTGACAATATTTGATCTTGTCCACAACCTAAAAATAATATATATTCTGTCATGAAATGTTCTTGACTTTTTCTTATGTATTTAAGAGCCATTTCATAAATATTATTTCATGATTCATTCGGATAGCATTTCCAATGTCATACTATATGCTTTTGAATGAAAACATTGCTTTTAAAATTTGTACAGCACAAATGCTAATTTTTTCGTGTACAACCACTTCAAATGCATTTTATGTATTTCGGGAGGGTTATTAACACATCATGCTTTAGATAGGTTTTAAATGCTTAGACTTTAGTAGTATCGAACATTATAAAGTGGAGTGAGTGTGGTGTAGCGTTTTAGGATCCAAGCGTAATTTACCGATTCATGCCCTTATATAGGTATAATTCACCTTGCCCTTATATAGGCATAGAAATCATAACCATATTTAGACATAACCCATCCAGTCCAATACAGGCATGGCTACTTCTACTAGTTCCAAAAAGCCACAACGATTTCTTGGAAAACTCAGCTTCAGCAGTCAGGGAGATCCCTTTTTGTTGAATATTGATTTGTCCTAGAAATCATGGAGTTTTCAAAGAACTACCATTCCCTTGGGGTTCTTTGGTGACGTTATTATGTCCGACTTTACGTCAAACAAGGCACCTTCAAGGTATAAATATGCCTACACGTGCCCTAGCAAACACACGGTAGTTCGGAGCAGCTCAATTATCTACTTGCCCGACGCAGCTCGCTACAGCAAGTGCCGAAGGAAGCCGACCCTCCAGTTGACGCACTGACAGAGAGGCTGCCTTTCTATTGCTGAGAATCCATCTCCAGTGTTTTCAAGCTCCCCTCGCGGGGTGTTGGGAAGTCGGGTCCCGAGACGGTGATACTAGACGTCCTGAAACAGATTCAAAATGAATACGGGGCAGAGCCTGCTCTAAATCTGGGTATGAAATTACTGAAAGTTTTCAAACAGGTCTCAGCTATAATATTAGCTAACATTAAAGGTGACGCAGCATCCGTGGCGATCCGCCAAAAACTAAAACCTCTAGGATAGATTCTTGGCAAAGAAATTAGGGGCAGATTTATGTTAACTGGCGCATCCCGAGGGATGCGCCAGTTAACATGCGCCACAGTGCGCCACAGCTACGCCACCCATGGTGCGCCGCATTTATGATGCGGCGCACCATGGGGCAAAAACGGCACAGATGCGTGACGCATCTGTGCCGGAAATGTGGCGCATTGCTGGAGCTGCGTCGCAAGCGCGACGCAGCTCCAGCAATGCTCTGGGGGGGCCTATTCTTTCAATGCTGCCTCAAGCCTTACGCCTGCTTCAAGCAGGCGCAGGGTTTTGACGCAGCATTGCCCTGAAAGTGACTGAGTGAAATCTCATAGATTTCACTCAGCCACTTTCAAGAGGCGTTCCTGCGCAGGAACGCCCCCCCCTGCGCAGGAACGCCTCCTCATGGCGCAGTGCTGTACAACGTGACGCATCTCCTAGATGCGTCACGTTGTAAATAGGGCGCAGGGATGCGCCACGTTTCCGCGTCGTTGCATCACGCAACGGCGGCGTAAACGTGGCGCATGCCCTTCATAAATCTGCCCCTTAAACTTTTGCTACACCATACCTACTTCTTCCCTCGTACTAGACTTAGGTTAGGTACATTGGGGTAGGCGTATTTTAGAAGCACCAGTTGAGTACTTTCTTTTAGTCTTTTGTTATTTATGTATGTATTTTATGGCTTAGAAACCATATCATGCTTTTACAGTATTATTGCATAATACTCTTCTTGCTGTACGCATTATACTTTACTACCAGTATTGCAATTTTAGCAGTTCATTTCTTTTGCATGAGAAAGAAGACTGTTCAATAAATCCTTTTATTGAAAATGCCCGTCTCTCTATTTCTCTGCACCTCTGATGAAACGAAGCATGCACAATTGACTGAGTAAAATATCTATCTATTGTTTCCACAACTCTGAAGATACGTTTTATCTTTGGGAAACAAATTTGTCATGTTCATGCGGTTGTCAGAATCGAATCCCTACTTGTATATTCAAGAAAGTTTCTAGTGACCTCTGAGCTAGCTGGCACTCACTCAATGGGACTTGATTTGGATTGGTGCTCTAGCTGAAGTTTTTGTGGTCTAATTTTTTAGGGAGTGATCCTGAAAGTGCCAAGACAATCCAACCAAGGTGTTCACCCGATGGGCAAGAATTCCTGGTTTGTCCCTCTCTGTGTTCTTTTGCAGCAAACTCGGAGGACCTTAGAGGCTTTGAAGAGTCCTGCCTGGTGAGAGCGTATGTACTGGCTCAAAATGTGACTAATTCCCAACGTACATCATAAGAAGGGGGAACTGACAGCAAAACCTTAATGTCAAAGTAACCTTACCACCTACAATTCTCAAGTTCCTCCGACTTTAGTGTTCAGTTGTTCAAGATCTCTCTGAGTGGACATGTCAGCCTTCTGGAATGCATTTTAGCCACAGTGTCTTGCAGTGTCCTTTCAAAGAAGAGAGTAAGGGAGCTTTGTGGAATGCTGGGGACCTCCCTCCTCACCAAGGGGGTCATTATGATGGTGGACAGACTTCCGGCCAATCGCCATCGTGCCAGTGCCTGGGACCTTCTGCCTGGATTGCTGCGGTCCTGCACACAAGATTACCATGTGAGCGCCACCGTGGCGGTTGCATCGTGCATCTCTGACATTGTGGCGGGTGCTGCTGGCTGCTGGTTGTTACAGAATGTTCGTTTATAAAATGCATTTCTGTCTAGTATTTTAGTAATTTTGGGTTTTTGCATCATAGGTCGCGGAAAAAACGGACATGGATTGTGGGACATTCATTGATTAAATGGGCATCGGTTTTTGCAGAACAGCAAATCTGTGGAAGGGGTTTGAGTTTGTATGGTAAAGATCACGAAGTTCTGTGGAAGGGTGTGGGGGGTATGAGGTGGAAAGACCTTTTCCTGTTATTGTCAAAATTGGCTGCTGAGTGGGGTATTCCGGATCTTCTCATTATACACCTGGGTGAGAACGATTTGGTGGAACTGTCAGGCCTTACCTTGATAAAACAAATGAAGTTGGACCTGGCAGTGCTGAAACAAAACTGGGTTGGAACAAGGGTTGCGTGGACTGGTTTTGTTTGCAGGCACCAATGGAGAGGGGCGAGGCTACACTCAGCGGTGGAAAAAGGCCGTCGGAAATTGAACAGAGCGATGTCAGTGTTCTGCAAGACAATGGGTATCACGGTATTGGTACATGAGCATTTTTCGAGCGAGATGCTCCATTTATTCAGGAGTGATGGGGTACCACTGTCGCAGATGGGTCAAAGTTATTACCTAATGGAACTGCGGGATGTCCTGGCAAAACTGTGGGGGGTTGATCTGTGGTGTTCTCACAAAGCAGTTAAAAAAAAAAGCCTTTTGTGTTTGGTTTTAAGGGCGGATTTTTTGGGTGGGGCAGGAAAACACTGGAGGTTTTCCTCTGTGGCGTGTTTTGGGGGATAGGAGAGTCTAGAGCCGACATATCCTTTCTCTCTGGGGGGTAGGTGGTTAAGGGTAAAGAAAATTGGAAGAAAAACTTTGGTTGGGATATATATATACAGTTTTGGAGTTTTGGAAAAATGAGGAAATCATTGGGGAATGTGATGGAAAAACAGTTGTGGAAATGTTTTGTGAAAAAGGTACAAAGATTGGTGTTTTAATTGCGGAGTCTGTCTTTGGCTGTCCTAGTAATAAAATGACCTTTTATGCTTTGAACAGAAATGTGTGGAGTGTCTTTATTGTGCGATGGGTCCCGGGGGGACTTGGCATGCGCCGATGTCCCCCTGGGATGGTTCGCACAATGCGACCTCCTACAGGAGGTGGTTGGTTGGTTGGGGTTGTGGGAGGGGCTTAGCCACGCTCGGGGCGGGAGCGGGAACAAGGCGTCACTCGCTGCGAGTGATGAGGGCGGCGTGTCGTTTTTGCCCACCCACCCGCCCTAGGTTGCAAGGTTGGTAGGGTCTGTTCTGTGTATATATGTCAATGTTTTGTGTTTTATAAAAAAAAGGTTATGTCACTTTAGGGCAGCAAGGATAGCGCTCCTGTTCTGTTATATGTTGGTAGGCGTGTTTTGGGGGATAGGAGAGTCTAGAGCGGACATATCCTTTCTCTCTGGGGGTGGGGGGAGGGTAGGTGGTTAAGGGTAAAGAAAATTGGAAGAAAAACTTTGGTTGGGATATATATATACAGTTTTGGAGTTTTGGAACAATGAGGAAATCATTGGGGAATGTGATGAAAAACAGTTGTGGAAAAGTTTTGGGAAAAAGGTACAAAGGTTGGTGTTTTAATTGCGGAGTCTGTCTTTGGCTGTCCTAGTAATAAAGTGACCTTTTATGCTTTGAACAGAAATGTGTGGAGTGTCTTTATTGTGCAATCCATTACATTTAGCTTTAAGAGATGCCTAAGACATGGTCACTTGCACCCCATAGACTAACAAAGGCTTTTCACTTACACATTTCTTTCTATGGATGATTTTTGCTTGTGCTTGAAATATTTATCATTCTTGCTCAGCCAAAACTTCCCCACTGAAACCTGGCTTTAAGGAGCTACATTGTTTAACTTTCTGAGAGCTCAGCCAGGTGGTCAACTGTTTTCATACAGAATGTATCCTACCTGTAAATGTTATTGGTCATATTTAGGAACTTTGGGCATATTTTGGCCAATTCATGAATGGTTCAATTGGGCACCGTGAGCACCTGAAACTAAACCAATCATTAATTTCACGGATTATGAATTCATATCATTTTTAGGAGTTTGTGCATTTTTTGGAGTAACCTATGTTCGAATTGCCTGTTCTTTGCCACTACTTCAACATACCCATTTTGCATATGCAAGAGCAGTTAATTTCACAGTTCTATCCACATTCAAACCGAGGCATTCACAGAGTCAGTTTACGCATGTGTTTTTTAGGGGGTGCACATCCTTTTGCATGTCTAGGAACACTTTTCTGAATTGGATCGGTCCCCGGGTTTCACCAGTTTTTAACACATTTTTATAAGATAACTTACAGGCGCAGACATTTGTAAAAATTCAATATAATTAAAGCTGAGCTCTTAAGATGTAAGGAACCTTCTCAAATAACACTTTGCAAATAGCAACAAGACAATTAAATAAGATTGTACGCTATAAAGTTTAAAGTTCTAATAGTTTCAAAAATATGTAGTTTGCAGTTCTGAATTCCACCAAATGGCAAACTAAAATATAACACAATTATTGGTTCGGATCCTGACCTAAGCGCTCACGTTCCATATATTTTTTAATTATTTTTGACACGGAGGATGTTGCTTTTAACGAATGGCTGCAGGCAGCTTTAACTGTCTGTTGCCCTGTGCTAATGTCATTCATCACCCAAACGATGGACAGCATGTTGGGGATGGTTACACATATCACTACTAGCTTTACATCATGACTTTCTCGTGACCTAAAATAGCTTCTACAATTTAAAATGCCTGGAGTATTCCTGCCATCTCTTGCCTCACTATGTGTATTACAGGCAAACATTTAGTATGCAAATCTGGTGCAATGGTATTTGTCAATACTTGTTTGCTTTTAACCAAACTATGGGGATCTGCTGTCTTAGGTTATGGACTTGCGTAGAGGAATTTTCAAATCACATAACAGAGCTTTCTTCTGTAATCTAGACATTACCATACTGAATAGCAAATTTTCCAATATAAATCTTCACCAAAATATATGCAACTGAACAATAATGATATGAATCTAGATGAAAAAAATACCCTAAATGGAATTTAAAAGAATGAACTAAAATATCTGTGAAACTGTTTGTGATTTTTTTTTATTTCTTATTACTTGTGAAGCTGTAATTGACAAAGAAAATAGAGTAAGCCCAGCCTAAACTGTGATTTGTCCCTGGTTTGTATTGTTATTCCCCCACATTTTTTCACTATACATTATTTTTCGAAACACCGAAGAGCCTCGAGATCGTAGGCATGTATTTTATTTTTTTGCCTCCTAAACATGATCTTTGTCCTACGAAAGACTCAAATAGGTAGACTGTATGTCAGAAAACAATTGTCAGAAATAGAGTCTTACATAAATATCGCATCATAAATTTACAAAAATATTGCACCAATGGGTGTAGATTTCCTAATATTTATGTAAGAAGGTATTCTGGGAACTTTTGCATCTCAGAATATTACATACAGAAACATAGGTTGCCATATAATCGTGTCCGAAATATTGTTTCCAAAAATATTGTCCTATTGGGTGTAGATTTTCTATTAACTCCAATGGAGCTATGCTTTAGGACACAATATTTGGACAAAACATTTATGTCAGATGATAGTTTAACAATAAAACAGATTTCTGGCACCCCACAGCCCGAGAATAATTTTTACCAAATAGGAGTGACATGGACCAAATACAGCATAGTGATGTGTATCTGTGGATAGATCGGTACTACAACTGACCAGCAAAAGTGCTTACTTTTGTGTGAGAAGCAACCTCCCCAGCCAGCTTATAGTCTCTGCTTTTCACCCTTTTCCCCCTCAGGAACATTTTGTCCTCCTTTGTGTTATGTGACTAGATTCCTTTAAGAGCTACCTTGACATTTAAATGAATGGTTACAGATTGTTAGGCTAGTTGTTCAGCTCCAGTATTTCACTACCTAGCCAGAAGGTTTCTTATGTCCTTGGCTTCCTCTTCTGAGACATCCTTATGGGTGCACTTAATCATTGTTTAAGTGGTGGCATGCAAAGTTGCAACCTAGAGGGGCTGTCCCCTTGTCAAATAAAAGACTAATATGATAGAGCAACCAGTGTGTCGAACCCCAGAGACTCAGAAGTCTGCAAAATATTCACACTAGTCAACTAAGAAGTCAATCTGTAACAACTCCATTCATCACAGTTTGATGTAACAAGACACATTTCTCTTTAACACCATTACCTTTTAAAAACGCCTACATTTTCTTCGACTATAAGCATAGCACATTCCACAATATTAAGGCCTTTTATGTACAAACCTGTCTTCTCCTTATTAAATCTAAATATTCACACTTTTATTGTGAGGAATTTTGTTGAACATCACCTTCACGCCATGAAGGCATTTAAAGTACCCTCTGACAATCTTATCCAAAATGTTATTCATCCCTTGCCATTGGTAATCAAATCTCAATTTTCAGTTCATCTTGGTGATTTCTTTAGTGCGTCATTCCAACCACTTTTTGATGGCAAAGCATGGAGTGGTAGCAACCCCAGTCAGAACAGATTTTTCAAACATAGCTTCTCTTGCAGTGCCAAATACCTTTCCAGCTCTTCTCTAAACTCGCTCCTGTCCGACAAACCTTTCACACCCATTCTCCAACCGCTCATAATACCAAATATGTTTCCGACCTCCTTTATCGAATCACCTTTCGCCAGAAAACCCGTTATGTGAATGAAAACTCTTTCCAACGTCTCCTCACTATCTCCATCTCTTTGACCACTGGAAAACGCAATTCACAGTGAGTAGTTCACTGGGTAAACTCCCCCCAGAATCTATGATCCTTTGCTTTTAGATATTTATGCTATCTCATTCACATTTCGTTACTTTTCTATGCCGTTTACACATGTTCACAATGATGCTGCCAACATCCTTTACAATGTGATGTAATGTGCCCTCAAGCCTATGATCAGGAGTAGTTGCGTTTAACTCTCTGGTGTTTGGGGACTCACTGATAAAGCAACTAAACCTTGCTTTAAATTGATGCTTTCTCTTTAACCCTTTTCTCTTTTCTTTCAGTGGAAGACCTCATCCTGAAATTTGACCAAAACACTGTTAAAGTGTTTCTTACATTCTTGCATATTCTTGCCAGAAACAAAAACATGATTTTGATAAGGCTTAATTTCTAGAGGGCATACAAACATATCCAGAATTCTTTGAAACACAGGTGCTGAGTACTCTGGACCACTAAATCCAACTAGAGGTATAGAAAAATGGGTGTGAACATCCACAACCATATGTTTGTAGGTATTCCCAAACTCCTCTCCTTCCCCTTTCCATCATAGAAAGGGTCACATTTTTACACCCAACAAGGTCTGATATAAATACCTTTCCATTGTGGGTAGGGGAAGGGATTCTCCATGAGAAAGACATTTCTTATGTACAAAAAAAATTTGCACAAGAGATCTTCATTCTCTGTGTGAGAAGGTAATCAAAAGTGAATATGTATAATAAAACCAAGTGCACATTCTTTTCGTATTGTTCTCTTCCCGCGAATACGGTAATCAAGCTTACGCAAATATATTTGTGGTATTTAATCATAGAAGTTGGTCATTTCAAGTTTAATCATTATAATAAAACCAAAGAGTTTTTAGACAGTTGATAATTGTGTGTTTGATTTTGTTGCCTTTTCAAAAGGGATTTTGTTTCACAACTGGTTTAAATGAACTTAGAGGAATTTGAATCAAAGGCTCATTAAATAATTGAGCCAAATGTATCCACAGGATTACTTCAAAATTAATTGTATTATTTCTTAGGACAGAGTATACATAATCTCTTTGATAATTCAAAGTAGAAAAGAGAAGCGAAAAAGCACACAGCCAAAGGAAGTTATGTTAAAAGTCAATTGTATTTGAATCAATCACAAAGAACAAATCATGGGGACAAATAATAGAACAACACTTAAATAAAAGTCATGAAAAGCAGTGTTTTTAAAGATTCACTTAACAATTCATAACAATTCATCAGCTCCAAAGACAATTTTAAACGAAGAAAGCCAAACACAACATATGTATAAAGGTGTTCTTCAGTACATAAAAACTGGGGAGTTGATGACTTTGGTCGAAGTTTTGGTCTTTTCTCGTTAGTTATGTAAGACCATCTTCAGGACTTAATATTTCATCAAGCAAAGAAATCCCCTATGTATAAAAATAATTATATACAATTAATTAATGTATCAACAGAAATTCGAGACAACATCAACTAGCTATTTACATGCTATTTATAACATTCCGGCTGTGTGCATACCATCAATCATGTTTTAAATTCATTCAGACTTTACAGATTCTTCTTTACAAAACCAACACAATTTTAGAAGATCAGCTACAGACACCAATTTCCACAATGTGAGTGTCCTATTGCAATAATAGCACTACCATGTATTAAAAATTAATTTAAAACATGATCATGGTCGCACCTTTCTCCTTTTCTTAATAAAATCAGTGACCATGAGTCCAGATCCTTGAAATTAAAAAGTTGAGATAAAATGTGTCCTTGACAGACTAATTTTAGTAAACAGCTATTAGGATAGCATACGTTCTTTCTTAAACTAAAGGTTCCATCAGTTTATGTATACTCTGTCCTAAGTTCATTTAAACCAGTTGTGAAACGAAATCCCTTGTAGTCACTTTTTACTTAAACCAACCATTGCCCAAGTCTACAAGGGTTTATTTGGTTCCCCACGTCCTAAACGCCTTTTCAAAAGTACACTGTCTAATGCAATGAAAATAGCTGGAAATAGCTGAAAGGCCACAATGCCACGTATTTTTGAATATTTATTCGGAAAGTCTTCAACAAGCTTCCAAATAATCTTATAAAACACTGTATACAGAGAGTGATGAGTGAGTGACTATCTTCATGTCTGGCTATAATGGGGATAAGCATAACTGAGGGCTGTTGGAAGGCTATCAGCCTTCACTGGGTGTCTGGCTGGCTGCTTTGGCGATTGGCTAGCTATCTGACTTGGGTTGGCACACTGATGGAGTCATTATAGCCAGGGGGTCTAGAAAACCAAACTCTGCGACTCAAGAAACTGTAACAATGGTATGATACCTAAACCTCTAGTCCAGCTAGAATGGCATAAACCTGCAACCATTGCGGTATGGCCCCAGTGGCGTTCTTCTGATCCTCTGCCATCTGTTTGGTATACAGGGGAAGTTTGGGAAGGTTATAAGAGCAGAGGGTGAACAAGCTGAGACATCAGCAATGGAGAACAGAGCTGCAATGACAAAATATGGGATAAATAAAGCCGGGGAGAGGAAATGGCAAGGGGATGGAGCTAAGAGAAAAGTCTAGCCTGAAAGAATAGGGAGGAGTAAAGTGAGATGGGTAGAGGGTGGGGAATCGCCTAAGAAGGTGAAGAGAAAAGCATCCATTGTGGAGGAAGAAAGTGTAGAGATATTAGAATGGGGTCCACAAAATGTACTACACTTCATATGTCAACAACAAAAGGGAAGAGTGCATTAAAGGAGTGCAGTCGAAAAATACCAAAGCAACTGTGGCAAAGTAGTCAATGCCAGTCCTGTGACATAGTATCAGTCACTATCCACCAGATGCAGACAAATGTGTTTTCCGCAGACAGATAGTTGATGTGAAATTAATAAAGAAGGCTCCTCATCAGCTCCAGTTGAGGGGACAAGATTGATCAGAATCTCTTATCTGGATGTCGAGTAATCTTGGAGTCCACCAAGTAGTCAAAATTGACAAAAGGGGCTGACCTGAGGTGAAGATCAGTGGGTGCTGTTCAGAGTAGGTTTTCCCACATAAGCAAGCTGGTGTTTGTAAGTCAATTATTCAATTTGGTAATTTGAGCTTCAAAAAATGCAAAACCTACTGGGTTTTTTAATTTAAGTATGTAAACAGCTACGCAGTTGGAGCCACAAATACAATAAGGAAGTCACCAGGAGCATACTGTGAGGTTCTCTTCTGTTGTCAGTCATATATGTGCCCATTTACTTTTGGGACGGGCTAAACTGCCGAGATGTTGTGCATCGGAACAAAGTTCTGAGAGGAACAATCCATCAGTGTACTTCCGAGGCACAAGGGGTCGAATCAGAAATGATACCAGCATCAGAGTTAATCTGATCATTGGCCCCTTCTAGGTTAAAGCCTAGAATCCAAAGGTGAATACGGAGGCAGGACAGGCCCTTCTTCAGCCTTTGGCACATGTCCCTGCTCCTCAGTGAGTAGACAATGGGATTGACCAGGCAGCTCAAGAGACAAAGGTTGCTACAGAACGCAAAAGCACTCTTTATGCCTTCAGTAGGGTTACCAAACAAACTGTACATCATAAGCAGCAAAACCGGGGCCCAGCATGACAGGATTACTGCGAGAACCAGGACTAAGGTTTTTGCAAGCAGGACGTTGATCTGCATTTTGGCCTGCTCAGGCGTCTGCCCGGCTTGCTGCCTGTGGTAGTTCATGCACACAACTTGCTTGTGGGCTTTCAACAAGATGTGGCTGTAGCTATAGACAATAAAAGCGAGCAGTAACATGACCAGGGAGATCCAAAATGTCAAGTACTTGTTATCAATCAGGGGAAACAGTTCTGAACAAGGAGAATTTAATCTACAGCAATTCCACCCCATTAAAGGCAAGTAAGCTATAAGGACAGCGAGACACCACGTCGCAGCGAGAGCTACCAATGCTCGTTTCTTCGTGACCACGGACTTGTACGCAGAAGGCATGTGTATGCAGATGTAGCGATCGAAGGCGGTGAGCAGCAGGCTGCCAAGCGACACTGTGAAAGAAGCAGTGACACCGCCAAGTTTCAGCAGGAAGACGTTAGGAGAGCCCGCTCTTCCAAAAACATGAAAATCCACAAAGCTGGAGGTGAAGAAGATGCTGGCCAGGAGGTCTGCCAGGGCCACGCTGGCAAGGAACAGGTAAGAAGGCTTTCTCCTAAGGTAGGAGGATGAGAGTATGATGCACAGCACTACAGAATTTTCTATAATACACAAGGATCCGACAGTGCAGCTTAGCAGAGCGAGAACGTTTTTCTGCCAGGTGGTGTTCAACACCATGTAAGATTCCAGGTGCTTGATCCTTGAGGCGCAGTCTGTGGCATTTTCCACCCCATCCATTCTCTTTTGTGGGGTTGGGGTTCTCTTACACAGTCCCTTCACTTCAGAGTTTACATTCAGAGCTGGAAAAAAATAAAAAAATATTAGTAATATCTGCTAATTCATACTAATTCATAGCTAAATCATAGCTAAATCATCCTGAATGAAAACACCAAATCCCTGAAAAAGTGAATGGAAAAGAATATAAAAACAATTAACATCTTGTTGCTTACATATACGTTTCTACATTGAAATACTACTGTGTTACTTCTGTGGATTGGCAGTGTGCAATATTTGGTGCATAATCAGGCGCACTGGGGTTGAGATTCTGCAACTGTGTTGTGTTCTTCAAAGGTATGGATTCACTGTCTTTGCCACTAAATCCACATTCTGCTGCATAACTAGGAAATTGTTTCCAACTGAATGGAACAAATGTTACAAAAAAAAGGACCACAGGTGGTTCTGCACAGTGACAGTCCCTTCGCAAATGTTAACTGGTTACCCTTTAGCTGTGGACTGCTTTATTCAGATGTTAAATCAGTACTAATGGGGTGAGACCTTTGCCCAGACAACATTGTGTTGTAAATTGTCAAAACTGTCAGCTAACAGGGCCACAAAATATATGGTAATATGTTGTATAATTTGACTTAACTTGGTGCATAATGTAGTCATCATTGCAACATAATTTGGTTCTCCATTGCTGCATGATTCTAGTGGCCCAGTGCATAAATCAAGAGGCTGGAGGTGTCGTAAATCATGGACCCTAGGCCCACATGCTATAGAAATGATGACGCAGACATGGGGTGATGCTTAGTGAACTGGCCACAAGCACGTCACTCAGGCCCTTTTATTAGCAGGCCCACGTCACTCTGCCCACTCACTGCCTGTTGTGGATGGGTGTGGGGTGTGGGATGTGCGTGTCCGGCTCTCAAGGGAGAGGCTGGTAAACTTGCGCCTGCTGGGACACTAGAGCATGTCCCGCAGGACACAGCAGTGTCCAGCATTGGCTCATGAAAGCCAGATTTATACAATATTTTAAACATACCAACTATGTAAACGAATTGCATTTCGAGGTAATGAATACAAATTTAGCCCATGGTAATAGCATGAATTTTTGCACAGATCTCGCCCTCTTGGACGAACGTTGTAAAGACGAAAGCCAAGTGTTGTAAACCACCAAAGGCCCTGTATTTTTTTTTTTATCAAATTCATCCATCAGTTTATAACATATTTGTACACCGTGTTTGTTCTTCATCTCAATATACAGAAATACAAGAATTCGAAGGTGCCCAGCCCGTATTTTTATCAGGTGTGGCCCAAGAGTATTTTTATGATGCCCTCCTCAGTAAGCTCCGGAAGCAGCATGTGAGGTTCTAAAAATTACGAATTCGTTCGTACTCAGCCTCCATTTTGTGACCGCCGCCGCTTTGTGTTGCCCTCACTCAGGCAGCTCGGTGAACACAATATTTTTGTCGTTTCTACCTTTGCGTGTCAGGTGGCTTCTCTGCTAATGTTTACTAGTGAGTGTCAGGGTCTGGCCGAGTACACTAATTCCTGTCTGAGCTGATTAATCCCCGTCCGGACTACATGTTGGTTCACACCATTGTTTCCTCTACTTATCTTATCTGCTGTCCTTCGCTACATGTCTCCTGCATTCTCCTGTTTCACGACTGTCCTCCTGCAGCACACACCTGTGTGTTTTATTTGCTCGTAAACTGAATAATGTGGATTCTTTTGTAATTTACTTAAGAGGTCGAGCAACAAACGAGACCGGGAATTTGAGTTGTCTTGGTCTTAAAACATTGTTTCTAACGTTTGCTTATAGCTCATGCTCTTGTGAAATTGCCTTTTTGCATTGTGTTGTACTGTATATAAACCTGTGCGCCACGGAGTTAAGTGGCAGTCTCTTTTGAAACTCGTTGCATTGATGACTTCTAAGACCACTGTACTAGCTGCAGCTAATAAACGCAATCGTCTACGCCAGACAAAGAGTCTGTGTCTCTGTATTTGATAAGGCAGGTGAACTCCGGGGATTTAGGCGTACCCTGCGCCGCCGGGCCTTTAGGCTGCGGTTCTCCACATGTGCGCCCTAAAAATGGACGGATTGCAAGTAGGCTCACTGGAATTAACATTTAACAATATAGCCTTATAGCCCGCCGTAGAGGGCTATACCAGCTATTAAAGGCCCTCTCTAGCGTTAAAGGCCCCGAGCCGAAGGCGAGGGCCTTTAACAAGGGAGAGGGACTTTAATAGCGGTATAGCCCATCTACGAAGGGCTATAAGGCTATTAGAACATTCTGTCACTAGAGGACAGAATGTTCTAACAAAAAAAACAAAGCCTTTTGGGAGCGTGAGGGGATTGGAATCCCCTCAGGCTCCCTGAAGCCTTTGTTCACAGCCAGAGCAGTGAACAAAGAAACATTGGAATGTTGGAGCTCCAGGCTTATACCAGCCATTATAAGCCCAGAGCACTCCATTGTTTTCAATGGAGCTCCCAACATTCCAATGTTCTAATATCTTTTATGTTCTCCAGAATAAGGTTCGTTCGTGATCTTGGAACAATCAGACTACAACCAGAGTCTTGGGCCATAAAGTTTTGAATGTAAAAATCAAAATTTTAAAAGAAATCTTGAATCACAAACCATTTTGATAATGGAACGCATCCAATTCCAGCAAAAAACACACACCTGCAAAGTAGCAGAAACTAAAATCCTTTTGCTCCTAAGGCCTCCTTACAAAAGTGTGCTCTTGTTTGTGTTTTGTGATGTGGATGTATGTGTTAAGGGTCTTAAAATTACCTTTGGAGCTGTGATATGTAGCTTTAAGTGTGTATGGTGGATAGTGGTCTTGACATTTTTTCCCAATGGTGCCACTATATATATCATATGGTATTTGTCTTTTATGTCAAAGACTATAGACTGCAGTGTCTTGTCTATGTCGTAGTAGATATAGCAGAAAGTAGTATTTTGCTATGTTCATTACGAACAGTGTAACAAGTTGCAAGCAATGGTTGTAAAATAATTTTTTTTTTAAATCACTGTACTGCCCAGCGGGTCCCTACCCTCTGATAAGGACTTGACATCTCCCATCACATATTTTCAGTAGGAGTACCCAAACAGGTTCCCAAATCTCTTCAAATCATAATGCCAAAGGTCCCAGCACCACTGCCCGTCTCCACTTCCTCTTCTAGCACCACCCACAGACCAAGCCTTAGCTTCCAAGTTCACCTATTAAGCAAAACATCTAATTTAGTGATGGAGCAGGTCCAAAAATGGTCCGTAGATACGAGGCAAAGCGGAGGAGTCACTTTTGCTTTATTTCATGGACGCTACTCATTTATACCACAAGTCGGCAATCTGTACTAAAACATTTTATATCACATTAATTGGGCACAAGAGATTACTATGGATGATGCAGAGGTGGATCTATGTTCAGGACCACATTCACGAAGGTTCTTCGGTATAGTAAAGTTACGGAGTCTCTGTACTACAGTCCTTAGCATGGGCGTAGCTTTAGGAGAGGGGGTGTTTGGGGGTGTTACACCCTCCTAATAAATGTATTTTCTGATAAATATTTGAGTAGAGGTACTTTCAGACATATATTGTGAGAAGTCAGCCGTATTTCACCAAGATTTTGTACATACACAGAAGAAAAAAACACACTACCTCTGTTTTGAAAGTCCTCAAACATATTGGTTATGTTACATATCATTTTGTTTTCTCTTAGTACTCCTATCAATCCGCTATCCTCTCCATTTCCACTGTCCAAACGGCCCCTCTCATGCACCCTGCTGGTGGTATATTATATTTAAACATGATATGATAGACTGAATATCGGAAAATCTGAAGCACACACCCCAAACCTTAGTGATCAATCTACGCCCATGGTTCTAAGTGCAGAGATTCCGCCACAAGTATGGAGTATGGAGTCTCTGCACTCGAACTTTACTACAGGTAAATATCTCCATGAATCGGGCCCCAAGTGCGTAAATTGAGTGAGTACTACCAGCACTCTTTTTGGGGGGACAGAAACTTATTTTTGAATCATCAGACCTGGTCTGAGAACAAGAGAGAATGGCAGCAAAGTTGGAAAGGAGAAAGAGGAAAAGAGGCTTGGAAAAACAGTGATGAAGAGAGACTGTAGGAATGAAAAACTGTCTGTATACTGGTAGAAGAAAGAAACATGAGGAGAAATACAGGTGGGGTGGAGCTTGGTCATTCAGATTGGGGCTTGTGAGCTTCAGATTTTCCGACAATCACGGTGGCATGTAATGTTAAAATGCATTATACGACCAGCAGAGCACATGAGAGGGTTAAAGAAGCAGTGGAAAGGGAGATGAATGAGTACTGGTAGAGGTAATAAGTGAGAGAAAGCACAATATTTTGTATAATAAGCATTTTTAAAGACTTAAAAGCGCGCACACACACACTCTTCCCCCTCTTTGCTATCAGTTTGTTTTGCCTTGGTATTTGGCAATACAGTCGGTCGGCAGCGGCGCCTTCGGGCTTTTGATAAAAATTACGACCTGCCAGAGCTTTAAGTGGGCCGGGTCCTGCCGGTGCGGACCACAAGCAATTTTTAAACGGGGACCTCAAAACGGGTGCCTATCGGGCTCTGTTTTATGACCTAGCACAGGCGGTCCGTTTTTTTGCAGACTGCAGTGAGAGCATGCAGAGCGATGTGCACATACTCATTTTGCTCACTTCTCACTAGTGGAAAAGTCACAGCATGACATCATGCCAGGTGAGCATTGTAGCCGGAAAGAAAATCCTTTAAAGAGGAGCTTTTTCTCTATGGATTTCCCTTCTCTTTTTGCAACACTTGAGCAACGACATTGTCGTGGTGCCAGCCATTGGAGTGGGGACATCGTAAGAAGACCCACCGATGACCGGACCAGCACTTGCTTTAAAAACTGAAGTCAGACAGCCAGCACAGCCAGCCACCAGCAGGACCCTTGTCTAACCTTTTAAAGTGAGCGAAGAGCATGGAGCCTGCAGTGTAATCCAGCCACAAGTGAATCATTTCTCCCTCCCCTTCGAAAGGGGGTCTGCTTGATCCTGCCCCAGCAGGGGCGGCTCTAGGCTCATGGCGGCCCTGGGCAGGGAGCGTAGGTAGGGGGCCCCAGAAGAGGGGTCTGGGCGGGGCGGAGTGCAGAGGCCAGTGAAGAGGGGGGGGTCAGGGTGTGTGGAAGTGGAACAGAGCCGGAGGCCGCCAAATCCCTGCCAGGGGCCGCCACGCAAATATGTATCCATCCTCAGAGAATTATTATATTAAGAATATATATTGGCGTGGTGGCCCCTGGGGTTTGGTGGCCCTGTGCAGGTGCACAGCTTGCACATGCCTAAGACCGCCCCTGGCCCCAGTCCTAATGGCACCAGCATGTTTAAAGCCTGCTGAACGTGAAATCCACCTAAACTTAACGATTTGGATGCTGTATTTTCTGAAGGTGGGATAATTGGAGGGGAGATAATTGGTTTTATTTTACTCACTTGCTAACTCCAGCACAACAGAACAAGCTCATTGGTTGGTTTCCTAGCTAAGCACCAAGCAAGCAGTAGCTTGTTTACCAAAAACTTCTGATTACATAGAGGGATGGGGTTGGGGGGATGAGGGTGAGAGGGACTGGTCCTAATATCACCTCTATGCTTTACAATGTTGGTGCAGACAGGAAGTGTGAAATTTTGCAGGTAGCGAACATGAGCGATGAAACTTTTATATTTGCGAATGAGTTTGTTCAAAATCCATCGCAAATAAATAAATTATCAGAAGCAAGGGCTTTCTACTTTTGGACAAAAGTGGGCATTAAGTGATGGAATCAGGTGTGAATTGTCCATCGATTGTAGCACATTCGCTGTGGTCAGAAGTGAACAGAGTTTCCAGTTTTTAATTGTTTGTCATTCCCAGAGCTACTGCATATCAGACATGATGCCGGCCAGGACAAGGGAGTCATTGTTGGACCTGTGATTGTCCACTACCCCTGACTGAATGAATGGTGAGCTGCTGTTCGTGAGCAGTGGGGGTCAGTGTACTGCGATTAAGCTAATGTATAGCAATCACTATTCAATCTTGCTTTGGCAATTTATGAAATCGTTAAAGACACAAAGTGATGTCACCCCATTAATAGTGATAAGCTATGGAGGAATAGATGATTATACATATTGACACTTAGCCCTACTCGTTCTATGGGACGTTCCCAGTTTCAGTAGTACAATTTTATAAATTGAATTATTGCAATACGGATCAGTGCTGACTATTTTTGCATTTGTAGAACTGAGTAAATACTGTTAAACTCCACATCTCTACTGTTTGCATTGTTTACTAATGTCAGCGACCTATTTTAGCCTGTTTGTCGTTATTTTAGGTTCTAGTCAATGCAGAGATGGGAAAAAGCCATGATCTAAAGAATTGAGCCATTATACTGAGGCGGTTCGAAAGACTATGAACATTTGGAAATGTTTTCTGTTTTAGGAGATAGGACAACTATAGTTCCATATTTCTTACCTTTTTTTATAAACAGATTTTATAACCCCCTATTTTGTTATTTGTTTAAATGTCGGTGAATAATTTTAATAATAAAAGAATGCTACCTGTTTTTTTTGTTTCTCCTCAAGTGGTGGATGTTGCTTTTTGGTTTCTAACACCATTAACTAGCAGTCTGTATATTTATCTATGTAATTTAGTTCTGTAATTTATATAAACAAAGGGTTTAGTGGTGAAAAATAATGGGACAATGTTCTTGTTGAAATGCATTAGGACAATTGTCAAACTAAAATGCTGCTTCCTTAGTTAACTAGGCAGAAAGACAACTCTGCTAGCAACAGACTTCTTATTCTGCTGCTCTTTGCAATGAGTGGCCAATAAAGACCATTTAAAGATAAAATTAAATTTCATTCAAACTTCATTCAAGTGCTAGGTTCAGCAAAGCACCCCAGACCATTTCCAGCGCAGCGGATTTCCAGCTCCCCAGGATCAGACAGAGGTACACCGTCCTCACTCACCTCAAACCGCGACTCCACCAAAGACTGCCCTAGGCTCAGCTCCATCCTGCACCGAGGCTCCGCAACGCCAGACTTGCAATCCTCCAAACCAGGTATGATGCAGGAGAAAGCCTCAGTAATATTTATTCATAGAGGTGTGTCTGAATAACCAGCATGTCCTGTAAAAATAAAATGAGGCTCTCAGCTTCATTAGCCCTTTGGAGAGATCTGGACAATAGAATTGGAGGGCTCGGTCAGAGCCAATCTCATCTCGGGAAACTGTATAAAACCATGTGCAAACCAGACCACTGAGGGGCTGGTCCCCCCAACATGGGAATACTAAATTACTAAGATGTGTGCAGGCTGAACTGGCAAATATTGGTCGTGATCCGCAGTTTGAGAAACACTTATTTAGAGTGAAGTTATGAAACTATACATGTCCATTTGTTTTGAGTGCCATTGTGTGACAAGTCTGGTTACAAGTATCGGCATATGGACTTTTAGAGCACCGGGCAACACATATTTTGGGCCTTCAAGATCAGGAAATCCTTACAAATCTGGTCAGTAAATCAAAAAGCTAAAGCTGCCTGGCGTTCCTCAGCCAAAAATGAACAAAATAAAGATTGAACATGCCCTTTCCTTTTGATCTTGATATTTTTCATCTTGTACCAGTGCATTAAGTTGAATTGTTTGATCAGACTGCTTTTCCTTAAACCATTAAATTGATCATTCCTACCTCCACTATTAAACAAAACTGAGCAATAGCGACACTGCTAAATGCTTGTGCAAATTATCAACTCAGTTCCTAAGGTGGCAACAATTAACTGCACTGTGGTATTTTACACAATCTCCAGATGGCAGGTATATTCACATAACTGGCAAACTGGTAAAAAAAAATATAAAAAAGTTCTGGGATTCTTTCCATTTAGGTTTTATCCTCAAAGTTGAAAAATTAGCTGCAATGGTTTTGCAAAGCTGAATAGTTTTCTCCTGAAATGTTTGAGGTCATATGCACTGTTTAGTCCCTGAAACGTCATTAAAGATATTTTACAAGAAATATGTGTTTTGTGTAAAAATTGTACAAGTACTTCAAAAGCTACACGCTGTAAACTGAACAACTAAAAAAATGTTCAGAGTCTGATGTTGTAAATTAGCAGTGACTTCAAACTACTAGTAAGACTAACTAGCTTTCCTTGCCATTGACAGGGTGCTAAAACTGTTGAAAGAATTTTGTAAGAAAGTCCACTGCACAATGAGATCCTTTTAGGAGCAGCACAAAATGAAGAGGAACATCTGCTTGCCAGATGGTACTTCAACAATGTTTAATTGATCACTGGAGTAAACTTTAAACATTTTGTTGCAGATAAGAAGCTAAATATTCTTATCACCTGGAAACAAAAACCAGTGGAGTATGATTTTCTTTTCCAGATACACCAGTCCAGGCTTCAAGCAGGAAGTTCTAAATTTAACATGGCTAGTAGTGGCTTGTCTGCTTCCGCTTTGAAGCGCAAGTCTCTGCAACCTTCAATGTGTGACTTCCTACCATCACTGAAGCGGCAGCGTATTACAGAGGAGGCTTGTCCAGAGAAACCAACTAGCGGAGGGGCTAGTAACACTCTGCAAGAGTCTGCCAAGGACTTTTCACCTTTACAAGGACTTCAATGTGTGCCAGAGACAGACACTGCCAAACAACCCGACTGCTGAATCACTAATCAGTGGTATTACTTTCAAGATGAATATAAATGGTGGCATCTGAAGTCAGGTTGTTCTTTGTGCAAACAAGCTAAATCAACAGGTCTTTCAGTACACAATAATACCCAGGGCATGTGCATAAGTCAAGTGCATGTGGATGGCAATGTTGGTCCTTCTGGTGATAGAAAAGCTTTTTAGGCAGAAACAGGTCACAAATAAGATTACGGAGCATAAAGCGAGTGCTGCTCATTTGGTAGCTGAAGACATTCTTGCAGCTAAGCAGAATACATTGGTGATGAAAGTACAAGAATTAATGCAAAACACATGAAGAGCACATGCAGGGTATCTGACACTGCCTTCTACTTGGTAACAAAAGCTCGCCCTTTCGCAGACCACCCTGAACTAATTTTTCTTCAGACAAAGATCGACGGTGCAATGGGCCCTGTATTGCACAGCAATGCGGTAGCAACTGAAACAATCAAACACATTGCACTGGAAATACAACATAGGTTGGGTTGGTCTATCATATCAGAAAACACAAACCAAATATCATGGTATGAATTGATGAGAGCACAATCCTTTAACAATACTTCTACCTTAATCATCTACCTCTGTGGCATTTTTGGAAATTAAAGTACCCCAGTGACCATCTATTTCAGATAATGGGAGCTGGCAGAAACAAATGCCCTTGGCATAAAGGCAAAAGGTTGGACTCATAAAACGTCTGTTACATGACATCTTGATTGTGGTATGTTCTGATAGAGCAGCATAATTCTTTGGAACAGGAGGAGTAGTAGCATTGCTGAAATCAGAATTTCCAAATCTTGTACGGAAATGGCACTGTCTGGCTCACAGAATAGAACTTGCTATGGCAGATACAGTTGATGAGATGGCGGGGCGCAATCACATCAAGATTTTCATGAACTTGTATGCCATATTCAGCAGGTCATCAAAAATACCAGAGCTCTAAGTCTGGCCGCCAGTGAGCTAGATAAACAGCTTCAGAAAATTGGGAAAAGGCTTGATACTAGATGGGTAGCATTCAGCTACAGATCTGTGAAAGCAGTTTGGAACTGCTTCCCTGCCTTATGTAAACATTTTGAGGATGCTTCTAAAGACCCATCCAGATCCATAGGAGACTGGATTAAGTATGGAGGTCTCTTAAAGAAACTTACATTATATTCTTTCATCAGAGATTTGGGGGTAATGTGTGATGCACTCCAGCAACTCAAAGACTTTTCATTCTGCTTACAGAGGAGGGACATTGCAATTGTTCATGCCCACAGGTTTTTGGCAAGTCAAGTACATATATTTAGAGCAATGGAGGACTCACCAGGTGTCTTTGCTTCTGCGGCTCAGTGAGCAGTTGTCAAGGGCAAATTCAAGAACATATCTCTTTTCTCTGTTGCTCTTAAAATCAGTTTTACCAAAGTCTGTCTGTAAATATCAATAAACAATGTGCCCCGGATTCTAAAGAAAGAACTTACAGCCAGCTTCAGTGTGCTAGATGCAGGCAACTTGCCTGCTGGTAATGAATGCATTCTTTATGGTGAAACAGATATACAGAAGCTGTGTTCAGAGTTTCAGCTGCCAGCAATAGAGACTATCTAAGCTTTTAGACTTGGAGAAGATTTTGGTGGAAAGAAAACCCCTGAAGCATTACAAAACAATTAGTTGCTTGCATGGATACCCTGCCATCAAGTAAAGCAGATTGTGAAAAAGGTTTCAGTGCAATGAACTTAATTGCTTCTCCAACTACTGCCTCTCTTCTTGTAGAGACCATTTCTTCATGCTTATGGGTAAAGCTCAGTGGTCCTCCATTTGAAACAAAGCTGTATGTAAAGAGTTTGCTGGCAAAAAGTAGAAGGTCTGCTGAAGAAAATTGTTGTTGTGAGAAACCCCATCAAAATATGCAGAATGAATATCTTCAAGCGTTTTGGAAATCCTGCAATAGATTTCTTTGTAGTGTAAATATTGACTGGGAATCACCCACTTTGAAGATCAACTGTAAGTAGTGCTATGCAGCACCAGCACAAGTGGTCATGTGAAGGCACCAGAATACAGTATGCATTGGCCAATCCAATAAACCTGGTTTGTGAAGGTTAATTTCATTTGTATTGCAAGAATGTGCACAAAAAAGAAACTTAGAAAATATGTGCCCACCTAAACATGGCTGCTATGTGCGGTCATTAATCCTTTTACATTTAAAATTCATTGTTGTGGCCATTTTACTAGTTATTTTGTTTTATAAACTTTGTTGTGCCATGCACTTTATTATTATTTGTGAAAACGACAAGAATAAATCACCAGCTAACTTAGCACTCAAATTGCAGTCAGGTACAATGTCACCTAAACACTTTATAGCTTTGAAAACAGTGACAGAAAATAAATCCATATTTAACTGGGCACCCAAAGTGCAGGCAAACTAAATAACTGCTATTTAAAGTTAAGATTGTAAAGAACTACAAGGAAAAAGCACACTTTCAACCAGCCTTATCTCTGACGAGATAGGAACTATTTTAGGTAGTTGTGAACAATGTATAAAGATTTTGTGCAGTCACTCAAAGTGAATGGAGCCAGCAGGTAAAGTGGACTAACTCACTTTCACACACTTCATGCTGTGGTGGGTGGAAGGATAATGAGAACAACAATTTAACAGACCAATTGGCGATTGTGGAAGCCTGCTGACCAAAAGCCCCACTATGTATGTATATTTTAACAGTTTTTGGGAAAACAATAGTCCAACGAGACAGCTAAAGGTAACCCAAAGACCATACCTAACAATGTAGAAATAGTCACTCATATAGTGAAAAGGGGAATCAAAAGAGAAGCAGAAAGAAACTGGGGGCAAAAGGAAACAGAAGGGAGAGTAAGGGCACTAGTTAAGGCACTCACCCACCCAGTAATATTAGAAGATCTTTGAGAAGGAAGACCGATACACCTGTTGACAAAGGTAGGGGGAGAAGAGGGTCAAATAGAAAGTTTGAGACAAAACCTAAGAAAGGTGGGTGCCCACCAACAGACAGAGAGAGAGCGAGCCATGGGATGGCAGAAAATGACAAGATATCAAGGAGTAGGGACAGCACTATATCGAGACAGCTAGTTAGCCATGGATAAAGTAGCAGACGCAGTATACCAGATATTCACTTGCATAGGAAGAGACAGGGAGGGTCAGACGGATTCCACCGGACACAGGAAAAGGCACATGAATAATAGATATGAACTGAAATAAACATGTATGGGGCATATTGACACCTAAACACACAGAGAGCCGGGGGAGAGACGGATTCACACATTAGCACAACGATGAAGAAAGAAATAGATGTGCCAACCGACATAGAGCGGTTCCTGGAAGAAGAGGGAGGTAGAAAACAGGTACAGATGGTGACAGGAGAGAGAGACAGCCTGGCACGCAACGGTGAAGAGACAGCCAGACAGCAGAGAGCATCCAAAGAGATAGAAACAGACATAAAGACAGTCAGGCATATGCACATGTTGAGAAATGGAGAGACCGAGACAACTATTGACTGCTTAGAAACGGTGCGAGGCAGACACCATACAAGACTATGGGAGACGGTGAGAAACAAAGACAAAGGTAAAACCATGGATGAGAAACCGATATACAGGGACACTGTGAAACATGAGTGAAGGATATATGAACATTTCTTACAAGAATCGGAGGAAAACTGAGTAGTTTCCAGAAAAAAGGAGAGACTTACAGCAAGGACAAGAGGATCAATGAGAAGGGTGGAGACAGAAATAAAGGCAGCAAAACGAGAACATTTGAGAAGAAACAGGCAGACAACCTGGGATACAAATATGGCTGGTGATGAGATACATGCATTGTTTCAGTGCTTCTTGGACAGCTTTGGGAGATAGAACAAGAGGGGTTACACAGGAGAGATTAACGTTTGCCTCCTTAAAAACGTTTCTTTCAAAATGGCAAATGGAAATCTCATTGAAAAATAATTACTTCTCATTCTTGTTTGGCAGCAGCATTCCGTCAAGTGAAGTAAAGTGAAACAAATTGGAATTTCGCAATTCTGACAATATTGGGAAATGTTTGGTTTAAAGATGGCCACCACGTTTCCTCACTCATAAGGCAGCTTCTTGGGCGTCAAACTACTGCAGCGGGAAAGTGTCACTATTCGAGCAGCTAAAGGTCTCTTGCCTCCTGTGGCTCACAGCCTGCAGCTTGTGCAAATACCGGGAAGTTTATCCCGATGGTGATCTGGCTTCAAATATGCTAAAATATCTAAAAAGCATAAGCACAATCCCTGACACACAGGAGATTAATGCCACCACTCACAGTGATGGAAACCAATGGCTCAAAGTGGGTTGACCAACTGCCTCATGCTCTATGTTGTGTTGGGCGGAAGCAAAATGTGAATTAGATATCAAAGGATCAATGGATGAAGAGAGCTAGCTGAAATCCACTGTAGGGAAGAATGTTCTAGATATTTTTTAGTAAAATCAAAAGGTCTTGACTATCACAAGGCCTAAAAATAGGTCTCAAAATGGTCTTGTTTCCATGAGAAGTAGAGTACCAAAAGAGCAAAAAGTTTACATTGCCTGTAGCTCTGAAAATCCTTGCACCACAGCTGTGTTGAAGACCTTTCTACAAACTCCTGCTTTTGACAGAGGCGGTCTCCCAAAACTTTATTTTCACACCTATAGATGGTTTCCCATTTCCTTAGTGGTGGCTAAGGCAGGAATACTACAACACTAAGATTCTTCAGGTGCACACAATGGATGATTATGTTAGCAAGGATAATGTGTGCATTGTAAGAGGAGTATGTGGATATGCTCGCCATTCTGCTTTGTATTATCGATCTCAATAAAATAAATATTTTAAATGAATCTCCTACCTTTGTCTAGAATAGGTTATATTTCCCATTTTGTTTTCTGGAGAGAATAAATGTAAATTATTTTGTGTTATATACAAAGGTTCTTTTCCCCCCAAAAAAAGATTTGATTGCTGTACCAATCCATCACATTTGATGTGGCAGAGCATGAAGCGTGGTAGCAAGCATCCCCAAGCCATTACCAATATGGTTAAGCATTTTGGGTAGTCATTCAGCCAATAGCTTGGAGGATTCCTCAGCATCTCTGGCAAGAGTCTGGCTTTACTGCCCGCTGACTCTGTCAGCCTGGCAGTATCAAGAAAAGAGGAGAGGTCTCTCTTATAGAGCACACAGGGCCTGATGGCATGCATTTTACTGTTTGGCAACTAGGTAGAATCCTTTGCAACATGCAGTCAAGGGAAATATAACATCTATGTTGAATGTTCAGTGTAAAGATGACATTTTGCACTGGTCGATTATTTCTCATGCCATTTATGCTCCAGTTATTTGGTGCAAATGGCGGTGCACAATTTTCCAGCACATGTACAATCTACGTAATCCGCTATCTAATTAGGGACAGTGCTTTGATCTCTTGCCTTGAAAGGCATTTTGCTACCTCCTTCAATTATAGAACAAAATATGCTGCTAAAGGGCTCTCAAGAGCCCTCCACTGTTAGTATATTAGACAACTGCTTGTCATTGCTTTGCCTGTGAACCACATTGTGTCAGTGGATCCAGCTGGTGAACACTAGCGCTTATTTCTGGGGATCAGGGCATGTTTTTCATTATCAGACCAGTGGCAGTTCGTGTTAAGTATCTTCAAGGCACAGCCCTGCCACCTTTGTGGCACCACAATGATGGGATGTTTCACTTGCACTGCTGATTAGTAGGCTTAGCAGTGTTCACGAAAACATGGCTTGTGTTTATCAACACTGCCAGTGAGTCTCTGCTCCAAGCTCCTGATGACAGAAATAGGAGGAGGGGGCTGAGGGAACTGAGCAATGATCCATTTGCATACTGTTGTTTAAAAACACAGCACTCTGAAGATGAATATCTGGATTGCACATGCGAGGGGTGTTGTTCAACTACATACTCTCACACAGGCACACTCCATTTTATTTAGCAGACATACTCCGCTTGCCTAAGGTAGCAGAGTATATCTGCTAGAATGAGGATATCAGGGACAGATGAGTGCATCCCTGAGGCCAATGAGAGAACACAGGAAACAGTGGCTGGATCCTCAGCCTTGTCTCTGCTTCTGACAGGGTTGGGCTTTCAGTCCTTTTCAAAGAGCTGGGAGAGTGCTCAAGGTGGGCCCTCCTTAATCCTTGGCCCTGCTGCGCTATGTGCCTCCCTTGTTGGGAATCATGGCTTGTTGGTTCCGATGGCTAGCACTAGACTCCTGCTCTGCTACGGCCATGAAGCCTTTGAGTTGCCAGCAAAAGTCGAAAGTTAAGCAAATAACAGGGCTGTTTTTCTGTGCATGTGAGTGAGAACTGTGTTTGTGAGTGATTGATTGAGAGAGAGTGCATGTTAATTTAGCATGTTTGTGAGTGTCAAGGAGAGTTAAAGAGCATCAGAATCAATGTGAGTGAATGTGTATAAGTGAGAGGGAGTGTGTGGGAGTTAAGCAGTGTGAGTATGTTAGAATGAGTACGTGAGGGAGATTGTGAGTGGGAGTGAGTCAGGGATGCTACTAATAATGGTGCAGCAGGTATAGTGACACCGGGGCCCAAAGTCCTAAGAAGCCTTCTGAAACATATTTATTAAAGCAGAACACCTGCACCCCAGGAGTTAAAGTCAGAGCCTCTATACAGCAGTAGTTGTGAGTGAGGGCCACTGATTGTGAAAGAGTCCGTGTGTGCAAGGGGGGAAACACCCATAACACCGACAGTGTTACGTCGCACTGCCATCGCATCGCGACCTTTGCATCCCGGGGGCGGATACATCGCATGCTATCTCAACGCATGCAATGAGATAGCGCTTACTGTTAGATCGCAAGGCATTTGGACGGCAATGCGATGATGGAATGCATTTGAACGGAAGGCATTTGTGTCGCAAAATGAAATTATTGTACATGGTGCCGAGCATTTGAACGGAAGGCATTTGTGTCGCAAAATGAAATTATAGGTGCCGAGCATTTGGACGGCAATGCGATGTAAATGATGGAAGGCCGAGTGAAAACGGAAGGCTTTTGTGACTGAAATGAGCGGATGGTGGCTGAATGAGTGGATGTATGGATGGATGAGTGGATGGAGGATGGATTGAAGGGTGAATGTCGGATGGTGGCTGAATGAGTGGATGTATGGATGGATGAGTGGATGTGGGATGGATTGAAGGATGAATGTCGCCCAAGGCGATGTAAATGATGGAAGGCCGAGTAAAAACGGAAGGCATTTGATGGATTGAAGGGTTAATGTCGGATGTATGGATGGATGAGTAGATGGTGGATGGATTGAAGGATGAATGTCGCCCAATTATAGTGTAAACTATTCTTTCATTGTGTATCTGTTAACGAAAACAATAAAGATTGGTGCCAACTGAAAACGGAAGGCATTTGTGTCAGAAATGAAATTATTGTACATGGTGCAGAGCATTTATTATTATTATTATTATTATTATTACATTTTATAAAGTGCATAGTCACCCATGAGTATCCCAGCGCTAAAGATCCATACAACTGCGGGTCAGTGGGGGCAAGGGGGAAAGGTCAGAAATTAAGGAAAGAGGTGAGTTTTCATCCGCTTCCTGAATCGGAGATAGTCCGGTTCTGTTCTCAGGTCGCGGGGTAGCGCGTTCCAAAGGCGTGCAGTGTGGACGGCAATGTGATGTAAATGATGGAAGGCAGAGTGCAAACGGAAGACATGTGTGTCTGAAATGAGTGGATGGTGGCTGAATGAGTGAATGTATGGATAATTGAGTGGATGGGGGGTGGATTGATGGGTGAATGTCGGATGGAAGAGCGGACGGATGGATGATTGAATGGATGAGCGGATGGATGGTGGCTGAATGAGTGGATGTATGGATGAGTAGATGGTGATTCCGGGGGATATCAAAAATATTATAATGAACTCCTATGAAAAGGAAGTAGTTCCTGAACCTCTAAAACATGACTTCAGTACCCCATTCCAGCAAAATAACCGTCAGTAGATCCACATATCCCTGTAGACTGCCAGCCATCTTTAACCTACCCTTTTCCAACAAAATCATGGAAAGGTACGTGGATGTATGTCAGTACAACGTGATCTTTTAGATCGCTGTACTTTACAACGCTGCCATTACAACGCAAGTCGTTACACCGACTTGCGTTGGAGGGCGCGGATTGTGGAATATTATAATTTTATATTACAACACTAGTCCACGTAACAGTAGGGAAGGTGTTGGAATATAAAATTACAATATTCCTTAACCAACAGCGCCATCCATTGCAAGTCGTAGTAACGACTTGCGTTGTAATGGCAGCGTTGTTAAGATAGTGCGGTGTAAACACTGCGTTGTAAACGATGTTCCCCAGGTACGTTCTTCATGATCCCCAATCAGTGCTCAGATGAGCAAGACACTAAGTATGGTATGGTCCATAGCCAACTTAGATGTATAAACACACAAAAAAAGAAGTCAGCATAATTATTCTCTGACATCTCTACAGTTTATGATATGATGGACCATGATCAATTCTTTCTTTCATACCATACACAAAAAAAAAGAATTGGTTGTGTGAAATCATCTGCATGATTTGTGTCACACAACACACTCTAGATTTACCTCTGGCTTGTCTCCTCTTTAACCCCAACATATGCCTCCTGGTGCAGCTCCTCTAGCAATGGCAGGTGAATTATGAATTCTACAACAGGGACAGCCACATCCACTGACAATTTGAAAATCAACCTAGCATCACTTCATGGGTGAATTACACATTCTATTGAAGGAAGCATACTCGGAATTGAATGAAAAGGGGCAAAACCAAAATCCCGCAAAAGGAGGGAGAAAACCAGATTAACTGTCCCTTGACAAGACCTATTCCTTGGAACATTCCTGTCTTCTTCACTAAAAGTGAAAGTAATAATCTTTAACTAGTAGTTTCTTGTGTTCCTCAAGCCAATTGTGTCCTTGAAGAGGTCATGGTGCAGCTCCAAATCCTCCAAGTAGAGCTCACAAGTGCATTAGTGTTGGCACATCTAGACTTTCTATAAAGGCCTTCTGATGAAAGTTATTGACAGGCCCCAAAGTTTACTTAATGAGGCAGCCTGAAGGTGCTAGAACCTTCCCAAAGGTGACCACATCAAGTCAGCATACTTCCACTCCACTGGCTCTATGCGGATACTGGGGGTATGTCTCATAATACAAATGCTCTCTAGCTCCCACTAAGAACCAACCAGGAACCATCACTGAGTGACTGCATACCACATCTCCCAACAAAGCTTCAAACAGAAGAAACATTGTGGTAGATGCCTGAGAAGTCCATTGCCATAGGATGGTTGTAGGAAGCTGGCTTTTTATGTAGTATACCAAAACAAGGTATACTATGTAGAAAGTCCATACAACCATTATTGGTTTAAAGGGCATAAATTAATAATCGCAAATGCTCTCTTTTGAGGTATTGATGGCGAGCAGTTTAGGCTTATCAGAGGGTAGTGTTAATGCGTTTGTTGAACACACACACAGTCAATAAATGGGACACACTCTCAAGAAGAAACTCGAGACAACTTTAGGAAAATAATAAGCATTTTTATATTTATTTTAACCCAAAGAACTTTGTAAATGAGTAAGTACTTTTCGTAACAGCAATTTTGGCAAGTAAGTAAAACTGTAACTTAAATGTGTCTTTTCACTGTAATGAGTTCCTATGAAGACAAAGGCATAAACTGAATACAGTTATTTGCAAACGATTCTCTGGGGTCCCCGTAAAGACTTAAGGTGATGGGGGGCCAAGGTCCAAAGTACCACCAGCACTTTGAGTTTACCTGCTCTGGAGTATCTGGTTGTACAGGTGCTGGACGGGTTGTTAGCCTTGCATGTTATACCCTAGGAAAAGAGCGGGGCCACCCAGGCTGCAGAGGAGGACTTGGGGACAAGTCCAGATGGTCACAATGGAGGGCTCGGTTTGTGGAGGACCTTGGAACAGAAGAGTACCGTTGGTTGTCGTGGACCCGGGCCGGGGAGCTCGGGTGCAGAGTTCTGGTGACCTGGTGCTCTTGCAAAAAAGGCACCCACAGTTCTCGGTAAGGCCTGCAAAAGGTGACAACTCAGGACAGCTGAGCCACTCTCTGTGGCTTCTGTGATGCGGATGTACCTCATCTTCTGCCCAGTCTTTGTGGGCATGGCAAACAAGGTGTGTGCAATGTTGTGTTTTTACTTTTGTCTGCACCATTTTACGCAGCCTGAAATGACAGTCTGCATGATTTTGGTGGTGGGTGGCACAATACATGCTGTAGCCCTTATGGACTCTCTTTAGTGCCCATGCCCTAGGTACCTTAGGTACCATTTACTAGGGACTTACATGGGTACTAAAGGTCTTGCCAAACAATTGAGCAGTTACCCTGTTTTAGGGAAAGAACACTATATATTAAAACCTGTCCGGCTGGACAGAGAACATAACACTGATTGAGTCTATATTGATTTGTACTTTACCAGAAGACTGTCTAGGGACCAGGGCACAAGTCCTAAAAAAAGAAGTGGGTTGGACCCTGACGTCACAACAGGAAGTGACGTCACGAAAGGTGGCTTGCACCATCAGACTCATTGCCTCCCCTTGCTCACCCATTAGACGCGATTGGATCAGAGAAGCCAGCGCGTGAGCAGCGTTCTGAATGAGCTCCGATCTTGCCCCAGAGAGGCCAAAGAGTGAATGTGCGGCTCCATTGCTAGAAGCAGTGACAAAATAAAGACCGTGGACCATATGAATAATTCCTTAGATCAGCGAACAGTATGTACTTTGTATAAAATCAGGGTGCAGTGGTATTCATACCTCATGCTGCCGTGAACTTTTCAAACAACCAGTTCTTTCTAATGACGGGGATTTCTTAGACCAATCGAAACTACATTGTCTGACCGCAGAGCTTACCACAATTAGAGCAAAGTGCATTATAGTCCCAATGCTGCAAGCACTGACGTATTTTTAACCAAGTGCGACACGCACAAAACACTTCATGTTACTCAGTAGATTGGAGATAGGAGCGTGTGAGCAGAAGTGACAGCAGTGAATGGTTAGAGAAGTCACAACAAGTCAACAGAGACAGGAACCAGTGGAGTCAAAATGGAAGGTGAGTGGAACTAGAAGGCGTTGGAGTCAGCGAAGTAGAGTCAGGAGTCAGTGGAGGAGCAAGATTGAAGTCAGGAATCACTGGAGACAGTGGCTTTGAGCTGGAAATCAGTGGACTGTGAACTCAGTGGATCCAGGAAAGAAGTAGAAGGGTGGAGAAGAGAGGCAATAGAATCAGAGAGTGTATTCAGGAGATTTGGCCAATAATCAATGGAATTAGGAGCCAAGGGCAGGAAGGCCTTTAAGGCCAATGGGTGTTGCGTGCCTGCCTCCCACCCAGGGCTATATTTATCCAATGGGTACGCCCAGGCGTAATGACGGCAGCTCGGCCCGAAAGACACCCCAGGAAGAATACATTGCCGAATCACCTGCATTGATGAATCAAAAAATCATCTATCAACTCTGCTGCCCCATGTCCAGTGGTAGAAGTGGGCGGGATCGGAAGGGCACAGAGTGCCCACACTTCTAAAAAAATCTCCAGTCCGTTCCCCTACTTCTTACTTTCAAAAAAGCATCCCGGAACGGCAAGAATAATCCGATATCTTTTTCATCCAGCTTCCAGGAGCTGCTCGCACTTCTCTGTTGAGCTCCAGAGGCCACAGCAGCCCCTCCCTGAGCTCTCACAGACTGTGGGAAGGCCCATTGTCATTCCGATTGAGGCAGATTATCTCCTTTGGAATGACAATGCGCCCACCCTCTGCCTTTAGCATATATGTGCCAATGAGATCAGAGTTAGGGATTACAGAGGAGCTTTCCCCAAACAGAGTACTGTGGGGAATTTGCCCCCTAGTGTAATTTGTCAATGTTGTACACAGAGTGAACTGGGCAGGAGCAGTGACGGGACGGAAGAGGTGACAGGAAAGGAGAGGTAATAGGGCAGGAGAAGTGACGGGCAGGAGAAGTGACGGGGCAGGAGTGGTGACGTGTCAGGAGCAGTGACCGGGCAGGAGAAGTGACCGGGCAGGAGAGGTGACGGGGCAGGAGAGGTGACATGGCAGGAGAGGTGATGTGGCAGGAGAAGTTACGAAGCAGGAGAAGTGATGGGCAGGAGCGGTGATTAGGCATGAGCAAGAGTGGTAACCGGGCAGGAGCAGTGAACGGGGCAGGAGCAGTGAACGGGACAGGAGCAGTGAACGGGCAGGAGCGGTGACAGGGCAGGAAAAGTGACAGGGCAGGAAAAGTGACGGGCCTGGAGCAGTGATGGGGCAGGAGAGGCAACAGGAATGGAGAGGTAACTGGGCCGGAGATGGAACTGGGCAGGAGAGGTGACCAGGCAGGAGAAGTGACGAGCAGGAGAAGTGACGGGGCAGGAGATGTGACGAGCAGGAGAAGTGACGGGGCAGGAGAGGTGACGGGGCAGGAGAGGTGATGGGGCAGGAGAGTTGACTGGCAGGAGATGTGATGGGGCATGAGCTAGAGCGGTAAACGGGCAGGAGCGGTGAACAGGACAGGAGCAGTGAACCGGGCAGGAGCAGTGAATGGGGCAGGAGCAGTGAACGAGGCAGGAGCAGTGATGGGGCAGGAGCAGTCACGGGGCAGGAGAAGTGACGGGGCAGGAGAAGTGACGGGGCAGGAGAAGTGATGGGACAGGAGAAGTGACGGGGCTGGAGCAGTGATCGGGCAGGAGTGCTGACCGGATAGGAGAAGTGACGGGGCAGCAGAGGTGACGGGGCAGGAGAGGTGATGTGGCAGGAGAGGTGAGGGGACAGGAGAAGTTACGAAGCAGGAGAAGTGATGGGCAGGAGCGGTGATTAGGCATGAGCAAGAGTGGTAACCGGGCAGGAGCGGTGAAGGGGCAGGAGCAATGAACTGGGCAGGAGCCCGGAACGGGGCAGGAGCAGTGAACGGGACAGGAGCAGTGAACGGGCAGGAGCAGTGAACGGGCAGGAGCAGTGACGGGGCAGGAAAAGTGACGGGGCAGGAAAAGTGACGGGGTAGGAAAAGTGACGGGCCAGGAGCAGTGACGGGGCAGGAGAGGCAACAGGAAAGGAGAGGTGACTGGGCAGGAGAGGGAACGGGGCAGGAGAGGTGACCAGGCAGGAGAAGTGACGATTAGGAGAAGTGACGGGGCAGGAGATGTGACGAGCAGGAGAAGTGACAGTGCAGGAGAGGTGACGGGGCAAGAGAGATGACAGGCCGGGAGAGGTGATGGGCAGGAGAGTTGACGGGCAGGAGAAGTTACGAAGCAGGAGAAGTGATGGGCAGGAGCGGTGATTAGGCATGAGCAAGAGTGGTAACCGGGCAAGAGCGGTGAACGGGGCAGGAGCAGTGAACGGGGCAGGAGCAGTGAACGGGGCAGTGAACGGGTCAGGAGTAGTGAACGGGATAGGAGCAGTGAACGGGCAGGAGCGGTGACAGGGCAGGAAAAGTGACAGGGCAGGAAAAGTGACGGGGCAGGAAAAGTGACGGGGTAGGAAAAGTGACGGGCCTGGAGCAGTGACAGGGCAGGAGAGGCAGCATGGAATGGAGAGGTGACTGGGCAGGAGATGGAACTGAGCAGGAGAGGTGACCAGGCAGGAGAAGTGACGAGGAGGAGAAGTGACGGGGCAGGAGATGTGACGAGCAGGAGAAGTGACTGGGCAGGAGAGGTGAAGGGGCAGGAGAGATGACTGGCCAGGAGAGGTGATGGGGCAGGAGAGTTGACGGGCAGAAGAGGTGATGGGGCATGAGCTGGAGCGGTAAACGGGTGGGAGCAGTGAACAGGGCAGGAGCAGTGAACGGGGCAGGATCAGTGAACGGGTCAGGAGCAGTGAACGGGGCAGGAGCAGTGAATGAGGCTGGAGCAGTGATGGGGCAGGAGCAGTGACGGGGCAGGAAAAGTAACGGGGCAGGAGAAGTGACGGGGCAAGAGAAGTGATGGGACAGGAGAAGCGACGGGGCTGGAGCAGTGATCGGGCACGAGTGCTGACCGGGCAGGAGAAGTGATGGGGCAGGAGAGGTGATGGGGCAAGAGAGGTGATGTGGCAGGAGAGGTGACGGGGCAGGAAAAGTTACAAAGCAGGAGAAGTGATGGGCAGGAGCGATGATTAGGCATGAGCAAGAGTGGTTACCGGGCAGGAGAGGCGAACGGGGCAGGAGCAGTGAACGGGGCAGAAGCAGTGAACGGGAAGGAGCAGAGAACGGGCAGGAGCAGTGACGGCACAGGAAAAGTGACGGGGCAGGAAAAGTGGCGGGGTAGGAAAAGTGACGGGCCAGGAGCAGTGACGGTGCAGGAGAAGCAACAGGAAAGGAGAGGTGACTGGGCAGGAGAGGGAACTGGGCTGGAGAGGTGACCAGGCTGGAGAAGTGACGAGCAGAAGAAGTGGCGGGGCATGAGATGTGACGAGCAGGAGAAGTGACGGGGCAGGAGAGGTGACGGGGCAGGAGAGATGACAGGCCAGGAGAGGTGATGGGGCAGGAGAGTTGACGGGCAGGAGAAGTTACGAAGCAGGAGAAGTGATGGGCAGGAGCGGTGATTAGGCATGAACAAGAGTGGTACCCGGGCAGGAGCGGTGAACGGGGCAGGAGCAGTGAACGGGGCAGGAGCAGTGAACGGGGCAGTGAACGGGTCAGGAGTAGTGAACGGGATAGGAGCAGTGAACGGGCAGGAGCGGTGACAGGGCAGGAAAAGCGACAGGGCAGGAAAAGTGACGGGGCAGGAAAAGTGACAGGGTAGGAAAAGTGACGGGGCAGGAGAGGTGACGGGGCAGGAGAGGCAACAGGAATGGAGAGGTAACTGGGCAGGAGATGGAACTGGGCAGGAGAGGTGACCAGGCAGGGGAAGTGACGAGCAGGAGAAGTGACGGGGCAGGAGATGTGACGAGCAGGAGAAGTGACGGGGCAGGAGAGGTGACGGGGCAGGAGAGATGACAGGCCAGGACAGGTGATGGGGCAGGAGAGTTGACGGGCAGGAGAAGTTACGAAGCAGGAGAAGTGATGGGCAGGAGCGGTGATTAGGCATGAGCAAGAGTGGTACCCGGGAAGGAGCGGTGAACGGGGCAGGAGCAGTGAACGGGGCAGGAGCAGTGAACGGGGCAGCAGCAGTGAATGGGACAGGAGCAGTGAACGGGCAGGAGCGGTGACAGGGCAGGAAAAGTGACAGGGCAGGGAAAGTGACGGGGTAGGAAAAGTGACGGGGCTCACTGGTTAGAGGCGGCAGACCCGTGAGCAGAGGACGGCCTGGGACCAGGGTTCGATTCCCGGCGCGGCAGGTTTCTGGACCAGGGTCAGCGGACTCGATAATTCTCTCGCGTCGGTGCCCACTCTGATCAGCGATCACACTCGGCAACTCTGGGCATTAGCTTGCCTCATCTTCACTAACGGCCCCACCAGACCGCCGGGGATGCCTGGTCTCACCCTGGAGATACCCATTAAGGGACCATCTCTCAGGGAAGCCAGGAAGGGTTTTGCAGCGGTCGAAGCGCCTTGGGACCCTACGGGTAAGTAGTGCGCTATATAAATGCCTATACATTTACATTTACATTTACATTTACATTTACGGGGCAGGAGAGGTGATGTGGCAGGAGAGGTGACAGGGAAGGAGAAGTTACGAAGCAGGAGAAGTGATGGGCAGGAGTGGTGATTAGACAGGAGCAGTGAACGGGCAGGAGCAGTGAACGGGCAGGAGCAGTGAGGGCGCAGGAAAAGTGACGGGGCAGGAAAAGTTAAGGGGGTAGGAAAAGTGACGGGCCAGGAGCAGTGACGGGGCAGGAGAGGCAACAGGAAAGGAGAGGTGACTGGGCAGGAGAGGGAACTGGGCAGGAGATGTGACCAGGCAGGAGAAGTGACGAGCAGGAGAAGTGACGGGGCAGGAAATGTGACGAGCCGGAGAAGTGACGGGGCAGGAGAGGTGACGGATCAAGAGAGATGACAGGCCAGGAGAGGTGATGGGGCAGGAGAGTTGACGGGCAGGCGAGGTGATGGGGCATGAGCTGGAGCGGTAACCGGGCAGGAGCGGTGAAAGGACAGGAGAAGTGAAAGTGGCAGAAGCGGTGAACGGGGCAGGAGCAGTGAACAGGGCAGGAGCAGTGAACGGGGCAGGAGCAGTGAACGGGGCAGGAGCAGTGAATGGGGCAGGAGCAGTGACGCAGCAGGAGAAGTGACGGGGCAGGAGAAGTGACAGGGCAGTAGAGGTGATGGGGAATGAGAGGTGACAGGGCAGGAGAGGTGATGTGGCAGGAGAGGTGACAGGGCAGGAGAAATGATGGGGCAGGAGAGGTGACAGGGCAGGAGAGGTGATGGGGAAGGAGAGGTGACAGGGCAGGAGAGGTGACCCGGTACAAGAAGTGATGGGCAGGTGACATGACAGGCAGGTGATGTGACGGGCAGGAGAGGTGATGGGCAGGAGAGGTGATGGGCAGGAAAGGTGATGGGCAGGAGAGGTGATAGGGCAGGAGAAGAGACAAAGCATTAGAAGTAATGGGGCAGGAGCGGTGATTAGGTATGAGCAGGAGTGGTAACTGGGCAGGCACTGTGAACGGACAAGAGCGGTGAACGGACAGGAGCAGTGAACGGGGCAGGAGCAGTGAACGGGGCAGGAGCAGTGAACGGGGTAGGAGCGGTGAACGGGGCAGGAGAAGTGAACGGGGCAGTTTCACGAGTGGTGAACGGGGCAGGAGCAGTGAACGGGGCAGGAGCAGTGAACGGGGCAGGAGCAGTGAAACGACAGGAGCAGTGAATGGGGCAGGAGCAGTGAACAGGGCAGAAGTGATGGTGCAGGAAAATTGACAGCTTGCGGCCTTCCTCGAGACGAACGGACCCCTCGACCCTTCGCAGTCTGCTGGTTTCCGAGCCAACCACAGCACCGAGACCGCCCTCATCGCAGCCACGGACGACATCAGATCCCTGCACGACAACGGGGAAAGAGCGGCCCTCATCCTCCTGGACCTCTCTGCAGCGTTCGACACTGTCTGCCACCGCACCCTAGTACAGCGCCTCAGCAACATCAGAATCCGAGAGAATACACTGGAGTGGATCCTCTCGTTCCTCGCCGGAAGATCCCAGAGAGTCCGTCTCCCCCCGTTCAGATCCGAAGCCACCGAAAGCATCTGCAAAAACAACAAGTGATGGACCGAATGTGGATCAATGTCACACATTCCCCCAGTCAAAAGATCTGGGCCAAAATCCATCGTTTTTTTGCACTCCACACCACCCTGGGTTAGACAATGGCGATATGCAAATCAGCTCTGACCCTGTGCCCCATGGGAACAGTCCAGTCCGAACTACAAAAGCCATGTCCTTCCCAGTACGGAATCAAGCATCCGAGGACCGGACCGGTTTCGAGGTAACACCTCTCATCAGCCCGGCTAGCTTGACTCCAAGTGGTGTGGAGTGCCTGGGACCCACGTCTGGGCATCCCCAGCGCACTTAGGGCGGCAATTGCAAAAACAACAAGTGATGGACCGACTGTGGATCAATGTCACACATTCCCCCAGTCAAAAGATCTGGGCCAAAATCCATCGTTTTTTTGCACTCCACACCACCCTGGGTTAGACAATGGCGATATGCAAATCAGCTCTGACCCTGTGCCCCATGGGAACAGTCCAGTCCGAACTACAAAAGCCATGTCCTTCCCAGTACGGAATCAAGCATCCGAGGACCGGACCGGTTTCGAGGTAACACCTCTCATCAGCCCGGCTAGCTTGACTCCAAGTGGTGTGGAGTGCCTGGGACCCACGTCTGGGCATCCCCAGCGCACTTAGGGCGGCAATTGCAAAAACAACAAGTGATGGACCGAATGTGGATCAATGTCACACATTCCCCCAGTCAAAAGATCTGGGCCAAAATCCATCGTTTTTTTGCACTCCACACCACCCTGGGTTAGACAATGGCGATATGCAAATCAGCTCTGACCCTGTGCCCCATGGGAACAGTCCAGTCCGAACTACAAAAGCCATGTCCTTCCTAGTACGGAATCAAGCATCCGAGGACCGGACCGGTTTCGAGGTAACACCTCTCATCAGCCCGGCTAGCTTGACTCCAAGTGGTGTGGATTGCCTGGGACCCACGTCTGGGCATCCCCAGCGCACTTAGGGCGGCAATTGCAAAAACAACAAGTGATGGACCGAATGTGGATCAATGTCACACATTCCCCCAGTCAAAAGATCTGGGCCAAAATCCATCGTTTTTTTGCACTCCACACCACCCTGGGTTAGACAATGGCGATATGCAAATCAGCTCTGACCCTGTGCCCCATGGGAACAGTCCAGTCCGAACTACAAAAGCCATGTCCTTCCCAGTACGGAATCAAGCATCCGAGGACCGGACCGGTTTCGAGGTAACACCTCTCATCAGCCCGGCTAGCTTGACTCCAAGTGGTGTGGAGTGCCTGGGACCCACGTCTGGGCATCCCCAGCGCACTTAGGGCGGCAATTGCAAAAACAACAAGTGATGGACCGAATGTGGATCAATGTCACACATTCCCCCAGTCAAAAGATCTGGGCCAAAATCCATCGTTTTTTTGCACTCCACACCACCCTGGGTTAGACAATGGCGATATGCAAATCAGCTCTGACCCTGTGCCCCATGGGAACAGTCCAGTCCGAACTACAAAAGCCATGTCCTTCCCAGTACGGAATCAAGCATCCGAGGACCGGACCGGTTTCGAGGTAACACCTCTCATCAGCCCGGCTAGCTTGACTCCAAGTGGTGTGGATTGCCTGGGACCCACGTCTGGGCATCCCCAGCGCACTTAGGGCGGCAATTGCAAAAACAACAAGTGATGGACCGAATGTGGATCAATGTCACACATTCCCCCAGTCAAAAGATCTGGGCCAAAATCCATCGTTTTTTTGCACTCCACACCACCCTGGGTTAGACAATGGCGATATGCAAATCAGCTCTGACCCTGTGCCCCATGGGAACAGTCCAGTCCAAACTACAAAAGCCATGTCCTTCCCAGTACGGAATCAAGCATCCGAGGACCGGACCGGTTTCGAGGTAACACCTCTCATCAGCCCGGCTAGCTTGACTCCAAGTGGTGTGGAGTGCCTGGGACCCACGTCTGGGCATCCCCAGCGCACTTAGGGCGGCAATTGCAAAAACAACAAGTGATGGACCGAATGTGGATCAATGTCACACATTCCCCCAGTCAAAAGATCTGGGCCAAAATCCATCGTTTTTTTGCACTCCACACCACCCTGGGTTAGACAATGGCGATATGCAAATCAGCTCTGACCCTGTGCCCCATGGGAACAGTCCAGTCCGAACTACAAAAGCCATGTCCTTCCCAGTACGGAATCAAGCATCCGAGGACCGGACCGGTTTCGAGGTAACACCTCTCATCAGCCCGGCTAGCTTGACTCCAAGTGGTGTGGAGTGCCTGGGACCCACGTCTGGGCATCCCCAGCGCACTTAGGGCGGCAATTGCAAAAACAACAAGTGATGGACCGAATGTGGATCAATGTCACACATTCCCCCAGTCAAAAGATCTGGGCCAAAATCCATCGTTTTTTTGCACTCCACACCACCCTGGGTTAGACAATGGCGATATGCAAATCAGCTCTGACCCTGTGCCCCATGGGAACAGTCCAGTCCGAACTACAAAAGCCATGTCCTTCCCAGTACGGAATCAAGCATCCGAGGACCGGACCGGTTTCGAGGTAACACCTCTCATCAGCCCGGCTAGCTTGACTCCAAGTGGTGTGGAGTGAGTGCCTGGGACCCACGTCTGGGCATCCCCAGCGCACTTAGGGCGGCAATTGCAAAAACAACAAGTGATGGACCGAATGTGGATCAATGTCACACATTCCCCCAGTCAAAAGATCTGGGCCAAAATCCATCGTTTTTTTGCACTCCACACCACCCTGGGTTAGACAATGGCGATATGCAAATCAGCTCTGACCCTGTGCCCCATGGGAACAGTCCAGTCCGAACTACAAAAGCCATGTCCTTCCCAGTACGGAATCAAGCATCCCAGGACCGGACTGGTTTCGAGGTAACACCTCTCATCAGCCCGGCTAGCTTGACTCCAAGTGGTGTGGAGTGCCTGGGACCCACGTCTGGGCATCCCCAGCGCACTTAGGGCGGCAATTGCAAAAACAACAAGTGATGGACCGAATGTGGATCAATGTCACACATTCCCCCAGTCAAAAGATCTGGGCCAAAATCCATCGTTTTTTTGCACTCCACACCACCCTGGGTTAGACAATGGCGATATGCAAATCAGCTCTGACCCTGTGCCCCATGGGAACAGTCCAGTCCGAACTACAAAAGCCATGTCCTTCCCAGTACGGAATCAAGCATCCGAGGACCGGACCGGTTTCGAGGTAACACCTCTCATCAGCCCGGCTAGCTTGACTCCAAGTGGTGTGGAGTGCCTGGGACCCACGTCTGGGCATCCCCAGCGCACTTAGGGCGGCAATTGCAAAAACAACAAGTGATGGACCGAATGTGGATCAATGTCACACATTCCCCCAGTCAAAAGATCTGGGCCAAAATCCATCGTTTTTTTGCACTCCACGCCACCCTGGGTTAGACAATGGCGATATGCAAATCAGCTCTGACCCTGTGCCCCATGGGAACAGTCCAGTCCGAACTACAAAAGCCATGTCCTTCCCAGTACGGAATCAAGCATCCGAGGACCGGACCGGTTTCGAGGTAACACCTCTCATCAGCCCGGCTAGCTTGACTCCAAGTGGTGTGGAGTGCCTGGGACCCACGTCTGGGCATCCCCAGCGCACTTAGGGCGGCAATTGCAAAAACAACAAGTGATGGACCGAATGTGGATCAATGTCACACATTCCCCCAGTCAAAAGATCTGGGCCAAAATCCATCGTTTTTTTGCACTCCACACCACCCTGGGTTAGACAATGGCGATATGCAAATCAGCTCTGACCCTGTGCCCCATGGGAACAGTCCAGTCCGAGCATCTGCGGCATACCACAAGGATCATCACTTAGCCCAACCCTCTTCAACGTCTACATGAGCCCTCTCGCAGCCATTGCACGCAAACACAACCTCAACATCATCTCCTACACCGACGACACCCAGCTAATCCTCTCCCTCACCAACGACCCCGCCACCGCAAGAACCAGCCTACACGAAGGGAAGAAAGACGTCACCGAATGGATGAAGAAAGCCGCCTGAAACTGAACTCAGACAAGACGGAAGTCCTCATCCTGGGACCATCGCCCTCTGCCTGGGATGACTCCTGGATGCCCCCTGCCCTGGGCACCACCCCCAAACCAACGGACCATGCTCGCAACCTGGGCTTCATCCTGGACTCCTCCCTATCGATGACCAGACAAGTCAACGCCGTCTCGTCATCATGCTTCAACACCCTGCGCATGCTCCGTAAGATCTTCCGATGGATTTCCACCAAAACCAGGAAGACGGTCACCCAGGCACTCGTCACCAGCCGACTGGACTACGGAAACACCCTCTACGCCGGAACCACAGCCAAACTTCAGAAAAGACTCTAGCGCATCCAGAACGCCTCCGCACGACTCGTCCTGGACATCCCCCGACACAGCCACATCTCCGGCCATCTGAGAGACCTGCACTGGCTCCCCGTCAGCAAGAGGATCACGTTAAGGCTCCTCACCCACGCACACAAGGCCCTCCACGACTTGGGCCCCAAGTACCTCAACAACCGCCTGATCTTCTACGCACCCACCCGCCAGCTAAGATCGGCCAGCCTCGCCCTCGCCCCCATACCACGCATCCGCAAAGCCACTGCCGGGGGAAGATCCTTCTCCTACCTGGCAGCCAAGACATGGAACTCCCTCCCCATCCACCTCCAGCTGACCCAGGATCACCTCTCCTTCAGGAAGCTCCTCAAGACCTGGCTCTTCGAGCAGTAGCGAACCCCTCCACCCCAGCGCCTTGAGACCCTTCCGGGTGAGTAGCGCGCTATACAAATGCCCATGATTGATTGATTGATTGATTGATTGATTGACAGGACAGGAGAAGTGACGGGACAGGAGAAGTGGCAGGACAGGAGAAGTGACGCGACAGGAGAAGTGACAGGGAAGGAGAGGCAACAGGGCAGGAGAGGTGACCGGACAGGAGAAGTGACCGGGCAGGGGAAGTGACCGGGCAGGAGAAGTGACGGGCAGGAGAAGTGACTGGGCAGAAGAAGTGACGGGCAGGTGACGTGACAGGGCAGGAGAGGTGACCAGGCAGGAGAAGTGACCGGGCAGGAGAAGTGACCGGGCAGGAGAGGTGACGGGGCAGGAGAGGTGATGTGGCAGGAGAGGTGACAGGGCAGGAGTAGTTACGAAGCAGGAGAAGTGATGGGGCAGGAGCGGTGATTAGGCACTAGCAAGAGTGGTAACCGGGCAGGAGCGGTGAACGGGGCAGGAGCAGTGAACGGGGCAGGAGCAGTGAACGGGGCTGGAGTTCTGCTTTGTGTTCACTTCTTGAATGAAAGGACACTTGAATATATATGGCCTGGCAGTTCAGGCTGGACTTTTTCCATTGGGCGCAGGATCAAGATGGATTTGCATATGGCTCGGTCCAAACTGGAATGGCATGGTGAGCAAAAAACTATGGATTTAGGCCCAGATCTCTGTACTGGGGTGAATGTATGACATTGTTCTGCATTCTGTCCACCAGGTATTCTTTTTGCTATATTATGATTGAGCAGCTAGCTGGCTGACATGAATATGAATGAGCCTGTGTGGGTTTCTGTGAGTCTAGATTCTCCTGAAGAGTCCCTTTCTCTTCTGAGCCCTGCTTAACACACATGTACAGGAGGAGCCCTGTATTCATGTCCTCAATGTTTGAGACAAACAATACTCCTGGATTTCTGAACAATGAGAGTAAAAGCATTAAGGTAACATGTTGTTCCTGCTTATATTTCTCACGCTTTACATAAACCTGTATTCCCTATGAGTGTTTGCTTTTTCCTGAATTAAACCTCAAATAAACATGTTGATCCATTGTTTTAATTAAATAACGTTATAACATTATAAGCTGTAGCTGGTCAGTGAAATGCTAAACGTACTAAAAATTGGTATCTTTCACTATTTATAGCCACACCCCTGACTCTGCCCACTGATTCAATCTTCGGTTATTCCCGCCTCCCGATTCTCCACCCACAGTTCCCCTACTGTTTATTTCCCACTTCGACCACTGCCCATGACAGAAATCTATAGTACCGGCCCTGCCTAATAAGTGCCGTTGCTGAGCACCGGAAACCACTGGCACAAATTAAGCACTACGGCCTTCCACTTTTTGTCATCATCCTGTTACCTTTTCAAACGGCCTGTCTCGCTGCCCCCTCTTCTGCAATATTTCACCAGCGATCATCTCCAAGGAAACTATTGAGACATGACACCACATGTCACCAGATGTAGGGGTTTTGGTGCAGTGCTGTCATAAGGGAGTTTGAAATCGTATTGGCTTTTTAACATGTTCTCCAGGGAATAGATAGTCACGGTAGCTTTTGCCCTCCCACCCACTAACCACAGTGGATGCTAGAGTTTTACTGTTCTATGGGAACCAACCTAAACCAGGAGGCTTCGCTCTAAAGCATCCTGCTGCTTCCAGGAGTAAGCGCACAGACACACAGCATGCAAACAGAAGGACACACACACCCTGCATACAAGCCATCTTAATTGCTCAGAAGCCTATAACTTGTAAGTGATCAGCAGAATACTGCTGCAGACAGGTTTATTCCTGACCTATCGCTTTGGGACTGATGCCCATAAACCTGTAGTGTAAGGGTGTGTCATGTTTTCAACTGAGAGAAGTATTCACTAAAAGCTGTTTTCCAGTTCTTTTTTTACTACGCTCAAAGCTGGGATAACGCTGACGTGCTTCCACCGTCGCACTGCTACCCTCAAGATCCCTCCAACCTTCCACTCCCCGATGCCTACTACAAACTCACTCACCTAACTTTGTGTATGGCGCTCTCACTTTTTAGTTGGGCACACCTGGCAACAGTTTTGATATCTAAGGTTTTCGCAGTTGGACTTACTGGCATATGAGCTTTAAAATAATACACAGGATCCGAGCCGCCTGAGCCTGTTGCCAGCTTTAGAGGCTTTTCTCCCAAAAATGTTTTATTGCTGAAAACACGATGTCACCGAAAGACAAATACATTTTTTAAGGTGCTGTTCGAGGTTGTGCCTTTTTACTCTAAAATGGTTAGTGAGTGAATTCCCTAATCCCTTTTATACTTTACAGAAATTTCAACTGTACGATTTCAGAGATACAATTATAAAGACACTCTTGTCTTTTTTAAAGGTATCTTCAAATATACATAAACATCATAGCCTTTATATGACAATAGTTTGGAGAAACTCCGATTTCAGATACAGTGCAATAAAATGAGTACCTCGTTAAACAACGAGCAAACAAATACATTTGGCCCAATTTTCAGATGTGAGTTTAAGTTTTCAATGGTTAAAACACAAAAATTGAATTATTTTCCTTTGTGAACATTAATACTCACTCTTTTCCGGTACATGGAGTAAGGTGCATGTTCTTTGTTCGTCGGTCTCCGAGTTGTTAAGCTTTCTTATCAAAATATCTTCTGCTAAGGGCAGTGAATGAGATCAATTTCAGCCCCAAACTCTGACGAAGGGATCTCTTATTGCAAGTTAGTTTTCTCATCCCATACTATACAGCAAGACACCGCGCACTGGATGCTCTGTCGAAGTTTGTTGTAACAACCACACTTTAACTGTTGTCGCAACTTCCTCTTTGCTCATCTGTGGTTAATGTTTTCCAGTTGAGGTCAAGATAGTCTCAAGATCAAAGAAATGTAGCTTCAGGTTTTAAAGACAACATTTTTTTTAAATAGCTCCTTATTAAGTTTTAACATGACATCTGTCACACGTTCATACAATTGTACATACATACAAAAGCAGTATTATCCTTGTTGATATGTAGTGGATAGATTGATGAGTGTCAGTCTTGAGCTATAATACAAAATAGGAGTTCCATTACAAATTATCCCTCGCAATTGCAATGTGTCCAGGAGCGGCCCATGTAGGTAAGAGTGGTGGTGCGGGGTGGGGAGAGGTACTCGACAGACGACGACAAGGGAAAATTCATTATTTATATAATTTTCACTCATCGTCGTCTGTCGCGTCCCCCACCTCCTCCGCACCACCGATTTTACCTGCACCGGCCCTCCAGAATCTGTCTGGTTTGATTCATCCTACTACTACGCACCCCTTCACAGTCAGGCTCCTCACTCTCTTCTTGCATTCCCCATATCTTGTTTATGACAACCTGTGCTTGTGTTAGATTATGTAATGAGAGTTTGTACACCGCACTTATCACCAGAGGGGGTATCCAGGCGCTAGAGCAGATATGTAGACTGATTGGAGCTCCTTGTTGAATAGCCAGGTCTTCATTCGTTCTTGACTGTCTGACATTCTTGGGGTTGAAGGGAGCGAGTGTCCGCGCAGCATGTGATCCAGTTGTTGAATGTTTTGATGTATATCTACAGGTCTCCATTGAGATCTCGTTGGTTGGCTCTAGGGGTGTTGGTCCAGTCTGCTTCCACTAACTTGTTCTAGCTGCGTCTGGGGTTGCTAGTTGGCTTCGGTGTGGGGAGATGGGGTGCCACAATGTAAAAGTGAACAATGGAGTGGTCAGTAAAAGTGATTGGCTGTGAAGATGGGATTGAGGGTGTTTCCTCATTGTGTGTTGGGCCTTGGATGAGCTGGGTGATTCTGAGGTTGTCAAGGATCTCGAATCGGGCAGTGAAGTTAAAATCTGACCACCGAGTAGGATGAAACCGTTTGAGGTGATAGCGATGGGGGCGATGAAGTTGGTGAGGAGGTTGCTAAAAGTAGTGAGTGGTTCAGTATGCAAGGGTTCCTTTGATGGTGGTGTGGTTGCTGGCTTGTAGACAGAAGTACATGTGCTCCATGAACAGTGTGCTCTCGTTGTTGGAGGTGATGCAGGTAAGGGAGTCCTTGTGGATGAAAGAGAAGCCTTTCCATGGTTTGCTGGGCTTGTCCGGTTAGTAGAATTGGTATCCTGATGGGATGGCCATGGCGATGAAGTGTGTGGATAAGAGGTTGAGCCAGGTTTCGGTTAGAAAGAGAATGTCAGAAGAGTGCCTGTCGATTATGTCACAGACCTCAGTCGCGTGTTTGCAGAGAGATCTGAGGATGAGAAGAATGTATGTCAGGTGGGATGAGGCATGCGTGGATGGATGAAGTAGGAGTGCTGAGGAGAAGTGGCAGTGAGCGCATGGCAAAGGTCCTACCATTGAGTGAGGTGTTGCGCAGAGGCAGCTGTCATGGCGGCATCCAGTGTTGAGTGCTTGCAGGTTGGAGAATGTTTAGTGGTGGTGTTTGGACGGGCCAGGGTCTATAGTGCTGGCATGGTCGATGCATGGACGCGCGCAGATAGGCTTGCAATTGGTGCACCTTTGGCAGTCGTGCAGCGGCCACCATTCAATCAGGTGACTTGTAAAGCGTGACTACTCACCCATAAGGATCTCAAGGCACGGGGGGAGAAGACTGCTGATCTGTCAAAAGGCACTTTGGTTCAGTCGAAGAGCCAGGTTTTGAGGTCCTTCCTGAATTGAGGCAGTGATGGCGATTGCCTGAGGTGGAGAGGCAGGGCGTTCCATGTCCTTGCTGTGAGGTAAGAGAAGGATCTTCCTCCTGGAGTGGGCTTGTGGACATGTGGCACAGCAGCCATGGCCAGTTGGGCGGAGCAGAGGTCTCTGGTAGGAGTGTGGAATAAGAGGCAGTGGTTAAGGTGTAGAGATTTGTAGGCATGTGTGAAGAACTTGAAGTTGATTCTTTTGTTGACTGGGAGACAGTGGAGGTGTCTCAGGTGGCCAGTGATGTGGCTACAGAGGGGGATATTGAGAATGAGTCTAATAGAGGCATTCTGAATGTTCTGCAGTTTCTTGAGGAGTTTCTGGATGTACCGGCGTAGAGTGTGTTGCCGTAGTTGAGTCTGCTGCTGATGAGTGCGTGGGTGACTGTCTTTCTGGACTCAGTGGGGATCCACTTGAAGATCTTTCGGAGCAGGCTTAGGGTGTGAAAGCAGGATTATGAAATGGTGTTGATCTGACTGTTCATGGTGAGTGAGGAGTCCAGGATGATGCTGAGGTTTGTGCGTGGTCTGGGGGAGGGGCCCAAGATCTGCGGACCACCAGGAGTCATCCCAGGCGGTGGGGGTGGAACCCAGGATGAGGACTTCAGTCTTCTGTGAGTTTAGCTCGAGGCAGCTATTCTTCGTCCAGATGGCAACAGCCTTCATCGTCATGGAAGTTGTTCTTGGTGACTCTGGGTTCGTTGAAGAGTTAGAGGAGCAGCTGGGTGTCATCAGCGTACAAGATGATGTTGAGACTGTGGAGATGAGAGACCATTAAGTAGAACCTGGGAGAGTGGAGGAGCATGGGGCAGAGGGTGGGGCTGGGGCAGGGCATGGCACAGAAGGTTGGAGAAGGCACACGAGAAAGACACAGGAAAACAGATAAGGAGCGAGGGAGGTGAGAAAGCATGGGAGGGAGAGGTGGGAGAAGGGAGAGATCAAGGAGGGACAGGGAGAGAAAGCATTGCTGGAGATGTCAAAGGGGAAACGAGAATAGAAAGATCAGCAAAAAGGCAACAAGGGGTGAGAGAGTGTAAAAGTAGAAATGGGCAAATAGGCAACAAGAGTGAGAGAGGCCGTGAAAGGAAAAATGGGCAACAAGTAACAATGAGTGAGAGAGAGTAAACAAAAAACAGACAAAAAGGCAACAAAGAGCAAGAGGGAGAGTAAAAGGTAAACTGGACAAACAAGCAACAAAGACTACGAAAGAGAGACTAAAAGAAGGGCAAGTGAAGTAAGGAGCTACATGGAGTGAAAGCTAGCGAGAGAAGGAGAGCACGAAACAAGGTAGGATGTACAGGTCAGTGGACCAGTCCAAGTAAGTGTGAGCTGGGGCCTAGGCACCAGTATAAGAGGTGTATCTCAACATTGTGTGAGTCAGTCCGCTTATGTGTCGCCGCCTATGTGTGGGTCCCCTCATTTGACTCATCCATGCATCTACATTGGGGTGAGTGGTGTTTTTCACCTAGATCTCATTGGTCCCAGTCCAAGTCATGCATAGCATATGGCATTTCAGCATGTGTCATGGTTAGTTAGTCGCGGTCAGTCCCTCCTCAGGGGGGCCTCTCATCTGATTTGGTTTGTAGTGTCATGAGTAAGGTGTCCCATTTAGTTAATGATGTTCCTCTCCCTATCTATTTATGTATGTGCAGTTGAGCTGCAATATAAGTCTTGTAGCCACTAGGCCACAGTTGGAGGCCCGGATACCTTCCAGTGCATTGCTATGTTACACTTCCCCAGGAGGAAGGCCTTCTCATCTGTTTCTCCATTTGTCTCTTCCTTACTTTCCTCATGTGTGACTCTTTCACCCTGCACCTTCTCTCTGGCTCAAGACTCTCATCATCTCTCTCTTCCTCTTTCTTCCTGCTTGTCTCATATTGTTGCCCCTCCCCCCCCCCCACTCTGTGTGTCTGCCATGCTTATCTCTCTCCCTTTTTAGTTTGAGCTGGAGAAAGCAATGCGAAGCATTGCGTCCAGCTCGACAACTAATGTTGCCCGCCTCTTGGGAATCTGAGACAGGGGTCAGGCACGCGCGACGATTGGTATCTGTGAACGCGCACGTCTAGGCCGGCGCCGTGCACATCTCCTGCCTCAGATTCCCTGAAGTGCGCAAACACACACACACATACACACACACAGCCACGCACGCACCCCCCCCACCACTCACGGGGTCACGCGCACACACACAGCCACGCACGCACCCTCCCCCACCACTCACGGGCTCACGTAAACACACACAGCCACGCACGCACCCCCCCACCACTCACGGGCTCACGCGCACACACACAGCTCCCCTCCACTCACTGGGTCTCTCAGGCTCCTCTCGTCCCGCGGTGGTGGCGGCATTACACACGGACACATTCATTTTTGGTAGGCACCGGGGATTAAACGATTTGCCCACAAATACAGGATGAAGAGTAGAGGCACTACGCCGCATTCAAGGTCTCTCTAGCACAACAGGGATTTCCTGGAAGTCCGCCTTACGTCACAGAGCGTACTCGCTCTCCTATTGGGCGTCCTCTCTGTCAAGTAACATTGTTCAAGACCTATCCTTAGCCCCTTAGCCCTGTTCTCGTAGGCAGTTGAAACTCCGACGTGACACCTTCGGATAATGTCGCGCTATAGAAAATCGCATTAGATAAATAAATAAATAAGTGCTGAGACTGGAAAACATTAACTGCGAGGACCCGTATGTTAGGGGTTAAGGTAGGGCAGCAAAAAGGAGTTAAGGTCGAGTCGTGAGTAGTCTGACAATCAACTTATACAATTAATTTTTGTTTTTTCACTCTGCCAAGGAGAATGTGTTCACAGGGAGAAGCGTGGCGGTAAATCTGTTGTGGCTTGTTCAATGGGTCACCAGAGGCCGCGTTTGTCACGTGGGCCTTAGTGGTGGCAGAGCTACACATGGCCTGCTTCTAATGTACAGCTCAGTGCGCCTAGTCTGGATATGTTGCGATGCGCAGGTTTTTATGTTATAGTACCGTGTTCGCCAGTTCCTGGATCTCTTGGCACTCTAGGGCCAAGGGAGCTGTTGAGGCAACAACTGAGGCATGAAGGGAAGTGCAGCAAGCAGGACCGAGTCAGGTGACGCACAGTTCGAAGGGCACGTGACGCAGCGTAAGTACAATTAAGTCCACTACAATCACAAGACGAGTGATAAAATGGAGAAGTTTAGTGGATAATGCTCCCCCTCCCCCATCCGACCAGGGGGCGGGGCCTGTGCTTCCAGCTCCAGTCCGTTTCTATTGCTCTCTAGCGTCAAACTTCGATTTTTGCAGGGCTCGTTTTTACCACTTACCTGATGTCTTCTTGGCACTGGATCTATGCTATTCTGAATCAAAATCAAACAGCAAAATAGCATCTCAGATTGAGCAGGTCTCATACAAGATGACTGAGTCACATCCAAGCAGGCATAAAGAACTGGCAAAATAAGTGCCTTGAAATAACTTAGCAACAAACTAAGTTCTGGCATGCAGAGGACACAAGCATCCCTCCAGTCTCCAGAGTACCAGAGTGGCTGATGGGCAATGTCCTGCAAAGAGGTCACTTTGGGAGAAGCAAAAATGATGCCTCTTAATGGTTGTGGCCTAAGTGTAACAGTTTTTTTTATATATCGCGTATTCGACCTGAAGGTATTGGAGCACTTTATATGAGCACCAGTTACATTTAACAAGGACATAATTATTTTTTTGGTAGGCACAGAGAGATAAAGTGATTTGCCCAGAAACACAGGATGTTATAATAATTATAGCAGTAAGCATGGCCTGAGTGGCAAAAGGTACACCCTGAATGGAGCACCAGAGAGACACTAGGCAGACAGCATGGCTACCAGTTTGTCATCAAAACTTTTTTTTTTGAGTTTTCTATTGCGCGAAGTAGACCCGAGAAATCGGGTCTCAGAGCGCTTTACATAGCACCAGCCACAGCATCACTCGTCACCGCCACAACATCATTCAGAGCCACCCCAGCATCAATCTGTGCAACCATTCAACAACAACTGATTCAAATATGTTCTCTCAATGTTTCAAGCTTTATTACAAATGTCACAAAAAGATGTTGATATTTATTTGGATTTTGTCACAATAAAATACACTGAACATAATCTTCACAAAAGTTATTTACAAAAGTTTAAACTATTAAGCTATTGCCTTTATAAATTACAATACCTTTTATTTAAGTATTAATTATTTAAAAAAATTCAAAGCAATTGTTATTTGTGATATCAATACATCTAAGTCACTGAAATACAACACATATTGCATTAAAAATGCTATAGGTGTCACATTTGCGAAAGTAAAAACTATTGGCATTGTAAATGACAAAGCTATTATTTCGCTATTTTCAAAACCAACACATAAAAAAAATTGTCATTTACAAGACCAATAGCTCAAACTTTCCTGAGACCTATTGCATTGCAAATGCTTGTTTATATTTCTTTCTCCACTCCTGCTGTCCACCCTCTGCATATTTCTATCTTCTCTGTCTTCCTCCCTGGGTCTGTGTTGCTCAAGTCCGCCATTTGCAACTGACAAACCTGCAACGAAGAAAATCTTTGCCAAGTTAGGGGTCAGAAGCCCTGCAAAAGGCCACAATGGTATACAATTCGAAGGGCAAGTGAACGGATCTTTGCCAAGTGCAAACTAGCCAAACTCAGTGTAGGCAAGCAATGCTAAATAAGAATCTGCTGAGGCTTAAAAGGATAGGTGCAAATAGAAAGTTTAAAAGGGTGGAAAAGGGCTAAGAGGTTACCCTAACCATATTGGGAACACTCGGCTTAAGTGAAGGCATGCCAAAAGCAACAGCGCTCAGTTGAGACAAGTGTAAGAGAATTAAGTCAAACTGAGTTAGACCCGAAATAGTTCAACAAAAAACAATAAGCTAGGTCTAAACAGTGAATCCATGGTAGGGCAACGGGCCACCTAAAATAAAGCCGAGCAACTCCAGGACAAAGCTGCAAACTGAAACGGAGCACAATCATACCACTTGTGAGTGAACTTAAATCCATAGTATGTTTAACCGAAAACACATTTTCCGCTCAGATTACAAGACTCTGGGGAACATCTAAGGGACCTATTATATTTTCAAAGAAGGATAGATCTAGGAGTATTTTATTTAATGTATTTATTTATTGAGTTATATAGCGCTGGCTAGACCCGGAGGTATCACAGCGCTTTACATGAGGAATAGACATTGTTTCAGAACATGGTTGCAAAGTTACATCAGTTACTCGAGCTTAGTTACAGGAATTACATGAGTACAAAAGCGTAGCATAAACATGAGGAAACAATAGGCAAGGGGAGAGAAGAAAGGAATAGGGGAGGTAGAGGAGAATAATGGAGGGAAGAGGAGGGGGATGGTATAGGAGGCAAAGTGGGGAGATGAGGAAAAACAGTGTCCGACGTCCGGCTGGGTAGGTGACGGCCGAGGGGTGAACCAGAGCCAAACTCCTCTATAGCTGGGTGGGACAGCTCCACTGGTCATCGAACAAAGGTTGCTCAGGCCCGCAGTACAAACAGAAAGGGGGGCATAATCCAGAAAGTTCCAACTGGTGCGCCGGCCATGGTGTACGGTGCTGTGCTCCCAGTGGTAATGGGGTAATAACACAGGCCTCCGATGTGTGAGACTCCCTTGTCGCTGTGGACTCTCTTAGAGTGGTCTCTGAGATTCCAGGGCAAAAATGCTGGATCCCTCCGCAACAAGGGAAGAAGGAGTGCTTTGGAAAGGGACCCATTCATGGTGGCCATTATTAGATAATTGGTGTGTCAGATGTCCCAAGAGGCTGCCATTTTGCTCTAATTTCGCATCAATAGATGGGACTAGCTGGTTCGACCATTTTGATTCTTAGTGAGGACCTCTTTTGTTTCTGATCTAGGGGTGTTGGTAGAAAGTCCTTTATTTGTTTCTGCTTCAGGGGTGAAGACATCTTTCTATTTCGCTTCAATAGATCGGACTAGCTGGCGCGGCCATTTCGATTCCTAGTAGAAAGCAGGAGCAAAATGAGACGCGGCTAAAGAATATTAGGCACAAATATCAGAAATAGTTGTTAGGATTAGAGCATTCCAGCGAGCAGCCCTGTAGTGTAAGATGAAAGTGCTCCTAGTGCTAATTGAGTGGACAACATCTTAGGGTCAGGCAGCTTGAGAAACTAGTGCAGCCTGAGCATTAAGAACATGGTAGGCTGCAGTTGAGATGGAGTACGTTGGTGATGATAAGAGAAGTCAAAAGGCATTTCAGTAGCGGGCACTCACAAAAGCACTTAATTACATTGCTGCTTGCATGGACGCCATCTTAGGGTCAGGCAGCTGAACACTATTGCGAGCCTGAGCATTACATAAAGCAGCTGAAATGGAATACCTTAGTGAAGAGAAGAGAAGTCAAATGGCATAACAGCAGCAGGCACTCAGGAAAACACTCCGTTACAATGCTGCTTTCTCTGTAAACGTCTTTGTAGAAATTGTTCTTCAACTGCTCGGAGGGAACACGGGCGGCAGTTGTGCTTCTACCTCGACTCGGTAGGGTGATGAAGGCACTCAAATGTCCAGAGCTCCATCAGGGATTATATATATCAGCAACCAATTTGTTTGTGGTAGCACACTCTCTTGCATTGTGTCGAGGGTGGACTGCCCCTCGTAAAATTTTTATATATATATTGAGGTTGGCGTGGTAATTAGTGGCAGCACACACAAAAGAACATACGTGATTCAGAGCGCCACACTCACAGAATATGGGTATGTCAGAAAATGCTTTGCGTGAACGTGAGGCTGAAGCGGAAGAACTATTCAAAAACCTACCAAGGGTTTCAAACCGTAAACAAAGTGTACATGCAAGCGCAACAGAGGAAAATGCAAAGTCACTCTTGAAGGCATTGGAAAAATGTAAATGGTTAGAAATTACTAAATGGTGGGAACAAAAGTCCTTAGAAAAATATAAGGAAGTGGGACGCATACCGAGAGGATTAAGAATCTTACTGGCACTGAGCTTTGGAAATCCAAACCCGAATCTGTGACTGAGTGGGCTGAAAGTAATCTGGCTGCCTCCATGAACCTAGTTAAAATTCTATTGCAGGACAGGAGGCTCCGATTATGCTATCTCATTTCTTCAATGAAATGCCCAGCAGCCATAGAAACAAATAAAACTACAATACCCATAAACACTTGGGTAACAACCATAGAGTCTGTGGTATATAAAGCCATATAGAGAGTCACACTTCCTCTTTCTTTGCTGCTCCACAGCCAGTTAAGTGCTTTTCTCCTTACCTTTACTTGTTACTTGTCATATTGTGCTTGGCTTTACTGCTTTGCTTTACTGCTTTGCTGGTTATCTTTAGCGTTCATTCGCTGCAGTGTGTGCGCCGTATCCGGTTTTCTTTGCCTGTTTATTTTCATTGCGCCGCACTTGTAGGAGCGTATTTCACCTCATTGTTGACTGGGCACGCGGCGCCCGTGTCTATTTCTCAGTGGAGTGGGAGTCAGGGGTTACAAGACTCGCGCGCTTCTAGACTCGTGAGCTCTTCATTTCATTCTGGTGGCGTTTGTACTCCGCGCATGCGCGGCTGTTTGTTTCCGGCTGCTGCTTCACCTCAGGCCTCCGGAGCTTCCAAGAAGGACGTTCTTCGCAGCGTCTCTGCCCACGGCCCCAGGATTAACCCCTTCAGACGCCTATTGCTCGACAAAGGGCTTTAGGCAAGGACAATCGGCATAGGCTTGCCTAGAGTGTGTGTTTTGCTGACAGCAAGCCTCCCTCCACGTTTTAAAGTTTTTTGGCAGGTTCTCTGCACATATTGGGCTTGCTGTGGGGTTTTTACACTCCCCCTGACTTTTGCCTCTGGCATTAAGGACTGAGTCATCTTGTGGGCATATATATATATTTTCACTCTCTGTGAACATGAGTGAGTGCTATGATGAAGATGACTATTATGAGGAGAAGGACGCCTCTGAGTCCCTAGAGCAGGACTTAGTGGAGGCCCTTGATAAGGGAGTGCAACACTCCGTTAATAAAGCACTGGTGCAAGCCATTACGCCTCTGAAGCGTCATTTAACTAAGTATGCGCAGCAGCAGGGATGGGTGCCTGCTTCGCGCAAGTCCTCTGTTTCGCCAAAAAATCCTCATTCTTCTGATTTTCAACGTTTAGCTAAAACATTGTACTCTGTCGCATCCACAGCCTCTGTGGGTGCGTCCTCTGCTGTTTCCCCAGCTGATATGGACGAGCAGACTTCTTCTTCTTCTTCTGATCATGCAGATCCTCCCCCTAAGAAGAAGACATGTAAGGAGCATTTCGTGGATGCTCCTACTCACCCTCCGGTCCTTACTTTTGATCCCACAGACATTCTTCATCCAAATTCCACGTCTTGGCTTCCGTCCCCAGCGGTCGCAGAGTATATGCAAGCTCACATACGCTGGCCCTTCGACAAAGATGTTCGGGCTAGGCTTCGGTCGGAATGTCCTAGACCGGATCTAGCGGATCATCTAGCACAGAGGTATTCAAACTTTTCCAGGTTGAGCCCCCCCAGCTGAATTCCCCCAGATGTTGGGCCCCCCCACCACCCGACCGAAACCTCGGGAATCCGGCACACCACATGATTAACTGCAACGCGCACACCACGGGCCATATCCGGCAAACAATGCTCAACACAACAAGAGTGCCTAGCAAACTGCAGGCCTGTGAGTGGGTGTGGCGAAACGACAGAGGCGTACCACACAGCTCAAAACACAATCCTCCAAGGCAAAGGAAGTCATCACAACCCTCCCCATCCATCATATACACCATGTCATCCACCAACTCCCCCACCATTCATTCCTTCCCTCCATCTGTGCCCCATACACATCCAAACCCCTTCAACCACTTGCAAACCCATCCATCATCCATCCCTCCATCCATCATCTCACCCATCCATCCCTCCCTCCATCCACCCCCTCACCCATCCATCCATCCATCATCCATCCATCCCTTCACCCAATCCATCCCCTCACCAATCCATCTACTCTTCCACCCATCCATCCAACCACTCACCCCTTCACCCAAGCTATCCTCCCACTCATCCATCCACTCCTCCAGTCATTCATCCATCCACTCCTCCATTCATCCATCCATCCACTCCTCCATTCATCCATCCACTCTTCCACCCATCCACTCACTCATTCATCCATCCAACCACCCACCCTCTCACCCATCCAGCCATCCCCCCACCCACTCATCCATCCACCCAGTCACTCATCCGTCCACCCACTCAACCCCCCACTCATCCATCCACCCACCCATCCATCCCTCCCGCTCTCCACCCTACCCCCACTCATACATGCACTCTCTGACCCATCCATCTCCGTGCTCCTCTCCTCACCCATCTATGCATACACCTGCCCATCCACTCTGCCAATCATTCATCCATGTCCTCACTCATCCATCCATCCATCCCCCCCTCTCTCTCCATTCCCCCCTCACCCAGCCACCCATCCCTCCCTCCATCCACCCTTCACCCATCCACCCACTCATCCATCCACTCATCCACTCATGAATCCATCCATTGACCTCTCACCCACTCCTCCATCCATCCCCCCGTCCATCCACCCTCCTCATCACCCATCCATCCATCCCCACATCCACCCCTCCACTCATCCATCCATCCATTCACCCCTTCACCCATCAATACATCAATACATCCATCCATCACCTCTCTCATCCATCCACCCACCGACTCGTCCACCATCCACCCCCCATCGAACCATCCACCATTTCACTGATCCATCCACCATTTCACTGATCCATCCATCCCTCCACCCATCCATCTACCCTTCCAACCATACACACATCCATCCCCTCCCATCCATCCCTCCACTCATGCATCCATCCTCTCTCCCACCATCCATCCACCCCTTCACCTATCCATCCCCTCACTCATCCATCTACCCCCCCACCCATACATCCACCATGTCACCCACACATCCACCATTCCACCCATCACTCCACCCATACATCCACCACTGCACCCATACATCTATTCACCCACATGGCAACATAACGGACGTCTGGTGGCCGGCTCCACCCGACATCCCTCGCTCTCCCTCTAGCTGCCTCTGTCTCCCTCGCTCTCCCTCTGTCTCCCTCGCTCTCCCTCTGTCTCCCTCGCTCTCCCTCTGTCTCCCTCGCTCTCTCTCACTCTGTCTCCCTCGCTCTCCCTCGCTCTGCCTCCCTCGCTCTCCCTCTGTCTGGCTGTCTCCCTCCCTCGCTCTCCCTCTGTCTGCATGTCTCCCTCCCTCACTCTCCCGGTCTGCCTCAGTCTCCCTCGCTCTCCCTCGCGCTGCCTCCCTCGCTCTCGCTCTGTCAGCCTCTGTCTCCCTCCCTCGCTCCCCCTCTGTCTGCCTGTCTCCCTCCCTCGCTCTCCCTCTGTCTGTCTGTCTCTGTCTCCTTCCTCCCTCCCTCTCCCTCTTCATCTCACCATGCCTGTGTGTGCCCGGGCTGACACAGCTTCTGGGCACACACACAGCCAGCCAGGCAGCCGCACCCGAGCACTTCACACCTCTTTAAGAGACCATTCGCATGCTAATGAGCTTTGTTCAGCTCTTAGGCCCCTGCAGCCCCACTCTGACGGAAATCGCCCGGCCCTCACAGAGAGTCTCTGCATCGCGCTGCACAAAGGGAAGATCGGAGTGGAGCATGCGCCCCCCCTGGGATGGTGCCGCGCCCCCCCAGGGGGGCGCGTCCCACAGTTTGAAGAACCCTGATCCAGCAGATACTCCTGAAGTGGATCCCACGATGCTCACTTATCTTCGCAAATATGCTAAGTATCCTAAGAAGGGTCTTGACCGGTCTTGGCGGTCATGCCAGGACAAGGTTCTGGATTTGATGGGCCCTCTAACTAAAATCCTGGACCTTGGTTTCTTGGCCAAGGAGTCATCTGTGTTGGTAGACCCGAATGAGCTCATAGAATGGGCTCAAATGGCTATATGTCAGCTGGGCAACGCTAATTGTGCCCTTTCCAGCGAACCATATAAGCTAAGTATCCAGGTAGGAATCATTCACAATATTTATTTCACATTTGTCAGTGTCATAGCTATGATAACTCAATTAGGAATAGCAACCGAGGGGTTTCAGAAATAACAATAATGAATAGTATCAAAAATATATATTTATTTTTTGATTCTCAATAATTGAATCATTTGTATTTTTCTTTTTTATCCAGAAATCAGAAATCTGGCAACATCAAACCACCAAACCATATATCACAAATCATATGGTGGCAAACAAGCACCTTTAACATATACTGTGGACACAATAAAGGGACCACAATCACATTATTACATATGCAGCCTAATTCACAAATATTCTTTCAAGTGAATTGTACAATATGTTTGTATAAAAGGTGTTTAGGCACCGACGTTTCGTCCATGTTGGTCAAACAGATCCGTAGGACCATCTTCAGGACAGAAAAAGTTGCACAGAGGTATCTAATACAAACATAATAACATAACAACATAAGTGAAACCCTAGGGTACACGGAGATTTAAATGCAGCTCAATACAGAGAATAAAGTGACAAAACACTACACTAAAACATAACCATTCCAGGTGTCGCATGCCACACCAAAAACCACCAAGTGCGTGTAAACCGACTCATATCTACATATGTGCCAAACAAGGAAGGAGACCACTTGGTAAGTGCCAACAAGACTAAGTTACTAAAATCCAAGGTGAGTTCAATATTCTACATTGCTGATGCATAAGGGCGAGTCTAAGTTACCCAGTACACCATAGATGCATTAATGAGCGTAACATACTTACATCGGACCAATACGCCACACAGGTCGTTCTATAATTAAATAAATCTGGGTTAGCTCGAAATAATTACTCCCTCAATTATACACCCAATCGTGCATGAACGTAAGACTAACTTACAATCCGGCAGCCGCCCGAAACTCTAGAAGATATAATAATCAAGATTAGAGGTCCATACAAGCGCTAGAAATCCTACCAGCTCAAACTACCGTGCCTCCAACTTACTTAGACGACCAAGAAACGCCGGCTCTAAGGAGTCCGTGTATCTTCTCCGGGTGTAATCGCGGTAGCCATCCACTTCCGCATACACCGTAAATAACGCTTGGCGCCATGACGTCACTATGCAAGTTAACTCGGCGGCCATCTTAGAGTGGTTTCAGAAACGTACTTGCCCTATATTCCACAACAATATCGGACCACTATGTAAAATATACAACATTAAAACAGACTCAAATAAAAGAAACATAGAAAGCCATCAGTTTCCTAGACTACATCCAGAATCATACTTATCATTATCACATACAGCCGTATGTGGTAGTACAGAATCATAAGACAATCACACCAAGGTAGCCAATGAATGCCATTCAATAAGAGTGTTCAGCCCATTCTCTACTGTGTCACATAACCAAATCAGTTTATTCTCTCTTTGGGCAAGCAGTTTCTCCACATTAGGTCTTCTCCTTGTACCCTTCACAGACTCGATCACAAACCATTTCATATCAGTGGGAGCATGTGACATGTTACTATAGTGCTCAACCAATGGCGCAGTTTGGATTTTGCATCTGATGCGGGACTGGTGTTGTGTTATCCGTTTCCTTATTTCTTGTGTTGTTTTTCCTAGGTAATTAAGGCCACAAGGACACTGGATACAGTAGACCACATTTTTGGTCATACAATTAGAGTGATGTTTAAGTGTCATCTGTCTCCCATTAATGCAGCAGGTTTTAGTTACTTGTGGGGTGGCACAGGCTGTACATCCACCACAGGGAAAGTATCCGACAATGGGTGCCAGGCCCCATATACTAGTTAGGGTGTTGATCTTAGGTTCCCTATAGGCTTTGACCAAATGGTCACGCAGGTTTTTTCCCCGTTTAAAAGCAAATCTAGGAATGGCTAGTTGGGGTTCAACCTTCTTAATCAAATGCTAATTGCATTTGATGATCTTCGTGATTTGTGTGGATTCTGTACCAAAAGTCAGGACACATGTCGTGGTACTGTATCAGGTGTTGTATTAGGGTTCGAAATTGCTAACTGATTCTTCTGTAGGAAGGCTTGTCGGTCATAAAACCAGGCACGCTTCATCGCATGTTTTACCAGCCGGTAAGGGTATGAACGGGTCACAAGTTTTTCTTGCAATATTTTTGCCTCCCTAAAGTAATCATCCCTCCTGGTACAGTTCCTCCGAATCCGGAGAAACTGACCAAAAGGGAGATTATCCCGTAAATTACGGGGGTGATGGCTATTGTACCTTAAGAGGGTGTTCCTTGCCGTGGGCTTAGTGTATAAACTCACGGCAAGTACCCCTTCAACATGTATGATGTTCAGGTCTAGAAAGTTCATGACCTCAGAGTTGCTTTCCAGAGTGAATTGTAGGTTCACATCTTTTGTATTGAGCCATCGATGGAACTCTTCCAGTTTGTCCTTACTCCCCTCCCAGACTATACAAACATCATCGATGTATCTTAAATAATTTGCAAGATTAGACACAAAAGGGTTATTATTGTAGTTAACTCTTTCCTCAAAGTCTGCTACAAACAGATTCGCTACGGTGGGAGCAAAAACTGCTCCCATCGCTACACCTTTCAGTTGTGCAAAGAAGTCACTATTGAAAATAAAGTAGTTTTCTTCTAAGGCAAGTCTTGCACATTCTGTAATGAACCAAGTAGGGACTTGGTGGGGCCGGGTGCGAGTCTCTAGAGTGTTGTAAATTACTTGTAGGGCTTCAGCTTGGTGTATATTGGTGTAGAGACTTTCGATGTCCATTGTAGCCAAGATGTTATGATTTGGGCTAAAATGGACACCTTCAAGTTTGACAATTACGTCTCTACTATCTTGAGTAAATGACCTAGTTTTAGATACAAAAGGTTTTAGGAAATGATCTACATATTCTGCCAAGGGTTGAAGAATAGACTGGCAGCCAGCCACGATAGGTCTTCCCGGTGGTTGTTCGCTATTCTTATGGATTTTTGGTAGCGTATAAAACGCTGGGATACTGAAGTCATCTTTGTTAAGATATTCGAAGTCCTTCCTGGCCCTTAGTAGTCAGTGTCAGGATAAGTTTACAAATCCTAGACGTAGGGTCACTAGAAAGTTTCTTGTAATGTTCTGGGTTGCCAAGTTGTCTAAGGGCCTCCTGATCATATACAGTTTTGTCCTGTAAAATAATTCCTCCCCCCTTATCAGCGGGTTTCACCACTAGATCATCCCGCTCAGATAGGGTTTTAATGATAGACATATCATCCTTCGAGAGATTAAATCGAACAAACTTTCTAACTTGGAAAAGTTGTTCGATTTCAGTAAGTACCACATTTTCGAATGTGATCATCTCCTTGGGTATTAGATTGTTAGCTGGGAAGAATGTTGACGGGCATTTAAGGCCGCTGATGTTCATGGGCATACTAGTAGTAGTCTTGTGAAAAAAGTGTTTCAATCTTAGGGTTCTAAAAAACCTATGAGTCTCAACTAAAATTGAGAAGAGATCATTCCTATTGGTGGGGACAAATGATAGCCCATGGCTAAGGACTTCTATCTCCCTAGAACTCAATTGATATGAAGACAGATTGAAGATTGGTACAACTTCCATATTCGGGTGGTTGGTGGTGAGCACACCTGTATTCTCTATAGAATGTGTGGTTACCATTCGTAATAGTTGTTGCGTGTTTGTCTGAATCCCGGGGTGTATTGGTTCCTGAACCAACCTCGTCCCGGGTTCCGGGATCGTTCCCTGTGCGACGTTTGACATGTGTCCTGACTTTTGGTACAGAATCCACACAAATCACGAAGATCATCAAACGCAATTGGCATTTGATTAAGAAGGTTGAACCCCAACTAGCCATTCCTAGATTTGCTTTTAAACGGGGAAAAAACCTGCGTGACCATTTGGTCAAAGCCTATAGGGAACCTAAGATCAACACCCTAACTAGTATATGGGGCCTGGCACCCATTGTCGGACACTTTCCCTGTGGTGGATGTACAGCCTGTGCCACTCCACAAGTAACTAAAACCTGCTGCATTAATGGGAGACAGATGGCACTTAAACATCACTCTAATTGTATGACCAAAAATGTGGTCTACTGTATCCAGTGTCCTTGTGGCCTTAATTACCTAGGAAAAACAACACAACACAAGAAATAAGGAAACGGATAACACAACACCAGTCCCGCATCAGATGCAAAATCCAAACTGCGCCATTGGTTGAGCACTATAGTAACATGTCACATGCTCCCACTGATATGAAATGGTTTGTGATCGAGTCTTTGAAGGGTACAAGGAGAAGACCTAATGTGGAGAAACTGCTTGCCCAAAGAGAGAATAAACTGATTTGGTTATGTGACACAGTAGAGAATGGGCTGAACACTCTTATTGAATGGCATTCATTGGCTACCTTGGTGTGATTGTCTTATGATTCTGTACTACCACATACGGCTGTATGTGATAATGATAAGTATGATTCTGGATGTAGTCTAGGAAACTGATGGCTTTCTATGTTTCTTTTATTTGAGTCTGTTTTAATGTTGTATATTTTACGTAGTGGTCCGATATTGTTGTGGAATATAGGGTAAGTATGTTTCTGAAACCACTCTAAGATGGCCGCCGAGTTAACTTGCATAGTGACGTCATGGCGCCAAGCGTTATTTACTGTGTATGTGGAAGTGGATGGCTACTGCGATTACACCAGGAGAAGATACACGGACTCCTTAGAGCCGGCGTTTCTTGGTCGTCTAAGTAAGTTGGAGGCACGTTACTTTGAGCTGGTAGGATTTCTAGCGCTTGTATGGACCTCTAATCTTGATTATTATATCTTCTAGAGTTTCGGGCGGCTGCCGGATTGTAAGTTAGTCTTACGTTCATGCACGATTGGGTGTATAATTGAGGGAGTAATTATTTCGAGCTAACCCAGATTTATTTAATTATAGAACGACCTGTGTGGCGTATTGGTCCGATGTAAGTATGTTACGCTCATTAATGCATCTATGGTGTACTGGGTAACTTACACTCGCCCTTATGCATCAGCAATGTAGAATATTGAACTCACCTTGGATTTTAGTAACTTAGTCTTGTTGGCACTTACCACGTGGTCTCCTTCCTTGTTTGGCACATATGTAGATATGAGTCGGTTTACACGCACTTGGTGGATTTTGGTGTGGCATGCGACACCTGGAATGGTTATGTTTTAGTGTAGTGTTTTGTCACTTTATTCTCTGTATTGAGCTGCATTTAAATCTCCGTGTACCCTAGGGTTTCACTTATGTTGTTATGTTATTATGTTTGTATTAGATACCTCTGTGCAACTTTTTCTGTCCTGAAGATGGTCCTACGGATCTGTTTGACCAACATGGACCGAAACGTCGACGCCTAAACACCTTTTATACAAACATATTGTACAATTCACTTGAAAGAATATTTGTGAATTAGGCTGCATATGTAATAATGTGCATGTGATCCCTTTATTGTGTCCACAGTATATGTTAAAGGTGTTTGTTTGCCACCATATGATTTGTGATATATGGTTTGGTGTTTTGATGTTGCCAGATTTCTGATTTCTGGATAAAAAAGAAAAATACAAATGATTCAATTATTGAGAATCAAAAAATAAATATATATTTTTGATACTATTCATTATTGTTGTTTCTGAAACCCCTCGGTTGCTATTCCTAATTGAGTGATCATAGCTATGACACAAATGTGAAATAAATATTGTGAATGATTCCTACCTGGATACTTAGCTTATATGATTCATATTACCCAGTCTTGGTGGGACTATTGGGTGGCTCTGTTCTAGTACTTTCCAGCGAACACCGCCGTTCCATTCTCCTGAAATTGGCCCCAAGTTGGCCGAACTTTCAACTTCGGAGTCTGGCCCTGAGGCTCAGGGTCTGCTCTTCGGCCAGCCGTTCCTCAAGGAACTCACTAAATTTGTCAGCACTTTCCGTGGTCTTGATAAAGCACAGGCCTCTCTAAAACGAGTGTTTCGTCCAGTTTTCACCAGGGCCGGGCGACAAAGGGGATGCTCGTTAGGCCGAGTTCAATCATCCCAAAGGGGATTTCAGTCCCACAGAGGAGGTCAGCAGGATTCCGGATATTCCCAAAAATCTAAATTCTATCCCTCTAAGAAAGGACGTGGACAGTACCAAAAAGGACCCTCCGGTGGAGGCTATGGAGGTTACCAGGACTCCAATACTTCAGGTGAGCCTCATTCCTGCATGCAGTGTGGTACTGGGGGGGCAGGATTCGTTTTTTTCTAGACAATTGGCGATTGATCTCCAGCGATGCTTGGGTGCTGGAGACAGTCCAAGGTTACAAAATAGAGTTCTATCAGACCCCGTGTCAGTCCCTCCCTCCCGCTCCTCTTCGCTTTTCCGTTCAGGATCAAGAGTTCATTTCAGCGATCTGACATCCCTTCTTTTGAAGGAGACGATCGTTCCGACCGTGCGCCATCCTCAGGGGTTCGTCAGCACGGTTTTCCTGGTGGAAAAGAAAGGAGGAGGGTCCTGTTTGGTACTCAATCTAAAGGAATTCAACGGAGGGGTGGTTTACCGACATTTCAAAATGGAGGGGATCCATCTTTTACGGGATTTTCTGAGAGAGAGAGACTGGATGGTTCGCCTCGATCTCAAGGATGCTTATCTGTCCGTCCCTGTCTTCCCTCCTCATCGTCGTTTCTTTCAGTTCCATTGGCTGGGGACATTGTACGAATACAAAGTCCTTCCGTTTGGCCTTTCGTCGGCACCTTGGTGCTTCACAAAACTGCTGAGGCCGGTAGTAGAATCGTTATGCACTCGGGATGTACGTCTGATCATTTATCTAGACGACATCCTCCTCTTGGCGGAGTCTCTGTCCCAATTGTTGACTCACCTGGAATGGTCCATCGACCTTTTGCAGTCTCTGGGGTTTTTCGTGAACGTTCAGAAGTTAGTCTTGAGCCCGACGCAGGTGATAGACTTCTTGGGCTTCCAGGTCAATTCTCTTGCATGTCAACTTCTGTTACCGAATCAAAAAATTTGTTACATCAAGAGGGAACTGACTTCGATTATTTCCAAACCGACTGTGTCGTTGAGGTCGTTAGCACTCGTTGTCGGTCTGTTGGCTTCCTCCATTCAAGCAATCTTCCCGGCCCCTCTTCATTACAGGACTTTACAGAGCCTGAAGATACGTCATCTCCAAAAAGGCCTCCGTTATTCGGATCGGATTCCTCTCTCAGAGGAGGCGAGGTGGGAGATGCAATGGTGGCTGGATCACATGGATGCCTGGAATGGGCGAGCCCTCTTCGGCTCCTCGCCGGAGATAGTGATCGAGTCGGATGCCAGCCAATGGGGTTGGGGAGCTCGGTGCGGTCCGATCTCGACAGGGGGTTGATGGTCTCCTCAGGAGCTCACTCTCCAGATCAACTGTTTGGAACTCCTGGCAGGCTCCTTTGCGGTTCGTTGCCTCTCTCCCCTTCGGTCCAACTGATGTATACTTCTCCGCATGGACAACGTGTCAGCATTCTGCTATATCAACAAACTGGGCGGAACTCGGTCTAGGTTGCTGGCGGAGATTGCCAAAGATTTTTGGCACTTTTGTCTGCAACAGAGGATCACAGTTATTGCAGAATATCTACCCGGCCGCAACAATCAGATTGCGGATTGGAATTCGAGACACCTGAAGGATTTCAGCAACTGGAGGCTGCATCCCCGCGTGTTTCGTTGCCTTCTCCGGACTTGGGGCCAGTGCCACATAGATCTGCTTGCCTCTCGCCTCAACACCCAGCTCCCGCTGTTTTTCAGATGGAGACCGGATCCGGAGGCCCTAGCCATGGATGCCTTTCTGCAAACCTGGCCGTCGACTCTGTGCTGTGCTTTTCCCCCGTTCATGATGATTCCCAGGGTTCTGGCTTACACACAACGTTTTCAATCGGAGCTGATTCTGATTGCTCCTCTGTGGCGGGCTCAAGCGTGGTTCCCGGTTCTCCTGGAGATGTCTTGTGCGGTGCCGCTCCTTCTTCCCCAGAAGTGGAATCTCCTGTTAGACCCTCTTCACAATCCGCATCCCCTGATTCTGTCAGGTGCTCTCCTGCTCCTTGTGTGGCGGATTTCGGGGAACGTTGGTCGGTCCCGGGCCTTTCTGCAGACGCTTCCAAGTTCATTAATGACGCTTGGTTTTCCAGCACACACAAACGCTACAGGGGATCTTGGAAACGTTGGTGTGACTGGTGTGTTCAACGGAAGGTTGATCCCACTTCGGCAGATGTCTCTGTGATGGTTATTTTTTTTGGCCTCCCTTGCTTCTTCTGGTTTGGCCTATCGCACAGTGAACAATTTCCGTTCTGCAGTTTCCTCGGGCCATCTGCACGTCGATGGTAAACCTGTGGGTGAGCACCCTTTAATTACTAAGCTACTCAAGGGTATCCGTCTGGCTAATCCTCCAAGTCCTAAATACGTCTCCTTATGGGACGTGTTGGTGGTCTTACGTTTTCTAGACGCCTGGCCTGCCAATTCTTTATTGTCCCGTAAACAACTGTCGGCCAAGCTCACTATGTTATTGTGTCTGGTCTCCTGCAAGCGGGTGTCTAATGTCCGTTCTTTGGATTTGGCCGGTCGCAGTTTTACGCCTGAGGGCGTCACGTTTCTGCTTTCTTGCAGTACTAAAACGAATACTGCTCTCATTACTTACCCTTCTTTTCCCACCCATCCTAACCTTTGTGTTGTCCAGTGTCTCAAGGATTATGAAGTAAGTACTGCTTCTTTATGTTCTGATATGCAGGGTCAATTGTTGATTGCTTTGCAGAAGACTTTTCGCCCCGTTACCCCGGCTACTTTAGCCCGATGGGTGCGTTGGCTCATGGCGGAAGCAGGTATTGATGTTTCTGTGTTTGGAGCTCACTCCGCTCGAGGGCCGATGGCTTATAAAGCTTTCTCGATGGGGGTCACTTTGTTCGACATTATGAAGGCCGCTGATTGGTCTTCTGATTCTGTTTTTAAGACATTTTATTACAAACCTATTGCTAATATTGCTTCTGTGGTGGTGGATCAGCTTTAAAGAAGCGTAATCGGAGCCTCCTGTCCTGCAATAGAATTCAAAATTTGCAAACATTCGTGACAAGAATTTTCAATTCTATTAAGGAAAAGGAGGCGAGGATTATCCCACCCATTGTTGTATGCATTTTATTAATATACATATGTTGCATTTATGCTTATGATGGTTTCTTTGCATTCATCTTGTTTATTCTACCCCCCCCCTTGCTTTTTATTCTCACTCTTTGCACAGCTTGTGTATTACGGCTTTGTGTTCCTTTTCAGGATCTGATCCCAAATGAAGACTTTTCAAGCCTGCCTGGTTTCTGCCTACCTTCTCCTTCGGAGATTTTTGGCTTCAGTCTTCTTCAATCTGTTGCGTTTTGGATGTTCCTTGGACTTCCTGGATTGGTGATGCTGTTTTCCTTATTTGACTTTCCGGATTGGATTTGTTCTGCTTTACTGGATATGTTTTCACGAAAGAAAGAGGAAGTGTGACTCTCTATATGGCTTTATATACCACAGACTCTATGGTTGTTACCCAAGTGTTTATGGGTATTGTAGTTTTATTTGTTTCTATGGCTGCTGGGCATTTCATTAAAGAAATGAGATAGCATAATCCTCGCCTCCTTGTCCTTAATAGAATTGAAAATTCTTGTCACGAATGTTTGCATATTTTGAATTCTTGTCAAATATGCACAAATAGATCGAGACGAATTGCTCAAAGAAATTGCTAAATTAAATGAACAAATAGACAAATTGGAACAAACCGAATATATAGTGAAAACAAGAAAAGAAATCCAGGACAGAATAAAAAAAAAGGAGGACAAAATTAAACTAAGGAAAGTTCATAAATTTGCCCGGGACAAAGAAGATTATGACCAAGGACAGATTTTCACATTTACACGGCGTTATGAGAATGTGAGGAAGATGCGTCTTAATGAAACATCCAAAGCGACAGGTGGCTTGGCAGCGGAAGTTAATACTATATCTACGAACACGGAATCATCAGCCTCAGATGCCGCTTCACTAACCAGTGAAAGTGGATCAGATGACGGCAGATACAATGCCCACCATAATAATGATGAAAGGAGCAAATTAAAGCCAAGCAAAGAGCTGAATTTTTTAGCTTACGATCGGCGGCAGAATCTCAGACCGCGAAATACAGAGAAACAATTCGGACAAGAATAAACCAAAGGCGCAAAGCCAGGCTCAAACTCAGAAGGAGCAAAACCAAAGAGAGGGCAGAGGCGCAGGTGCTAGAGGACAACACCATCGTCAATCTGTCCCCAGTGACTCTGAGTAGAGCGGAAAAACAACAATTGGATCTTGGCCTCTCATTTTGCCTGGAGAGCAATTTCAGCTACAGCAAAACCAGAGTGGACATTTTCTACTATGTAAGAAAACTCAAATTAAAAAAATGTTTCACTATTAAAGACAATACGCAGCATAACAACAATGTGAGCAATGGTTCAGATAAGGAAGGTACAACAATAAATCTTCAAGCATCTGATACAGGCATGCTTGTTACAATGCATGAACTAAGGATGAATGATTCTACCAATTCAGACAACAATATGGCACTGGGTTCGACACAAGAAAGAGTCAAAACACTAAGTCTTATAGAATCAAGGGCATGAGTCCTTTTAAAAATAAATCCACATTTTGTCCTACGATGCCAAAGGATGCAATCGATATTTTCCATGAGAGAACAACTGAAGATCTCAAAGTCCTATATTACAAAGTCAATAATGAAATTCCGTGAAAAGGAATACGACAACTTGATTGCTAAACTTAAAAACAACCAGGAAATCATAATAAATAAATCTGACAAACATGGGAACTTGGGGCCAGATGTAGGTAAATCTAATTTACCACTTCTAAAATACCGAATCATACCGATTCGGTATTTAAGAAGTGGTAAATTAGAGGGGGGGAAATGTAGGTAATTCTGAATCGGTAAATACCGAATCGGTAAGATTCGGTATTTACTGATTCTGTAAATACCGAATCGATATCCCCCATTGATTCCTATGGGCCTTGAAGCCCATAGGAATCAATGTGGAATACCGAATCGGCATTTACCGATTCGGTAAATTCCGAATGTTGCAAGGGTGCAGGGGGTGTCACTTTGACACCCTCTAGCACCCCAATTCCGGACTTGTGTGCCATGTGGCACAAAGACATGCCCTAAGGGCATGTCTGTGTGTCACATTGCACAGGTGTGCATGCACAGATGTGCATGCACACCTGTATTCGGTATTTTACCACCCAATAGGATTGGGTGGTAAAATATCGATTCTAAAGGGCCTTTGGGACTCAGAAGAGTCCCACCTACATGTAGATTTAGCGAATCGGTAAATATACCGATTCGGTATTTTACTGATTCTGTAAATTTACCGATTCGCTAAATATACAGAATCGGTAAAATATAGGCCCCCTACATCTGGAAACCCTAATACCGGTCGGTAACGGCCGAATTTGGCCGTTACCGACCAGTATTAGGGCTCCTACATCTGGCCCTTGGTGATTTGGCCTCGCAAGGACTACATGCAGGAAGCATTTCGCCAGTTAAATGATACACCTTGCTATGTAAAATCATCTATGGCAGAATACAATAAAACCAAAGACTGACTTAAGAAAATGTTGATGAGCTACAAGCGACAGGGCTTAATATTGAATCAGGAACATACATTTCTGTGTTAGGAATTCCCTGTGATGCCTATCATGTATCTTATTCCTAAAATACACAAGAAAATTGTACCTGTGCCCGGAAGACCCATTATCTCGGCAATTGGGGGAGTATGTAAAACATCAGTCGCTATGTGGATCACTTCCTACAGAACCATGTCCATAAGCTTCCGACGTATGTAAAAGACATGGGGGACTTTCTGAACAAATTAAAACAAGTGGTTTGGAAAGATGATTATTTGCTTATTGCCCTAGTCATTGAATCACTCTATACGAGTATAGAGCACCAAACAGGACAGGAAGCTGTTAAACATTATTTAGACACCAGACCTCTGAACAGTTATAATCACAACATTATGTTTTTGGAATTGATCAGATGGTGTCTTTTCAATACTTTCTTTATGTTTAACAAACAAGTGTACAGACAGCCCAGAGGAGTCGCCATGGGAGCTTGCTTCTCCCCCAGCTATGCGTGTTTACACGTTGGCTGGTGGGAGGAGCAGGCTCTCAATGAGAAATGCAAACATATTGTGGATGCTCATGTAGTAAATTGGTACCGCTATATAGACAATGTCTTTATAGTATGGAAAGGTGACATCAAGAGTGCAGAAATATTTGTATCAGATATCAACTCCAATGACAGCAACTTAAAATGTAAATCTCATATAGACAGGGTCAGTGTTGATTTCCTGGATACCACTGTCTATGTAGTAGAAAATTAGATACATACAACACTACATAGGAAGCCCACAGCAGGCAATTCCACTCTGCATGCTACGAGCTCACATCCGAAACATCTAATCACTAGCATTCTGTATGGTGAGCTCTTGAGGCTGAAAAGAATTTTAAAGCACAGAAACAGAGTTTGATAAGTGTGCAGTGGCATCCTTAGAAAGGTTCAAACAAAGAGGGTACAACGAAATAATACCTAAAGAAGCCATCAAGAAAGCTATACTCTGGTCTAGAGATTCTCTTTTAAACAAATGTGATGCAACTCAGGAAACTAGACAGTTATGCAATGAGGAGTCTAATGCACCAAGGTTGATTACTACCTATAGTCAACAACAGAGGCAGGTTAAAGCAATAATAAAGAAAAATTGGCCCATTTTGCTAACAGATGGTGTGCTAGCACATATTTTACCAGCAGCACCTACACTCACTTTTAGGAGGGCAAAATCAATGAGGAAAGAACTGGTTAAAAACAGCCCAGAATTAACATCCATAACAACTTGGTTAAAACCCCAATTTTTCTTTTTTTTAACTTTCCACTTGTAGGGCATGTAAAGATGGCAGTAACACCACCCACGACACAGTTCCTTTTAGTCCACAGCAAAGAGAAATAAGATGCCATTTTACTTGCCGTACAAACTTCGCTGTTTATGTCCTCTCATGTACCTGTGACTTAAATTACATAGGGAGCACAAAACTCCCGGTACATGCACTTATCTTTCAGCACCTTCGTGCTATTGTCAATAATTACAACAATTATCCTGTAGCACGGCACTTTAAGGCAATTCACAACAATAACCTTAGCTGTTTAAGATACTATGTGGTAACTGCTATTCCTGTACTTCCCCGTGGAGGTAACAGAGAACTGATGCTTAGGAAACTGGAGACACACATGATAATGGAATTTGACAGTAAGGCCCCGAATGGTCTCAACACTACTGAGGAACTGCATTATTATTCATACAATCATTAAGGTCATATTTCCCATCCATTTGTAATACCATGACATGACGTAGTCTTATGAACTTGATAGAATATTCGTTCTAAGTAAGGGCTTGTTTAGTAGTAGGTTTCAATCTCACGGTATCAACTGTATTATATATAAAAATACCATCCAATGATCACACAGATTGTTTCATATAAAACTTTTTTTTTAAATCCCATAAACATATTATTAAATTAGAAGTGTTTTTTAGAAGTGCATTTTAATTTATAATATTGGTATTAAGGCACAACACTATTTGCACTTTATATTGCTTAATTTGCACTAGACATAGGTCCTTGGAGGAATGAGTAAGGATACAATGCCTCAGTTATAGCAAAGTAGATATATCTGCTTAGAGTCTGTCAATAATTTTTGACTTTGCCCAACTCTGCTGCTTTTTTTAAATAAAAACACAACAAGGCGTTGGCATGTTGAGATGTAGAGTAGGTTATGTGGCCATGGAAGGCATATAGTTAGCATTGTCTAACATATGGTACATTGGCATTTATGCTGTTATAATGCACAAATTAATTGTTCAGTACATTCTGTGACCCGTGATCCATAAAGGTATTGTTATGATCTCTTCATTGTTTACATCTTGCCATTATAACATTTCTCCACCACTAGTGGCTACTAGTGTGTTTCACACCGATGCTATGTTTTGTTTTATTTTGTTTTGATATTTTACATCAACAAGTCTTTTAAACAATACAATTATATAGACATGTGATGGTAGCAAGTAATAATTTGCATTTATGCAGATAGAATATTACGTGAATTCAGTATTAGGTCATTTTACTCCTGGCATTTTACTTGATATTCATTGTTGCTTTTATATTCTTCTTTTTTAACATCTTTTATAAAATGTTTTACTATTGCACCGGCTGGTGCGAGTACAACACATTATTGTTATTTATCATAACAATGATAGCCCTATTTTGCACATTAGTATGTGTATTTGCATAGTATGTTTTCTATGTTTATTGGGTATCACGTGACACTGTGGGTGGTATTAAAAAACAAAGGCAAACGCATTTCGCTATGTGATCAAGGCTGCAAGGACAGTCGAAACGCGTAATGCCTACTCAAATGTGAGCAGTAAACTTTTGCTAAACCTGAAGAGGAGTTTGTGCCTTTCCTTCATTGCCTGTGTGGTAGTGTGGAAGTCGAAGTCGGCAGAATTGTGACTTGAATATATATATATACATATATATATATATATATATATATATTACTCTCCAACTTGAAAAACGGCAGCGCCTCTGCCAGTTTTCCCAGCGCGCAAACAACAATGATCGTCCGGAGTCAGGCTTGTGAAATAGCTTCTTTTATTTTGCCATTAAAGTGCAGGGTGCAGAAATCATCAAACAGACGCGTTTCGGGCGCGGATGCCCTTGTACACAGGTGTGTGTATATATACATATATATGCATATATATGGATATTTGTGTGTGTATATGTGTGTGTGTGTATATATGGATATAAATATATATATATCTGATAGATGTAGGGACAGCACTTTTCGCACATAGCACTTTATGCCGATTGAGCAACAACATGAGGCAGCTGCCAAGAAGGTGGAAAAACATAAGACCAGCACTGCCCACTAGGGCAACATGGATAAAAATGAGAAACATTGGTAAACTTTTGATGAAAATCTTACAGCTATTTGATAAAAATGTGGTAACAATTCTGGGTGAATAGAATATTTCCTCATGGAAGGGGGGATTTATCTTAAGAATAGGATTGCTTACGTGTTTAGGGAGGGTGCAGACTACCTATGCCATATCCAAAAACTCTGGTTTTGTAATTCGGTTTATCTGTATTTATGTTTTCATTTCATATTGATTACACAAAACCTCATAAAAAAATCTAATATTAAATTTAGTATCAAACTGCTTCTCATTTGTGGAATGAATTGGGCCATTGTGGCCACACATTACAGGGGTTGCTTCTTTCCTTCCTGGTGTCTTTCCTGTTGTCTAGATTTTTAGCATATAAAGTGCATAGTTAAGTATTGTTACACTGTTTATGGTCACGTGATACTGTCAAGTTTTTTAAATAAGTAAAGTGAAAGAAGTTCCGTCATCATTGAGAGAGGCTAGCAATAGCCAAAACCTGTTAAATGCGCCACGAGGTGTTTTTGCGTACATGTCACCTCACGCCCTGCCCCCGTACTTCACCATTGTGCAAACGCGCCCCTGGCGAGTTGTAAGTTGGGGAATTAATTTCCCTTCAATACTGAGGATCCCTGAGGGCCAACTAGCCCACCAGGTACCACCAGTATGCGCCAGGGAGCTGCGTTGCAGAGAGGTGTTCAGAGGCCACGCCCCTTTTTACACCTCTATGCAACGCAGCTCTGTGGTGCTTACTGGAGGAACCTAGTGGGCTAGTTGGACCCTAGGGATCCTCAGGATTCAAGGGGACTTAATCTCCCAACTTAAAACGGCCACAGGGTGTGTTTACACAGTGGGGAAGGGAGGGGGCGGGGCCTGAGGTGACGTGTGTAAACACGCCCTGTGGCGCATTTTAAGTTGGGGAAATAATTCACCTTCAATCCTGAAGGCCCCTGGGGGCCAACTAGCCCACCAGGTGCTTCCAGTAAGCACCACTGCGCTGCGTTGCAGAGAGGTGGTCCAGGCCGTGCCCCTTTTTACACCTCTCTGCAACAAAGCTTACTGGATGTACCTAGTGGGCTAGTTTGACCCTAGGGACCCTCAGGATTTAAGGGGACTTAATCTCCCAACTTAAAACGGCCACAGGGCGTGTTTACACAGTGGGGAAGGGAGGGGTTGGGGCCTGAGGTGGCGTGTGCAAACACGCTCTGTGGCGCGTTTTAAGTTGGGGAAATAATTCCCCTTCAATCCTGAGTGCCCCTGGGGGCCAACTAGCCCATCAGGTGCTTCCAGTAAGCACCACTGTGCTGCGTTGCAGAGAGGTGGTCCAGGACGTGCCCCTTTGTACACCTCTCTGCAACAGCGCTTACTGGAAGTACCTAGTGGGCTCGTTTGACCCTAGGGACCCTCAGGATTCAAGGGGACTTAATCTCCCAACATAAAACGGCCACAGGGCGTGTTTACAAAGTGGGGAAGGGTGAGAACGGGGCTTGAGGTGACATGTGCAAACATGCCCTGTGGTGCGTTGTAAGTTGGGGAAATAATTCCCCTTCAATCCTGAGGGCCCCTGGGGGCTAACAAGCCCACCGGTTGCTTCCAGTAAGCGCCACTGTGCTGCGTTGCGGAGAGGTGGTCCAGGCCGTGCCCCTTTTTACACCTCTCTGCAATGCAGCTCTGTGGCGCTTACTTGAGGTACCTAGTGGGCTATTTGGACCCTAGGGACCCCCAGGATTCAAGGGGGCTTAATCTCACAACTTAAAATGGCCACAGGGCGCATTTACACATGTGGTGAAGGGAGGGGATGGGGCCTGAGGTGACGTGTGCAACCACACCCTGGGGAGCGTTTTAAGTTGGGGAAATAATTCCTCTTCAATCCTGAGGGCCCCTGACGGCTAACAAGCCTACCAGGTGCTTTCAGTAAGCGCCACTGTGCTGCGTTGCAGAGAGGTGGTCCAGGCCGTGCCCCTTTTTACACCTCTCTGCAATGCAGCTCTGTGGCGCTTACTGGAAGTACCTAGTGGGCTATTTGGACCCCAGGGACCCTCAGGATTCAAGGGGACTTAATCTCACAACTTAAAATGGCCACAGGGCGCATTTACACATGTGGTGAAGGGAGGGGATGGGGCCTGAGGTGACGTGTGCAACCACGCCCTGTGGCGCGTTTTAAGTTGGGGAAATAATTCCCCTTCAATCCTGAGGGCCCCTGGGGGCCAACTAGTCCACCAGTTACTTCCAGTAAGCGCCACTGCGCTCCATAGTAGAGAGGTGGTCCAGGCCGTCCCCTTTTTTACACCTCTCTGCAACGCAGCTCTGTGGCGCTAACTGGAGATACCTCCTGGGATAGTTGGACCCAAGAGACACTCAGGATTCAAGGGGACTTTATCCCCCAAATTAAAATGGCCACAGGGCTTACTTACATACTTACTCTCTTAAGCAATCACTTATAGAAACACATACTAATTTATACAGGAACTCTTCCAATCTCTCACATATACTCACTTATATAAACCAATACTCACATGTACTAGTTTAAAACATATGTAGTTACTCATAAAGACACTATTGAGACAGTCATTCACTCACTAACACACACATACACACGCTCATCCACCCATACAGTCCTGCACACATGTTGTCTTCAACACATACAAACAGTGAGTCACTCATTCATACATCTATACACTACGTAATACCCCCGAACCATACAGACACTCATACTGACACTCAAAAAACCAACTAATAACCTATATAGACACTCATTCATTCACTCATTAGAAACTTTATTCGGTTCTTGCCATTAAAACAACCATAAAAGTGCAATCAAAATGTACACTTTAAAACAGGAATCATGGCACAGTAAAAATAGACTTATTAAGTTTCATACATAAATTGATTTCCGGGATCTAAAAACACTTTTTTTGTAAAGCAGAAACAGATGCAACAGTTAATATGTTATCTAATTTCTGAATGGCTAAAAAAGCAGGAGGCACTGTTTAACTTCCATTATATGAATAAACAAAGTGGAATCCACTCAAAGTGATAGTGATCCCTAGAGTGATGGGGAACACACAGTGTTTTTTAAATGCCCCTCACACACCAACAGGCCCCTTGGTGTCATGCTTCATCATCGGGGCCTTCGCACCCCTCTACGGGATGCGGCGTGCTGCGACTCGCGGATACGCAGGAGCACTTGGAAGTGAACTATGTGTGGGGGTTTGTGTGTATAACCAAGGTGTGAGTGAGGTGAGGTGAAAAAGTGAATGATTAAGAAATACCTGGCACGTGGGAGAAAAATATTTTAATTAAATCCCCGGCTGGTATTGTTAAAAATAAGTGCAGGGCGTGGTTTGATAGATACGAGTTAAGGTATCAGAACCACTGTTTTAAAGTGTCAACATGTTTCGGAGGTCACAGCCCCCTTCTTCAGGACAAGGGTTATGCACTTACCCTCCCCTTACTCTCATCTATTCTGGAACCATTGTCCAAGTTCGCAGATGCCTTTTTGAGACCGATTGTGCAAGCCACTGACACATATTTGAAGGATACTAAGGCGGTACTCCAACTATTGAATAACCAGACTTTTGACCCCACTTCTCAGATGCTCCTCAGTCTAGATGTGGAGAGCTTATATACGAGCCTGCCACACGACGAGACCTTACTAATCATTGAGGAGGTACTGCACTCTACTAATTGGGAATACCACACCCCACGGAATGTAGTACTAGAATGCATTTCATTGGCCCTTACCAAGAATTTCTTTGAGTATGAGGGCACCCTCTTCTGGCAGAAGCATGGGACCAGTATGGGCAGTACTTTTGCCCCGAGTCTGGCCGGACTGTATGTCCACCATTTGGAATCCACAAGAATCCTCCATCCAGACAATCCATATAGGGCAAGGATCCTCACCTGGCGGAGGTACATTGACGATATTTTGGTTATCTGGGAAGGAGATGAAACCACGGTAACCCAGTTCACTGACTGGCTGAACAACCAGAATGCGTTTCTTAAATTCACTCACCAGGTGTCAAACCAAAGCATGGTCTTTTTGGATTTAAACATCTATTACGAAGCTGGAATCCTTAAAACAGAAACGCACTTCAAACCAACGGCCAGGAACTGTCTCCTCAGATTTGACAGCTTTCATCCGCATCATCTGAGGGAAAATCTACCCTACGGACAGTTCCTCCGTCTACGACGGAACTGTAGTGACATTGCTAAATATCAATCTCAGGCTAAGGATCTTAGCGTAAAACTGAGACAGAGAAAATACCCGGAAACTGTGATCAAAAAAGCATCGAAAAGGGCCAGAAACAATAACCGTGAGGCCCTCCTGGAGGACAATCAGAGGAGTGAAGAAACTGAAAAAAGAACAGTATGTGTCAACACATACAGTACAGTAACCAACCAAGTCACTAAGTTGGTCAATAAACATTGGCGCACTTTGACAAGTGGCGGCCTAACTTTTGAAAAACCGCTTTTTGCACACAGAAGGGGTAAGAACTTGAGAGACATGCTAGTCCATACGAGACCACCCCCTCCGAAAAAAGACCAAACAAGATTACAGGGCGTACATGGTCACCATCCATGTGGGAATTGTAACAACTGCCACCTTACTAAAAAGAGTGTGATTTTGACCTTCTCCAATGGGACTCAGTGGGAGCAACGTGTGTTCACAAATTGTAACAGCAAGAATGTTGTATACCTTATCACGTGCCCATGTGGAAAAGAATACGTTGGTATGACCACCAGACCAGTGAAAGTAAGACTAAATGAACACAAAAGTAACATCAGGTGTAAAAAACTCACAACAAAAATGTCAGCCCACTTTATCGAACACCGACACTGTGTGAATGAACTACAGTGGACGGTACTTGAACAATTACCCTCTGAGGTAGGCCTTCTGGAAAAAGAACAACGGTGGGTGTTCCGGTTGGGAACTGACACCACGGGGCTAAACGACTCCATTCCTTGGAATCTCCTAAGATAATCGTTCCTTCTGGTCAAGATCCAAATCCATGATATATGATGCTCAATTAGGCCTTACTGTCAGCTCTTGATAATGTTCACCTTGTTTTCATGCCATTATGCTAAACCCTCTTGAGTAAATAGACCCACTCACTTGTTGTAAAAATTACTCTACAACAGACGATGTCTCCCCATATTCTATTAAACACTGTGAGCTCTTTCTGATACTGAATACATCCCGGTCACTATCAGCTGAGTATATATACGTTGTATTATGTACGAAAGTGGCGCCACACCACTGCACTCTTTCTCTATCCTAGCCGGCTTCCCCGACATCTAGGATAGCGTTCGCATTTCACGCATGCGCGACCGGTGCGTAGACCGCGCATGCGCAGTAGACAGGTTTTTATGCGCATGCGCGCTAGCTAGCGTCTAACGGGAGCGCAACACCGGACGCTGCAAGATCATGATCTCCAAGTTTGGGCATTTACCGGTCCTAATCAATCAATTAACTTCTACCAATTACTCCCAGGGATAGTATATTTAAGGGCCTTGACGCGTTCTGTGCTCACTTCATCGGAGCCGCATTGAGGGAAGGCAGGCGATTAGCCATTGCAGTAACCGTGAGTTTTGGGTGTCAGAGACGAGCATTTGTTTAATTAGTTCAGTGCATTTGGTACCTAGTTTACAACTAAACCCCGTATACTCATGTTTTATAGATCATTTCTGGGCAGAAAGGAAGGATCCCCAAAATACGCTTAGGCTCATGAGGTCTAGTAGTTGAGAACCCTAAGTAAGACTTATCTTTCTCTTTGTTTGCTCTCTTACCATCTGAGCAGAGAGTAATTCTGTGTTTTGTATGTATGTGTGTCCTTTCTGTGTTATGTCCAGTCGTGTTTTACTTTTTCACAGGGTCCCATCATTTTTGGTTTGACCTGGTTGTATTTAGAGAAGGTTTTTCTTTTTCTTCTCCATTGATCTGTTCATTCCAGATCCTGTATTTATCTGTGCATTTCTTTCCACAGGTTCTATCGCCAATTGGGCGCAACTGCATTCACTAACATATAAACATTGTTAGGAAAATTACACATTGTGGTAATTTATTTTTTAAACACTTTTACATTTTGCATGTGAGTAAGGGGAGGGTAAGTGCATAACCCTTGTCCTGAAGAAGGGGGCTGTGACCTCCGAAACATGTTGACACTTTAAAACAGTGGTTCTGATACCTTAACTCGTATCTATCAAACCACGCCCTGCACTTATTTTTAACAATACCAGCCGGGGATTTAATTAAAATATTTTTCTCCCACGTGCCAGGTATTTCTTAATCATTCACTTTTTCACCTCACCTCACTCACACCTTGGTTATACACACAAACCCCCACACATAGTTCACTTCCAAGTGCTCCTGCGTATCCGCGAGTCGCAGCACGCTGCATCCCGTAGAGGGGTGCGAAGGCCCCGATGATGAAGCATGACACCAAGGGACCTGTTGGTGTTTGAGGGGCATTTAAAAAACACTGTGTGTTCCCCATCACTCTAGGGATCACTATCACTTTGAGTGGATTCCACTTTGTTTATTCATATTATCAGGGAGACTGAATCCACTGACTCTCTCTCTCCCCCCTCCTGTTAAAATCCGTAACTTCCATTATATTCAATCCATCGATTCCTTGTGATAGTATAAAACTTGCAAAAAAAAAAATATGAATATCTGGGGGGCGTGGCTGGCGGCCGAACATGGCGGCAGCGTAGAGGACTAGCTCCGGCAGGGAAGCGGCCTCTCCATCTATCCGCACGATAATCCGTGACTAATTCTTACCTCCAACGGCGGCACTGAACGCCCGAGACCGGGCGGAACTGGCAGCAGGTTCCCGGACAACATTCGTGAATTGGACGACGGAGTTATCGTCGAGTGCTGATCCGACCGGAACACAGGCCCACCTCCGGGCATTCGAGTGGCAACTGAGGCCGACCGGAAGTGCAGCCCGCTCGGCTACTGCAGACAGGAAGTGGTCGGTGCTGGAGGACCATACCCAGTTACGGCCCTACCCAATAACAAACTGCTTGCTATACCCAACGGAGGTTCATGGGAAGGGTGGCCGTAGATTGTCAAGACAACTATCCGAACTTTACCCGGCAGCCTGCCCTGCGGGGACCATCGGGGCGTCCCCCTCATTGTAACGGAAGCTCTCTTCACCTTAACGGAGGACTACATCGTGAAGGTGATTTCTCTTGATATCCCACCGAACCGACGAACTGTATTCTCTCCACGACCGAACAATGGCCGGGAAAGGCGTGAAAGGCGGAACAACTCAGACTCGTATTGACCGCTTCACGAACGATAGAACCGCCTCCCCTCCGGCGGATGGGAAGAATCCTCCTGTAAAACCAGGCGAGCCTGCGGGAACGAAGAAAGCGACGCTGGACGACGTTATGAAGGCACTCTCGCAGGTCCAAACGACGGTGGGCCCTATCTCGACCGAGATCACCCTAATCCGAGCGGACTTCCACAAGATGGCCGAAAAAGTAGGCTCGCTAGAGCTTGTTACGAAGTCGCTGGTGGAGGATGTCTCGGAACTACAGACGGCCATGGAAGCGGTCATGGCGGAAAACAAGCTCCTTAAAGACAAACTCGACGATCAGGAGGGACGTTCCAGGCGGAACAATGTGCGCATTCTTGGCGTTCCGGAGACTGAAGGTGTGAGAGCGATGGATTTGTACGTGGAGGACCTCATTAAAACTCATCTTCAACCCAAAGGCCTGTCGACCTTCTTTTCCGTGGAACGCGCCCACAGGGTCCCGGGGGGTCAACCTAAACCAGGGGCCTCGCCTAGGCCAATCCTAGCAAGACTGTTCAACTACCGTGACCGGGACGTCATCCTCCAGGCGGCACGAATCTCACCACCGGTGAAAATCCTTAACTCAACTGTGGCATTTTTCCCGGATTACACGGCGGAGGTGGCCAGGCGGCGAAAAACATTCTTGGATATAAAAAAGGAACTTAGAAAACGTGAACTCCCTTACTCCATGATCTTCCCAGCAAGGCTCCGGGTGGTGGCGGAGAATAGAACGTGGTTTTTTGACGACCCTGGAACTGCACGAGACTGGCTAGATGGTTGGCGTCCTACCTCCCACTCTCGCCGCCCTGGCCGGACTAAGAATGGTACACAACAACCTGACCGTAATGATGGTGGGGACGCTGGTACGAACAGTGGCAGAAGCTCACCGGTAAGGGACGAGGCTGACCTAAATCAGGAGGTGGAATCATGAACAAATCTATGTGTCATTGATGTTCGGGACTGTGGCTGGAACCGCCAAGGACACTGGGCCGAGGGCCTCCGTGGAGGGTACGAGGGGTCGCTCATTCCGGAGTGCTCCTCACCCCCAACGAGCAAGTAACTGTGTGTTTTTTATGGGGTGGGTTTAAGCACTCTGATAAATTGGGGTGGCGGGCAGTTTGGAGTCCGTGTAGCAGGGAAGCAGGGTGGGTGGGGGTTTTGGGAACGGGGGGGTTAACTTTGTTTGCTTGTTTGAATTGTTCGGCTCTATTTACCATTTTGAAACTGCTAGTGATTACACATGACCGTATTCCTGGCCCCGGGTGTGTCGCCTCTGATCCTCTAACATTGCCATGGCACGAACGTGTGAATAATGGTATAGGGATGGGACATTCCTTGATCACTATGGCTCCGTCATACCCTAGGGGACACCACCTTGAACGCCCGATTACAAAATGGCGGACCTCCCACGACCTACTGCCGTAACGCCTGACACTGGGTTGGGGGCTGTGCCACCGCTACAAGTAATGTCATGGAATGTCCGGGGGTTAGGTGATAAAGTAAAGAGGGGGCTGGTCTTACAGTGTATTAAGAGACTGAACTGTGATATCGCCCTCCTTCAGGAAACGCACTTAGTGGGGGCTGCCACTAAAGCTCTAGATAGGAGAGGGTATCGCATGGTATTACATTCGGACTTCACTTCAGGGTCCCGGGGGACGGGTGTCTGGGTGAAAAGAACGTCACGCTTCATACATCACTCCACGAAATCGGACAAACATGGGCGCTTCGCGGCGGTCTGTGGGCAGTGGGAGGGCGTGCCCATTAATGTGGTGTCTGTGTACATCCCACCAGCGCTACACTCATCGGCACTCCCGGACCTAGGTAGATTCCTTTTGGAGCTCCCGGAGGGGGACCTGTTGGTGGGCGGAGACTTCAATGCACTGGCCAATACTGAAACAGATAGGTTCCCGGCTCGCTCCCACCCCGCTGGCCCGACGAAATTCAGGGACTTTTTGGAGGCACAGGGTCTGGTCGACATCTGGAGACAGCTTCACCCTACTGACCGCCACTACTCATACTATTCATCCACCCATGACTGCCTGTCTCGCATTGATTATTTTCTCACATTGGTGGGTGGAAGACTCACTTTTGCTGATGTACAGATTGCGCCACGGGGTATATCAGACCACTCCCCCTTGATCGCTACATTATCCTGTTCGGACAGGGCTCGCAAACGACTCTATCCCATCTACCCCGGTTATCTTAAAATTCCTACGGTCCGAAAATCCCTCAAAACCGCCACTAAGCACTATTTCCAGGAGAACTCCGGATCGGTGTCCTCACCGACAATACTATGGGAGGCATACAAGACGGTATTGAGGGGCCAGGCAATTGCGACCATAACCGATCATAAACGTAAACAAAAACAAGAACTGGTAGAACTGGAACTGCAGCTGGAGCAGGCTAATGTGACGCACATGACCGCGCCGTCGGACGACACTCGACACGCGCTGACTCTAAGTCAGCAAAGACACGACGACTTTCTCCGTCGACGGGTGTTAGAGCATATAGAGTCGACTGCATGCAGAGTTTATGATGTGGGCGACAAAGCCAACAAATTACTGGCCTGGTTGGACAAGAAACGGGACGGAGGCAGGCACATTCTGCAATTGTGGGACCAGGAAGGGATGTGTCACACGCTCCCTCCTAAAATTGTTGACCTCTTAGCAGACCATTTCCAGGGGGTGTACACCCCAGAGGCGATAGTCACGGCTGAGAAGGCAGAGTTAGCACTCCAAGATGTAGAATTAGAGATATTGACACCGGAGGCAAGGATCGAGTTAGAAGCGGACCTCACGGTAGAGGAACTCCGTACGGCGACGGGAGCACTACACACAGGCAGAGCATTGGGCCCCAATGGGATACCAATCGAATGGTTTCAAACGATGTCAGACACACTGGGCCCACCAATGCTGGCCATGTTTGTGAACTGCCGTGAGACCGGAACACTGCCTTTGGACCAACGCTTAGCGACGATAGTGGCTATCCCTAAGCCTGGTAAATCCCCAGAGGACTGCACGTCATATCGCCCGATCTCGCTCATCAATGCAGAGGTGAAGATCTTAGCGAAATTGATTACTAATAGACTGACTCCATACCTCTCCCAGCTTATCCACCCTGACCAATCCGGCTTTATGCCACACAGGAGTACAGCGTTAAATCTCCGTAGAGTGCATGGCGCACTGGCACGAGCACACTCCCTGGCAGAACCGGCGGCCATTTTATCACTGGATGCCAGAATGGCTTTTGACATGGTAGAGTGGCAATACCTGTTCGCAGTTCTGACTCGGATGGGCTTCGGACCGAAGTTTCTATCATGGGTCCGACTGCTCTACACGGACCCAGTAGCCCACGTGGCGGCCAATGGCCACATCTCGCGAGCGATTTCTCTAGCTCGTGGGACTCGCCAGGGCTGCCCCTTATCCCCATTATTGTCCGAATTGGTCCTTGAGCCTCTCGCGACTGTTATCAGAAAGACACCCCTACTGAAGGGTATTAAATGGACGGAGGACTGGGAAGATAGGTTATCGTTATATGCCGATGATATGTTAGTCTACTTGTCTGCCCCCGAGTCGAATGTTCCGATATTGTTGGCGCTCTGTGACAAACATGGTTCGGCCTCTGGCTATACGATCAACTGGGCGAAATCGGTCCTTTATGTTCTGAAGGGCCCCTGGCCAGTCCTCCCCGATCACTGTCCTTTGGTGTTAACCGATATCTCCTTCAAGTACTTAGGCATCCATGTCACCAACGATCCGGCCGTATTTTACGACCGGAACCTGGCGCCTCCCCTCCTCCGCCTAAAAGCAGACGCACGACATTGGTCATCCCTGCCGCTCACGCTCCTGGGCCGCGCTGCCCTGTTTAAAATGATGGCGCTTCCGCGCCTCCTGTACGTTTTGGAGAATACCCCAGGTGCAGTCCCGCCCTCCTACTTTCAGAGAATCACCGCAATTATCACCACCTTGTTATGGGGTGAGCGTCCTCCGAGAATAGCTCACCTCAAGCTTAACCGTGGTTGGTACGATGGAGGGATAGCATTACCGAACGTACAGCTTTACTACTGGGCGTCTCAACTTAAGGTACTCAACCAGTGGCTCCATGCATCGCACAATGACCCGGCATATCTGGCTGACAGGGCCCAACTGGGAGCACAAAGTCTTCTGGCCCCCCTATACAATCCATGCCTCCTCAAGGACCTGATTGGCCCTACTAAACATACAGTCACCATATGGTACAAGGCGCTCACCAGGCTACAGTGGAAGGGAATCATCACGAAGCTTACCCCGCTTTGGGATACCAAGAAACTAGGCTGCCTTAGGACCAGTAAGGGGTTCACCCAGTGGGACAATATAGGCATTTCTACGGTGGGGGATCTCTGGTCATCCGCAGGGGTGATTCCCTTCGAGCAGTTTCAGCAGCAATATGCCCTAGGCCCCAATGAAACATACAGATATATCCAAATCAGACATTCTCTTCTAGCGGTGTTGGAACCAGGTACTACGGTCCCGGAGTCCTCGCCCCTGGAAGACCGGCTTCTTACAGATTTTTTACAATCACGGGCCACCTCACTCACATACCGCAAACTGATGAACAATCTTCCAGACCCCCTACAGAAATTACGAGAAAAGTGGGAGGATGAGTTGGGAGCTATGGATGAGACGGACTGGAATGCTGCTATGGCGTCTCCGAGGGAGGCTGGGGTGTCGGCCAGGTTTAGACTCATACAGTTAAAAGTGCTGCACAGAGTGTACTACACAAGGACCACCTTACACAAAATGCACAGGGCTGATTCCCCTCACTGTCTCAGGGGGAGTGGGGAGGACGGCACATTGTTACATACGCTTTGGGGATGCCCTTTCATCGCCAGATATTGGCAACAGGTCAAGCGCACTATCTCACAGGCCCTTGATACCTCCCTTCTGCCTGAACCACGCCTCTGTCTCCTGAATATATGGGAAGGCACTGATCTTAACCTCCGACAACAGCAATGGGTCACAATTGGTACAATGGTGGCAAAGCGCGATGTGGCGCAGAGATGGGGGGTGGCGGAGTTACCTACTTTGGCATTGTAGTGGAAGACCATGGATAAACTGATGCTGACTGAAAGAACTGTTTATAAACTCAAAGCGAACCCAAAGAAATGAAATAAGGTGTGGGAGGCGTGGAATAGGTACAGAGGGGACCTGTGCGACCCGCTGCAGGAAGATGAAGACGAAGACTCAGATGATGAGGAGGAAATAAGTGCTTAACCTGTAGGATACCACGGGGTGGGATTAGAAATACGATTTTATCATTGAAACTTCAGCTCACATTGTACGTGGGGATGGGGGGGGATGGCCTGGGGGTTGGGGGTCGGCATGTTCTACTAGCAACTCTTTTTCCATACTGTTTCATATCTATGTACTACAAATGAGCCATTACGTTTGGTTTGGTTTTTACTTTTATAAAAAAGGAACAACATAAAAATGGACTTAAAAAGTAAAACTTCATGACTCCGAAAACTGTATCCTGAAGATTTGCCATATCTTCCTCACCATGTGCTGCCGGACCGGAGGGTTGTCGGCTGAATAGCTGTGTAAAAGTATGTGCTACTCACTTATCTTGCATCATGCTTATTGTATATATGCACTGTTGTTACTTGGATGATGACTGTCAATAAAAGTTTTACACCAAAAAAAAAAAAAATATATGAATATCTGATTGTTCCAACAAATCATCACATGGGCATTTGTTAAGTTGCCTTGACCAATTGTTCATATTGGGAAAACTAAGAGCTCTAAATAGAATATTTAACCTGAAACGCGTTCATAAAAACCTTTCGCGCTCATTCATTTGTAATTTTAAATATGGTTGCATGTTACTGGAGATCATTGTTAATTGGTGAGCAACCAATGTCTTTTTCATCTTTTCAGTGTTAATTCTACGTTCTTCCAAGTGCAGCATACAAAGATTTTTAAGCTCTTTTCTGGGGACATGACACATTGAAAGAGGGTCATCGTAATAATCTTGATATCCTATGTTTGTTAAAAACGTATTTACATAAGATAACCATCTCATATTGCTAACGTTATCAAGTTTCATCACGTCCTTTAAGATGGAACTGTTGAAAGCACACTCCCCGGTGGTCCAGACCCTGTGCCACAAAAGTACTGGTTGTACCTTAATAATATCTTCAATATGTAGCTGACCAAGTTCGGCGTGGCAAATATATGTAGAGACACTATCTGGCACAGCTAGAAGGTATCTCGTAAAGGTGTTTTCCACCACCAGAAGGCAGTTCACATTTTCATATCCTCAAATACCTGCACCATAGATAGCATTGCTCTATAAATAGTTAGGAGTTCCCCAATCGGTTTTTTGTCCATCTTCTTGCAAAATAATTTTAAGGCTATTATAGATTTACAGAACATCAGCCTTCTTGCCTTTATTGCACTTGTCCATAGGCCAGATTGATCAAACAATATACCTAGATATGGAAAAGTTGGGTGAAATCCAGAGATTTCGAATTAATGTACATCGTTTTTTTCTTTTATCTGCCCCAGAACCACAGTTCATGGAGAATGTTTTAGTACAGTTAATTCTCAAGTCCAGCCTGGACATAAAATGGGCGAAAGATGTAACCATACCCTGCATAGCAAGAGGGGTCTGAGCCATCAAGACCGCGTCGTCCGCATATAATAGTGCAGGGACAGATCTCTTTGCTATCATAGGCATGTCCCTACTCTCCTGCAGCAGTGTTCTTTCAAGGTCATTGATGTAGATTGTAAATAATAAGGAGCGAGGACGCACCACTGCTATGCTAAAGGATCTTGTACATTCACCATTCTTGCCAAAACGGACTGACGCTGTTGCCTCAGAATAAAGCTCCCTAAGGAAATGGATAATGTTTTTCTCCACCCCAAAATTCTCCAAAATCAACCAAAGCTTACTATGGGTAATGCAATAAGTCAACGAAAGTTAAAAAGATGCGTTCCCCCTTAGCCTTGGTATATTTTTCTAGGAGAATAAACAGATTTAGTCCCTAGTCAATGGTCCCAAGGCTCTTCCTAAATCCGTATTGTAGATCACTTATAATTGAGTGTTCATCGCCCAAATTTGTAGTCTATTTAAAATCACTCGACCGAAAATCTTAATGTATGAGTCTAACAATGAAATAGGGCGATAACACGAGCAACTTGTTCTATCGCCCTTTTTAAATATTGGTACTATAATAGACTCAAACCATGATGGGATCAGTCCATTAAAACAGGATGCGTTAAACAGTTGCGTGAGAATTGGCCCCCATAGGTCCATGTTGCTTTTAAGCAAATCAACTGGTACCTAAGTATGGGCGGAAAATCCGTTCCGCTCGCGGATTTTGCGGATTTTCGGTAAATTCGCAATCCGCGAGATTTGCGAATCTCCCGCAAAATCCGCAAATCCGCGAGCAGCGGATTTTGCTCGCACTGTTCGCACTGTTCGCGTGAGTTCGCGCCCCGCGAATAAGTGCAAAATTGCAGAAATACGATCTTAGCAAAACTGAAAGTAACTACTTACCAGGTTCAAAAGTTCAGGCTCATCATTAGTAGCCATTTCCTGTAGTGCTTCCTGAGGGGCCCCTCCAGAGTTCAGTTGCCAGTTGCAACTATTATGTGACCCTGCTCTGAACCTCAGAATAGTTACACATATGCCACAAAGGTCCTGAATTACAGCTAAGGGAGACAAGCAGGAGCCAGGCTGGAAGTTAAAATCCATTAATCAGCCCCTAATTCATTATTGTCAGTTGGGGCAGGGCAGGTGTTGTAACTAATTTTGCAACAATGAAAGCACTTAGCAAGTGCAAAAGATCACTAATCAGGGCGCACTAAGGAAGCAGGTGCCAGCTAAAAAAATATTCTGTGACACAATAATCAGCCCCAAATTAATTCAGGTCACTTGAGGCAGGGAAGGTGTGCTTTGCTTTGCCGAAAATAATGTACACTGGACAACCAGAGGGTGTGGTGATGAAACAGAGGGTGGCATGGGTGGGCCAGAGGGTGGCATGAGTAGTCAGAGAGTGGCAGTGGTGACAGAGAGTGGCAGTGATGAAGAAGAGTGTCCCAAACAGGCTGGACACGTAGAAACAACAAGTTCGCAAAACTTGCGACCCGACAGGTAAGTTCGCAAATTGCGAAATTGTAAAAACCCTCGCGAACTGGCAGAAACACGGGCGAACACAAAAAAAAAATCCGCAAATTCGCGGGAATTCGCGGATTTTGCGGATTGCGAGTTCGCAAATCCGCAAAATTCGCGAACGCGAGATTCGCAAAATTCGCCCATGCTTACTGGTACCCCTTTGGAGCCTGCTGCCTTTCTGCCCTGGCTAGCTTTTATACTTAAAGTTACCTCTTCCAAGGTAATGCCTTGAGCTATTTTTCTGTTGATTACTGAGTTCTTCTCAACCGCAGTCAGCTCGGATAGTATTTGCTGCAGTTTGCACGGCGCTCTGTATAAATGGGCATAATGCTTGACCCATTCATCCTCAGAAATCGCTATTTCTACCCTTGCTTAGTATTATTATTAAAAAAAGGAGCATTCAAAGCTTTCCAAAAAGCCGTTGTGTCCCTATTCAGAGAGGCATCGCACAGAGAATCCCAGGCTTCCTTTTTCATATCCTCTTTTCTAGTTTTCAATGTCATCTTATAAGCTTTCTGCAACTCTCTAATTGAGGTAGAATCCCGACACTCATGTAGCTACTCACCAACCCATGCAGCCACTTATACACAAAGTGAGAGACTGATACAGATACAGATATTTATTTATTTATTTAAACATTGCTCACTAACTCATGAATTCACTAGGATACACTTAATCAGACTGTTATACAATCAATTAAAAAAATAAATCATCCATTTAGACACTTATATACCCATTTATTCTTCCATTGACCTTGAGATATACGTATATAAAACATATTTCATTTTCAGAGAAACACACATTCACTGGATGATGTCATCAGGGATGTCATTTGAGATGTCCAGATGTCATCAGTGATGTCATGAGTGATGTCACTGACCGTGATGTCATGAGTGATGTAATATGTGATGTCATTAGCAGTGCATTGCGGGCGCGCAAGTTATAGTTAGCTGAACTAACTATAACTGAGTCATTTCAATAGGTTTGTACAAGTGAAATGTCCAACTAACTATAACGCCCCTGAAACCTATGTTTTTTTTCAGTGAAAAAAAAAAAAATAAGATATATACATATATATATATATATTACCTACTGGCGGTCGCAAGTAGGTATATATAGTTAGGATTTTTTCTCTATGGGACTTTTGAAAATTCTATGTCTAATAACTTTGGCGTTTGTGGACGGAATTGGCTGAAATTTTCAGGAAAATGGCACATTTTGTTTCTGAGCAGCCCTTAAAAATTTGGGGGGGTTTCGTCAAGGGGGGGCTAAGAAAAAAGGGGGGTCCCAAAACATGTTTTTTCCATAGGGCGGTTGGCCTCACTTTTAGCCCGAACGGCTGAATGGATTTGCACGAAACTTGGCAAAATTGTAGGGACTGTTAGCCCGATGTGCCTTTGCTAGGTCTCAATATATGTGCTCCAGTGGATTTTGAGAAATTAACGTTCAAAAAAAGATATATATCTGTGACAGCGCTCCGGGCAGCACTCCGGTTCGCGTACTTGACGCGTAACGGAACTTCGCGAAGCGAAGCTGATTGGCTCTCCGGTGTCTGTCAACATTCTAAACAGTCCGGAGCGGCCGCCATCTTGTCTCTCGGTAGGATCGAGAGACAAGAGGAGGCCAAAACAAAGGGGGAAATGACCATAAGGGGGCATAGTAGATCCTCCCTGACCCCTAGGTTTGAAGAGGAGGTTTTAAAAGGGCCCCGCGGGGCAAAAAAAAAAAAAATTCTTTTTATTTTTTTGCGTGGGAAGCTCCCGGTTCGAGCATCGGAAAGCGGTCCGGGGAGCGTACTATGAGGAAAAAAGAATGATTGACTTTTAACTTATTGTATGTTTATTGATTGTTCGTTTTGTTGTTTTTTTTTACATTTATTTATTTATTTTGGTTGTACTTCATGAATTAGATATAACAATGAATAATGTCTCAAACAATTTTTAATTATTAAATAAAAATTTATTGGTCAGAATTTTCATAGTTCAAGAAAACTTCCAGCATTACTTCATCTGGAATCTCCTCAAACATGCATGTTTCTATGTCTTGTAAGCATTCAATAAATTGTTCATCAAAAGACTGATCCATAAAATCTTCATCTAAAAATTCTTCATTTAAAATCTCTTCAGATGTAATGTCGAAGGAAACATTGATTTTTTCGTGCTCCCCTTCCATTTTTTTGCTGTAAATTGCATAAAAAAATAAATATATTAGAAGAGTTAGGGCACTGTTGGGTTTAAGTTCAGACAGGTAGTTCTGTTTTTTTAACAGTGAAGTTAAAGTAAGTAAATTCATAATTATAGCAGAGAAGTGTAAGTCAATCAATAAATATAACAGAGGAGCCTATCTGTAGCTATAACTATAGCAGGGGGACAGTAAATAATTATCAAAAAACGTTTTTACAAATTAATTTAAAATGCCCCTTACAAATTATCAATTTACTTTACAGGGAGGTGAAAATGTTCTTGAAATGTAGTTCAGGAAGTAGTAGTGAAAATGGCTGTGTTTCCCTCTCTTTCTTTATATATATTCAGGTACATAACCAATCAAATGTCAGGTAAAAAAAATTGAAAATGAAAGTAACATTTTCATTGGTTGTCAATTCCAACACTTCAGATGTGTTTTGTGAAGTAATTTACCTCAGGGTATTTAGAGAGGTCTTCAGGCTAAATGGCTAAATGTAATTCCAAACAAATTTATGAAAATGGTAGGGATTGGTATGTAGTATGAGCTAATCTATATTTGGTGAAAGTGTTTCCAGTCGTTTTTCTGTAAATTACTTTCCCACCTTTTTTAATGGAGCGCTTCCCGGGGAGCGTCCCGGTTCGCGAACCAGCAGCGTTACGGGAGTCCACCATTTTGTGTTTCAGTCGAATTAAGATACAAGATGGAGGGCAAATAATGTTCAGAATGGGTAGAAGGGGGCACGGTAGACGTATCTTGACCCCCTAGGTTTTCTGAGGGTGGCTGAGGAGGCCCATATGTGCGGGAAAAAAAACATTTTTTTTACAAATTTCGCGCGGTTAGCTTCTGGTTCGCGTACCAGGTAGCGCTCCGGGGAGCGTACTTTGTTGAAAATTAGTGAAAAAAGTTAGAGTAAAATAATAATTGTGAGTGATCAGATGTAGGGTAGCTCTGAGAAGAGCTTTTGGGTTTATGGTACATTTAGGTACTTATAAGTAGGTACCAATGCACAGTCTTAAATTCAAAATTAAAATTCTGTTTCCCTCATCTGAGAAGTGAACTCCATCTCCTCTGTAGATATCTTGCATGCAGTAACGCAAGTTATTGTTGTACATGGAGCCCATTCCATGGTCTCTCATGTAAGCTGAAACAGATTTGTTTACATGCTTCCTCGACTTCTCAATTTGTGGACAAAATTGGTTCGACCACCTCCATTTCTGTCTTTGGCATATATTTGAATATACCAAGGCAGTTTGAGGAAAAAGTGCCATTAATTGCCATTAATTGCTCAAAGGTGTCCTTTTAAAGCATTTCCAGACCTACCCCAGTCAAAGTGCCCAAATCATTACCTCCACAGTGCACAATTAACAGGTCAGGTTTTGGCAAATGCATAAAGGTTTTCACCAATGGTATCAATTGGTGACATTTTAATCCTCTATGGCCAAACCACTTAATTTCCACATCTTGTAAATTGAGGTTAGGTAAATTTGCTCTCAGCATACCTTTGAGCCCAGTAGATGTAACTATGTCCAACAATCCAGACAGTAAACATGGTGAGAGAAGTTTCTGCTGCAGTCAGATGAAGTGTGGTAATGAAATGGCAGATGAAACAGTAGGAGTTTGTAAAGAAAAAAAAACTGTGGAGTTTCAGTGCTAATGATTCACTAGCAGTGATTGGTGGATTTCCATTTCTGAAAACAGAAAGTTAGGGTGCATGGATGTGTTCTTTGAAAGATGTAATTTGAATGGTCAAGGAAAAAACATTTAATGAAAGAATGCACTGGATACGCAGGTGCACTGAGAGTTCAGAGTTCAATTGAAACATTGTTGTGTGAACTTGCAAACATCAGAGGTCTTTCAGGAGGTGGTTGCTATGCAAAAAAGGCAGAGAGGGCAGAGGGGGGAAGGGTTTTGATTTGAAAAAAGTGAGGGAAGAGTTTTGATTGGCTAACATGAGAGATATGTGTAATGAATATCTGCATTTCTGTGCTTTCTACAGCTGCAGCCTCTGGAGTGCATACTCTTTGTTCTGCTGAAGACAATTTGGTGTATTTCTGAGACTGTTTTGAAACTCATAAAGAATTTGCTAAGGTGAGAAAAGATTTATTTAATTTAGATAGACTATAGTATGCTTTAGGGACAACATTATGAAGAAAGCTGTGTTTTTAAAATGTTGCTTTGTCTAAAGTGTTTTACAAATAGATTTTGTTTCTTTGAGAAATTGTAATTGAAAATAATGTGAAGTATTAGCACTGTCAGGGTGTTTTTGTACATAGGAGCTGTGCAGTGTTTTCAAATTATTACTTGAAAATCGTTTTTGAGGAAAAGGAATGCTTTTAAAATGTATCACAAGGAAAAAATGGTGTCTGCTTCTTTATAAGGCATTTGAGTGTCTCTGATGTTATTTTTCCCATTTTAATTGAAGAGCTTTCTCCGTGGGGCAAGTTCCTTGTAAATATGCTCCCACCTGTGCTTGGCAAATTTAGATTTTGATTCTCTGAGTTACATAGCCATGTTAAAAGTGTCCCAAAAAATGGTGCAAGGGCAATCAAAAACCCCTTTCATGTGTCTTAAAGACATTTTAAGTCATTTCCTCTTGAATGTAGGTATACAATTGATTTATATGTTGTGTTTAAAAACGTTTTTTTAAAAATCAATTACATTTCTGGATATGTACTGCTAGAGCTTCATAGGTTGTTTGGGGCATATTTATAAGGCATTTAAGTGTCTCTGATGTTATTTTTCCCATTTTAATTTAAGACCTTTCCCTGTGGTGCACGTTCCTTGTAAATATGCTCCCACCTGTGCTTGGTAAATTTAGATTTTGATTATTTGACTTACATAGCCATGTTAAAAGTGATCCAAAAATGGTGCAAAGGCTTTAAAAAAACACTTTCATGTGTCTTGGGGCATTTTAAGTCACTGAGGAAACAAAGGTGATGTGATTGTGCAATGAGGAAAAGAAACTGCACATTTTTCAATTACATCACCTGTGTTTCCTAAGTTTATGAATAACATTGTGCAGATGAAGTTTAGGTCTGTCCACGGACACAAAAGAGGTCTGGCCTTTGTTCAAGAGTCAAGTGGACATGATTTACTTCATTGGTAGGCCTTCACATCTATTATCTCCTCTGTACTCTGGAGCGGCGGTGCAAAAGATTTGCTATGTGGCGACATATTTACAACTTGATGCATCTAGACAGATGTGTCATGCTGTCGTTTTTGAGGAAAAGGAATGCTTTTAAAATTTATCACAAGGAAAAAATGGTGTCTGCTTCTTTATAAGGCATTTGAGTGTCTCTGATGTTATTTTTCCCATTTTAATTGAAGAGCTTTCTCCGTGGGGCAAGTTCCTTGTAAATATGCTCCCACCTGTGCTTGGCAAATTTAGATTTTGATTCTCTGAGTTACATAGCCATGTTAAAAGTGTCCCAAAAAATGGTGCAAGGGCAATCAAAAACCCCTTTCATGTGTCTTAAAGACATTTTAAGTCATTTCCTCTTGAATGTAGGTATACAATTGATTTATATGTTGTGTTTAAAAACGTTTTTTTAAAAATCAATTACATTTCTGGATATGTACTGCTAGAGCTTCATAGGTTGTTTGGGGCATATTTATAAGGCATTTAAGTGTCTCTGATGTTATTTTTCCCATTTTAATTTAAGACCTTTCCCTGTGGTGCACGTTCCTTGTAAATATGCTCCCACCTGTGCTTGGTAAATTTAGATTTTGATTATTTGACTTACATAGCCATGTTAAAAGTGATCCAAAAATGGTGCAAAGGCTTTAAAAAAACACTTTCATGTGTCTTGGGGCATTTTAAGTCACTGAGGAAACAAAGGTGATGTGATTGTGCAATGAGGAAAAGAAACTGCACATTTTTCAATTACATCACCTGTGTTTCCTAAGTTTATGAATAACATTGTGCAGATGAAGTTTAGGTCTGTCCACGGACACAAAAGAGGTCTGGCCTTTGTTCAAGAGTCAAGTGGACATGATTTACTTCATTGGTAGGCCTTCACATCTATTATCTCCTCTGTACTCTGGAGCGGCGGTGCAAAAGATTTGCTATGTGGCGACATATTTACAACTTGATGCATCTAGACAGATGTGTCATGCTGTCGTTTTTGAGGAAAAGGAATGCTTTTAAAATTTATCACAAGGAAAAAATGGTGTCTGTTTCTTTATAAGGCATTTGAGTATCTCTGATGTTATTTTTCCCATTTTAAATTAAGAGCTTTCGCCGTGGGGCTTCTTCCTTGTAAATATGCTCCCACCTGTGCTTGGCAAATTTAGATTTTGATTCTCTGAGTTACATAGCCATGTTAAAAGTGTCCCAAAAAATGGTGCAAGGGCAATCAAAAACCCATTTCATGTGTCTTAAGGACATTTTAAGTCATTTCCTCTTGAATGTAGGTATACAATTGATTTATATGTTGTGTTTAAAAACGTTTTTTTCAAATCAACTACATTTCTGGATATGTACTGCTAGAGCTTCATAGGTTGTTTGGGGCATATTTATAAGGCATTTAAGTGTCTCTGATGTTATTTTTCCCATTTTAATTTAAGACCTTTCCCCGTGGTGCACGTTCCTTGTAAATATGCTTCCATCTGTGCTTGGCAAATTTAGATTTTGATTATTTGACTTACATAGCCATGTTAAAAGTGATCCAAAAATGGTGCAAAGGCTTTAAAAAAACACTTTCATGTGTCTTAGGGCATTTTAAGTCACTGAGGAAACACAGGTGATGTGATTGTGCAATGAGGAAAAGAAACTCCACATTTTTCAATTACATCACCTGTGTTTCCTAAGTTTATGAATAACATTGTGCAGATGAAGTTTAGGTCTGTCCACGGACACAAAAGAGGTCTGGCCTTTGTTCAAGAGTGAAGTGGACATGACTTACTTCATTGGTAGGCCTTCACATGTATTATCTCCTCTGTACTCTGGAGCGGCGGTGCAAAAGATTTGCTATGTGGCGACATATTTACAACTTGATGCATCTAGACAGATGTGTCATGCTGTAAAGACTTGTGCCACATGAAACCTGCGTCAGGTTTCATATAGGTGTTTTGTTGCAGGGTGGGCATTCATTTGCATGAAAGCCCTGTAAAAGTAACACAGTGAAATTTAGAAGATTTCACTGAGTCAGCTTTATAGCATTCCAGAATCAAATCCTTATGGCTGTTTGAAACAGGCATAAGGAGTGAAGCACCATGCAATGTGTGGCTTCCTCCTGTGCATTGCAGTAGACATGTCGTGTTTACGACGTGACTTGTGCAATGTGTTGCTTTTGCAGCACTGATGCGTGACGCATCTGTGCTGTTTTTATTCAATGGTGTTCCACAATGTAAATGTGCCACACCATGAGTAGCAGAGCAGTGGTGCACGTTAACTGGTGCATCCCTGGGGATGTGCCAGTTAACATAAATCTGTCCCTATACATTTAAGTTTGTGCAGGGGACACAGAGTCGGTGAGGCTTATCCTAGGTTAAGAAGAGATAAGTCCTGTTTACTGAAGACTTAGACATAGGCCTCACCTCTTCAGCATCGCTGGACATGGCTAAATAATAAAGTCCCATAGAGAAAAAATCCTAACTATATATACGTACTTGCTATCGCCAGTAGGTAATATATATATATATATATTCACTGAAAAAACCATAGGTTATAGACCACATATAGTTAGGAATTAGCATTTACAAAACCTTGAAAATTCACTGAAAAAACCATGGGTTATAGACCATATATAGTTAGGAATTAGCATTTACAAAACCTTATTTTACTCACACAAAACCATTGAAATTCCATATATAGTTAGTTGCACTAACTATATATCGCGCACCCGCAATCCACTGCTGATGATGTCACATATTACATCATTCATGACATGGTCAGTGACATCCTAGCTACAGGGTATGTGGCATCATTCGTGTTGATTGCTCGAATGTGCTGGAGCACCCGTTTGTGGACCTGCAATTTGGTACTACCAATATATTGCAGGCCACACGGGCACTCCAGCACATACACCACATACTCCGACTTGCAGGTTAACTGCTTGGTGATTTTACCGGGCACTGTGGAGAATGCTGTCAAGAACTCGGTCTTGTTGAGCCCTTGGGAACATGCCTTACAACTAGAACATTTCCTAAACCCGCGACTCGCTGCAAGCCAGTTTTTGGGTGGGATCACTTCCGGGCTGGATTTAACTAGAGCATCTTGCAACGAAAACGCCTTCCTGAAGGTGATCGCGGGTCTGTTGGGCATGTATTCTCCTATGACTGGATCCAATTTAATCAGATTCCAGTGTTGGTTAATGATTTTTCTCAGTGCCCCGTGTTGACTGTTATAGGTCCAGATTAGTCTGACTGGTTGTTCACTGCTGGCTGCAGAAGTTCTCTGGGATTTCTTGTGGGTCAGTGCATCAGTACGGGATAGGGCATTGGCTTTACTAATAGCTGTATCAATCAGATTTTCTCCATAGCCCCTAGCGAGAAACCTTTGTTTGCTGGCTGCTTGTGCCACTCTGCAATGAGATTATGTGCTGCAGACCTGCCGAATTCTAAGCATCTCCCTGTAGGTTATGCTTCGAATTAGATGCGGGGGTGGTGGCTTTCAGCATGCAATATAGTATTGCCCGCAGTGGGCTTCCTATAAAGCTTGGTTTCTAGCTTGCCCTGGCTGACCTCCAGAGTAACATCAAGGAAATGTGCTTCTACCTGATGTGAAAGACAAATTATATGAGTTACTGTTCAAAACATCAATGAAACTGGCAGCTTGCTCATGGGTTCCATGCCATATCATTAAAATGTCATCGATGTATCTATACCATCGAATGATATGGCGGGTACAAATGTCTGAGTGAATACCATTGAGGACCTGTCTCTCCCAGTACCCCATATGCAGACAGGCATAACTAGGAGAGAAACAGGCCCCCATGGCCACCCCTCTGACTTGTTGGTAATAGCGGTTCAGAAACATTAAATAGTTGTGGTGCAAACAAAAACTGATCATAGCAAGCAGCATCTTATTATGTTCAAATAGTTCTATTGGTCGCTTGCCAAGAAAGAACTCTGTAGCTCTTAACCCATCTGCATGTACTATGCTTGTGTATAAGGATGACACGTCAAGGGTAATCAGCCAGTAATCATTACACCACTTTAGATCATTCAGTTTCCTCATCAGGTCACTGGAGTCCTGAATATATGATGGCAGCGCCAACACATGCTCCTGGAGGAATGAATCAATGTAGATAGTGGCTTTCTCCAACAGACCCCCGCACGCCGAGATGATGGGTCTCCCTGGCGGCTTGATCGCGTTTTTGTGTACCTTTGGGATCAGGTACAACACAGGGGTAATGGGATGATCATTTTTAAGGCATTTTAGCTCATCCATGCTGATGAGTCCACTGGAACGCCATCCCATCAGGAGAGAATGAAAATCTGTTTGCGCTTTCCTGAGTGCATTTACATCACAATGTCTGTAGCATTCCGGATCATTAAGCTGGAGGTAGGCTTCTTCGAGATATAGTGCTCTCGGCCAAAGCACGATGTTGCCCCCCTTGTCAGATTGCCTGACTATCATATTTCCATCCGCTTTGATTTTTTTGACCAATGTTTGATATTCATTGTTTCCATGATATTTGCCGTGGTTAGATTTCAAGGTTTTAACATGTAATGCCTTCACCTGTTTCACCACTGCATCCTGAAATATGTCTATATTGTCGTGAGGAGTGACAGGGGTGAACGTGGAACGGGGCTTGAGGTTGCTTAAGCCACCAGTATGAGTGTTGTCCTGCCCTTGAGTGTTCTGAGAGTTAGGGGCTTCTGCCCGCAGAGCTGCCAGATCCTGCATTAAAGGGACATCATTCACCAACAAACCCACAGGAATATTCACACCCCCCGCTTTCTTACCAGCATTGCGAGATTTATTGTTGGCAAAATGCTTTTTGAGCTTCAGTTTCCGTGTGAATTTAAAAAGGTCTATCCTGGTGTCCACGTAATTGAAACTGCTGGGGGGGCTGTATGTATACATATATATATATATCCCAACACGTATACCCCCTTAAGGTTGCCACTCTCCACACAGCGGGCGCTGCAGCTCACGAAGGCGATCTTGTGAAACAAATTACACCGGTGGTCCGAAAACAAAGCTGCACACTCAGGCTAATAATTGATTTAAATGTTTTTTTATACATGTCACTCAAAAAACAAACTGACAAACGCCTTTCAACCTCCTGGCTTTCGTCAATATCAGTTATTACTCGTGAAGTTAAGCCTTATAACAACAGTTCAACAACAGTTTCATTGGATGGGGGCTCGTATTGGAAATAATAAAAGGACCAAAAGAAAGGTGGTACATTAAAATATAAATGTCGGCCATCTAAAAATGTCACTGAGATGCATCGCTAGTATATACATATACTTTTATATCTGCTGGAAATTTCATAGGTTATTGTGCTCAGATTCTTTAACCCCTCCCATGCTCGTGACGGAACCGTTCTGTCACGAGCCTCAGGTGGGCTATGCTGGTGACGGAACGGTTCCGTCACGGCCCGCTCGCCACGCCTGCGCGGCGCGAATTTTGCACCTGCGCTGACGTTCTGAAGAGCGGGCGGGCCGTGACGGAATCGTTTCATCACAAGCACAGCTCACCCGCGGGCCGTGACGGAGCGGTTCCGTCACGAGCACTGGACCACCGAGCAGCCCCGCCTCCCCCTTAACGCTGCGGCGGAATAGCCGCCGCCGCAAAGGGGTTAAAGGTGAAGAGCTGTTTACATTTTCTCATTGTAATATTTTGGCTAGCCCATTAAACCTACAATACACAGCAAAAGAGTTTTGTGACTCACAACAGCTCTGATCTTATACATGCTATTTATTTCAAATCCCTATTGAGTGAAACATTTTTGTATAAACCACTGGCTTCAGGAAAGCTTCCTGTTTTTCATTTGCATTTTACCCAGTTCTTTGTATGTTTAAACAAAACATTACTTTGGTGTTGCTCACAGATCTGTTGCAAGATGCAATGTCGGTCCATCATTCGTCAGGCAGTCGTTCACCCAGTCGTGGCGCGCGTTGATCCATCGGTCATGGGGCGTGTCGGTCCATCGGTCGTCAGTCCGAAAATCCGATTCCTGGTCCTTGTTACTTATTGCACAGTAACAAATAATCTGGAGATCTCCGCAATGGCCTACAGTCCAGTTTCCAAATCTTGCAAATGACCCAGGTGGATACAGATCAATACAGAGTGAACACAGGATATTCCAGGTAGCTTGGGAAGAAGAGTACTTGTTTGTTGAATGCCCAAAAGAGAACGCTACCTGTTTGCTTTGCAAAGAGAAAGTAAATGTTCCTAAGAGGTGTAACCTGGAGCGGCACTACAAAACGCTACACTCCGGATACACTAAGAACTCCTAATTGAACTCAAAACTGCGTTCTGCAAAAGTAGCATTGTTAAAGCAAGCTCTTTCCCAGCAGAAGATCTACCTTTGCCAGGTGAAGGAATCTAAGGCTGTTACAGAAGCATCTTTCAAAATATGCTACTTGTTTGCCAAACATAAGAAGCCATTCATAGAGGCAGAGCGGGTAAAGAAATGTTTCCTTTCAGCAGCTGAAATGTTATTTAACAACTACATTAATAAAGCCAGCATTTTAAAAGAAATCGGTTCATTACTTCTATTAGATTCCTTGTGTGCTTGCAGAATAGAGGCAATGGGTCAAAACGTCAAGGAGCAGGTGATCAAAGCAGTCAGAGAGTCACCGTTCTTCAGCATTGCCATGGATGAGTCCACAGACATAGGCGGTGTGGCTCAGTTATTAGTTCTGATGAGGTATTTGGACCAATCACTTCATCCCAAAGACAAGCGCCTGTACCTTCTACCACTGCACACAAGAGGAGAAGATATCCTGGACAGAATGTGCAACTACATTGAATCAAATCACATACCGCTGAACACTCTTATCACCATTACACCTGATGTGGCTTCTGTCATGATAGGCCATGACAAAGTCTTCGTATTGATGCTTAAAAGAAGCTCATATGACAGACTGTGATAGACTACAGCAGCATTATTCACCAAGAAGTATTGTGTGTAAAATTAAGTCATGGAGATCTGAATAATGTCCTAAAAATTGCAGTGAAAATTGTACATTTTATCCAAACCAAAGCCCTTAACCATAGACTTTTTAAAGCAATGCTTCAAGAATCCGAAGCTGAATATACAGACCTCTTGATGCACACTGATGTATGTTGGCTAAGCACAGGGAAGGTTCTGGAGTGGTTCATGACATTACTTCCTAAAATTGAACTCTTTGTGAACAGTAGAGGTCAATCCTTCCCGGAACTAACAGATGTGAAATGGCTTATTATGTTTCATTTTCTTTCAGATCTAATCACACATTTTAATGCTCTCAATTTGACCCTGCAATGCAAACAACAGCTTGTGTGCTCCATGATGAATGGTATTTATGCATTTGAAAGTAAACGTGTGCTATTCAAACAACAACTGGATGACGCTGACTTCACCCACTTCCCAAAACTGTTCGCTGTGATGTAGAGGTTTCCAGATGTTCAAGAAATTCTGCCAAAGCTAGACCTTGGTGCAAATTTCTGGGAGATCAAATGCCTATTTTCTCAATTCAGAGCCCTCACCCCTCTGTTCAGGCTGGTTGAAAACCACTGGATGGTGAGTGCACAAAATCTTGACGTTGTTGCCCTTATTGGCATGGAAAGGGCGCAAGCATAAATAGAGCTCATTGATATGCAGCACAATTCAGCCCTCGAAGCATCATTTTAGGGGCAAGGACCAGAAAAATTCTGTAAAATTGTGCTTTCTGACAAGTTTCCTCTTCTTTTTACAGTGTCCTAGAAAGGCATTTGTATGTTTGGGTCAACATATGTTTGTGAACGTTTGTTTTCCACAATGGGACTGGTGAAGAGCAAACTCAGAAATTATCTTACAGACATACATCTGGATCAGCTCTTAAGGCTTGTCGTTTCAGACATAGTACCAGATTATACAGAACTAATTGGTGACATGAAATGTAAAATAAGTTTGTAGTGTTTCTGTCTTTAACGTACCTATTTTATTTTACTTTGAAGCCTTGCTGCAGTGGGCCTGTGCTGAATATACAGTCAATGTAAATTGCCATGCAATCCCTCTTAAAATTGCTATTGTTTGATAATAAAAATGTATTATAAAAATGTGCTCCTTGTAGCTACATCTGCTTTGGAAATAAAGCATTGTCTAGTAATGTTTTGAAACAGTTGGGATTTTTTTTTACTCTAGCCCCGACCCTACTGACTCCCCTTCTCCCCCACTGACATGGCCACAAACCACACTGCATATTTGACCACGAAGAGAAAGTTTGTGAGTAACCATGCTCTAATATGTGGTCCCATTGTTTAACGGTCAGCTCTGTTCCTATTTTCTATTCCCATTTGCACTTCACATCTGTCCTAACGACATAGTATACTGGGGCTATGGTATGCTGTAAACAGGTGCATTGTACATCATATGTCAGTAAGAATGTGAGAGCTTCGAGGTCGGTTATTCATTATACCCTCCTCCCCAGGTAGTATGTATGGCCTTTTACGTGGCGTATTTTAATAATTGTCCCCTATACAGGCCACACTCCTCTCTCAAGGTTCCGAACGTTAATAATCTTTATCTATATATATATGTAGCTCAATAAGGCGATTCCAGCTTGAAACCACTTGCGCGTAGTATGATTTTTGGCTATGGTTCTATAGGGGGGTTAACAATATTGGGAGCTCTGAGGTGTATGGGATATTTATTTTTGTACTTTTGTACTTTTGAAATGTGTCCAAGCAGGTCTTAACAGAGCACAGTGCACGTGAGTCAATGTGTTTGTGGGCCCCAACATATTTTTGATGTCTCTACCCTTGGGGTAATTCTCCACTGCAAGTCATCTGCTGAGCCATGTGAACTCGGCCACTATATAATAGGTGTCTGTTTTGAATTCACATGCTGCTGCATTCAATAGGGCGTATCACCTTTGTCATAGCCAGGAGTCTATGGTATGTCCCCTACATCAGCAAAGAGAACCTGATTTTTAAGTCACAAAAAAAAGAGTTCTGAAGTGTTAGTTGGAGAGAAAAATGTACAAAAGTTGTAGCAAGACAAATTGTTTCAGAATAGCTACCGGACTGATCGCGTATAATGGGAGTGTTGGGCTTGACGTGTTATGGCTACACATTTATTTGCATTCCCCTCATGGAGGTTGCTATCCGAGTGGTAGATATGTATACCCAGGTATTTCAAAGTATATGGCTCCCATTTCAGGAGGGTGGTCAAGTACGGAAGGCTATCATTCAGGTGTGTGTGTTTAAGAGGGGTAGAGACAAGACTTCCCCAGTTTACCCTGAGACCCGATATTTCTCAGAAGTCACTAAGCAGAAGCTTCTATTTGGGTAGGGTATGTTCGGGCTCCAGCAAAAATGTCAAAGCGTCATCCGCATTCCACACTACTATATGGTAACTGTTTCTCACTTTGATACCCGGCATTGGGCCCTTAGTCCATATCACACATGCCAGGGGTTCCTGAGCCAGGACAAACAGTATAGGGGAGAGGGAGCAGCCGTGTTGGTACCTCTGAACAGCCACCATCTGTAGGAGAACACCCAGCACAGACAAACCCAAGCCAGGGGCTAGGCATAGAGCAGGTGTTTCTATCTCAGGAGGCATTCATTAATCTCCATGGCAGTCAGTACCTCAAATAGATAAGGCCAGAGCAAGGTGCTGCAAGCCTTTCCTATATGCAGGGAGACCACCGTTGGGTACTCCTGTTGAGGGTCGACTTCGTCCATGATATGGATAGGAGTGATAGTGGCCAAAATAATCATACATCCAGTACTTTGCAACTCTGTTTTGGTAGAACTACAATGGCAGCCTCTCTAGCAGTCTCCAGCAGCTGTCATCTAGTCAGCAGCTCTTTATACATCATGTGTAGTCTGTTCACAAGCTGGGAATGATAAGTGATATAAAATTTGGCTGGGATCCCATCCATCTCAGGCTTTTTCCTAGTGGCCAATTGAGATTTGGCCACTCTCAACTCCTAAACCCCCAAGTCAGGATTCAGCACAATCATTTGTGTTACGTAAGTTTTAGGGATTTGTGTTTGAGCCTCAAAGTGGGATGCATGGGCATGGTGGGCTTGCTGGAGTATTACATATAATTTATTAAATCAAAGGGAGGGAGAAGGAAGAAAATGTGATCCACACTGCTTCCTTATTTGTATATCCAAAAATCAATTGGGGGGTGGATCACTTGTCCTGCGTAACTAGGGTTTAATTTTCATGCTCTGTGACAATAAAAACCCTTCATTCACGTACGGAGGTCAGTGGTGGTGGTATATCTTGGTTCTCCGCCTTACCCCTTAGGGACATGACAGCATCATCATCGGGTTAGTGGTCATGCTTCCTCCACCCGGAGGTAACCCCTGGTTAGAGCAGTAGTGATCAGTGATTTTGTTTTTGTGAAAGATCTCACAGAGGGGAATTTTTGTAAAAAAAACTCATATATCCAGATTGACAAATAACTTTAATACATCTGGCTTCAGAGTTGATATTAAAATCTGTTCTGTGCGTAGGGAGATTAGTTAGGAATCACCCACACTTATAAATGTCCGTAAAAAGGTCGACATGTTTCAGCCCTAATGTTTGCCCATGTGGGTCAGGTGGGCTTTCTTCAGGACCTAATGTGCAAAGGAAAAAAATGGGAAATAATGGAAAAAAGTGCTAGAGATCGGTGTGTCTCTTTGGTTTCAGACCAGTAGGGTCCTTAGGGTCTTCTAGGATCACGGTATTTTAACATGATTCCTTAGTTGTACCTGTAAATTAAATGAAAAAAGGGGGGACGGGGAGAAGTGAGGGTGGGGAAACATAATTGATTAATTGTATGATCTCATTATGGATCCAACATAACGACATATAACAAACAAACAAAAAAGCGATTCTTACAGTTCAAGACAAAGTCCTTCTACAAATTAACTGGCAAATTTCTCTCATTGTTCTTTTTTGGGGTGGTGTGGTGTTATTTGCTTTCTATGTCTGCCTATGTGGGATCGAAGAGCTGGTCTTTCCATAGGCTATGCTGTTGTTTTTAATGTTATTACCCCTGTGTTTTACAAAAACAGTCCTTCAAATATGAGGTGCAGTAATTAATGCGTCTTTTGGTCTGCGGATGTTTTTATGGAAAGTGTGCAAAATGACGACTGAATTTGACGACTCTTTTTATCATCTGCCGATTTAAATATAGCCAGCCTGAACTCAGTTAGACTGATCGGATTGTGAGCGTTTTTAATTGTCAGTGGGAGTGTAAGCCCATTGTCAAGCTCGGTAGGTATGAGTTAATCGGTGTCAGTATTGCTACCTAGTATATGCCTGGCTGATTATAATACCAGTAATCACACAGTGCGGCACATTCTGGGGTTAATTGTTTTCTGTGCTTTTGCTTTCCCGCGCAATCCCTTTCATTCGTAAATATTAATACCGGTAATCATACAGAGCGGCACATTCTGGGGCTAATTGTTTTCTATGCTTTAGCATTCCCTGCGATATCCCTTTCACTCGTGAATTCTAATGATGTCCATATGGAAACCGCACATTAACCCTCTTTCATTCACTTTTTGATTTTAAGGTATCGCATTCATACTTTCTCTATCGAGATCCCATCCATTTATAAGTAGTATGGTGACCGCATGCTCTCTCGCGCAGCTCGTTGTACTCTATTTCTGAAATCAGCGTGGACTTTAAGGTATTGCAGTCATACTATCTCTATCGAGATCTCGTCCATTCATAAGTAGTATGGTACTCGCTTGCTCTCTCGCGTACCTCATTGTACTCTATTTCGGACTTCAGCGGGGCAGCCAGGGACACTTCAATATACTGGGGGTAGGGTGGAAGAAAGAGTATAAGTATACATTTGTTTGTATGATATGTTTTGTTGGTGGTCTCGTCGAGGCTCCTCGCTACCTGATTGATGATCTAGCACGACTTGTGCTGACTCTGCCACTGGCGTCCCGGATTACCTTTTCTCTTCCTAGTGGTGTATTTTATGGAGGTCGGATGGTAAAAATGGAAAAGGGGACTCATTTTCTTTCGTGTTTTCTCAGAGGATAACTCATATCTTTGTTTATACTGTGTGGGTATTCTGGATAATATGCAGGGCTAATGAATATTGTAAATTCTGTACTGATTCCTTTTATTTTATAAAAAGGGGTATGTCAAAAAAGGATGCTTGATCCAAAAAATTATTGTGTTCTGCCTATCGTATTGAGATTGGTGTTTCAAAGGGGAATTTCTACTCTATTGGATTCCAATAATTTGTAGATAATTATCCAGGGACAGTTTTTGGACATGAAATTTCAAAGGTCATTGTCATGATGAGGATATATCTTTTAACTTAATCTTGTTAGACTATTGTCTGTTAAGGCTCAGCCAAGGTATGTTGTCGTTGAGTCCTTTTTCGTGAGTTTTAAGGCGATGGACCCACCTCTGTTCCTTCTCCAATAGTACTTTTTCTGCATTGTGTTTTTTAGTCATCAAAGTTTCCAGGATGACCCATTGTAGGTCATCAATTGTGTGTTTGGCTTCGATATAATCATTGCTCATCTTGGGTGTTTTTTTTACACTTGACGTTGCTTCTGTGTTCACCAATCCTTTGTTTGACTTTACAGCATGTCATCCCTATGTAGCAGAGACTGCAGGGGCAGGTGATCATGTAAATTGCATATGTCGTGTTGAAATTTGTGTGGTGTCTTATTGTCCACTTGAAGTCAGGTTGTAATTGTATACTTTTTGTTGTTGTTGTCAGATTGCAAACAGAGCATGAGCCACATGGATAGTGTCCCTGTGTTGGGGGGTTGTTTCAAAGCGTTGGGGTTACTCCCTCCATTATTCCTGGTGCCGGTCTCGTGTGGACCAAGATATCCTTAAGGTTTCTTGTTCGTTTGTTTGCGAATCTGGGTTTAGGCCATGATAGGGAACCTGAGGGTATTATTCTCCAGTTTTTGTTGATGATCTTTTTCATGCTATTTGAAGCTGTGTTGAATGTTGTTACGGAGGTCACGAGGTCACTTTCAGGTGTTTTTGGGGTGGTTTCTAAGAGGCTGTCCCTCGGCTGGTTTCTTGCTCGCTTCTTGCATTTGTTTATGGTCTTTTCAGGATAGTCCCTTTTCTTCAATTTATCGCACAGCTCTTCTGCTTGTTTTTTGTAATCTTGGGTCTTGCTGCAATTACGTCGTAGGCGTAAAAATTGACTGTAGAGAGGGTTTTTCCTGAGTGGTCGCGGGTGGAAGCTCTTATATAAGAGAAGACTGTTCTTAGATGTTGCTATAAAAAAAGTTTTCATTTGTAAGGTGTCATTTTCCACGCAGATGGTAATGTGCAAGAAGTCAAGTTTCTTCTTATCTGCTGTGTATGTGAATTTGAGCCATTCATCCCTGGTGTTGATCCATCTGTGGAATTCCTTAAGGGTTTCCATGTCCCCTTCCCATATCAGGATGATGTCGTCAATGTAATGTTTCCAAAATAGGGTCTTCTGATGATAGGGATTTTAATTGGTCTGTATATGGGTCTTTTCAAATTCACTCACACTAGGGGCAAATGTGCTGCCCATTGAAGTTCCATGGCACTGCTGGTATAGGGTGTTGTTTTACTCAAAGTATCGAAGGCTTGTATTTCTATTTAGGCCCAGATCTCTGTACTGGGGTGAATGTATGACATTGTTCTGCATTCTGTCCATCAACTGTTGTTCCTGCAAGAAGAATCTTTCGTAGAAGTTAAAACATTTATTTTATTGTAGGTGATAACGCTTCCAGAGAGCAACCAAGGGAAGTGGTGGAGGCCAGGCGCTTAGGTGCATGCAAAATCGGCCTGGATATCTTTACTGCCACAAAAGTAACGGCACTTACAGCTCTTGCTTTAAAATTTGAATAGGGCTGCATTGCATCGCACCTAATGGATGAAGAGATATTAATAGGGAACTATGGTAGGGTAATACAAGCATTTGAAATTTTATGTTGTCAAATTATTGCCAGTTGAAATATTTCAGAAGTGAAACTAAACACCTTAAAGTGTTCGCCCCGGGCCCATTTCCATCCTTGCACCTGTAACGCACTGGCTGCACCTCTGCATGTGTAGTGCTCTGAGGCAAATTACGCCATGTTAGTCTCCTGCTGCTATTTGCGCGCTATAAGGTAGTGGCCAGCTGTATTTTAACTAACGTATCCGAGTATCAAATGCTGTGAATGTATTGTTGTGAAATTGGTGCATCTTTTTGAGAGTGCAGTAAAATACCCAGTTACTTTTTTACCATATTTATATGTACAACATTTCAAAGACCTATTTCTCCTTTTAATTTTGTTTATATCGTGGCTGTTTACCATTCCAATCTTCTAATTGGGGTTGTAAATGTGTGAAAATTTAAAGGTGCCATTTTCTTACCATTTGTAATAGTAGGACAAATGTGAAATTGTTTAATGTGAAAAACACCCTTTTTTAAACGTGACTGTGCGCCATAAAGTTAAGTGAATAATTTACCTAAACAACAACCTTCCAGTAAGCAGTTCTACAGCTCCTATTTGTTGCTTTTACCCCTTCCAGTGCTTAATTAGTAAAAAAAAGAAAAGAAATTAGTGGCAGGGTTCTTGTCATGATGCAACTGCAGCTTGCACCCCGCATTGCCCTTGCCATGCTACCATTGATAGTAACAAAACAGCTACTAACCATGACGCTCCAACAAGTTCGATAATAAGGACTATTCGAGCCCTCTAAAGCTACAATAATGGCTTGTGTGGCAGGTAATAGTAATTTTTAAATGTATATTGAATTTTACACCTCATCATTTTCAAATGGCACCGACCGCCACTGCTATTTACATGACACATACCTGACATCCAATGTGTATTGGCCAGATTTATAATGGTACAACCACCCGATCTTATTTCAAACAAACAGAGAGAGAAAGGGTATTCTACATATGTGTAGGGAGGAAATTCCCGGTCCCTTAGTTAATACTTTAAACAACAGAATGGAGGAGTGCCCCCTTGGGTTCTTCTGCAAAGAAATCTTCTGCAGTAGGAAATGGTGAGCCCAACCATTTAAAGGGTATGGATAACCCTTTTAGAAGACCCCTCACTCACCAACCTAGTTGGTGACATGCTTCATCATCGGGGTCCCACCCCGAAGGCCGAGTACCAACAGGGTGTGCTTCGACACCTGACTACAGTGGAGCGGGATCTTTCTTTTTTATATGTGCAGTGCTAAAAATACAGTGAGTGATATACCATACCAGAGGTACATTTTATGTACATGGTCTGGCACTGCGCGGGACTCTCCAGCTTCGGGGATGGAGTATTACAGGCCCTAATGGACATCACAGGCATACTGATCCCCTGAAATCCTGTCAGAACATGGGACTGGCATGACAGCTTGCACCCTAGCAACCACACACATTCAAAATGCCTGTACAGGTGTACAGTTCAATGCTAAATGTAAAAAAGAAGCCACAAGCTGCTGGTATCAGGGGTAGTTCGTTGGCCATGCTGGATCCACTAAAGGAGTAATGCATGTGCGGTGCAAAAAAACAAAATAAGTAAGTTTGAATCTGGCTTTACTTGAAATGGATTTCAACAGTTCACACATCCCATCCCATTATGTATCTTTGATTTGCCTTGATAGATTATAGTCCCAGGCCGCACGTGTGGGGGGACGAGTGCGAGTACGGTCTGTAGGCTTTGTAGAATAGGTAGACAAGATGATGCCCCTCCGCCAGCTCTAAAAGACCCGGTAAGTGTGTGATATGCTTAGGGCCGCAGGGTACGAGGTCAATATTTCGTGAACAATGGCAGGAAGGCTAGGGTGCTGTAAGAACTGGCCCGAGCCCAAGTAGAAACTACTTTCGGCTTCAGCGAATAAGATAAATCCTTGTTAGGGAATAGATCCCCCAACGTCTCAAAACCACACACCAACCAGGCAGACATGCCCATTGAGTCTGCAAGCACCCTAAAGGCCGACAAGTCCCAGAATGCGAACTCCCTGTCCAAGGCAGCCTTTTTCAATACCACTTTCACTGCATGATCTCACAATGAAGCAGTGTGTTTAATAAGATACCATATGTGGCTTACACTTCTACCTCCCGCCATCAGGATCTGAGGTAGGATTAGGCCGCTAGCTGAGTCATTCCATGGCCTTTTTTCCCAGTTGCTCCCCTCTGTGTGCCAATGTGCAGCGTGTTGCATCTGGGAGGCCAGGAAATACTGTTCCAGATTTGGAACTGCCAGTACCCACCCTCTTCCAGTGGAAGAAGAAGAAAGTTTCCTGACACCCTCCTCCGCCCACCCACCCTGGTCAATGAGGTAATCAGGGAATGCAATTCTTGAGCATGTCCCGGGGAAGACGGTCAAATGAATGTAGCAAGGAGTAGAGACACCACTGTAACAATACCATTTCAAAATGGCTACTCTTCCCATGAGGGAGAGAGGGAGGGAGTTGGGGGAGGGAGTACCAGAATTGAATCGAGGACCAAAGACCCTCCCTGACCATGGTAATATACCTTAAGCGTTTCTGCACCGTGTGTGTCACCACCACGCCCAGGTAACGGAATCTATCAGTTTCCCACCTGAGGGGTGGTTCCTGTACTTTTTCCAGAGCTCAGGAGAGGAGTGTCCCCAAGAGAAACTCCAAAGATTTCTTGTAGTTAATCCAGAGGCCCGAGATCTCCCCAAAAGTGTCCAAGTGTCAGTAACACCAGATAAGTCATAATAGACTCTAATGAGCCTTGTTTACTTTCCGTGCTTCTCAGTTAGATTGTGCACATGGCTAAGTATTAAAAGTTCCAGCAGTAGCCAGATTTAAGCAAAGTATCAAACTTGCAAAACAATTGGTTATTTTAGCAAGTAGAGCAGATCCCAGTAAAAATGAGTCTCTGTGACTCCTGCTGTCCACGAGCTTGAGAAGGAAGTAAGAAAAAAAATACAGCTGAAAAATAGAGAGAGAAGGATAGAGGGGAAAGATGATGAGGGAAATGACGATGAGGCGAAATAAGGAAAGGAAGAGCATGAAGATGAAACTACTGCGAGGCGGATGAGAAATTCAAAGGCTGGTAATTGTGTGTTAGAGAGAGAGAGAAAGAGAAAGAGAGAGAGAGAGAGAAAGAGAGAGATTTGTGAGAAATATGTAGTTACAGAACACCTGTCTCGTGGAACCTTTTTTCCAAAAAGCAAAGATCGTTGTATAGAAATCAGAGGTATCCAGACTGCCTTCAGTCACTCAATGACTGTTATTAATACAGTATCACCGCATAGTTACAAATGTGCAGATGACGCAGTGTAAAGGTGCACAAAGTGACTATATACGAATTAAACCAAAAGCTCCTTAACATAATCTTTGGTCCTTACAACAGTCTTAAGGGACCCTGTTACAATCCACAGTCCCATATCCTAAACAATCGGAAACTCCAGACCAAAGGATCTAGTTATCAGTGTTTTGACCCTAGAAGCAGTGCAGTCTCTCAGCAGGACAAACCGTCTAACAAATGTAGTTGCACATCCCCATGTTCCAACGTGTGTGGGTCCTATCCCACCAATCCCACATCGTTAACCAGGGTGGGACTTCTCTCTGTTCACACAGCTGCTGCGTCCTGTTGACCCACCCACAAGGATCAATTCATTGCACACAAATATCATTTAGTTTAATGTATATTTGTGTGTGTACATGCAGGGACATCATAAGGATTTAGGGGGCCCTGGACCAAACGTAATTTAGGCAGGGGCGCCTCCTCCATTAGAGCGTTGGAGCGTCACCCCACTGCTTTCTCGCTGTGCAAGAAGCAGAAACATAAAATGGTAAAACTACCATTTTATGTTTCTGCTTCTCGCACTGCGAGAAAGCAGAAGGGTTTGGTTTGGGGCGGGCGGGTCTGCGGGTCTGCTGGAGGGCAGGGGAGTAGTGGCTAGCCCAATGCTGTGGGCTCTGACTGTTTGGTCGGCCCTCTGGGGCTTACCAAACCAGTCACGCGCACTCTCCCTTTATTTCATGTATGCTGTATGCAACCTATTTTTTTAAATTATATTCCCCCCGCGCAAACCCCCGCGTGACCCAACTCACGAGTCATGCCGGCCGAGACTGATTTTAGGGCCCCTGTTCGGAACAGCTTTGAATTGATGATCCAGTTTCAGCTCTTTCATGCCCTCTTTCGCCAGGTCACTGAGAGTGCAGAGGCACACTGTCCGAATTCTAAATGTGTTTACATCCAGTACTTGTAACAACGCAGCAGCTCACTAATATTACTGCAAATATTCCAAAATATGTCAGAGACACACGCTATTGAGGCGGCCGCAGCCTGGCTACACTTGGTGCTCATGACTCATCAAGGTCCCGACCACCTGTGCTTCTACCATACTTCAGATTTCACACGACTCTTTGTTGGATCTGAGAGTTACTTACCTCTACGGTTCCATAAACTGTGGGTGCTACTATTGGAATTTAATTTCTGCTACCATTTGATGACTCTTCATGACAGACTATGTGGAAGCCTTGAAAAAGTCAAATATTACGAAACACGTGTTGGCTGTCATTAACCCGTTATTTGGAATAAAAATGAATGGAACCAACCATCTGTCTATGTGTACCTTTTGCTGATTGATGTTAAACTCACCTGAACTGACCCGCTAGAGTGATGGACCGTCATACTGTCGTCTTTGGTGGTGCTCTGGAGATTTTTTGAATCGGTTTGTATAGATGGGCCTCCCTCCCTTGTACATGACACTATGGAGATGACATAGTGTCTGTTTCTCCATTGAGCACGCCTACTCTACGTGTGATAATTGTACTCTCCTGAAATTGTGCATGTGCTGAACCGTTTCTTTACCATTGTCATCCTGTCTTTGTATAATTACTGCAAATAATGTCTGTGACATATGAATATGTGAGGTCCTTTTTTGATCTAAAAGAAACTTTTTCATGGATGTTGCACGAAACCTAAACGCCACATTTCTCTGCAAATGTTTGTAATAGACTCTCACAGGTCACCCACATTAAAAAATAATTTAAAGGAAAACAGTATTTGAAACAATTTGTTTAAGAATGAATCAATGTTATTAGGGCAAGACTCTCTGCGGAACAGATCTGGCTCTATCAGAGGCCCCTTGAATGGCTGGGACCCCGGGCCAGAGGCCACTCTGTCAATGCCTTATAACAGCTCTGTGCATATGTATGCATATAGTTATGTATATGCGTTTAGATGTGTTGGCTTGTCTGAATACACGGATATATTACTTTCTAGTTATAAAACACTATATATAAAATATATTCAATACATGTATATTGATGCATTACATTTATTTGAATGTCATAGTATATAGATTATATATACATGACGACTATGTGCATATGGGTTTGTGCTTCTTTCTATGATAATACATATATGTCCCAATATGTAAATATGATCATAGGGAAGGTACCAGTAATTTATTTAGCTATCAGAATTCTTTATACATAACATCAGCACACGTACATTTAAACACCACAACGTATATATGCATGGACATGTAGGTAAGGTTGATTATTTACACGTCTCTATGTACATGGGGTTATGCTTCCTTTTTATGAGGCGGTCCATAAACATAGCAAGATCAAAGGTATTCCATTATTTGAAGCACTGTGTATATTTATGCCAAATGTAACTCTCTTACCATGTAAATATTAATACATGAATGCACTTATGAGGTATATATAGTAGGGTTTGTGCCTTAAACAGAAATGTTAATACTATAATGTGTTTTTGTGTGTGTGTGTTTATTTATACATTTCTATATATATTTAGATGTGTGTGTGTGTCTTATACATGAATCATGCATATATTATGTTTTATTTTATTTGGTAAAACATTTTTCCTTTCAACCTCTGCCCGTCCCTCCACTTTCTGACTCATACCAAACCTTTCTGACCACTATGGAGTTCTAAACATCCTGTCTAACCTCTTCCCTCCTTTTCACAATCTATCCAGATAACAGGTACACATGTCCACCACTCCCAATAATACCTCACATCTTCTACTTATCCACTTCAAAGAATCTATCCCTCTGAAAACACTACAGTAAATGCATGAGGTCTCAAGAGCACACACTTACCACAACTAGTCCTCAAGGAAGAAGGATGCACATATTACTAATTTTGCTACCTGTTTAACTCTAAACTTCGGAGAGTACTACTGGCCACAAAGTGCTTCAACACCATGTCAAGGGTACTACGCACTATATAAATACAACTTCCGATTACAAGTATTTGTTATTTTTACTTGGCCAAACATTCTCAGTCACTAATTAGGCCCTCAATGAGTCACTGCCCCTAAAGAAATTGTGAACGACTTCCTTTTTTGCAATATACAAATGGGGGAATAAATTAGCATCAGGTGGCAGAGCAATGACGACTGTTCAAAAGAAGGAAGAAACAAGCACGCAGAGGAAAGGATAACCGAGCATCATAAGAGTAAGGGCACTGGAAACAAGGAAGTAAACATCTCTGCACAGCTGAATCAGAATGACAAAATACACCAGAAAACCCACAATGGAAATGCTCAGAGGCGAGAGTTATACTATTTTTAGACAAAGAATAACAGAATATCGCCGAACACAAAGCAGACACCAATGCACTGGTCAAGCAATAACCTCAGAGGGATTAGAAAACCAAGAGGAGCACTACAACGCCTAATATGTAGGATTTTGTTTATTTTCAGTGAATTGTGAGAAACACGGACAAGCCTGACCGTGAGCAGGGCACATCTTAGCCAGTGCTGGTGATTTTTCACACTCGATCTACTCGCAACGATTTTGTGGCTTACAGAGACACAATGAATTATTTGACTGGATTTCGAGGTAAAGTCAATAAATACGTAGGGGCAGATTTACTACTTCTGGTGCATCTCTTCTAATCAGCAGGGATGCGCCAGAAGAGGTGCGATGCATCTGACCCACCCGTGCGCCACCACTGATGCGCCACATTTACAAATGTGGCGCACCGTGGCGCATGGATGGGCAGATGTGTGTTGCATCCCCTGTCGGAAAGGTGGCGCATTGCTGGAGTTGCCCTGCAAGGGCAAAGCAGCTCCAGCAAGGTTCGGGGTGTCCTATCCCTAACATGCTGCGTCAAAACTTACGCCTGGGTTTCGAGGCAGCATGGCTTGAAAAGTGACTCAGCCACTTTTAGGAGACGTTCCTGCGCCGGAACGCCTCCCTCCTGTGCAGGAACGCCTACATGTGGCGCAGGGCTTTACAACGTGACGCATCTCCTAGATGCGTCACGTTGTAAGTACCCAGCACCATGGCGCTGGCTTTGCGCTACCGCTGCGTCACAAAAGTGACACAACGGCGGCGTAAAAGAGGCGCAAGGGGCTTGTAAATCTGCTCCGTAGTTTTTGGGGTTGTGAAAAAGAGTAGAGGGCGTCTCTTACTCTGATGTGGAAGAAGATAAATGTCCTCTTTCTTTGAATGATGGGTTTAGATGTATATATGCTGTGCACATTTCTCTAATAAAACTATGCCTCTACCGTGCACATCAAGAAAATAATTCACTGGAATGCATGCAGACTTATCTGACGGGCAACTTTCCACCACGTGCGTGACTATGCTTAAACATCCCCGGAAGACGTAATGTATTTCAGTATAATGTGGTCAGACGGTGGTAGGAGCAGTCCTTGCTTAACAGCTGCTTCCTGCTGGGTTAGAGATCAGCAAAACAAGAACTGAAACTAAGAGCAAAATCCGAGACAACATTCCATTGGGTTTAAAAGCTACTAAATACTATTCCACGATTCCAGGACGAGCCTGCCGGAACTTTCTAACTCTTAATGGAGTCAAGCAAGAAACTATGAGCAGTTTATTTGATTCTTTCTTAATTGGTAATTCATTATTTTGCAGCACATTCTGAGTTTTATAAAATCTTCAGTCTCTCCAAAAACTTGCTCATAAGTGATTGCACTTGCAATTGCACAAGGAATGTGAACAATTCTTTACTCATAAACTATAAAATATAGAATTATAGAAGGGTAACAAGTTTTGTTATCAACTGTTGCTGCATCATAGCAGTTAGTAATGAACTTTAGAAACCGAAATAAACGATGGAGGCTCTCTATGAGGGCCATGCATAGCAATCTAAAAATAATAAATCAAAGTTACAAGGGTAGGTGTGAATTGTTTCTAATGTCGATACCGAAAGGATTGTGAAGAGATATGTTAGGATCTTAGAAGTAATAGACAGGTATGGCTGATTCCGTCAACCTTGTCATTTCTGTACTCTGCAGTTGCTGAACCTGACACTACATAGCTGCCTTCCACTATTGCAATCTCGAATTCATCCTTTTTAAATCATATTTTTAAAGAAAATCTCTCTGTAAGCTTTGGGTCAATTTATAATACAAGAAAACGTTTTTGCAATAGCACTTTGACGACTTTCTGATTTAAAGCTTGATAGTAAAAAAGAAATCATCCAGTTTGATGAGGACATTTCTAAATTCAGAGGAGCACCTGGTAGGATTTTCCTTAAAAAATGCATAATAATGTTTAGATTTTTGCAGGTGGGCTGGAAGTCTCAATCCGGCTATAGGGCTTTTATTACAATCCACTCCTGACAGTCCCCTTCTTTTCAGATTATCACATCTAAAGCAATCATAATCTAATAAATACCCTATGATCACACAGGGCGAGATTTGAAAATCATATGAGGGTGGTAAGCTTAGACCCTTTCATGTGACCTTACTCTTAACTAGCAGCAAGGGTGCTCGTGATTTGCAGTTGACCGAAAAAGTGCTTCGGTCAAGTCCTTTTTGGACATTTGTAAGACCCCCCTCAAAAATCCCAAACATCTTCAAATCCATAAACCAGAAGGTAACAACTTGGATAGACTTTATTTTGTTTAAAATGCTACTTCTTGTAAGCTTATGTCATATTCTTTCAATAAAATTTTTCTGAACTTAAAATGCTACTTCTCGTTGTGGAGGCTCAGAAGTATTTCTTTCTCTGGCAGAATTCTGGGTCTCTTCCTCCTCTCTCGGTGCTGTGATTGGGACTCCCAAGGACCTCATCGGCTGCAGAGCTTACTATGAAAAATAATAAGTGCATAGGCTCAAAAAATTCCTGCAGTTTGCACTTGTGGTTTCTGCCAGCACATTACCAGCGATACATACTTAGCTACTTCGGTCATACAAATGTGACAACTGAAGTTACTCAAAGTTGTAAGAATGGGCTGAGCACCCTGGTATTATTACTTTTGTAATTGTAAATTGCAGAGTTGAACACCTTGCTCATGGACTTTTCTAAAAAATAGACTGACAGTGCTACTATGTGGTGCAGTGTCAAGAATATTTGCTGGTATTATGAAATACGTTTTGGTGCCCAGCACTGGAAAACACCTGCACAGATTAAGCATTATTGTGAAGTGCACGTAAGGAAAAGTGTCTATAAATGACTTGATCCTTTATGCCAGAGTATATCCAAAGTATTCTTTAAACTTCATAGGAATATCATAGAAACAGCCAACGCGTTTCGTCCATCTGCACTGTCCCTCCATGTATTTCATTTCAAATTGACATTGTCCCATTTGGGATTTTTATGATAGTGTTTGTTTTGTTTTTATATATGTTGTAATGTAAATATTAATGTGTCCTGTATTAGACACTACATTGTTTTGTATGTTCCAGAGCCCTGAAGAAGTTCACAGGTGGTGGATGAAACGTGTTGGCTTTTTTTATGATATTCCTATGAAGATTAAAGTAATACTTTGGAAATACTCTGACATAAAAGATTAAGTCATTTTTGGACAATTTTCCTTGTGGTGCACTTCACAGTTGTGTTTGAAATTACTTTGGTCCCTGGGATCACTCTCTAGAAACAGTGGGAGTAGTGGATTTGCACGCTAAGCAGTTTCAAATAATCTTTTGGACCTTGAGCTTACTTTGGGTAATGGGGAGGAAGGTGCGGTTGCTATATAGGCTTGCTGTTTCATTGTTGTTGTTTATACAGTTTAAGCATTACTATGTCCTATCTTTTGATTGCTAGATTATGTGTTTTTCATCTTCTGTGGCAGAAATGAAAATTACTAGGAGACCTCGCGCAAAATTTGGGCATCTTTCAGCTTTTACTGTGTTTCATCGAATAAATGTCCGTGGGTAGAGACAGAGGGCCAGAGAGCCATCTGTCTTTGAAAAATGTGTAGTTACGTGTAATAATTTTACTAGTAACCCCCAAAAGTGATATTTTCTTCTTCTTGGGGGGCCTTTTGACTAGTTGACAGTCGTATATTGGAATGATCGTTCCCTTTGTTTTTCTGTGAGCTTCTTCTGGCCTTTGATGGCATGATGTCGTTGTTGAAATATACCCTCGGTGAGTATCTTCCTTCCCATAATTCTCCATTCCACCAGTGTGCCCCATACACTGATTGAGGCTTAAACCCATCACCAAATACCCAAATGGTTAGATTTTTCATATTGTCTGTACATGCACATTGTACCATTTGCTTGAAATACTTTTCATTCTCCCTCCTGCTCTTCTACACGTTTCAGACTGATTTAACACCTACAGAAGAGAATCTGGTGCATGGGGGTGTGAGACTGAGAATGATTATTGTAAGAAATTGGGTTGCTGGTTGATTGGGGTGTGAGCCATGATCAAGCAGCAATCACGATCCTTATCAAGGTGAGACCCAAGCCAACTCAAAATTATCCTGTGCCCAACCCTGTGGTAGCTTGGCACAGAGCAGTCAGGCTCTTTGCCAATGTGTAAAGTATTTGTGCATCTCTTCAAACAGTAATTGTTAGATCTGGGGGTCTTTAGTTTGCAATGGTATACACCAGTGCTTTCCAAAGTGTGTGTCCCGACACAGTACTGTGTCGCCTCCCATGTGGTGGTGTGTCGCGCTGCTATGGAGTCTACGGGCATATTACGGAAAATGCTCGCATTCAGTGACACAGTACAGTAAAGAGATGTAGGGAGAGGAAGGAGAAGCGTTAGGCGAGTGTGAGACCTTGTTCCCTTTCCCACACAGACAACGGAGCCACCTCTGCTCCCCAGGCACTCGGTAAGTGAAATCTTTGGTGTTTTAAAACTGTTTAGGCCGCACGGGATGGCATTAAAGTGAAAAAAACACTCAAGATAACCACCCAAATCCAACATTTTTAGCCTTTGAAATGTAATTTTAAACCAGCAAATGCAATTTAAAGGCCATAACGAGTATCCTGGAATTTTCTACATTCTTCTAATTTTAATTTAAAATTAACCGATGAAGAATTATGGTGTTGAAAAGGAGCCCAGAAGACTTTATGAAAACTATTTATTAAAGTGCCATAATCTGGTCTGTCCAAAAAATTACATTTTGTGCAAATGGTCGATGTTTTTCCCAGAAAAGTGTATCAACCCTCTCTCCGGAGTACTCGTAACCAAAGGATCGCGCCTGGTAGGGTATTCTGATAAAGTCAACAAGAGAGACTAATCACAGCGGTAATTGTGAAGGGATGTAAAGTTACTTGCCATTGGAGTTTAGGACTGTGAGATGAAGGAGATCACTTGCCCTTATTTTGGTATTGGAGCATTTATATTTGACTTCGATAAACAAAACCATGACTCATACCATGCAAAGCGGCAATATAACTTTTAAGAACAGAACCTTGCACATTACAGTAACGTGGTCTTTCTTCACATTCGTGCTGGCATCGCCTTAGTACAGGTCAAATTTAAAGAAATGGACCATGCGTTTGACTCTGAGTAGCTAATGCTTAGTATTCCTAAGTGTTTGGTAGCATACGCAATGAGCATATTTTGCATGCTAAAAAAAAACACTGTAATTATATTTGTTTCCTGAGCCGCTCATGGTGTGTTTTTTTCATTTCTGAACAGCTCCTGACAAAGCACTGTATTTTATTTGCAACTTCATAGTCTGTTTTATTTTCCAAAACAGATGTTTAACACATGAACTTTATTCCCTTAACACGTGCTCTTTCCTTGTGTACTTGGTTTTAATTTTAGTAGGTTTACTGATATTGCTCGAAATTAACAGCCCCCCTCCATGAGCACTGAATGAATATGGGTCGGAGGGCCCGCTGGTTTAAAACCATGGCTGTCCTGAAACCACTGTAACCCAGCAGTAGTAAGTAATTTAGCCACCTTTCAGCAATGAAAGTCCTTGCTTCGCGCAGTGAGCAGTGGGAGAAATGCCCCACTGCCAAGAAATATACTTTGCTGCGTGGCACTTTGCTTTTCGAAATCACTTCTGCGTGTGCTTCCTGGAGCTCAGAATAAAAAACAAGGAACTTTTTGAATTTTACTTCAGTGGAAAAGTTTAACTTAATTTTCTGTGCTACTGAAGTAAACTTCATGCAACTGCTACAGGAGAAATCGAGTTTATTCACAACCAACCACATACATGAAGCTCCCTTGCCTGCTCTGGAGAGCTGCCACCATAGCTGAACGCAGGATTGCAATCACTAATCAAAATCCCGGGCACCATGGCAACAATCACTGAGCAACCTGGCAGCTCACATTGTAACTTTTCTTCTCTCTTTACACAATAAAAAATAAACAATAGAAAACTAATATGTCTTTGTTAGAACAGCTTCACAATTGCTCTATTAACCTTCCTGCTTTCTCAAATTTGCTTGGAAATGCACCATTTGCCCACTATTTTTTCAAAATGTTCACCCTCTGAGGTGGTTCGGGCTCGCTCGCGACGCTCACACGGATTACTGTGTCCCTAGTTGAAGATTCTCTAAAAGATGTGCCACCAACATGAAAAGTTTGGAAAGCTGTGGTATACACTTCTGACCAAATAGGGACCCTTGCTTCTAAGTCAGGACAAGGGGATTACACTTCTAGATAACACCTGCTCACCCCCTTGGTACCTTGGCATGAGCAGACAGACTTATCTCAGAGGCAGTGTGTTGAGCATTTGTGAATATACTCAGTAAGACAGTGAAAACACTACAGATGGACACCACATAGGTTTTATAAAAATAAGTATTCTTTACATAGACTTAACACAAGACCACAAACGACAAAGATCTACAATACTGTACTTAAAGTTGACTTAAAGATGGTAAAAGTTGCTTAGTTCAAGTTGATGATAAATGCGACAAAGTTCTGAACAAAGTATCTGGATGCGTAACACAAAGCAAACAAAGGGCTTGCAGAGTAGGAGATGTGTCGGTTCCGTGATTCGGGGGAGATGATGCGTCGCACCTCAATGCTTGCGCAGGGTGAAGACGTCGTAAATACGATGCATGTACGCCCAGCAGCCGTACGGCGAACTCTGTGCCTTTGGAGCCGCGACTGGCCCTGCGGCACGCTTCTCCGGCGATGTAACGGCGACCTTGCGGTGGCGACACGCTTCTCCGGTGATGCATCGGGTCACAGCTTCGATGAAGTCACGCTTCTGTGGCGATGCGGCGGCAACCTTGGTGGCGGAGACACGCTTCTCCGGCAATGCGATGGCAACATCTGCGGCTGCAACACGCCTCTCTCGATACATCGCACTTCCAGCTCCCAGCGACACTCAGGCTGTTGTAGACGGAATTCCCAGCAAGGAAACTCTGAAGGGAGCTGGAGGTGAAGTCTTTTGTTCCTGAGACTTCAGCAGGAGGCAAGCACAAGTTCAAGCCCTTGGAGCAATATTCTGCAAGATGATGAAAGTTCTTTGAAAGTTCCTTCTCCTTTCCTTGGCGATTAAGAAACCACTGCAGGCCAACCCAGCAAACAGCACACTGGCAGAGGGGCAGTCCAAACTCCTGCACCTTCCATGGTTCTTCTCCTTGGCAAAACGTTTATCTTGTTCCCAGAAGTGAACTAAAGTTCTTGGGTCTGGATCCCTATATTTATACCCCAAAATCCTTTGTTCTCTGAAGGCAGAGAGGCCTCTGCCCAGTCCAAACCAGTTCTCGAGCACTCTGTTTACATGACTCCTTCTTTCCTTTTACAGTGCAGGGCAGAAACATCAGACACACCACAGGAGATGGAGCCAGCATTGTGAAGGGAAGGCCCAGCCCTATTCTGGTCTCAGGTGCAACTCCTCCCTCCCATCTAGATGCAGATCTCTCCATTCACCCATCCTGTCTCCTGGAATCCCCCAGCCCTGTCACTCAAACTCCAGACAAGGAATACACACCCTAGCAAAGGCAGGTTTGGACAGTTAGACAAGAAAATACCTACTTTCTAAAAGTGGTATTTTCAAACACAGAATTTTAAAACCAACTTTACTAAAATATGTATTTTATCATTCTGAGTTCAGGCATATTAAATTCACATTTCACCATGTTCCCTGAGTCAGTTAGGATTATAAAATGTAATAATCTAACTGCCCATTTTGGCCTCTGGAGAACAGGTAGCCGTGCAATAGTGAAACACGAGAATGGCTATAATTCACTATTAGGAGATGCTACACACACCAGGGCATGTCCTACCTTATACGTACAATGCACCCTGCCCTTGGGCCTACCATAGGGGTGTCTGATATGATGAAAAGGGAAGGTTTAGGGACTGGCAAGTGGGTGCACTTGCTAAATCAACATGGCAGTCCCAGACTACACACAGGCCTTGCAATGGCAGGCCTGAGACACACTTTACAAGCTGGTGTGTGGGTGGCACAACCAGTGCTTTACAAGCCCTGGGTACACATGGTGCACTGTACTATGGTCTGACAAGTAAATCAAATAACTCAATCATGGAATCACTAATCAGTACATCAATTTAACTTAGGGAGCACTTGCACTGTGGCACTGAATAGCAGTGACACAGTGCCCAAAGCATATAACCAGCAAAAACAGAGGAGAGAATCAGTAACATTGGAAGGGAGGCTCACACCAATGATGCCAAGCAATAAAGTGTAAACACCACACAAAAAGGATCCCAGACCAAGTTAGAAAAATTGAAATTTCCTTTTTTTTTGTTGAAGATTTCTTTATTGCAGCATATCAGTGTTACAGTCAAATAATCACATTGGCATCTTTGAAAAAAAGCATGCGACATCTTATCATAGACCGTATATCTATTAACCCCTTTTCATTTTTCGGAAAACCGCCCTTACATATGTAACTCCCCCCTCCCACAACCCCGCAGCACTGCACATTCCGCTCATGTCTACATCCATAGGGCAAGTCAAAACATTTCCAAACAATTGCGTATTATACGTTATATGATAAACAACTCCGTTCCTACTCTACTGACGTGGTGACTCACCCATTAGTGCTTCCTGTTGTCTAGCACACTGGCCACAACTCCCCCCTCACACCACGCTGCCCACTTTACAATCGTACAGTCCCACACCCCATAGCGGGTCTATCGGTACCATTAGGCAGCAGTCTCAGATTGCATCAGCACATAGCTCAAAGCCTGCCATCATTGTATCCCACTCTAGAGAGATGTGTATTTTCCGCAGGCCTCTCTGTTCCTCTCTCCGTCATCTCAGTATGCCATCCCTCCACATCCGGAGGTCTTGCCGACTTCCAGCGCATTGTTATTAACCGTTTCCCAAGCAGTAGTGCCAGATCTATGAAGCGGGTGGCTGCGCTTTTCTGTATACACTGTATAGGAATACGAGGGTGGACCCAAATAGATTATGGGTAGACCTAATGGATTACGGGTAATATCAGTATTCTGGTTAGACAAAATTAGCATTTCCTCATAATGAGTTGATAAAATGGAAGGGGTCTAGCATTGTGAATAATGTTTAGCTAAAATATAAAAGAGCAGGGTGTGTGTAACAATAACCAATAAAGTATACAATGATGCTAAAACACTGTTATTTAATTTGTAGATACGGAGTCAAATGTCATTAATGTCCTGATGAAGGTGTCAAGATTGATTAGCACCGAAACGCCGCGTCGACTGTTTTTACTTTGATTGTAACTATATCTATTGTACTACCACTGTAGGTGGTTTTTTAATTGTTTTTTATTATGTTTTAGATTGTAACCCAGTTGGGAGGAAGAAAATAAATTGCACCATTGAATTTTATATTTTTTTTGTACTTACCAGTCATTTTACTTTAGTTGCCTGCTCTTATTTGGTTATTAAGTTTATTAGTGGTGTGTTGAATAACTCCACTATCCAACAGAGACCCCCCCCAAAGTTTGTCTCAGCAATCCTAGCCTGCTACACTTATGACAGGGACTTATAACCTTTCTCTGCGTTAAAATAGAGGCCATAAGTTTTCGAGGCATTGATCCTTAGTCCTGATATGCTTCGGAAAGTATTAAATATCGCGGGTAGGGGGGCCAAGTCTGCGGACAAGTCACTGAGATATAAGATGATGTCGTCTGCATAAGCCGATATGATATGGGGCACTGTGTTCCTCTCTATCCCTTTCGCACCGCTAGGGTACAGACTTTAATTAGTAAGGGCTCCAGAGCGAGAATAAACAGTAGTGGCGACAGTGGACATCCCTGTCATGTACCCTTCATGATTTCAATTTGTTCCGAAATACATTGGTTAGTTCAGACTCTTGCTGTGGGCCGATGATACAACAACGTCACCCAGTTGACATAGTCCTGTGGGATGCCGAATTTGTCCAGGATCGCTACCATGTAATCCCATCTCAGGGAATCGAATGACTGCCTTAAGTCTAGAGAGATGCACCCCTCCTTTCCGTGTTCCGTGCCCTCCAATCCCAGCAACTGGCTCAATCTATGGAGATTCAGGGCCATGCTCCTGCCTGGTACAAAGCCACACGGGTCAGAGTGTATTAATATAGGGACATATTGGGAGATGCGGGTCGCCAGAATCTTGCTAAGGATCTTGTAATCCATGTTTAGGAGGGATAAGGTCTATAATTCTCAGGCTGTAGCGCAACCCTGCCAGGCTTCAGAAGGGAAACTATTAACGCCTGTAGGGTTGTGGGAGGCAGAGTGCTGGTTTCCTTCGATGAATTATATAGGTTATGTAAGTGTGGGTTCAGTATATCAATATATGTGCAGTAGAACTCCGCTGGCAGGCCGTCTGTCCCAGGTGCCTTGCTGCGTGGCAGTGCCTTAATAGCCTGTCTAATTTCAGCAACAGTTATTGTATGTGCCAACGTTTTCTGCTGCTCTGTCGTGAGTCTTGGGATATTGGCGTCCGTCAAAAATGATTCTAGCTCTGAGGTCGTCAGAGGTGTGTGCGGGCCGTACAATCCCGCGTAGTAATCTTTGAACGCCCTGTTAATTTCTAGTTGTGTTTGCACTACTACACCCGCCCCATCTCTCACCTCTACTATTGGTGCAGCCGGTGGGGCATTTCGCACTATTCGAGCCAGCAAAGGACCAGATCTATCCGCCTGTGTATGCTGCTGGTATGTGTATTCCTTGTAGTCTATTACGCGCAGTTCCTCCAACAGCTCTGCGTGTCGTATGTGTGCTTCTTGAAGTTGTGTGAGGCCACCCTGTGCACCCGCCGCCTCATTTTCTATCATGACCAATTTGTCCTCTACTTCCCTGAGCCTTCTTAACACTGAAGATTTAATGCCCACCTTTGTACTCATCGCCACACCACGTATGGTCACCTTAAAGGCGTCCCATTCAATCTGGCGAGACCCAGCAGTGTTAGTGTTTTCCGCAAAGTATTTCGTGATGGCATCCGATAATGTTGCCCTGAAGACTTGGTCCTCCAGCAGTGTGGGGGACAATCGCCAGGTCGGAATCGGAGTAGGAAGCCCACCCCATTTCAATACCAGTTCCACCGGGTTATGATCCAATAGAGTTTTGCCCATGTGTATGATGGAATCAATGGAACCTGTCAGTACAGTAGAGCAAAGAAAGCGGTCTATTCGCATTTGTAATTTATGCGGTGGAGAGTAGAATGTGTATTCTCTGTGAGTTGCATACTTGGTGCGCCATGCATCCGCCAGTCCCCACCCAGATGCCCATCGTAACAGTGCTTCCGCTTGCTTCTTACTCTCTGTCGCATGCAGGGGGGGGGGGTGGGACCTATCCAGATCCTGGTCTAGCACTGCATTACAGTCTCCTCCCAGAACCCACACACATTCTGACCATTCTGATAATACCCTGCTGACATTATCAAAGAATTTGGACTGTTCTGCATTAGGGGCATAAAGGCTGCCGAGCACTACCAGAGAACCATCAAGCAATCCTTTCATAAACACGTATCTCCCCTCTTTATCCATACGATGTTCCAACGCTTTAAAGGGGACCGTATTTTTAACCCAGACTGCCGCCCCTCGGGAGAACGCTGAGTATTCAGTTGCATATAACTGACCCTTCCATTTCCTGGCCATTTTAGAGCCCTCTGCGGTGTTTAAATGGGTCTCCTGTATATATGCAATTTCCACATTGCGCCTGTGCAGTTGAGCCAATACCCTGTGCCTCTTATGTACTGATCCCAGACCTCTCACATTCCACGTGCAGAGTTTGTAGGTGGTAGGTGTCGTCATGGTTGTGTCTGCATTCGTCTTGTGCTCCTGCCCTGCCCTGTATGTCACTCAATAAAGTGCAATAAAAAATATGCGTGTACTCAGTGCTGAACTCCCCAACATTAAGGTCCCTTCCTCCTAACCATCCGGGACCAAACCTCTGTACCCAGCAGGGGTAAACCTTTAAAACCATGTTGCCTTCGCTGGGGGGGGTGCGCCCCTACTGTCCTGTTCGGAAGGTGATAACAAAGGCCTCTGTACATTGTGCCCTGTTCTCTACATGTAGCCCTCACTGTGCAACCCCATTACCATCAGTTCTTTATGCGTGCATATACATTACCACCCCACCGTCAGAACAGTCTGTCCATCAAAATTTGTTTGCCATCTGCGCCGTAATGTGCAGGAACAGTTGGAGGCTAGTGTCCGATTCGGAGGGCAGCGTGCGCGAACTGGCTTTGCTGGCCATCTCAGCCCCGGTCCTGGCATCATGAGCCGCCAATGCGTCCGTCGTAAACGGTACCATTTCCTGGGCCCCTGGTTCTCCCGTCGTTGCGTGGGCTCCAGTTGTGCCAGAATCCACATTCACCGCATCACCCCCTACCATGCGATCCAGAGGGTCTTGCGACGACCCCGATGAAAGTGTCACTTCCATCCACTCCGACGCCTCTTCCGGCGTTTCAAAGAAATAGGTTTTATGTTCATGGATAACCTTCAGACGAGCCGGAAAGAACAAGGCATATTTTAAGTTGCGTTCACGCAGAGTGTGCTTCACACCTAAACAGGAGGACCTGGCTTTTTTAACAGCGGGAATGAAGTCCGGATATATCGATATTGTCTTGTTTTCATAACACAGTGGAGCCTTTTCTCTTGCAGCCCTGAGGATTGCGTCTCTGTCTTTGTAATGCAAGATGCGGGCTATTAGCGGGCGCGGAGGGGCACCCGGTTTTGGCGGCCGTTGAGGTACTCTATGTGCACGCTCCACATTGAATAGCGTGGTGAGGTCCTCGGGAGCCACAACCAATTTAAGCCAGTCCTCCACAAACTGCGTTGGATTCGTCCCTTCACTGCGCTCCGGTACGCCAAGGAGGCGTACATTATTGCGGCCTGAACGCCCTTCCGCGTCGTCCACCCTGTCCCGGAGCCCCTTCAGTTGTCGCTCCAGAGCCTTGAGTTTCGTGGAGTGTTCCATGGACTGCGGAATCAAGTCGTCTAGGGCCAGTTTATGTTCGGTGACCTTTTCCGCCAGCTTACCGTGATCAGCCTTCAACAGGGATAAACCTGTAGACATGGTGTCCATCCGAGATTCCAGCGCTTTCCTTGACGCCCTAATCTCGGTTAGGATCAGGTCCAGCTTAGCCTCTTGCGATTCCATACCTGTCAGCGGGATCACTTCATTGTTAGAGGACGCCAGGGGGGCCTCGGAGGTTTCAGAGCGCAGCGAGGCGTGCAGCGCAGATTCTTGGCGTCCGTCCTTATTACGGACCATGATGCGACGTGTATCGGCTCCCAGGCAGAATCCTCACTGGCTCATTCCACTGCCCCCACACTTCTGGTCACTCGGAGGGGCAGTCCTCTTCAGTGTTGCGAGCAGTCTCGTGGGGAGACTACGTGTTGTGCCACCCACAGTCCAGCTGCCTTTCACCTGCTCATATCCCAGGGGTGGTAGTTCCAGGGACCCCCAGCGGGCCAATGATGATCAGGAAGGACGTCTGCGGATTGGTCTCGGAGTGCACCCCCGCTCACCCCGCAATCAGTGTTTCGCGACTCCGGTCACAGGGAACCCCGCTCCTGGGGGTGGTGCGGCGTCTGCAAAATGGCGGCCGACCGCTTCCGGTCTCAGGTCGCAGAGTATGCCAATCCCCAGCTGATGTCAGCGTTCGATGGTCGCATGGGCCAGCAGGCCACAGGGCATTGCCAGTGCACTCTCTAGCTGACCTTGGTTTTGGCGGAGGTCGCGGTTGGCAGCTGGTGTCCGTCTCCTTACTCCCTCGCAGTCCGCGCCGCAGGCCGGCCCCCAGCAGGAGAACTTCAGACCCCCCGGGCACCGGCTGCAATAGGCGGTGAGCGGCTCTGTGGCGGTAGCCAGTCCCAGCACACTCCGCCGCACAAGCGTCCGTCCTCCGCTCCCCGGTTCCGCGTGGTTCCCGGAAGCCTGCCTCCGCCGGGCGGAAGTCAGCCGCACCCGGCCAGCCCTGTTACGGTGGGCCGTGGTCTCCGGCGTGCTTGTCGCGGTGGTGGGCCTCTTGCTGCGGGATCTCTGCAATCTGTAATCCTCGCCGCCGGAGTCCAGGAGGGGCACCGCTCCGCTCCCGGGCCTCCTTTTCTGTATGGGTGGAATGTAAGGGGATTAAAAGCAGGGCTTGCAGGATAAATGGCCAATTTTCAGGGCATTTAGACGGAGCCGACGCAGCTCACATCTACCTCCCGAAAAATTGAAATATCCTTAATACATAAATCAAGACCAAAGCGACAAAAAAATCAGTCAGTAGAGCCAGACATATTCAAGTTTAAAGGTTTTAGTGGAAATAGTGCCAAAAAGAACAAAGCTCGAGTTGTGGATATCTGGTTGTGCCGCACTAGAACAAAGTCACAAGTTCAGGCAGACCCCGATGGAGCGTGGGCCAGCTAAGGGGACCCAGTTAGTCCGGCTAAACAGAGTACCTTAGATCTTTTGCAGATGTTGCGACAACCCGCATTGCATATGCATTGCTTAGCCAAATTGATGCATTGGTTCCGAGATGCAGCTTGGCTCCGATACGAGGACCTGCGCTGTCATCGAGGACTACGTCAACAGGGTTTGCAATGAAAAGTCTGGTGTTGAGGATGCGTCATCCAGTCATGGTGATGAATCTGTTCAGAAGAGCTGCATGGCTGTGATGCAGAGTCCGTCGTCACCATTGAAGCTGCAATCTATGAGGGATGTGAGGGCCTGCACCAATGATGTGTTGTGCAGTGGTCGCTCAGATGGGGCTGAGGCAGAGATGGGGGGTCTTTGCGACTAGTCCAATCCACGCAGTAGTGGCGATGCATCATTTCTGCTCTGATTGGTGCCAATCTGCAGTGGAGATGCATCAGTTCTGCTGGATCCACAGAGGCTCCTGAGCACCTTAAGCCACTTCCAAGGGTCCAGGACTGTAGTGGCACCACTTGGCAGGGTAGACTCAGAGATGGCAGAGTCCAGGTGCAAGGATGTTGGAAGCATGTTGTGTGTCTGAGGCTACAGATCAGGAGGCCAGCCAACTAGTCATTGTAGTCACACTGGCGTTCAGGGTTTAAGAGATGCAGGTCTAGTCCTTCTCGCCCAGGTGGGAGGGCAGTAGGCAGCAGGTCAGCAAAGCAACAGTCCTTCAGAGCAGTAGTCCAGCAGAGTGGTAATCCTTTCAGCAGCACAACAGTCTTTCTTCCTGACAGAGTAACCACAGTTCCAGAAGTGTACTGAAGTGGTGGTGTCTGAGGTCCTCCAGTATGCATACCTGTCGTGCCTACGAAGTGGGGAGAAGTTTCTAGAGGCAGGAGTCTGAAGCAAACAGATACCCAACCTTACCTGTCCTGGGTCCAGACTAACTACAGGGGGTATACAGCCCTTTGTGTGGAGACAGGGCACTGCCTATTCAAGTGTAAGTAGGGCTGTGTCCAGCTCCTCTCTCCCATCCTGCCAGTGATGACCTATCCAAACACACCTAAGCTCCCCATTATGTGTGGCTGTCTAAGAGGAATATACAAAGCCCAACTGTCACCCACACCCAGTCATGTGACTCAGACTAGCTGCAAACACCAAATTGCTAAGGCAGGAAAATACCAACTTTCTAAAAGTGGCTTTTTCAAAATTATTATTCAAAATCTGACTTCACCATACATTAGGATTTTTCATTACAAGTCCAAAGACACCAAACATGAACTGAATACAAGTTCCCATTTGGAAATTATACTTATAAAATGTAATAAGGTAACTCCAATGTTATCCTATGAAAGAGGTAGGCCTTGCAGTAGTGAAAAATGACTTTAGGAGTTTTTCACTGCCAGCGCATATAAAACTTACAAGTATATGTACAACCTTTTATATACACTGCACCCTGCCCTCTGGACTTTCTAAGGCACACCCTAGGGGTGACGTATATGTATTCAAAAGGAAGGATCGGGTTTGGCGAAAGGTTTATTTTCCCAGGTCAAATGGCACTTCAAAACTGGACACACACACTACAACACAGGCCAGGGGCATGTTTAAAGTGCTACTTAAGTGGGTGGCATAAAAAGTGCTGCCGGCCCACTGGTAGCATTGAACTTCCAGGCTCTGGGCACAGGTAGTACTACATTACTATTGGTTTACAGATACATTAAATGTGCCAATTGAGTATAAGCCAATCAAACCATGTTTTAAGCACAGAGCCCAAATACTTTAGCACTGGTTACTAGTGGTACAGTGTGCAGAGTCCTAAAACCAGCAAAAACAAAGTCAGCAAACAGGAGGGTTGAAGGCAACAGGGGGAAACCCAAGCTAAGGATACCAGATCACACAATTATCAAGTGTGCATGATCTTACACTTGGATCGTGCAGCGTATTACATAATAGCAAAGTCTACAGCCTAGTGAGGACTTTGAGGCTATTGAGGCCTTGTGATTATATATGTGATTGTCAATGTTTCCTATGTGGCACGCTAAGGGGAGCCTCTTCCTTGCAGCAGCTGGGGTTAGGCTTACGAAACTAGGGCTCAGGTACCCACCAAGGTGACAGTTTGCGATAAAGAAGGCTGTCTACATTTGTGATCATTAGAAAGAGCAAAATTGGAGGTGACAGCACCTGTAAAATTGCCTTTCCCTTTCCTTCCTTTACAGCTCCTCAATACCCCTGCATGTGATAAAGTCTCAACAACTGATCACTTCCTCAATGTTTTCTGTCATGTTACATCGCGTTGTTGTAATCTCAATCCAAACATTTATACTCAGAGGTTGGTACTCCCTCTCTACCATTGCTTTCAACTGCCTCTATGCTTCAGATCTTGCAACTGTTTAGTCCTACAATCTGTAGACATGGTAATTGTAGCCACTGGAAAAATGCTCCCCCTGGCTTCCCCTTTGGTACCATTGACACTGCCCTTTGTACCATGATATATGATGCCATGAAGCAGCCAGTGAAAGAAAGCGAAAGTAAACATGGCATTTGTATTCATGATTATCTTCACTAGTTCCTACATCATGCCCTGTCCATAGCCTTCATCGTGAAGTAATGTGCTGTAGAGGGCTTAAGGGAGGACAAGGGACCAAGCCAGTGATAGCATTGGTTGTCAAACCGCATGTGATACCACTTGTGCAATCTGAATCAATTTGGTGAGTCCCATAACACTCATTACCAGTTCTGTATCTTCTTATGAGGTATGAATACTTCATGCATTCTGTGTTATATACTGTTATACATTGATAACTATCTACATGATTGTAATAAAAATCAGAAAGCCACATTTGCATGGTTTTAAAAACCAGAAAGCCACTTCACTCCTTTTTAAATTCATTTTTGGGTAGCTCAGCAACTAATTATGAGGCTCTGGGGTTACCATAAACAAAGAAACCAACCTCATCTCTCTACCGCTCTATACCATAAGGTAAACATGGCACCAATTACTTGTACTTTTGGTGTCAGCAGGGATGGAGCGTATTTGGGCGGCTCCCGTATCTCCATCCACCTTGGACCTTATTGGTGTGATGAGGCAAACAGTGAATTAAGATGCAATCAAAGAAATTAACTTTTGTTCAACCAATTTGGTTACACAACGAAGACTAGGAATTGGAGGACAAAACTTAGTAGGTGTATTCCAAATTTGCAATTAGTCCAGATTTTATGCAAGTCGTGTTAATATCAAACAGAATTACCATAGGCAAGTTCGGATTTCAAAATACGTACAGCCTTTGAAGTAGAAAGAATAAAACAATAGCAATCACAAAGATACAGATAACATTTGGTGTTCGTTAAGGAAACTCTGATTCTTCTCATTAAGCATGAATAAGCTCTAAAGTCCAAATAGAATTTTAAGCAGTTGAAATCATCTATTCCAAGCTCTAATTAGGATATACTGATTCTAAGCATGGGTCGCTCAAAAATCGAAAAAAATACAGAAAGGGTTGGGAGGTTAGGAAGGTTTCAGGATTGCGAAAACGTCTGTAGAAGTGTTAACATAAAGGAATACTCAGGAAGAATCAGGAAAGCAGAGGGGTGTACCTCTCAAAATCCAAAGGGAATCTGCTGAACTGTGTGAACACCAGGATATAGGAAAAATGTGAGATTCAGATGGTGTGGTCACAATCACACCACCAACATCCAATGAAAAAACAGTGTTCAAGCTGCATAGAAGGCTCTCTCGCAGCATGTTGATGACGCTGGGATTCTCGTATAGATTTTCACCTTACCAATCCAAAGAATCCCTAACAAACTGGACCTTTTAGTCTGCATGGAAGTGGGAAGGAAGTTCGTTAAATTTCATATCCTTTTGACAAATTCCTAATTCCACACGTTTTAATCTGAAGAACCACTGACTCAGACGAAAAGTTTAAAAAGTATTACAAAGCCAAAAACAACTGTACATACAAGCACCTCAGCAAGAGGTTCAAGAAATAAGCTGGGACTAATACAGACATAATCCGACGCAGCAGTCTCAATCGACTCAGAATAAAAAGCAAAGTTAATTCAAGAAGCATTAGGCATGCACTAGTTGTGCCCACTGTAAAACTGGACCGCATCTGTTCCACTGGGAAAGAAAAAGAGTAGTCTGTCCCTACACTAACTCTAAAGTGACATCCCTACTTAGCATCCCTCCCAGGCAAGAGAAAAAGGTGTCAGCTGTGAAGGATCCCTAAGAAGCACATTCAATTTCCAGGTAAGTATCCTCAATTTCTGAGCTCGTTCTAAGATGCTCCTTAGTTTCTCCTGCCTATTCCAAACTAAGACCCATGTCTAACTGCACATCCAATTTGACTGCCTTAGACAGGACCCAGTCTAAGTCCAACTAACCCTAACCCTAGCTAGCTCCGATAGCAACTGACTCTCCACCCTCAGGGCACTTTCCCTAATACAAAATCCCAAAAACAATGGATATGCCCATGACACTCCTCCTTCAGGCAGGTACAGCCCCGTCGTACTTTTCCAGCATCGATCCTTCTTCGTCCAAAAACCGTTGCTGTGTCCTTGGGTCCCAGGCACCTTCTCGGCCAACAGTTTCAACTGCGCAGACCAGTGCACTCTCTTCATCTCTACTCCTACCAATCTAACTTCTAAACAATGGCTCATTCTATCTAACGAGCTACTTCGCCTTGCACCTGCAAGAGAAATGCATGAGAAACAATCCCTCTGCATGCTCTAAGTTACAATTCGAAATTCAACTGCAAACGTGAGCTTCTTTCCCAAGGTATATTTCCAACTTGACATTTCTAGTCAGGCTAAGAAAACCACAGTTAGGCCTTTGCTAGCGTTTCCATGTCTCAGGCCTTTACTATTTTAAATGCATTTCTGATACAACAGCATAAGCATTTCATTAATCAATCCTAACATTACATTTCACATTAGCAACCATTATTCTCATGTTAAAGCATCACGTTTCTTGTTAGGCAGCCTACACGTGCAACTTTAATATGGCTCGTTCAATCTCAAGGCACATTTTACACACAGAGCAGTTAATTCTGAGTTAATTAAAGCATGATTCTCTCAACTAAAGCACTACATCAATCTGTAAATGATATGAACACAATTCTACATATTGCACTGATCCCCGGCCTAATACTACATTATAAAATCACACAATAACATGGCCCTCTAAATATGCGGGTGCTGACTACCTGGGACTCTGGTGCACCACTACAATTTCTCAAACAACATGGCACTCTATCAGTCCCCCCCTTTGATGACCTGTGTCATCACACACTACACCATCCTTAGGGAAAGAACCGACTTAAACAGAACTTGTTGCCATTCTACTTCTCCTGAGCAACTCCATGTTTTTCAAATTCTGATATTGACTGTACTGCAGTCTCACCATTGGTCTCTCTTGTGTCCTTAAGATCTTTCCAATCTGCTAGACTTATACCACTTGTAAGCTTTACAATCCAATCACACATGCCACAACTATGATAAGAACAGCAAAACACACAAGATGATGGACGGAAGGTTGCACAATGGCCATGTCTGAACTGGGGTGGCTTGGTGAGCAAAATAACAATGGATTAAACCCAGATCTGTGACTGGGGGTGAATGTTCTGCCATTGTGCAACATTCTGTCCATCATCTTGTGTGTACAACTATGATAAGAGGCTTCAACACATAACCAAGGAAACCTTTTCCAAGGTTCGCAAACCAACTCCCCACTTTACCAAATCATTTTCCAACCTTTTCCCACACAGTTTCTTCAGTCAAATCCTCAATCTCATAGTGAATGGCAGTGATGTTACTTATATATTTCTATTTCTCCAGATCTTTGCTGTTGTCTGGTATATAAGTACAACACTCTTGGACCTTCAAAACTTTACAGACTCCTCCCTCTTTTGCTAGAAGGACGTCTAAAGCAAGGCGATTTTGCAAAACCATCGTCCTTATCGATAACATCTCTCCTTCCACCAATACCAATGACTTAGCTGCATTCATTGACAACTCATCCACAACAGTCGCCAACCTTCTAATCTTCACATCATTCAAAATCACTCCCAAAGTTGGTATCATTGCTCCAGAAAATATCGCCACCCACAGCTCCTGCACCCCTTTTCACTCTTGCATGCTTTCCTCTTTCTAAGAGCTCAAAATCTTCTGTATGGTAAATCTTAGAAAAGATGATTGTTAAGTAACACGTTCCATACCATTTCTCAGGCAATCGCACATAAGCGTTCCTCCCACACACAAAATACACAGTTGGAATTATCTGCACTACACTTTGCAAAAAGTCCTTTGAATAATACTCTAATGTAAAAGTATGCTCACATGTGGTCTGCCCCACGTACACATTCTCATAGTAAGTCTGTGGACGACTTATGCACAACTTCCCCTTTTGCACCTCATCTAGAGCTATCAGACCATAACTCCCTTTTGCCTTGTGCAACTTCTCTTCATCTGTCCAATCGACTTTACCCTGTCCTGAAACTCGCAGCTGCTTTTTTCCCTGTATCTATCTTCTACTTGGTCTATAAATTTCTTCTCTGTATCTGACAACAGGCACGTCAGATTATGGCGAAGAGCATAAGCTGTGTCCAACTGTTGAGTTGGAATGAAATACGTTTTAAGTCTATCCTCGGACTTGTTATAATCATACTTATTCAAATGTACATAGGCGGGCACCTCAGGAAGAACTGCATCATAATTTGAAAGAAATACTCAAAATGATTTCGTCCATAAAAAATGCTAAGCAGCAAACTACATGAAATGCAATATGTCAAGGGAAGATGAGGGTATCTGATACCCTCATCCACTGAAGTTGGCAACTGCATACACACATAACAATCTTTTGCATCCATTGCATCAATATACTCATACAACAACTTTGCATATGCATAAAGCTTGAAGTTACCCCGGACAGATCTGCATGTAACCTGCGACTCTCCTCTACCAGCAAAGCTTTTTCGTTTCTTACCTTGACCTCTTCTGTGCTAGGAGTAGTAGGTGTAGGTGTTCCCTCTACCTCCACTGCCTGCTCAAGTGGTGCCAAATATGAAACTACAACTACCAAAATGATGAAGAGTATCACCCCTCCTATAAGTGTGCCTACTATGCACCGAGCTCTACAGTTTGGGTTTACAGCCTCCATGGTCTCAGAAACAAATTTAGCTCCCTTGCACAGCAAACGCTCAGAAAGTCTCTCTTCTTCTTCAGATGCTTGTGAATCAACTCAGATCACACTTCAGAAAGCTGGAAGTCCCTTTTTGTTTCAGTTCCTTATTTACAACAAGCAAAAGATAACCTTAACCCTTCTCCGTCCTCTGTGGAAAGTCCCTAAATTTCTTCTTCTTCCACTTGGACCTAGGTTAATTGCACTTATTTACAACAAAGTCTCTTTAATCCAGAATAAGATTTGCTCCAACAGCTTCTAGAACATTCTGCAACAGTTCAAGACGAAGAACGATTGATTCATGAGATGGAATTTAAACTCCAAAGGAAGGAAATATCAGTCTATTCAAGATCAAGTTGCGGATTCTGCTCAGAATCAGAGGGTTTGGAACTGTGATGGTCAGCACCCCTTCAATTTCAAGTCCTGGTACTAACAGCACCACATCCAACTTCACATTAGGGCTGGTACTAATCACTGTCACTGCCCTTACCCTCCTCGATCTCAGCTCTCCTGGCATCTGTCACGATATACGACCACGCTGGAGCCGCGTACTTTCGGCAAGTCACTCTCTTTCGTCTTGATCTCCTCAGACCTCCACAGGCTTGCTCTTCTTTGCCTTCATCTGACTCTGACTCTTCAGACACAGGGGCAAGATCCCTCTCGGAGACCAGTCTAAAGTTCAAGCGCCTCTGCCTCTCTGGCCACTGCTCTTCAGCTCTGCTTGTTGTCTGGCTTTCTCTTTACTCACTCTGCTCACAACTTCTATCAGCTGAGTCTGACTCTGGAACACTTTCACAGCAACTTCCCCTTTCAGAGGCAGTTTCATTGTTACTGTTGTTGTGACCCTCCTCGGCTTGGTCAAGTGAGCAACCAGCTTCTTCAGACACCCTCACAGCTTGGCTTGTCCCCTCCTGTGGCCCCACCACTTCAGCTGGATTTTCATAAGGGAGAGGAGCTGTTTCTTCCAAGGGTGCTGAAACTCGACGTGTGTGCGAAGCATGCACCCAATTTGGCAAACCTCCACACTTCACTGCAGTGTTCGTCACCAAGATAACTTGATATGGGCCTCTCCAACGAACATCCAAGCAGCTCTTTCTCACATGCCTCCGAACCAGCACCCAATCCCCAGGACTCAGGTTGTGACAGAGATCGCTTGCAGCTGGAGCCACAGCAACATGCACCTGATAGGACACAGAACAGATGACGTCAGCCAATCCCTTGCAATACTCAAGGATCAGATCGTCTGTGATGCTAATCAAGGCTGTCGATTGAACCGCTGGTTCTCCTGTCAGGAGTACTGCGCAGGCTCATCAACACCAACGGCAAAGCATCAGGCCACTTGAGAGACGTAGATAAACACACTTTTCCCATTCGGGCTTTCAAAGTCCCATTGACTTGCTCCACTATCCCAGAAGCCTCTGGGCAATAGCTACAATGGAGTCTCTGATCAACATTCAGTGCGGTGCAAAGCATCTTCATGACTTTGTTATGGAAGTGCATTCCTCTGTCCGATTCCGAAGAGGTTGGAATCACAAACCTAGGCATGAATACCCTCAACAACAGTTTCGCTACTGTGAGTGTATCACACCTGCGAGTAGGGTAAGCCTCCACCCACCTTGAGAACACACACACCACAACCAAGATGTACCTCAGCCCGTTACACCCGAAATCCAATTGCATCCTGTTGAAAGGCCCTCGGACTTCCCAATGTGACTCATTGTGACCACAGTTTTCTTTCCAGCATTCATTTGTTGACAGGTAACACATCTCTGACACACAGCTTCTGCCACAGCACGAAATCGAGGATTGTCTCACATTTGTCTGAAAACTCGCACCATAGCATCTCTCCCCAAATGCTCTGCACCATGAATCTGCCTTGCCATCGGGCTCAAAAACTCATCCGGCAACACCGACCTCCCATCACTTGAGACCCAAATATCCACATCTCCTTTCACACAGCCTGCATTGATCCACAAATTCTTCTCTTGGTCTGAATCCTGTTCCTGCAGGCACTTGAGCTCTTCCCAAGTATCTGCCATGGCCAACATCGTGTTGAACTCGGTTCTTTCTTGGCTCCCATCTACATGTTTCTCAGTGAATGAACAACCTTGTTTGGCACAGAAACGTGCAACTTCATCCGCATAGCGGTTCCCAAGTGACACGAAATCTGTCCCCTTTCCATGAGCCATGCACTTAACAATTGCAATTTCCTTGGTGCGCTGTAAGGCCTCTAAGAGTAACCTCGCAAACTCCCCATTTCAGATGGGTGATCAAGACGATATCATGTAACCTCTCTGGGACCAGAGCTGTCCAAAGTCATGAACCACACCAAACCCGTACTGGCTGTCAGTGTAAATGGTAATTCAAATTTGATCTGCTGCTAAGCAGGCACGAGTCAAAGCAATGATCTCAGCCACCTGAGCAGAGTATACTCCTCCCAGGCATGCAGCTTTGACTACTCCTGTAATGGTACATACAGCAAAGGCTGCTCTCAAACGACCAACACTGTCTCTTAAACATGAACAATCGACAAAGAAAATCCAACAATGTCGGGTCTTGGTTTGGGGCAAAGTTTAGTCACATCAGGACAATCATGGTGTGCACAATCTTCATCAAGTGTGTTTGGCAACGGTATCAATGTAACAGGATTCAAAACAGAACACCTCTTGAGGGTCACATTCTCCACAGCAAGTATAACCTGCTCGTATCGTGTGAGCCTATTATTGGTCAAGTGCTGTGTTTTGGTCCTGGTCATTAACAATTCAACAGAATGTGGAACAAACACCGTTAGCTGATGACCCATGACAATATTCTCACACCTTTCAATGCTGACACCCGTTGCAGCAACATATTTGAGACATCCGGGCAACGCTAAAGCTACTGGATCTAAAGTAGATGAAAAGTAGGCAACTGGTTTTAGGACACCTCCATGATCCTGGACTAAAACTGCTAATGCGCAACCTTCTCGTTCACAATAAAATAGTGAAAAAGGTTTGTTGTAGTCAGGCATCCCAATGCTGGAGCACGACAAAGGTCCTCTCGCAACTCTAAGAATGCCTACACACAGTCATCGTCCCATGGTACCACATCACTTACATCCTTGTGCGTCAGTCTCTGTAAGGGTTTTGCTTGCAATGAGAAGTTGGCAATCCACTGACGACAGTAGCCAACAATTCCTAAGAACATCCTAACTTCTCTCTGAGTAGAAGGCACCATCATTCCCATGATTGCCTCTATCCTTTCTGGTGACACCTTCCTCTTGCCTTTTTCTATCCGGTGACCAAAATACTGCACCTCATTCAAGCAGTACTGTAGCTTATTTGGCGACAATTTGTGTCCATTCTTTGCCAAATGATTCAGAAAGGCAATGGTATCAACTCTGCACGCATCTTTAGTCTCTGATGCCACAAGGAGATCGTCAATGTTCTGTACGAGAACAGAGTTCTGCGGCAGTACGACTCTCAAGATTCTTCTTCAAGATCTGATTAAAGATCTATGGACTCTCTGTATACCCCTGTGGGATACAACACCATGTTAAAACACGGTTTCCAGCTTAAATGCGAAAAGAAATTGGCTCTCCTCATGCAATGGAATCGAGAAGAAAGCCTGACAAAGGTCAATCACAGTAGACCATTCCGCTTGACATGGAATCTGGAACAATATCACAGATGGATTCGGTACCACTGGACAACAGGGAACAACTATGGTGTTTACCAGGTGCAAAGCCCTGCACAATTCTAAATTTCCCACTCGGCTTCTGCAACCCCATAATAGGCGAGTTACATGCCCATTATCTCCTTCAGGATCCCTTGCTTGATCATGGACTCGATCACAGGTTTTATCCCTGCAACTGTCTCTGGGGTCAAATTGTACTGGGGTGTTCTTGGAAAATCAACATTCGGCTTAACCTGAATCCTGACAGGCTCAACTCCTTTGATCAAGCCTATGTCCTCACCAGTAAAGTCCCACTCTTCCTGCGAGACCGAGTCTCTCAAATCTAGTGGAAGCTCTTCCACTGTCACAACAGGGTACATTTCAATACAGAAATGCTGATTTGTGACCTTAAAAGCAGCATCATCATCATTGGTTTGCAGTTCCACTCCTTTAGGGGTACAAAATATATGGTGCAATTGAGTTTACACAAGAGATCCCTCTCTAATAAACACACAGGGCTCAAATCACACACCACAAACTGGTGTAGATCACGGAATGTTCCTATTTTCACAGGAATCGGCTCTGTCAAACGGCTTGTTATTCTCTTATTCGCAACTCCTACAACTTGAATGCTTTGTCCAGGGAGGGGTAGGTTAACAACTACTGCAGATCTCACAGTAGAGTGGGTAGCACCAGTATCAACCAGAATGGTGGTAGGGTGACCATCAACATCAGCTTCCACAAATGGTCCAATCTGGTCTACCCCAAGACTGCCCCAAGAGTGCAGTCTTCCTCCGCCCTCAGGCACCGTCATGCCAAAGGGTCTAGGTAACAGTCATCGCTGTCATCAAAAAGAGGTATCTGTTGGTAAGTCCGAGTCCCTGTCGAGATCCTCCTTGGCAGGGGAACTTGTACTCGCGGAGCTGAAGTCCCCCCTTTGGCGACTTTGACTTTGCTACTGCCTTTGTCACCTCTGGCTCTGGCACCTGCACTACTTCTTCCTCCTGCTGTACCTGATGTGCCGGATTCCAGGGACACTCGCGCCTCCAGTGTCCAATCTGGTGACACTGATGACACTCCGTGGTCTTTTTTAGTGTTGCCAAATCCACCTTTGGCTTGCCCTGACGATTCTGTTTCCTTCCCAGAGTGCCTCTCCCTGACTGAACTTGGCCTCCCTTATCAGCTGCTTGCATCTGGACCAGCATCAGCTTATACTTGAGTTTCTTATGTTTCGAATCAATCTCATCACCGCAATACCTGGCATACCGCAATATCTCATCCAGCGGCTTGTTCTGCCAGCAAATTAAATGCTGCTGGATAATAAGGCAAATCTCATTTCTCAATCCCAGGACAAACTTTGACACAAACTGTCTCATATCCCTAGGATCCATTACATCCAACCCACTGTACTGTTTGAAAACTTGCAACAACCTTTTGCAGTACTCATGCACTGTCTCCTTTAGCTCTTGAAGTGTTCGATCTATTTTCACCCAATCAATGTCCTGTGGCGGTACCTTAGCTTTCAGCCACGTAATTATCTGTTCATATTTCTTCATAACAAGGGGTGATGGACCATTAGCGACAACATCCCTGTCTGGTTCTGATGTGGGCCATTCGACTGCAACCTTACAAGCTCCCCACAAGTCACTCGAAACTACAATGTCAAACAGTGTATTCAAATCGATCCACAACACTTTCGAAATCTTGACAAACCTCTCAACCTGCTTGTACCATTCAACTGGACTCTCTCTCAGTTTTGGGAAGTCGTTTGTGAATGCCGGCTAATCTCCTCTACTTCAAGGCACATGCACATACCCTCCACTAGCTACTTCTTGTAAAGGGTAGTTCTCAATTCCTGATACCCCCCCTCCCGGAAGAGGTGGTTCCGCTGCTTTTCTCTTAACATTCTTTTTCTTGGACCATCTTTCTTCCCACTTGTCAAGTCTACTCCATGCTTGTATCCCTATAATCAGTTCTCTAATGTGGGTCTTTAGTCCAATTACCCTCTTTTCATCCAAATCCTGATCAGCATACTGTAACCGATGACCACCCTGAAACATTTTCGTTTTAGACAAATCCACATCGTATCTAGTTTTTCATGTGCCGATCTTGCCTTACGGGTTACATCCTTTGCTACAAACAACAACTCATCTGGCTCATAGAGTTCCACTCTCTCTATAGGCAAGTTCCCTTCAACAATCTCATCTACTTCTGCTTTCAACCGCATCACATCTAACCTTTTTGCCCTTATTGCTGTCCTAAGGATACCTCGACTAGATGCACCACTCGACTCTCCGTCGTCACTGTCCAGTTCTCTGCACATATTCACTTCAAAGATATACCTTAAAGCCACTCTATTCCCGCCACTCCCATGATCCCAGTCCTCTCTTGACTGATCCCCTTGAGTCCCTTCAACTGACTCCCTTGTCCTCAAATCTGACCTCAACTCTCCCAGGGATTTTGGTCTGGCCCCCTCAGATCCATCGGTCCTCTTGATGAATTTGCTGTAGTCGGCAACGGTGTGCTCGACTCTACAGGCCTCGGTGATGGAACAAGCTCATTCACTACACTGCTCCCTCCAAAACCAGCACTTTCTCACATTCCTGTCTGTGCAGGACTTCCGTTCCTCACCTGCTCTGGATTGTACACTGACACGATAGGACCAAACGTAACCGGCACCCTAAGAGCATCCGTAACCTCTGAGAAGCGACACTTTCTGCGTTCTGCATTTCCCCAATTGAGAGCTTTCCCACCACTTCAGAACACGGTGGGGCTTGTGGTTCCTTAGTTCCTTCTAACGGGGCTGATCTGTCCCCCTCTGACTCTGGATTGTACGGAGGCGGTCTCTCAGATAACATCCTTTCTAATAAGCTATCATTAGTATCACTGTCTTCATCCTTGACCTTCTTTTTCTGCGCGTCCCCTGACTTGACAGACAATGGATACAACTTATCCCCTTCAATCGTCTGTACCCTCCATCTCTTTTCCAATGTGTCCCATATCGCATCCTGAAATGCCTTAGCTCACCTCTTCACTCGTTCCTGTCTCCTGTCCCTGTTTCTTTCGCGTGGCGCCCTAATCCACGCATTCAGTGCATCAAACTGGGTTGGTCTAGGCAAAGGTCGTGAAGAAGCCATAATCGATTTCAATTGGTATAACATCTCTAATTTAAAAGTTCCATATCTGGTAAAGGTCAATTCCTCATTTCCGTCAGTCATTTTGCACCAATTGTAGAGCCACAGTATGGTATGCAACCCAACATTCGTAGCCTTGTAAGGAGCTGGGATGTCCTCGGGCGGAGCCTTTTCCCCCCTCCCCATCTCTAATTTATTTTCTCCTTTGAAAAACTCTCGCAAAACTTTAAAACATTTGAATGAAACCATGATGAAACCAGCGTTTCTCTGTTCACAGCGCTTCTTTACTTCCTGTCAACAATCCACCATTCCCAGCGCAGCTTCACACCAACCGCCCTATCACACTGCGGCAACCTTCTGACGTCACATTTCCTCCACTACGTGCAGTTTCCCTCTTTTTTACTTCGCTTCTCACTCACGCATACGTCCCATGCACACACTGAAATAATCGCCTGTACCTCCAAGCAATTACTTCGCTGACTGTACGTCCACAGTCGTGCTTTTGTCTACCGAAACTAGCAACTGTCTGTGCACGAAACGACTGGACAATCACCTCACTGATAGGTTACAAACACTCAGCAACTCACGACCAGCATCAGTTACTCACGCACTCACACATTCATTCTCCCTATCTCGGTCCTGCGGGCAATCAATGGTACCTCACGTTCCCCTTAACAATGGTTGTCAATTACTTTGGGTGTACGGTACACCCAACCCACTTAAGCTACTCCTTGAGCCTAAGATTTTCCCAGGCTGCGCGTGCTCACAGCCTGATCTCCTTTCATACAATAGGCATTCCCACTCCGCAAGACATCACAATACAAACACTGCAATCTAACACCATATAACCCTATTCATACTCACGCTCCCACGAACTGCTGCTTTTGCTGCACTTTCACTCTCCGTCAGTTTCCATGAAACACCGTCTTCCGCCGGTAATGCACTGTACGGTCATCACCTGAAATCTATGGGCCTTGGGAAAACTCTTGTCCTAACCTAGAACTCCCTTGCTTCCAGAAACTAACCTTCCTCTGGCTACCAACTGATGACGCTGGGATTCTCGTATAGAATTTCACCTTACCAATCCAAAGAATTCCTTGCCGACTGGACCTTTTAGTCTGTATGGAAGTGGGAAGGAAGTTCGTTAAATTTCATATCCTTTTGACAAATTCCTAATTCCACACGTTTTAATCTGAAGAACCACTGACTCCTGAAGAAAAATTTAACATTTATTACAAAGCCAAAAACAACTGGACATACAGGCACCTCAGCAAGAGGTTCAAGAAAGAAACTGGCACTAATACAAACATAATCCTACGCAGGAGTCTCAATCGACTCAGAATAAAAAGCAAAGTTAATTAAAGAAGCATTAGACATGCAATAGTTGTGCCCACTGGAAATCTCAACTGCATCTGTTCCAATGGGAAAGAAAAAGAGTCGTCTGTCCCTACTTAACATCCCTCCCAGGCAAGAGAAAAAGGTGTCAGCTGTAAAGGCTCCGTAAGAAGCACATTCACTTTCCAGGTAAGTATCCTCAATTACTGAGCTCGTTCTAAGATGCTCCTTAGTTTATGCTGCCTAGTCCTAACTAAGACCCATGTCTAACTGCACATCCAATTGGACTGCCTTAGACAGGACCCCGTCTAAGTCCAACTAAGCCTAACCCTAGCTTCAATAGCAACTGACTCTCCACCCACGGGGCACTTTCCCTAATACAAAATCCCCAAAACAATGGATACGCCCATGACACTCCTCCTTCAGACAGGTACAGCCCTCATACTTTTCCAGCATCGACCCTTCTTCTTCCAAAAACCATTGCTGTGTCCTTGGGTCCCAGGCACCTTCTCCTCCAAAAGTTTCAACCGCGCATACCAATGCACTCCCTTCCTCTCTACTCCTACCAATCTAATTTCTAAACAATTGCTCTTTCTACCTGACGAGCTACTTGGCCTTGCACCTGCAAGAGAAATGCATGAGAATGAATCCCTCTGCATGCTCTGAGTTACAATACGAAATTCAACTGCAAACGTGAGCTTTTTTCCGAAGGTATATTTCCAACTCGTCATTTCTAGTCAGGCTAAGAAAACCACAGTTAGGCCTCTAAGTATGAGAGTGCTAAGGGGAACTGTCGTATCTTGTCATTGTTAGTGCTTATGTGCAAACTGGTAAGTCCACAAAGGGCACCATGTGAGTGAGGGGGGCAAAACATTATCATAAGTACCAGAATGTCATGAGGCAAGGTCCAACCCACATTCAATACAGAAGTGGGCATTTCCCATAGGTTTTGCAGGGTGAATCTAGACGTTTAAATCCAGTAAGTATTTTGGCTATATATCCAAAGCAATGTCGATATGCTGCCACCCTTTTATTTGTGCCTTAAAATAAATATATTTTCCCCAGGCCTATATTCTCTCACACATGACCAGAATCCTTACTCCCATCATTAATGTCATGTGCTCTAAAGACAGAAAGCACAGGGCATGAAACATCAAACTCATCACCTGCTTGGGGTTTCACAACATACTTATAAAAACCTCTTTTGTTTACAGTTGTGTATTCCGCAGGCATAGAGTGGCACTCCACAACGGTGCTGATTGTGTAGTGCACTAATTTGCTTCTCACGCAGTTGTGTCCTTTTCATTTGCTATTGTTAGCATCTCACAAGGGAATACAGGCCCACTGCACTGAACCCAGATGTAGATGTGGCGGTGTCCTACAATTTATATATGATTGTGATCATGAGCCAACATTTTTTTATAGCCCTATAAGATTACATTTCTGCATCTTTCAAACTGAACGAGAAACGGTATCGGGGATGAAAGTATACAGTAACAAGCATTGGCAGAGCCACTAGGTCTCACCTTTGCGGGATCCATAGGCTTTGTCAATTTCTTTTAGTGAAGTTGTATGGTATAGTGCGGTATGGTATAATATGGTATTGTATTGTATGTTATGGTATGGTTTGGAATGTTATTGCGTGGTATGGTGTGGTACAATATGGTTACGCTTTTCATTGTTTAGTATGTGATCAATTTTGACAGGCTCTTGACTGTACTTTTTTGTTTGCTTCCGCATAGGTTGCTACCAATGACATTTAAGGTACCCCCTTTTAGAAGAAATATCACAATGGTGATTCATGTAGTTGGGTAGATGGGTGAGATAGTGATCACCCCTTTTGGTCTTTTAGGGCTTTATTTATGTACTGACGGTAATGAGAGAAGGGTTTGAAATACACGGCTCAGGTGGCTGTGTATTTGTGGCTTGGTCTAGATGCCCGTATACAGTTTGGGCTTTGGGAGCTTTTTAATCATTCGATTTTTCTCCATCACCTTGATTTAGAGCTTTTTAATATGAAATATTCTTGCACGATTAGTTTGTTTTATCATTGACTATAGGTTCACCATGTGCATGCCTTTGCACTTGCACAGTATGTCACGTTTATATTTGAATTGAGCTTGTGCACACCAGTTTTATGTATGGTGTCACAATGGCCATTGTTCATTTTATTTTTTGCTTACTCAGCCTTGAGAAAGTCACAGAACTAATTTCCAGTTTGTGCTACGAAACACGTGTTGGCTGATCAGAAAGAAAAGAATAAAGAAAGAGAAGATTTCTGAAACTTTTTTTATAATTTGTGTATACTTGCATTGGCATTTAATATTATTCTACAGAAGCGTGCTGAGGATTTTTTGAATTTCTATGTTGGTTTTAGCCACAACTTTGGGGGAGTTTGGTGGATCTCCTCACTTTACAGCACCGTAACTCAATACTATCCTGAACTGATATATGTGTGATTGTTCCTAAGGCGCCGTATAACCTATAACTATACCACTGTCTATTAAATATAGCATGGTATGGCCTGACATTGAGTAAAATGGTAAGGCCTGTAACTGTGTAGTGTGGAATGGCCTTACATTGTATCGTATAGTCTGGCCTGTTAGTGCTAGGCATGGCATGGTATGACCTGTCATTTTAAAGTATGATATACCCTTTTATTGTATGGTATGGCCTGCTATTCTATAGTATAGTATGGTATGCTATGATATGGTATGGTATGGCCTGTAAAGTATGGTATGGTATGGAATGGCCTGTCATTTTATAGTGTGGCACAGTATGGTATGGTATGGACTGTCATTGTATGGTATGGTATGATATGGTATGACCTGTAATGGTATGGTATGGCATGGTATGGTGTGGCTTTTCATTATATAATGTGGCCTGGTATGGCCTGCCATTGTATAGTCTAGTTTGCCGTAGTATGGTATGGTATGGCCTGTCATTGTATAGTGTGGCACAGTATGGTATGGTATGGCCTGTCATTGTATAGAATGGTATGATATGGTATAGCCTGTTATGATATGGTATAGCCTGTAATGGTATGGTATGGTATGGAATGGTATGGTATGATGTTTCATTGCATAATATGGCCTGGTATTGCCTGCAGTTGTATAGTATGGTATGGCCTGTCATTGTATAGTATGGTATGGTATGGCCTGTCATTTTATGGGATGATATACCCTTTGATTGTATGGTATGGTATAACCTAAAATTGTATGGCATGGCTTGGACTGTCAATTTATAGTATGGCATGGCCTGTCAATGTATAGTATGGTATACTATGGCTTGTCATTCAATAGCATAGCATGCTATGGCCTGTCATTGTATGGTATGGTAATGGTATGGTAATGTATGGTAATGGTATGGTATTGTATGGTAATGGTATGGTATTGTATGGTATGGCATGGCATGGTATGGAATGTATGGAATGGTATGGTATGTTATGGTACGGTATGGTATGTTATGGTATGGCCTGTCATTGTATAGTATAGTATGGTATTGCCCATTGTTTTATAGTATGGTATGGACTATCATTGTATGGTGTGGTATTGGCTGTCATTGTATGGTATGATATGCAATGGTATGGTATGTCATTGTATAGTATGGTATGACCTTTCATTGCATAGTATGGTATGGCCTGTAGTTGTAAAGTATGACATTGTATGGTGTTGCCTGCCATTTTATAGTATGGTATGGATTATCATTTAATGGTATGGTATGATATACTATTTTATGGTATGGTATTGTATAGTATGGTGTGAACTATCATTGTATGGTATGGTATTGGCTGTAATTGTATGGTAAGATATGCTATGGTATGGTATGTCATTGTATAGTATGGTATGACCTTTCATGTATAGTATGGTATTGCTTGTAGTTGTATAGTATGGTATGGTATTGCCTGTCATTTTATAGTACGGTATGGCATGTCATTCTATAGTATGTCTAAGGTGCGACCTAATAAGAACAATATACTCGCAGGAACAACACAAATGCTTTTTCAGGTGAAACCTAAAAAAAATCAATCTGATGTTTGAGGCAGGCTGGGCACTGGCTTGAGAATAAATTACATGATTCACTGAATGCTCAGGCTTCACACAGACATGCACGAAATTGGAAAGATAAAACCTTGCATTGGCTTCAGATAATATTTACTAGTTGGTGGATTTACCAGCTGCCCCGGTAAAGTCATACTGTATTGAGTTATTGGTGTCGGTTTAGCTGTGTGTCTGTCGGAGCTGGAGTGCTCATTTAGGTGCAAGTGAGCTGGACCTGGACCCGGGCTTTCTGTGGCTTTGGGCATAGAGGAGGTCGCAAGCTAATGACGAGCAACATGAATAACAGCGACCTGGGTTTTAGAGGGTAGGAGAACAAAGCTGACCAGGCTCCCTAATAAATATTAACACAGCTGAAAATATTAATAGTGGCTGTCCTGTGTATTATTTTTTAACTGCTCTTGTTGTTCATGAATTTTAATATAAATGTTTTGGCAATGGCTTTTTGGCACTTCTCTCTGGCTGCTTTTCCCTTCTTGCATGGCGCCTCTGAAGCCGGCTATTAGAGTAAGTTGGCTATGCATTATTTCATCAGCAAGATTTTTCATCACAACAAAAGCTATGATTTTGTGCAGTTTAATATCGCGCAAACGCGACCCAAAGACAGACGCGGCCCATGCATGTAAAAGCGGTGGGGCTTGGTGTGGGGGGGGGGGGATTTTGACAGAGGATGACAAGGGAAAATTAATTATTTATTTAATTTTCCCTCGTCATCATCCATCGAAATCCCCCCGTCCCCCACTGGGCCCCACCGCTGTGGCTGCCCAAAAGTATGTATGTGCTTTACATGCACATTCGTTGCATTACAGATTATTAAAGGCACGATGGACAACACTTTTTAGCAGGCACAAACAGGAAACCGGCCTGTTTGCGATCGCGAGAAAGGATTGTGGTATGTACAAACCCTATTTTGTGAGTCGGTTACCTATTACCGACTCACAAAATATGGTTTTCGAGTTGCTATTGGTAAAGGGCTCGTCAAGAGGCATGGATCACTGCCTTCCTTTTAAATTTGTAACGAAAACTTTTCTTTTCTGTTTTTTAAACGTATCCCATTTTTCTGTAAGAAAAACGGCTGCATTTGAAAACAAAAAAATGCTATATTTAAAAAAGCAAACACAGGCATGGTGGTTCGCTGTCCCTAGCACGCCACCATTACTGTGATATGCGAGATTCCTAGGGGGTTGCAAATTCCGACCTACCTCATTAACATTAATGAAGTAGGTCTTTTGCGACAATACACAAAAAGTTGATTGTGGGTCTAAGAGAAAATGTTAGATTGAGCATGCCTATCAACAGAAATATGACAAAAGAGGAAGAAAGAAAAAGATTCAATCAAGTACCACAGGACATCCCCACGATTGTAAAGGTACCCATCAGTTTTCGTTCGGTTCCGCCCTGTTCATCATTTGGGACTCCTCACACCAAGGAGAGTGATCGTACAACCACTTGATGTCAAGGATTGTGGTTGCCCTAGTGTGTCGTTTGGTGTAAGGCTGTTAACAGTGAGAACTGAATGAAAGCAGTGCATTTAAATAATAATTATAATGGTGTGATAAAGGTGAAGGAATATAAAATTGGAGAGCAAGGAGAGAAAAAACTTTATTGAGTATCTCCCATGTTTCCAACGTTAAAAAGTGTGCTCAGATATATTAGGGAAAACAAATATCTACTATGAATGATCTTATGACGTCAACATGTTTCTGCAGACTTTGGACCCACCCAGGTGCCCTGCTGCATTCTTCAGGACCAAATCTTGCTACGGCTTGTGCCCCCCAGTGAAAAGAAAGAAGGAAGTGTGTTTTTTTTAAAAAAAGGAAGCAATATTTGCAAACAGTTTTACGTTAATGCAAGCGGAACGATAGTCCTTTGACTGGTTTAAATCCTACTTGCTGAAATACAAAGAAATTGGACAGACAGACAAGCACAACACAACATTTAGAAAAAATATATACAAATACATGATACACCAACATTGGAGAGCTGTACGTTGATCTCACCATGATTCTCGCAATTGGGCAAATAGACAGAAGTTTTGTGACGTTCTGTAGCCAACTATTTATAATACTGTTTTGCCCCACTACTAATTAATTTAGCAATATGGGGAACTCCTCGTATATGTTTCAGCGAATAAATTTAGCAATGTTAGATCGCTAGGCGATTAAACTACGCCGGAAGGTGATGAAACTACTTCTCCCAGTAGGCATTACTCACACGTGACCCCCGCTACGCCGAGTGAGATGACGTCACGGGTGACAGAAGACACAAAGATGACGCTTTTTATAAAATTCCCTTCCAGCAATATTAGATCTACAAATTTGCAATAAGTAATTCTGCACACATGAACAAAACATGCAAAATATGTGAATACGGGGTCGCAGGGCGACCACACTACATTTCCCAAGAGGCATCTATTAACACGTGATTCTCGCGACACCGAGCGAGATCACGTTTCTGGGAAGATACAAAGATGGGGCTTAGCTCTACCGCGGTACCTCCCAAAACAGCACAGAGGACGCCTGGAGTACCGACGGAGAGGTAAGCAACTCAACATGAGGCTTAAGGATACGAGTTGTTACCTTTCACGGGCCATTTAAATTCTTTGCACTTCTATTGCAAACAATTAGTTAGCTTTCTCATGAGGACGCAAGATGTTACTGACCAGGGTCATATTCTAGATCCTGTTATACTTTGATGACCTCTTTGCATCCCCTACTGTAAATAGTAAGGCGGGGTTTTCGTAAGAAAAGAACAGTCTCATTTTTCGAGCCGCAAGTGCCTGGTTTGGTCTGCTCATCCAGCGATAAGGCGGTGACAACATCCTTACATCACAGTCTGTATGATTCCTTTATGAGTGGTCAGTTGTATTGGTGCAAGCGATTAAACGCACTTCGAATAAATGAGTGACAACATCAAATCCTAGCAGAGGTTCCATTTGTCACGCAGACGGTCCGTTTGGTAGAAAGAACAAAGGGTACTTGTCCACTTTCCCAGAATGTGGACAGTGTGAGAACAGTGAGAAGACAAGCGTTTCTAAGACAGAGAGATATATATGTGTTTCTATATACCATTGTTCAGAAATACGAGCTATGAGTCACCTTTAATTAAACTACATTTAGGCAACGTGAATTGATATAGAGGAAGGGCCTTTCTTTATCAGTCCCTTCTCTCTCTGAAAACACGAATAACCGGATAAATTTACACAAGCATTTGCTAATCTCTAAAGACCAACACTACGTGTGGTATGATTTACGCTCTCTTTTGTGTGTGTATATGTCTTTTTATCCCTTTAGCGCGGGGCTCCGTCTACCTGCGCCGTAGCCAGGTGAGGCGCAGAGTGTACCTCCTACCCCTAAGGTAAGCCGGGGTTATCCGACATAATAATCGGTAATGTAAATCATAGTAGATTGAGAAGGATATGAAGTCTACATACCTTCACCATGCTCTCACTACATTTGTGTTTTTGAGCCTAAATATATTTTTTCTAAATGTTGTGTTGTGCCTTTCTGTCTGTCCAATTTCTTTGTATTTTAGGAGGAGGATTTGAACCAGTCAAAGGACTATCGTTTCGCTTGCAGTAACGTAAAACTGTTTGCAAATATTGCTTCCTTTTTTTAAAAAAAAACACACCTCCTTCTTTTTTTTCACTGGGTGGCACAAGCCGTAGCAAGATTTGGTCCTGAAGAATGCAGCAGGGCACCTGGGTGGGTCCAAAGTCTGCAGAAACATGTTGACCTCATAAGATCATTCATAGTAGATATTTGTTTTCCCTAATATATCTGAGCACACTTTTTAACGTTGGAAACATGGGAGATACTCAATAAAGTTTTTTCTCTCCTTGCTCTCCAATTTTATATTCCTTCACCTTTATCACACCATTATAATTATTATTTAAATGCACTGCTTTCATTCAGTTCTCACGGTTAACAGCCTTACACCAAACGACACACTAGGGCAACCACAATCCTTGACATCTGGGTGGCACAAGCAGTAGCAAGATTTGGTCCTGAAGAATGCAGCAGGATATCCTGTGGTACTTGATTGAATCTTTTTCTTTCTTCCTCTTTTGTCATATTTCTGTTGATAGGCAGGCTCAATCTAACATTTTCTCTTAGACCCACAATCACCTTTTTGTGTATTTACTGTATGATTGGGGTGTGTGATTGTATGTGGTCTCTAAACCTACCTTTGGACCCTCTTTTTAAAATGGTTGTGTTAGGTCTTTTGCGACCCCATTAGGAATCGCAAGCAGTGTCGGAGACACTGTTGAACTTTCCAAATTGTGAGTCACATAACCGCAAATTATGACTCGCAAAATGGATTGGTCAATCTTCTGGCCCAAAGTGATTTGCTTAGAATCATAGGATGTTGAGCAGACGCTGAGACTCGTACCTGGTTCCCTAATTCCAAAGCTGGCTGCTCTGGCAGTAACACCACATTGATAGTCTAAATAAATACAATTTTCAAAATAAAGAAAGTTTATGCAATAGAGTGTCTGAATCTTTTAGCATGTTGTCACATGGCAGCTGTGGTTATGTATTATTTACTGTTCTCTGATGTGCTTTGGCTCTTCAGCTGAAAAACAGCATTTTATCAGCAGCGAGTCCCAGTGGAGTACTGTGTATTGCTTGGAAAAGGCTTCACAAACGAGTTTGGTGTCTATAGTGAGTCATGTTTAGACAGCGAAGGGTCATGGCATGGATGTCATTTGGGTGTTGCTAGAGGTCACTGCTGCGACCCCTGGCGTGCCCCATGTGACCGCTGGCATTGAATTTGTGACCCTTAACGTCAGCAGTGGCGAAATCAGTGCCAGAAACTGAAGCATCTCGTTCCCATAGACGTCGGTGGGGGCTTCACTCTCCTTGTTTTTTGTCAATTTTGTATTATAGTAATAGTGGATAATATTACATTATTCGCTATTAGTTTAATACAAAATGGAGTACAAATATCTGGAATATGACTTTCCTGAACAGCTGAGGTAAGTAAAAACAAAACTTTTAAGTGTATGTATGTTGTGTGCGTGCTTGCAGTTTTGAGAGTATGTGCATGTGTTAATGTGTGTGTATGTATAGGCAGAGTGTGTGTGTGTATATGTCTGAATACATGTATGTGTAGGCATGTGTATGTGTAAGCATGTGTATTGCGAGTAAAACTGAAGCTCAAAGAGCATGTGAAGTCACTTCCACTATCCCTGGTATTTTGGGGAATTGACGTCCATGGGACAGGGCGGAGATTTGCATTAGTTTCTGCTTTCAGTGCAGCGTAATTGTCAACAGTCATTAAATTATGTTAAACATAAAGCGCCTATGTCTCTCTCTACTCCTACACCTCTCTTCTTTTGATCCTCTATCTCCTCACATCACCAGGGGGGCGGAAAGATAACCAGACAGGTTGCAAAGGAGCAAGGGGGAAAATGGAAACGTGCAAGCCGGGCGGAAAGAAGACGTAACAAACTGAAGAATGGACTATCAAGAGCCAAACTATTGCAAGCCAATCTGGCAATCTGGACAATGCTTGACTACCCCCCCCCCCTCCCCCCGGTGCTTCTTTCTTTACTTTTTCCCCATGTGATTCACCCTGTACCATGTAAATATGCTTTTTATTTTCAATAAAAAATTACTGAAATAGGAAAAAAAAAAAAAAAGAGGGCCGATGCTTGGCCTCACATTCATTCCATTCTTTTCCTTCTCCTTAGTCTCAATTCTGCCATGTCCTACTAAAAGCAGTGTATGGTCAGTGCCGACACACAGGGCACGCACACACAAATGCCAAAAAAGAAAACAAGCGACAACATCCCCATGACGGGGAATGAAAAAAAAGTACCTCAATCGAAGCACAACCGGTGGATGGAAACTAATAAAGCAATCAATCGGCATTTGGTCTCTGCTCCATCAAAGCAAGGAAATACAAAGAAGAAAGTGAAATCGGACACGCTGACCAATGAGAAGCAAGGAAATCAGAGTTATGATGAAGCCAACCAGTAGTAAGTAATGGACAGGCTAAAAGCCCCTTCTTAGATGGTTTTTTCTTAAGATACAAGAGATCATTGCAAGCAACAGTGAATGCACTGTCTCACGCAAGAAATAAAAAGTCTGAAATTATCACATTTCTAATCTGCTATCAAGTGGTCTATTAAAACGTTTCAGCCTGCTAGCCTAACAAATGTACACACAGATCCGTGGTGTATATTTTTGCACATTAACAGGGATATACTATTGTTTAAACTACTGCACACCCAATACATATTAGCCAAAGCTGAAACTTGAAACAAAATGAGGGAAGCAAAATTTGGAGCTGAGCCAAAGGTCTTATTATTCAGTGCAATGCAGGGTGCACAGGTCTCGAGTTACATACATCTTTATGTATTTATTCATTTTTAATTGATGTATTTTGTTATGGAGCATGCACTCCACCTGGTTTCCGAGTACTATACATTCAGAGTAGAAACTCGAAATGCGTAAATTCATAGTTTAATTGCAGATTAAACGAAGGGTAATGAAAAAGAAACAGGTTTGCTGCTACACAGCCTATAAAGATACGTTGAAACAGAGGCATACATAGTCACATTTATTTGTAAATAACCGATGTGAAGTAGCATGGTCTCAGAGTATTGTACTTAACCCCATCGATGCTGATGACGAGCTCAGCTCGTCATCAGCCACGGGTGGCGTGTGCTGATGACGAGCTGAGCTCGTCATGTAACGCGGTTTTTAAAAAAAAGCCGCACAGCGCAAAAATCGCTGCAGCAGCGATGCGGTTAAATACATAGGCCATCTTTACAAAGGGCCCAGGAAATGGGCTGGATTTTATCAGTGTTCGGGATCCCGGTAACTACAGGATGAATATGACTCATTACATCGCATAATAATACAGTGCATGCCATTAAAACGCAGGTATTACTACGCGATGTCAATGACAACGACATACCATTACATCGCAAACTTTTACCACAACTATACCTTTACCACGCATGCCATTACAACGCAAAGGCATGCATGAAAAAGTTATACTCATGGTAAAAGGTTGAAAGGTAAGTGAAGGGAGGTCCTTCAAAGAAAAGGGAGGTCCTTCCACAAGCCAGAAATGGGATGGAGGAGTCCTTGAAGGACCATCTTGAGGCTCTTTTTGAGGAACGAATTGAACCCCTTTTAGTGGGAATTGCAAAGGACATAGTTGATACTATGAACACATGTCTCGAAGGCTTGCTAAAAAAATGTGTCCTGATAGACGATATAGTAAGAAAACTTGATAGTATGTCTTTTGGTAATAAAAAGGGCGTAGAATGTCACAGTGTACAGCAGTTACCATTACCACTTTTTGTGGCCACTCCTGAGCCTATGGAATCAGATAGCGTAGGGCTACAAGTCCCCCAACCACCCATACCTATCACCCGACAGGAGGTCCCCTTAACACCAGGGGAAACTAGCTACTTGGAAAACAAGATCCACCTAAATTTGCCCCCTGCGGTAGTACCCTATGTAGCTGTTTTCCTAGGGGTGCCCCCGTTAAGGCAAGGTGAGGAGGAGTCTACTCCCACACTTATAGGAAAAGCAAAAAAATGGTGTGATGACCTAAGTAGCGGTGAATCAAACACGTCTTCCAGCATTATTGCTGCGAGAAGGGTAGGATGGGTGGGAAAACGGACTAAAAATGTGAAAGGTGATTGTGTGGTGATAAACTTTAATAATGATCATTGCCCGATTAGCCTGTTTTGGGATGGATCAGACATTAAGGAAAATGACAGTCTTAGGGCGGTTCCATTAGGTTTCTTTTATCCCCCACAGACTCAAGTTAACCGACATAGGATGGCCCCCCCAAACACTGTCCCAGCAGATAATGGGTGGCAAACTGTAACTAGGAAAGCGAGACGAAATACATCTACACACTATAACACAGGCCCAACTATGGACCTGGTTAATCGCTTTAACCCCTTAAGTGACTTGAATACAAATGATTGACTACCAGCACCCGTAACATCACCAATAATAGCTAAGCCTGAGAGGGTAACTTTACTACCATGCACATTCATGACCTGGAATGTTGCTGGAATAAGAGCTAAAAGAACAGACCCAACATGGATACAACACATCTCCAAACATAAGGTTATAGCTCTGCAAGAAACTTGGGACACTTCACTATCCTTTTCTTTAGACGGGTTCTTAAGCTTTACAATACCTGCAAGTTCTAGTAACGCGGGGAGAGCAAAAGAGGGGCTTATTACATTTTTTTCTTTAGATTTAGTAGGGACTTTTAATCTGTTGAATTCAGGTTCCCCAAACATCTTAGCAATAGAATGGACAGTCTCCCCGAGTTGTATTATACTTGTAATTAACTTTTATAACGCCTGGGGAGGACTAAATGAATCTGAACACCTGGATTGTTTGGAGAATTTTATAAACAAATACAGTTAAAGTTCACATACTCTTTTCGAAATTTTTTTAATGGGTGATTTCAATAGCCACAAATGTCAATTGCCCTGTCAACCATTAGATGCAGATTCTCCTGCTGGAGCCTGCATCCCTCATTTTGAACACACCAAAATGGGGGAGGCACTTGATTTATTGTTTGCTAATTTTAATATGTATGAACCATACAAATCTGCCACAAATGAGAAGGTCCCCACCTTTAAAGGTACAACTAACGGGTCGATAATTGACTACATATTCATGTCCTCAGGCTTGATTTCAAAGACAAGAGACTATAAAGTAACTGTCTCACCCCATAGCGATCATAACCCTCTGTCAATTGAAATACACTGGAGTGACTTATGGCGCAAACAGGTGGACCAACCCCGGGTTTGCACCATGGCGGTGCCCAGTGATCAGGGCAGACAGCTCAGATGGGGTAGGGCCATGGAGGAAAAGTTTATGGAAATCTTACTTCCTAAAATTGAGGGACCGATAGAAATTTGTCTGGATCATACTGCCTCGAATCTTCAGGTTGTCACAGCTTTTAATCGTATTTGTGCACAAACCTCCAGGGATCTTATAAAGCCTAAATCACAGTACCCCATAAAGCCCCACAAATGGTTTGACAGCAAATGTTCAAGGTCACATAGAGAACTGAAATTGGCCCTCAAGGCTAAGGATAGGGATAAAGAATTAATTTCCCACTTGAGGCGGGCCTATAAAGCCAATGTGAAGGCAAGGAAAAATGAAATTAAAAACAACGCATGGAATGATCTACTTAATGTAGATGTCCTGAAAAACAGTAAACAATTTTGGGACATCATTAATCATTCCTTTTTCTCAGGGGAGGACAATTTGATTACAGATTGTGTAATTCCTGACGAGAGATGGGTACAGAATGTTAGCAATATCTATGGGGGTGACATTTCAGATTGTCTAGGTGTTACTGAGGTGGACCACTGCGCAGCCACAGTAGTGTTTACAGAAGAGGAGGTTCTCAAAGCTATTATGGAAACCACAAAAAACAAGGCACCAGGCCCTGATGGTGTGCCGGCTGACTTTTTCAAATACTGCCCAGCACTCTGGAGTAAAGTATTGACCAGAGTGTTCAGAGTAGCAAATGAAGGATCCCTACCCGAAACATGGGCAACATCTATAATCGTACCCATCTTCAAGAAGGGAAACCGGGAGGACCCTGGGTGTTACCGCCCAATCTCCCTTATTGACTCCACTTTTAAAATCCTAGGTAGAGTCCTTTTGGTTAAACTAAGGGAAAATTTAGAACAGAATGGGGGGCTCTCGAATATCCAATACGGTTTCCGCAAGAATAGGGGGACGCTGGAACAATGCTCCAATCTCCACCTTCTGGTTTCCAAGTACACGGTGGCCGGGGAGGGGTCAGTTTATTTGGCCTTTATGGACCTCTTTTCGGCCTTCGACCTGGTGAACAGGAGTAAGTTATGGACACTTCTACTAGAGCTAGGCATAGAAGAATCCTTGGTGGCATTTATGCCAAGGTTACACCAGGATCTCAATGCAAAAATAAGAGTTACCAGGGACGGAAGGTGCACGGAAAGTTTTAAATCCGAGAAGGGGGTGCGCCAGGGTTGTATCCTGGCCCCCCTTCTCTTTACCATCTATATTAATGGGCTGGGGAAATACCTAGAAACAGGACTGGCTGATGTACCGCGTGCAGGAGGAGATCAGATTCCAGCCCTCCTATACGCGGACGATGCCGTCCTAATAGCGCGAACAGGCATCAGCCTACAGACCCTTCTGGACCGCTTTGGCTCCTTTATGGAGAACCTAGACTTGAAAATTAATGTTTCTAAGTCCCACACTATGATCATCGGTCATAGAGTAAATACGTTGCATAAAAAATCATTTATTTGTAAGGGGGAGACTCTCTCTAGGGTACCAGTTTTTCCTTATCTGGGAGTCCTTTTTGACCAAAGAGGGTCCTGGGTCCCCCAGATTAAAGCAAAGAGCCTTAGTTTAGCACGATCATCATCAGCCCTGTTGGCCTTTACAAAAAAAGACTAGGAGCCAAACCAATGGAGGCGGTGATTAAAATATATAACAGTAAGTGTGTACCAATTGCCATGTATGGGTCTGCAATTTGGGGTTATGCAGACATGGTAAAAATACAGAGGGTGGAAAATGGTATTATTAGGAACATTTTATCTGTTCCTAATTCCACACCCACCTTCTCTATCCATGAGGAAATAGGCTTACCCCACATTACTGATAAATTAAAACTAGCCCCCCTTCTTTTCTGGGCCAAAACATGGCTGAACCCCGAGCTAACGCTTAATCATGCCATCCTTAAAGACGTTATTGCAAGGGACAATGCCATGAGAATTCCCTGGCTGAAATATATCAAATCCACTTTACTCATGCTGGGGAGCCGGAACTTTTTAACGACCCAACCAACATCAGAAGGGAGGATGTCAGATGGATTAAGCAGGCGTTTTTGGAGAGGGCTTGTATGGATAGAGAAGAGTTGGAATTGAGGAAACCCATGGTAAGGGCACACATAGTTTTAACGACCTCGCCCGCCTTGGAACCATACCTAAAAGTTGTGACTAATCCACTCCATAGACTCTTACTCACAAAATTCAGGATGAACCTAATTCATTACTCTTTAGGAAATTTCCCTGTGTGGTCAAAACCTGAAGACGGTCCGCCATGTGGATGTGACCAATTTTCAGTCCAAGACACCCTCCACTTTATATTTTTCTGTGGTTTCTATAGTAGTGAAAGGGTAAAATACCTATTCCCTGTCCTGAAAGCGGCAGGTTTTACTCAAATAAGGCCAGCTTTAATTTTCCTCCAAATGTTGGCAGATACTCACACTATGTTTAGTGTTGCTTGCTATTTAACTGCTGCATTTAGATCTAGGAAGAAAAGATTACCCCAGATAGACCTATTTTAACATAAATTTGATCTTAAATGGAGAATTTTTAACATTTGTAAATAAATTTGTAAATTTTTTGTATATTTTTGTAACAACCTGATGAAATGAAGTCAATAAGTAGAAAATTTTTGTAATGAGATCACGTGATGTTTTTAAAATTGTATTTGTATTGTGTCCTTTTATGATTTTAACTAAATATTTTGACTGACTGACTGACTCTACCCGCCTGCCCTACCCTAAATCCTAATTTAGTACCCCTGTACAACCCTCCCCAAACCCCCAGTCCTCTCTCTACATTTACACTACCCTGCACGATCTCCGACACTACCCCAAAACACTATCCTACACTGCACAAGCGCCATAACACTACCCTGAACCCTAAAACACTACCCCCAGCACGACCCTCCCCGACCCCCAGTCCTATCCATACACTCAAACACTACCCTGCACTACCCCCTGACACTACACTAAACCCTAAAACACTACCTAAAACTACACAAACACCACAACACTACCCTAAACCCTAAAACACTACCTCCAGTACCACCCTCCCCCAACCACAGTCCGATCCATACACTCAAACACTACCTTGCACGACCCCCTGACACTACACTAACCCCTAAAACACTACCCTACACTACACAAACACCACAACACTACTCTAAACTCTAAAACACTACCTCCAGTACCACCCTCCCCCAGGCCCGGACTGGCCGTTGAGGGCACCGGGCAATTCCCCGGTGGGCCGCATGCTTGGGGGCCGGTTTTGGGCCCCTAGGGCCGTTTTTGTTACAGGGCCGTTATACTGCAAAAACAGCCCTGTAACAAAAACGGCCGAAAACCGGCCCTGTCACAGTGTGTGGGCGCACCTCTCCCCCCTCCCCTCTCCTCCTGGAGGGGGGAGGGGGGCCGGCCGAGCACTTTGCCAGGGCCGGTTCTGGTTCCCAGTCCGGCCCTGCCCTCCCCCTACCCCAGTCCGATCCATACACTCAAACACTACCCTGCACGACCCCCGACACCACACTAAACCCTAAAACACTACCCTGCACTACACAAACACCACAACACTACCCTAAACCCTAAAACACTACCCCCTGCATGACCCTCCCCCTACCCCTAGTCCAGTCCCTACACTCAAACACTACCCTGCACGAACTCCGACACTACCCCAAAACACTCCCCTACTCTACACAAGCGCCACAACACTACCCTGAACCCTAAAACACTACCCCCAGCACGACCCTCCCCGACCCCCAGTCCGGTCCATACACTCAAACACTACCCTGCACGACCCCCCGACACTACACTAAACCCTAAAAAACTACCCTACACTACACAAACCCCACAACACTACTCTAAACCCTAAAACATTACCTCCTGCACGACCCTCCCCCTAGTCCGGTCCCTACACTCTAACACTACCCTGCACGACCATCCGACACTATACTAAACCCTAAAACATTACCCTGCAGTACACAAACACCACAACACTACCCTAAAACACTACCCCCAGCATGAGCCTCCCCCGCCACGTATGCTCCCTACACTGAAACACTACACCCAGCATGACCCTCCCCTACATACACTACACAAATATCACAACACTACCCTAACCCTAAAACACTACCCCCAGCACGACCCTCCCCCACACAGTCCGTTCCCTACACTGAAACACTACACCGAGCACGACCCTCCCCTACCCACAATCCCCCTTACCGCACGCTCCTTGTGGTTCCTCTCTCCTGGTTCCAGCGTCGTCTGAGGGGCAGTGCACGTCACGACGTCGTTGTGAGGAAGCGGAAGAGCCTAATTTTCCTCACAACAATGTTAATAACCATTACATTGCATGCTTTGTAAAAGCACATGCGATGTAATGGTATGGTAGTAATGGTACGCGTTGTTACATCGCCTGCGTTCTAACGCACGCGATGTAAATACTTGCGGTGAAACAGCTGCATTGTAATGGCTGTTCGCCCTGCAGGACTGAGGATCATTTGGCCCATTATGATTTGGACCATGAGCTTCCTTCAAGAAATGAGGAGTTGCCAGGGGAATCAGTAATTCTGAGTCCTTAGTAATTAGTTTCTCACTTGACATTCACTTGGAGCTTCTAGCTACTTTCAGGAGCTGAAACCCCTACGTGAATGTAAAAAAACTGCAATTCTGTCATCCAGCGGTAGTGTGTCTATATCCACGGTAGTGTCAGAACACAAGAGCATACCTCTAAAAGCACCGCTGCTCCTTGAAATGTGTTTTTAAATAAATATCTTTTTATCCCAGGGCTGCACTCTCTCATACATGGCAAGGATCCTGGCCCCAATATTGCCACATGCTCCTCGGACAAGAACACAGGGCATGGCACCACATCACACTCCCCACCTGTTTGTGTCAGTGGGTGTTGCGCTCTATGTGGTTGAGTTGCACTTTTGCAATGCACTTCTCGAAACATTCTTTTGTTTTGTACTTAAGTATTTCACAAATCGAGACTGGTGCCCACCGAGTGGTGCTGGTTGTGTAATGCACTAATTTGCTTCCCCCACAGTTGTGTTCCTTTTAATTTGCTGTGTCCACATCTCACAAGGAAATGCTGTCCTGCTTGCACTGAACCCATACGTGGCAGTGTCCTGCTAGTTATGCACTATTGTGGCCATGAGGCACCTGGATACATTGTTGAAAGTGCTTTCAGGGCAAGGACAGCTATGACACTGCAAAGGTAGCTTTTTCTTGAATAATCATGTGTTTTCCCTCAAGAGGACTCCACATGGTTGAACTCACTGGAGGAGTTCTTTGTTTTTCTGAAGTTTCCCCAGCAGAGCACAAGGCTCTGCTGCCCATGCAGGGTTAGCTCCTTTGCAAGCCTCTTGCCATGTCCCTGCCTACCTGGACAACACTGAACTCAGCATTCTGAACAACACTCATACGTACACTACAACCACTTCCCTGCAGGAGTCACTTTACTGCATGCACCATCAATCCAGAACTGGTCAAGGTCTATTCAGTGGTTAATTTGTGCCAGTGGATGACCGGGCCACTGGACTCTTTTTTACATCCCTTTAGTGTCGTGTGGACATTGCGAGGCTGCCTGTTGGCACAACCCTAATGGGCTGTCTGTTGTTGCAGCCGGTGAGAGAGAAAGTATCATAATGTTGTTCTTGCTACATGATCATTCAATTATTGGCATCTCTGCAGAGCGCACAGGTTGATGGTCTCTTATGTACCCAAAAAAGTCATGCCCCCCCCCCCCCAATTTAGCATCATGTTTGGGCTCTTTTTTCTCTGATCTACAAACAGAAACATATAAATAGTAGTGGAAGAGACTAGCATGATGTAGTAATGGGGTGGGAGAACACATGAAACAAGAGGCCATTACAGAGAAAGAAGAGAGGGAGAGATGAGCAATGGATGGATGGATGGACGGATGGATAGATGGATGATTTGAACGTTGGAAAGTAAGATGGATGGCTAGATGGGTGGGTGGATGCTGAGGTGGATGAGAAACAGATGGATAGAAGAATTGGATACATGATGGAGAGAAGAGTGGTTGCATGAAGAGAAGGACAGATGGATGGATTTAGTAAGACAAGGAATGAAACGTGGATGGATAAGGCAAGGAAGAACTGAATGGTTGATATATAAATGGATGGCTAGAGAACGGAAAAGGAAAATTACATAAAGAGAGACGAATAAAATTAAGTGTGGATGAAAGATGGGTGGCTAAAACGGAAGATTGTTGGAAGGCTGGAAAAGGACCGGAAGAAAGATGAAATGAGGAAGGAAATAAGGAACAAAGACAAAGAAGGATGAAGGGATGGAAGGACATTTCAGAATTCGCTCGGGGGCCAATCCCCTGGACAATTGTTGGGCTCGCTTATCGCACTTGCTCGCTTATCGCACTTGCTCGCTTATTTCGATTTGTGATATGGTTTAAAGTAAGATGTACTTTATTTTTCTGGCTACTTCTTTGTATATACCAATTGTAATTACAATTCTACAGGAAAGTGCGCGAACGGATTAAACAGCTTTCGAAATATGGAAAGTGCAATGGCAAAACTTTTCTAGGGGGAAGGAAACACCACTGAACCATCCCTGTAGGAAACTATGACTTTCACTTCGCTTTCTTGCCGCATGCTAGCTTTGTCATTCTGTATTCAGGGAGCGTGCGATACCAGTGATGGAAGTGGGATGTTCCAGTAGGGGGTGGTGGGCACCAACATCCTAAAAAAACATTCGGCCGTCTCCACTAATGTTTCACAATTGACGCTCTGCCTATCCAGTTACTGCATGCTGCCTTATGTCCATTGGTGCAATGGTTGAGTCTGTTCGAGAGCCCATTAAAAGTGGCTCTCCTCGGCATACAGATGCATTTCACCTGCTGGAAACACAGGGGCATATTTAAAAAAAAAATGTCAGAGCGCAGAGCTGCTCCAAATTTGTCAGCGCAGCGCTCCGACATTTTCAAAACGCTGGGACGTGCCTTATTCACAAGAATGCGGCACCCTCCTGTGTTACTCCTAGCACTGGTGCAAAAAAGCTGCCTTGTACCAGCGCAGGCACCCTGCTGCCATGTTTCAAGGGTGCGTTGCAGAGATGAACGTATAAGTGCAGGAAGGGACACCTTCCTGAACATAAACAATCAATATTGGTGATTTTTGAATGAGCAAAAAACGAGGAAAAATTTATAATTTCTTCTCGTATTGCCATTCTATCACCTATTATTCCACGGCTTTCGTTTTTGGCGCTGCCTCAGCCTTGTTAATCTGTGGCAGTGTCAAAAAGCAATGGGTGTTGCGGTGGATGACCCACAGCAACACTCATTGCATGCTCCTTTGCCGCAGAGGACTGGGGCAGAAAGGGGCATATTTACAAGGTGGCGGTAAGCCACGCTAAGTGGCTTAATGCCACCTTCTAAATATGGAAAATGGCTCTTCGCCGCCCAGGTGGTGCAGGGACTAATGTTTGTATGCAGGAAGAGAGACACCTTCCTGCACATAACCAATCAATTATGGTGATTTTTGAAAGAACAAAAAACAAGGAGAAATTGATAATTTCTCCTTGTATCGATATTCTAACGCCTGGTATTCCACAGCGTTAGTTTTTGGCGCTGCCTCAGACTTGTAAATCTGTGGCAGTGTCAAAAAGCAATGGGTGTTGTGGTGGAGAACCCACAGCAACACTCATTGTTTACCCTTTTGCCGCAGAGGACTGTGGTGGAAAGGTGCATATTTACATGGTACGTGGTGGCGTTAAGCCACACGAAGTAGCTTAGTGCCACCTTATAAATATGTAAAATGGTGCTACACCTCCAGATCGTCAAAAAAAGTGACGCTCCGGTGGCGATAGGGGCTTGTAAATATGCCCAGACTCTGCAAAAACACTACATATTTCACTAGATCCTATGGAATTGCAAAAAAACAGCTTTGATTCATAATGGTGTCTATCCTTCCTAAATGTTACAATTTGAAAGCTACTGTATGCTTTCCACTAAACTATTTAGCTATTAACCTTATCCCTTTTTTGTTTTTCAATGTTTATGTTTCCGATGTTTCTCTCATGTGATTATTTTTTGCGTCTGAGAAATAATGCTTAATTTATTATAGAACTCTCACTTCTAGGTATAAGAATATTTAATGAGTTTTCATTCAAAGCAACCAGGAAAATCGTGTGGTACAATGAAGCAGTTTGGCTTATTTTTAGGGACTAATAGTACCCGTTATTCTCAAAGTTGATCTGCCCTGTCCATACAATGTCCAAACTAAGCGAATTGCTTGTAATTGTGATTCATGGTTCAGAGAAATGTAAAAGATCTTTGTGTTTATTTCTTTTCTATTCTGCCATCAAGTGGCCAAATAGAATAGTGCAGTTTGGTAGACTGACCAATGTGCAGAGATCAGTGATATTTATTTTTGCAGGTATATAGGGATATACAATTAGTTAAATTACTAGGAATCGATCGTGACTTATCAGCTGTAACACAGCCAAAGCTGTGACCAACACCAGAGTCAAAATGGAGAAATTAAATATAGGGGGTAAACTAAAGGTGTTTTCGTTCAGCACAGCGCAAGGCTCATAGGGTCTGAAATACTTACATTTTTATATATTATTTGCATATATCTATATATTTATATATATATATATATATATATATTACCTACTGGCTGTCGCCAGTAGGTAGTTATAGTTAGGATTGGCTACCATAGGAAATTCCGAACTTTCTATTGGGAATAACTTTGGCGCCGATTGAGGGATCTGCTTGTAATTTTCCTTAAAATGGTCTCGCTGCGCTCTGCTCCTTCCCTGCAAGTTTTGGGGGGATTCATGAAGTGGGGGCTGAGAAAAAAGGGGGGTCCCAAAACATGTTTTCTCCATGTTAATTTCCATAGGACGGTCTGACAAGTCTACAGCCTGAACCGCTGAGCGGAATTACGCCAAACTTGGCAAAATTGTAGGGACTTGTACGCAGATGTGCATTTGCTATGTTTGGTGAAAATTACTCCAGTGGTTTTTATGAAAATTAAGTTCAAAAACACATATATATGTATAGGCGCGCTGCCTGCGTTCCCCGGTGCGCGTACCGGGGAGCGCACCCGGAGCGCTACGGGAGTGCGCCAGCGAAAGCTGATTGGCTGTCGGGTGTCTGTCAACATTCTAAACAGTCCGGAGAGTCCGCCATCTTGTGTCTCGGTAGAATTGAGACACAAGAGGTGAAAAAAGAAAGGGGGATATAATTAAAAGGGGGCAGAGTAGACCCCCCCTGACCCCCTAGGTTTTCTGAGGGGGGCCTAGAAGGACCATAAAGGGCGAAAAAACTTTTTTTTTTTTAATTTTCGCGGGGTGAGCGCTGGCGGCGCTCCCTGGTAGGCTCTCCGGTACGCGCCCCCTGAGTGCACCACGGGGAAAAAGAGTGTAAAAAAAATAGAGAAAAAAAAATGGTGAGTGTTTAGAGGAAAGTGATGCATTGCTGGAGTGTGTCAAAAAAATGATGCAACTCCAGCAATGCATCCTTTCACATGGGGCCAGGCCCATGTGAAAGGGCCTGCATCAGTCTTACGCCTGCTGTGAGGCAGGCCCAAGATTTTGACACAATGGCGTCCTAAAAGTGATGCAGTGAAATCTCATAGATTTCACTGCGTCACCTCTACGACCCTTTCTTGCGTCAATACGTCCCTTTTGTATACATTACACCTGACGTAGGTATAATGTGGCGCAGGGGTTTACAAAGTGAGGCATCTATCTAGACGCGTCACTTTGTAAATATGACTGAATAAGGTGCATTTTTTACAGCACTGGTGCGTCACAAAAAGTGATGCACTGGTGGTGTAATAGTGACGCATGGCCTCATAAATGAGGCCTTCAGTCTTCTACTCATGCGTCATATTTAATATATGACGCATTATGTCGCAAGTACTTACAGATACGTCAGTATTTCAGACGTATCTGTAAGCGCAAAAGTGATGCATTGCTGGAGTGTGTCACAAAAATGATGCAACTCCAGCAATGCATCTTTTCACATGGGGCACGTCCTATGTGAAAGGGCCTGCATCAGTCTTACGCCTGCTGTGAGGCAGGCCCAAGATTTTGACACAACAGCGTCCTAAAAGTGACGCACTGAAATATCATAGATTTCACTGCGTCACCTCTACGACCATTTCTTGCCTCAATACGTTCCTTTTGCATACACTACACCTTACGTACGTATAATGTAGCGCAGGGGTTTACAAAGTGACGCATCTACCTAGATGCGTCACCTTGTAAATATGACTGAATAAGGTGCATTTTTTACAGCACTGGTGTGTCACAAAAAGTGACGCACCGGTGGCGTAAAAGTGACGCATGGCCTCATAAATGAGGCCTTCAGTCTTCTACTCATGCATCATATTTAATATATGACGCATTATGTTGCAAGTACTTACAGATACATCAGTATTTCAGACGTATCTGTAAGCGCAAAAGTAATGCATTGCTGGAGTGTGTCACAAAAATGATTCAACTCCAGCCATGCATCCTTTCACATGGGGCAAGTCCTATGTGAAAGGGACTGCATCAGTCTTACGCCTGCTGTGAGGTAGGCCCAAGATTTTGACACAACGGCATCCTAAAAGTGACGCACTGAAATCTCATAGATTTCACTGCGTCACCTCTACGACCCTTTCTTGCGTCAATACGTCCCTTTTGCATACATTACACCTGACGTTGGTCTAATGTGGCGCAGGGGTTTACAAAGTGATGCATCTACCTAGATGCTGAAAAGGTAAAAGTGCCTTCAAGGGAATTTATTTTAGTATGTATTTTGTAATTTGTGATAGCTTTAAAAGGATGAATTCATGATCCTTAAATATGACGCATGAGTAGAAGACAGAAGGCCTCATTTATGAGGCCATGCGTCACTTTTACACCACCGGTGCATCACTTTTTGTGACGCACCAGTGCTGTAAAAAATGCACCTTATTCAGTCATATTTACAAAGTGACGCATCTAGGTAGATTAACAAAAAGTGAGCGACCCAAATAAACCCTTGAGGGCTTGGGTAATTAAACTGAAAAGGTAAAAGTGCCTTCAAGGGAATTTATTTTAGTATGTATTTTGTAATTTGTGATAGCTTTAAAAGGATGAATTTATGATCCTTAATGTGAACAAATCGAGTACTATTAGACTCTAATTCAATGTGAACTCAATTTTAACAGGACACAACTTATAAACAAAACACGAGGTGTATTAGAAAAATAGATTTTTATCAAAAGGAATTTTAAAGGGTACACTTCATATACAGATAAGTAAACAAACAAAAAATAGGTCTGTGGGTACACACAGAAATAAATCAATACGTGACTCAACAGAACCTAAAAGACATCTATCCCCAGTCACATTGAATAAAACAAGATAGGGATAAGATGTAGGGTCGACGTTTCGGTTTCCTAAGAGTTATTTGTAGAAACCATCTTCAGGACTGCTGTCAATTGAAATCTGTACAGAGATATTGTAATCTGAAATAAAAATATTTAAAATTACAAATCTACATTAACTATATCTATTCCTTACACCTCATATTTTTCTAATACACCTTGTGTTTTGTTTATATGTTGTGTCCTGTTAAAATTGAGTTCACATTGAATTAGAGTCTAATAGTACTTGATTTGTTCACATTAAGGATCATAAATTCATCCTTTTAAAGCTATCACAAATTACAAAATACATACTAAAATAAATTCCCTTGAAGGCACTTTTACCTTTTCAGTTTAATTACCCAAGCCCTCAAGGGTTTATTTGGGTCGCTCACTTTTTGTTAATCTACCTAGATGCGTCACTTTGTAAATATGACTGAATAAGGTGCATTTTTTACAGCACTGGTGCGTCACAAAAAGTGACGCACCGGTGGTGTAAAAGTGACGCATGGCCTCATAAATGAGGCCTTCAAGCTTCTACTCATGCGTCATATTTAATATATGATGCATTATGTCGCAAGTACTTACAGATACGTCAGTATTTCAGACGTATCTGTAAGCACAAAAGTGATGCATTGCTAGAGTGTGTCACAAAAATGATGCAACTCCAGCAATGCATCTTTTCTTACCCTTCCACACCCCCGTTCCTTTTCTATATTTTCTTTGAATATCCACATTCCCCATGTTCACTCTCCTTCTCCTTACTTTCCTTCACCACACTCACCTTCTTTCAGTCCCCCTACTTCACTTCCTTTCTCCTTTCATACTTTTCTGTTCTTTCTTACTCCTTTTCCTCTCCTTTATCAATGCACTCCACTTCACTTACTCTTTTTCATTTTTTTAAGACTATAGCTCTTTGTTGAGAATTGGAGGTAGTTCTGAAAATAACTTTTTTTTTCTTCTTTTTTCTTTTTTTAGAACAAAAACAAAAACAGGGAATTGAAACTGCTCAACAGGAGCAAAAAAAAAAAAATGTAGGGCTGGGAACGGCAGCGATGGTTCTCCAATGCTCGAACCATGAGCAGAACACTTTGTTCCCCATGGCAAAGTAGCTGATCACAGACTCTGCATTTAAGGACGCCTTTGTTAAAAGCAGGCTGAATATTCGGAACCAGCTCTTGCGATAGCCCCCTCACCGATGTTGTTGGTCCTCCGGTTGATGTAGAGGCCCCATCACTGGGAACCTCTCGTGCCAGAGCCCTGACACTTTCCCGGGCAAAATTCTGGGGGTGCCTCCTCTCCACATGGCGATTCATTGTGGAGTTCCAAAAAGAATATTTTTTAGTGGGGTCACCCCGTGACAGGACTATGTGACAGATCCTGCACTCCACTTTTGAAGCATTTACCTTCTTCTGGTCATCAGGAATTGAAAAAAACTTCCAGATGAAATGTTCTTTTACCTTTGGCTGAGGAGGCTCTTCATCGATGAAATCATTGGTGTCATCTTCACTGCTGGATGGTCTGGCAGCCATGATAATCTAAGATATCCAACAAAGAACCGAGAGCAAAAAGGCAGGTCTTGCATTCACAAAAGTGAAAGAAGTACTGAAGGAAATGGGTGGAGATTTCATTCTTTGTAAAAAAAACTGATAGCAACCCATGAAAAGTGTTATTTTAAGGTCACATGACTTGACGCGCTTACGCTGCGTGCACCGAAGCGCTTCCGGGGGCGCTTACGCGGCGCAAACGTAGGTGCTTCCGGGGGCGCATACGCGGCACGAACGTAGGCGCTTCCGGGGGCGCTTATGCGGCGCACCTAAGTGACGTTTCGATAGTTTAACGGAAATGCAAAATCATTTTCATTTCGTAAATCAAAAATACTGCTTTTATATGTATGGTACTAAATGTCTTGCGTTATTATTTACTATTCATTCATATTTTTTTTCACAAACGCAGCCATGACCATGTCATGAATGATGTAATATGTGACATCATCAGCATTGGATTGCGGATGCGTGAAATATATAGTTAGTGCAACTAACTATATGTCGAATTTCATTGGTTTTATATCAATAAAATGTCCAGCTAACTATATAGGAGGAATTTCAATGGTTTTTTATATGTTAATTCCTAACTATATAAGGGCTAAAACCTATGGTTTTTTCAGTGAATATATATATATATATATATATATATATATATATATATATATATATATATATATATATATATATATATATATATATATATATATATATATATATATATATATATATATATATATATATATATATATATATATATATATATATATATATATATATATATATATATATATATATATATACATATACATATATATATATTCACTGAAAAAACCATAGGTTTCACACCAGTTATAGTTAGCTGGAAATTTTACTGATATAAAACCATTGAAATTCCCACGTTATAGTTAGTCGGACTCACTATAACTTGCGCGTGCAATGCACTGCTGATGACATCACATATTACATCACTCATGACATGGTCAGTGACATCACTCATGACATCACTGATGACACCATCCAGTGAATATGTGTCTTTCTGAAAAATAAATATTAGTGAGTTATGTTTAAATATTTAAATACATATATTAGTGTTTCACTTTGTGTATAAGTGACTACATGTGTTGATAAGTAGCTACATGCGTATGTATATGGGTTATTTGATATTTTTATTAGTATCACTATGAGTGTCTATATGGTTTGGTGGGGGTATTACTTAGCACATAGATGCATGAGTGACTGACTCTTTGTTTGTATGTGTTTTGAAGACAGCATATGTACAGGACTGTATGGGTGGATGAGTGTCTATATGTGTTTGTTAGTGAGTGAAGGACTGTCTCACTAGTGTCTTTATCAATAACTACATATGTTTTAATCTAGTATATATGAATATTGATGTATATAAGTGAGTATATGTGAGAGTAAGAGATTGTAAGATTTCCTGTTTAAATAAGTATGTGTTTCTATAAGTGATTGTTTAAGAGAATAAATATGTGTAATTTTCAATAAAAGTAAGGTGGAAGTGTGTGTATAACTCTATATTCAAATAAATGGTTGTTCAATAGTTTATTTGCACGTGTGAATATGTGTGTGAGTAACTTTTGGATGAATGTCGGTGTGTAACAGGATGTATAGGTGTATCTCTTCATATGATGAGTGAGTATATGTATGAGTGACTATATAGAACTGTTGGTGAATGAGTGGATGTGTATATAGATAGTGGAAGTACAGAATTGCTTGTTGTAACTGATATAGGTATGTCCATTTTTTAAAAATTTCAGTTTCTATTTTTGAATATGTGTCTCAAGGGTTACTTTACACTGAGAGGAGGTCTGTGACTGTGTCACAAGGATGGTGTCATCAGTGATGTCATGAGTGATGTCACTGACCATGTCATGAGTGATGTAATATGTGATGTCATCAGCAGTGCATTGCACGCGCAAGTTATAGTGAGTCCGACTAACTATAACGTGGGAATTTCAATGGTTTTATATCAGTAAAATTTCCAGCTAACTATAACTGGTGTGAAACCTATGGTTTTTTCAGTGAATTTAATAGGTTTTTTAAATGCTAATTCCTAACTATAACTGGTGTGAAACCTATGGTTTTTTCAGTGAATTTCAAAGGTTTTTTTAATGCTAATTCCTAACTATAAGTTTCACTTTATAAATAAGACTGTTAGCACTCTAGTTGTTCTTTTTAACACTCTGGTACATTTTCTCATTGGGCTACAGTTGGGCTACATCTAGTTGAATTTTGGGCTACATTTTCAATTTTTGATCTCTGGTGGCCATCTTTGGGCTACATTGGGCTACTTTGGGCTACATTTGGGCTACATTTTGGCTCTAACATATATTAAGCCCAATGTAGCACAATACATATTTTTCTAAAGTTAATGTTTTTTACAAACCACTTCAGAATAGAGCTACCTGTCCCTACAATTTTCCCAATTTTTTTTTAAAAAATTATTTTGGGGAGCGCTCCCGGAGCGCGCCCCGGGGAGCGCCCCGAAAAGCGTATTTTTACAAAGCGCCCCGGGGCGCGCTCCGGGGAGCGTCCCGTAAGCGCCAATATCGCAAACGAAAACATAATCGTGACGTATCGCGTAGCCGCGACCGCGTGATACGCACGGCGTAAGCGCACCCGGAAGTACTCGAGCGAATACGATCGCACAACGTAAACTTCCGACGCGCTTACGCTGCGCGACCCGGGGCGCGCCCCCGGGCGCGCCCCGGGCGCGTAGCGTAAGCGCGTCGGGTCATGTGAGCAGAAAATAACACTTTTCATTGGTTCATAACAGTTTTGGTTTCATAATGATGAAGCCCCTGGTCTTGTGACCTGAAAATAACACTTCTCATTGGTTCAGGACAGTTTTTTTTTCTAAATGATGAAAGACCCCACCTTTTTTCCTTATTCTGACTTTGTCCTTTGACTGAGGAAGACCTGTTTGTTGCTCTGTCTACTTTTTTGCTCTTTGAGTAATATTTTGTACTATAAAATGGCTTCATTAGTAGCATCAGCTGGTGCATCTGCCCCACCACCACCACCACAACCACCAAGAGGACCAGCTCCAAATTATGTTGGTGGTCAAGAACAGGAGGAGGAAGAGGAAGAGGAAGAGGAGGAGGGGAGAAGAAGATGGCTGCCTGAAGAAAACACACCTTATAAACCCAAACCACACTTCATTTGGGAGTTTTTTTCAATTCCAGAGGGGAAAAAAAAGGTGAATGCGCCAAAAGTCACTTGCCTCATCTGCAATGATGAACTTTCACGGGGCAACCCAAATAAGAAATATTCTTTTGGTAACTATACCATGATTCGGCACATGACAAGAAAGCATCCAAACAACTACTCTCGTGCAGAGTTCCGGGAACTGGCCAGTAACCTCCCCCATTCATCAAGGACCCCCTCCCAAAGAAACCAACCCACTTCCTCGCAACCAGAAACATCTGAGGTGATGCCTTGCATTCAGCCGAGGTTTGCTGATTTTAAAATTACTTGCAAAGCTTGTGGCAAACTTATCTCCTATGGGGAACAAAGTGTGAAACTCATCGTCCTTGCAGGTGATAATCACAAGTGCCCCAAAAAGAAGTAATTTTTTGGGTTTTTTGTTTTTTTGCTCCAGTTGAGCCAGTTTCAATTCCCTTTTTTTGTTTCTCCCCCCAAAAAATACAAAAAAATATATAAAACTGTTTTGAAAAGCCAAAAAAAGTACAAAAAGTTCAAAAAACACAAAAAAATATAAAACAACAAAAAGAAGAAAAAAAAAAGTTCTTTTTAGAACTACCTCCAATTTCTAAATCAAAACTTCATTTTTTAAACACTCTGTCACCTTTTTTCATCATAGTGCGCTCCCAGGGCCGCTCCCCGGTGCGCGCACCGTGCGCTTCCCCCGCGCAAAACGAAAAAAAAAAAATATTTTAAATGCCCCGCGGGGCCCTTTTATAGCCCCCACATCAAACCTAGGGGGTCAAAGGGGTCTATCCCTGACGCCTTATGGTCAGTTCCCACTTTGTTTTAGCCACCTCTTATGTCTCGATTTTACCGAGACACAAGATGGCGACCGCTCTGGACTGTTTCGAATGTTTACAGACACCCGAGAGCCAATCAGCTTTCCATGCGCACCTCGCGTGGCGCGCCTGGAGCGCTCCCCGGTGCGCGCACCGGTGCGCTGCTATAGATATATATATTTTTTTGAACCTAAATTACTCAAAATCCACTGGAGCACATATCTTGAGACATAGCAAAGGCACATCGGGCTACCAGTCCCTACAATTTTGCCAAGTTTGGTGGAAATCCATTCAGCCGTTCGGGCTAAAAGTGAAATCGACCGCCCTATGGAAATTAACATGGGGAAAACGCGTTTTGGGACCCCCCTTTTATCTCGGCCCCCGCTTGACAAATCCCCCCCAAACTTTCAGGGAAGGACCGGAACGCCGCGAGGCCATTTTCAGGAAATTTTCAGGCAGATTCGTCAACCGGCGCAAAAGTTATTCCAAATAGAATTTTGAGATTTAACATTGAAAAAAATCCTAACTATAACTACCTACTGGCGACCGCCAGTAGGTAATATATATATATATATATATATATATATATATATATATATATATATATCCAGACACATTACCGTCATACATCCTTGACAGAGAGTCGTGGCCCAGTTTTGCTTTTTCCAAGTGCTATTTATTTGGCAACATCAAAACTCAACGCGTTTCGCAGCCTTCGCCGCTTTTTCACGAGTGAATCATAGTGCACAATCAATAAAGTTATATACATTTGACATAAACTCGGTCATGTGACCCATTACGTGAAACAATGGTGAGTGAAAACATACTCTCTCGTGCTTGCATTTCATTTAACATTTGTATATATGGTCAATGAATGTCCGTATTGACTACATATAAATTATAATTTCAAGTGTAAACAGAGTAAAACATGACTGGGTGTTTACATTATTTTTCAGAAGACGTAGTGTTTTCATCCTCACCACGAACTACTATTCCCATAAATCATAGTAAGGGTTCATTTCTCACTAGATACGGCATATACTGAATTGACTTCATTCAGTTTTTGCAATCAACATCATGACTTCACTGTTACATGTATCTAGCGATTCTAAGCAGGATGTTAAAGTAAGCAATTTTTAACTTGCACTGTTTGTATTAACATTTGGAAGGCGTCGTGTGCTGATCGGCACTACAGACTGCTTTTCCCATAATCCATTGTAAGGGTTTACCCATCTACGGAAACGCTAGTACTGAATTAACATCATTCAGTCCATTTTCATGCACTCCGTGTGTTTAAATTATCACCAATTCACAGTTGCATTTAAAGCACATATTTGAGATAAACCCTCGCTGCCGTTCTAATTACGCGCCCATTAGATTTAGAGCGGGAGGGGAAGACCTCACTGATGTACCTTCTCAGTGGGTTTAATGTCAGTCTCTTAGCAGATTAATGCATTTTCTCACAAGTGTCAAGCCCCAGTGGGCATAAAATAGATGTAGTGAATTGCTTATTTACAGTGCAAATGATGATGTAATATGTAATGTCATCAGCAGTGCATTACACGCGCAAGTTATAGTGAGTCCAACTAACTATAACGTGGAATTTCATTGGTTTTATGTCAGTAAAATTTCCAGCTAACTATAACTGGTGTCAAACCTATGGTTTTTCAGTGAATTTCATAGGTTTTTCAAATGCTACTTCCTAACTATAACGTGTGTAAAACCTATGGTTTTTTCAGTGAATTTCATAGTTTTTTTGAATGCTAGTTCCTAAGTATGTAATCACGTTCGTAACTACATAGTGTCACCGCCTACACGTCCTGAGAAGCGCATGTAAAGTCACGTGACTTGAAAACAAAACTTCCAATTGGTTATTAGTAGTTTCTGTTCTGGAATATACACGAAGCACTCCACCCACTTTCCTCACAATCTTTTCTACTCTCAAGAGACAACAACGTCGAGCATCTTCCGGAAGTCTTTGCTGAAATGGCTTCCCTACCAGATTCATCTTCCGAATCTGAAGGAAATGAGCGACCACCGTTAAGAAGAAAAAAGGAATCTTTCATTTGGCAATTTTTCACTTATCCTGAAGATCAAAAGAAAGTGAATGCGCCAAAAGTAACCTGCACGATATGCAATTCGGAGCTCTCAAGGGGAAATCCAAAGAAAAAATATTCCTTTTCTGCACACACCATGCAGCGGCATGTTAAACAAAGGAATCCTGAGCATTATGCAAAAGCATCGACAAGAGCCCTGGCCACGCTATTACCATCAGAGGTGGCCAGCACATCTTCTGGTGGACGACCTGTATCTCCATCGAGTGCTGAGATGGACTTGAGACCATATCTTGCGAAGGTGCATATGAAATGCAACGAGTGTGGAGAAATTCTTTTGTATGGAGAGCAGAGCCTCGTTCTTATTAAACTGAAAATTGAAAGTCACAAATGCCCCAAGAAAAGATACATTTCTTCACTTCATTTTCAAACTATTACATACTGAAAAATGTAGTAGCAACTTTAAGAAATCGAAAGCATTATAACACTTCTTTCCCCCCCAAAAAAAAAGTTCTTTTCAGAACTAACTCTTTCCACCAAAACATGCTCGAAGAGCATATTATAAGATGTTTTTTCGCCGCTTTATTTTAGTGCGAGACCGGGTGCGCGCACCCTTCTATCGCGTACAGGACCTGACACTCCCATGTGAAGTCATGTGACTTCTAAACAACAGTTCTAATTGGTTCTTGGTAGTTTCTATTCTGCAATTTACACGCAGCACTCCACCCACTACCATCACTTTCTTTTCTACTCTCAAGAGACAACAACGTCGAACATCTTCCCGAAGACTTCGATACAATGGCTAACGTTCCGCATTCATCTTCCGAATCTGATGAAAATGAGCGACCACTTTTCACAAGAAAAACGGAGGCCACGCTATTACCATCAGAAGTAATCAACACATCTTCCGGTGGACGACCTGTATCTCCATCGAGTGCTGAGATGGACTTGAGACCATATCTGGCGAACGTGCACATGAAATGCACGAACTGTGGAGAACTTCTTGTATCAGAGAGCAAAGCTTTACTCTAATTAAACAAATAATTGAGAGTCATAAATGCTCCAAGAAAAGTTAAATTTCTTCACTTTATTTGGATAGTATGACATACTGAAAAATGTCGTCGCAACTTTAAGAAATAAAAAGCATCATAACACTTGTTTCCAAAAAAAAAAAAAAAAAAAAAAGTTCTTTTCAGAACTAACTCTTTGTACCAAAACAAGCTTGAAGAGCATATTAGCTGATATTTTCTCGCCGCTTTCTTATAGTGCGCGACCGGGTGCGCGCACCCACCTATCGCGTACAGGCGTCGAGACACGCATGTGCAGTCATGTGACTTTAAAACAACACTTCCAATTGGTTCTTACTAGTTTCTATTCTGCAATTTACACGGAACACTCCACCCACTTCCCTAGAAAACCAGTTTATCGTAAATCTTTTAAAGCCTCCTCTTATGAAATATTCGACATCAATCACATAGCAGAGTACTAAATAGCACTATATACACTCCGTCCCTTAATTATAAGAGACTTATTGCTATGTAAAATCAACTTTTGCTCTCCAAGATAATGTAAAATGCTGAGCCTATTTCATAATTTTATTACACATATATGTTACTAGTCTTCTTCGAGTACTAACACCGTAGAAAATACCACCAATAGCGGTGATATTTTTTACAACGAGAACGGGCGATTTCTATCGCTTACAGCCCTTACAATTATAAAGTTTTATTTCCTAAGTCTCTGATCGCCAACTTTGCAACGTAAATCCCCTGTGTGTCGCAATAAGGTCCATAAACAAAAACTACAGAACCAGCATTATAAACATACACAAAACAACAAAACGACAAGAGCCACCATGCTAATATATATCCTTAATATAATAAACCTCTGAGAATAAATACATATTTCCGTGGCAGCCCATAACACAAATGTGGCGTCCTCTGACTCTGCTCCATTACCAAACACCGTAACTCCCCGCCCCCCTCACTTTTCACTAAACTCCGCACTCCACCCCAGCCAAACCCCCTATTACAAACCCCCAACCTACCCTCCCTGCCCAAACCCACCATGAACCTCAAACCGCCCCTAGAAAACTTATAAGACACAGGATTACTAAAACTCAAAGAATACGCAACAGGCACATAATGTAAATAGTACATAAAGACACATATTTTTTCCAAAATACTATTTAAAAACATGTTCTATTTTTAATAAATCTATCATGCATCTGACCCTCTAGAACTGCTTTCAAAACGTGAACTATAAACCTCTACTTTTCATTTTCAAACCATACACTTTCTTCTGACCCTCTAGAACTGCTTTCAAAACATGTACTATAAACCTCTACTTTTCATTTTCAAACCATGCACTTTCAATTATATTATTTTTTTTCCACAATTCATGTAATGTTACAAACCTTTTCTAAAACACACCAGTCCGTATCATTTATAAGGATTTATTTTCAGTCTTCATCAGTGACACTTTCTTCACATACAATAGAAATCACTATAACTTTTTAAACGACAATGCTAACGCGGTAAAAATAACCCTTCATTTACTTTCCTTTAAGAATGCACACTATGTACCCCACGCATGCGTTTCTTAATCTTTGTATTTGGCAGCGAATACCGACCTTGAATCGGAAGACATGAACAAGAGCGCCATTGTCACATTTAAAACTGAACGTTGCATCTGCTCACACACATATCTTTCACTAAGCTAACATTCACAGAAAACAGCATTGATGTAAAAAAAATTGACCTTGCTTTACAACTCCCTCAAATCACTCCCTTATTTTTTAACGCATCCTCCAGTTCAAAAAAAGCTACTTTTTTAATAACCACTAAGCAATATATAAGTGACTAGACTCCTAGAAAATGTATCAAGTCATTCTGCTCCTCTCCACTGCATAGCCGACGACCTAATTCTGTGGAGTTGCTATACAACCAGCGGTGCTGCGCCGTTTCCTGTACCATCTTGGGAAATTCAAAATGGATGTCCCTCCTGCCTTCGCAAACGAGCCGGGCCACTTAGAACTATTTCGCCAGAGGATGCTTGACTACTACGGCATCTTACCACTCTCGACTTTGAATACTTCATATCGATTATCATTTCGATATTCGCATTTCACCTGTGTGCAGCCTGTATTTCATTGCCTGAGCTGTGATTTCACGTGGGCCCTGGATTTATGTCTCTGCAATTTGGTACCTCCTGAACCGAATTACAATCACCTCATGAATCCGTTACTTGATCATGAACAGCTTTGTTACAACGGAGGGTTTATGGCCTTTGCAGCGATACAAGGAGTGCTGGGTCATTGGAATATATTCGCAGCGGCGCAAGATTTCCTAACAGAGAGCTACATCGAAAACCCACCGAGCTGCCCAATGATGGTAAAAGACACTCCAATAATGACAGATCATGAATGCTCCTTTCATCTTCTCAATTGGATGGCTGACATGTTTTCAGATGATAACAATGATTTCATGTTAGAGGCACTTGCTGCATACTTTGCCTTCACAATGGACACTTAACTCTTTCCTAACAGCGAGCTACATCGAAAACCCACCGAGCTCCCTCTGATGGTAAAAGACGCTCCGATTATAACAGATCATCAGTACTGCTTTACTCTTTTCCATTGGATAGCTGACATACTTTCCGGAGGGTTTATGGCCTTTGCAGCGATACAAGGAGTTCTGGGTCATTGGAATATATTCGCAGCGGCGCAAGATTTCCTAACAGAGAGCTACATCGAAAACCCACTGAGCTGCCCTATGATGGTAAAAGACGCTCCAATAATGACAGATCATGAATGCTCCTTTCATCTTCTCAATTGGATGGCTGACATGTTTTCAAATAATAAAACTGATTTCCTGTTACAAGCAGAAGCTACCTATTTTCCCTAAACAATGCTTCAATAACTCTCAAACAAGCCATTGACGTCCTCATTTCCTTTTGGTTTTCTATATTCTTCACGTTCTTTTCCATATTTTCTTTTGAAGAACAGACCTATTTGCTTTACTAACAGTGGACATTATAATTTCGTGTTGTTTGACAGCTGATTCATAAAGTAATGATGTATAACCACTTGCATTTTCATATATCGTTCCCAAACTGAAAGGCCAGAGACCTTCTTCCATTTATTAAAATATAATATACTTCCTTATAAGAGTGTACAATGTTTTTTTCCAACTATATTCATTTTTCTTCAACTATAGCGTTTGTATTCCATGTACTACTGACAATACCAATTACTGTGTTTTTTGCAATTTCTGTACTCATATTACATAATGATTTGCCTTTAAAACAGTACATTTCTAAATAAACAATTCAAATATTCACGGTTTCTCTTTTAATCCATAATCTCAACTGAAATGATTTCATATTGAAAAACTATTCATGGGTTCCACATAACCTTAACTGTAGTCACTGAGGACCTTATTTATGAAGACCTTCCGCCGCCAGTGCCTTATTTTTTAAAATGGGAAAAAGTAACGCACCGGTGGCGCAAGGCCTTCATAAATAAAGTCCTGAATGTTTTCTTTTCTCGACCTCACTTACTGATACTAGAAACTGCAAACCAATTACGGCCCGTGAACTCTTTCTTAGTAGGTCGCGCACCGTAAAGACAGTTATACCACTGTTAACATTTTTTTTTACTGTTACTAAGCACCGACACAGTTCCGCTTCACTCAGAGTTAATCACTGCTCCCACGCTTCTACAGGCCAGACGCTATGTCGTATTTCTCTCCTTATCAACCTTTCATCTCCACAATAACAAACAGTTACCAGAGAACAGACTCAGATGCAGAGGCACCAAAGAGTGAACCCATCACCAACTGCCATCTCCGGCTGTTTCCATGGTTACACCTCATTCTGCACCTTGCTGAAGGCACAGGTCAAAAGTTCATGTCTCAACGTTCTACAACAAACTAAGAACACTATTTTCCCTCCAGAAACACCTGCCAATACACAACTCTGTTACATGTCTTGTTTTTTCACACCCAATAGTACTTTTCGTTTAACATAAACATTGACCTGTTCACTCTCCACTTGTTACAATCAACCAATCATTTTTATTTTTTTAACCACACCCAGCCTCTTCCTTTTTCTTTATTTAAAATTTCAACTTCTAACTACCATTTCACTTCCAGAACCGATCGGAGGACGACTACAAATCCCTTGAAAATGAAGGTCTGGCTAATAGGACACAGTTATATTCACTGGAGTGAAAAATATGCAGTAAGCAGACAAATTTGCAACCTCAGCTTACCAAATGTACACATAACATGGATTTCCAAAAGAGGATTGAAATGTCACCAATTAATTCCATTGGTGAAAACTTTTATGCATCTCCCAGAACCAGACCTTATAATTGTGCACTGTGGTGGGAACGATCTAGGCACAATCACTGGGGTAGGTCTGGAAATGCTTCTAAAAGACACCTTTTGACAATTGATGACACTTTTTCCTCGATCTGCCTTGGTATATTCCAAATAATGCCAAAGACAGAAATGGAATTGGTCCAATCACCATTGTGCACAATTTGAGAAAGCAAGGAGACATGTAAATAAATCTGTTTCTGCGTTCCTCAGAGATTATAGCGTGGGTTCTATTTACCACAACAACTTGCGCTACCACATGCAAGACGTCTATAGGAGAGACGGTGTTCATTTCACGAATGAGGGAAACAGAATCTTCCTCTGCAACACCAGGCTCTGCATCGGTACTTACTTATAAATGCAGAAAACACTCAATTAACACAAGGGCTCTTTTCAGAGCCACCTATATCAAAGCACTCAAACTTCTGATTTACCTCCTTTTCCACACTCTTGTAAATAGGTGTGCGCGACCGGGTGCGCGCACCCCGTATTTTTTTTTCGGGGAAAAATTATATCTTTTTGCGTTTAAGGGCCTTACTGCACACCCCGAGAAAACCTACGCAGGAAGACAATCTCTACCTTCTCCCCTTTCCATGTTTCAACGCTTTGAAATGAACAATATATTTACTCGCAGTGACAAAATGGCGGACAAAACTTCCTGATTTCCTTCGAATCAAACGTTAACAGACGTCACGCAGCAAAATTCCGCTCGCGCGCGCAGCCGCTTGGGTGCGCGCACGTGTGCGCGCCTATAGATATATAATTGACTTTAACTTTAATTTTCTCAACAACTACTGAACGGATTTACACCATTCCAAAAAAAGCGTAATCTGCAAACAAGACTCTACAGTTTTGGCAAATTTCTTATAAATTCATTCACCCGTTCGAACTGTAGCCGAGTCTAAAGGTCCTATGGAAAATAACATAGAGAAAACACGTTTTGGGACCCCCCTTATATCTCAGCCCCCACTTGACCAATCCTCCCCAAACTTTCAGGGAAGGAGTGCAGCGAACCTAGCCATCTTCTTTGAGAAATTCGCAAAGACTCATCCACCAGGGCCAAAGTTATTCCAAATAGAATGTTGAGGATTTCCTATGGAAAACAATCATAACTATAACTACCTACTGGCGACCGCCAGTAGGTAATATATATATATATATATATATATATATATATATATATATATATTCACTGAAAAAACCATAGGTTTCACACCAGTTATAGTTAGGAATTAGCATTTAAAAAACCTATTAAATTCACTGAAAAAACCATAGGTTTCACACCAGTTATAGTTAGCTGGAAATTTTACTGATATAAAACCATTGAAATTCCCACGTTATAGTTAGTCGGACTCACTATAACTTGCGCGTGCAATGCACTGCTGATGACATCACATATTACATCACTCATGACATGGTCAGTGACATCACTCATGACACCATCCTTGTGACATAGTGACAGACCTCCTTTCACTATAATGTAACCCTTGAGACACATATTCAAAAATAGAAACTGAAATTTTTTAAAAAATGGAGATACCTATATCAGTTACAACAAGCAATTCAGTAATTCCACTATCTATATACACATCCACTCATTCACCAATAGTTCTATATAGTCACTCATACATATACTCACTCATCATATGAAGTGATACACCTATACATCCTGTTACACACCGACATTCATCCAAAAGTTACTCACACACATATTCACACGTGCAAATAAACTATTGGACATCCATTTATTTGAATATAGAGTTATACACACACTTCCACCTTACTTCTATTTAAAATTACACATATTTATTCTCTTAAACAATCACTTATAGAAACACATACTTATTTAAACAGGAACTCTTACAATCTCTTACTCTCACATATACTCACTTATATACATCAATATTCATATATACTAGATTAAAACATATGTAGTTACTGATAAAGACACTAGTGAGACAGTCATTCACTCACTAACAAACACATATAGACACTCATCCACCCATACAGTCCTGTACATATGTTGTCTTCAAAACACATACAAACAAAGAGTCAGTCACTCATGCATCTATGTGCTAAGTAATACCCCCACCAAACCATATAGACACTCATACTGATACTAATAAAAATATCTAATAACCCATATACATACACATGAGTGGATGTGTATTAGATGGTGATATTACTGAATTGGTTGTTGTAACTGGTATGGGTATATCCACTTTTTTGAAAATATTAGTTTCTATTTTTGAATATGTGTTTCATGGGTTACATTACACTGAAAGGAGGTCTGTCACTGTGTCACAAGGATGGTGTCATCAGTGATGTCATGAGTGATGTCACTGACCATGTCATGAGTGATGTAATATGTGATGTCATCAGCAGTGCATTGCACGCGCAAGTTATAGTGAGTCCGACTAACTATAACGTGGGAATTTCAATGGTTTTATATCAGTAAAATTTCCAGCTAACTATAACTGGTGTGAAACCTATGGTTTTTTCAGTGAATTTAATAGGTTTTTTAAATGCTAATTCCTAACTATAACTGGTGTGAAACCTATGGTTTTTTCAGTGAATTTCATAGGTTTTTTAAATGCTAATTCCTAACTATAACTGGTGTGAAACCTATGGTTTTTTCAGTGAATTTCATAGGTTTTTTAAATGCTAATTCCTTTGTATATCGAGTTTCTAACCTTTTTTTTTTTTACAATTTGCTGTTTTTTTTTAAGTATTCATTTTTTCTTATAATTTTTTTCTTTTGCGCTCTGGGTGCGCGCTCCGGGAAGCTTTCAGCTAAGCTCTCCTGTAAGCTTCTCCGAGAGCTCATCTGAAAGCGCACCCAGAGCGCAACTGTCGTTCGTGAAAAAAAAATATGAATGAAAAGTTAATAATAATGCAAAACATTTCGTACCATACAAATAAAATTAGTTTTTTTTAATATGGAAAATGATTATGCATTTCTATAAAAGATTGATGACGTCACTTCGGCGCGCAACGTAAGTGCCCTCGGAAGCGCATACGTGCGCGGCGCATAAACGCACGGAAAAGCGCCTACGATCGCGCCACGTTTGCGCCCCGGAAGCGCCTACGATCGCGCTGCGTAAACGCACCCGGAAGTGCTCCGGAGCGCGCAGCGTAAACGCGTCGGGTCATGTGACCCTCAAATAACACTTTTCATTGGTTGCTAACAGTTTTTTTTTACAATGAATGAAATCCCCACCCATTTCCTTCACTTCTTCTTTCACTTTTGTGACTGAAAGACCTGCCTTTTTTGCTGCTCCATATTCCTGGATTCATCATGGCTGCCAGACCATCCAGCAGTGAAGATGACTTCATTGATGAAGAGCCTCCTACCCCAAAGGTGAAGGAACATTTCATTTGGAAATTTTTTAAGTTTCCAGAAGGCCAGAAGAAGGTGAATGCACCAAAAGTAGAGTGCAGGATCTGCAAACAGGTCCTGTCACGGGGTAACCCCCAAAAAAAATACTCTTTTGGGAACTTTACGATGATCCGACATGTGGAGAGGAGGCACCCCCAGAATTTTGCCCGGGAAAGTGTCAGGGCTCTGGCACAGGAGGTTCCCAGAGATGGGGCCTCTACATCAACAGGAGGAGCAACTTCTTCTGGAAGAGAACAATCTCAGGGGCAGGTAGCAAACATTCAACCTGCATTCAACCATGGGGTCGTCAAATGCAGATACTGCAATCAACTCCTCACCTATGGGGAGCAAAGTGTCCTGCTCATGGTTCGGGCATTGGAGAACCATCACTGCCCTTCCCACCCCTAATTTTTTTCTTTTCTTTTTGCTCCTGTTGAGCAGTTTCTATTCCCTGTTTTTGTTCCTCTTCAGTTAAAAGAAGAAAACCAAAAGTTCTTTTCAGAACTACCTCCAATTCTCATCAAAGAGCTATAATCTTAAAAAATGAAGAGTAAGTGAAATATAGTGCATTGATAATTGAAAGGAGAATGAGTAAGAAAGAACAGAAAGGTATGAGAGGTGAAAGGAAGTGAAGTAGGAGGAATGAAAGAAGGTGAGTGTTAGAAAAGAAAGTTATGACACAGTGAATAAACTGGAGTATTTCTGACATATCTGTAAACACAAAAGTAACGCATTGCAGGAGTGCGTCACAAAAGTGACGCAACTCCAGTAATGTGTCCTTTCACATGGAAAAAGCACCATGTGAAAGGTTTGCTGTGAAGCAGGCGCAAGATTTTGGCGCAACTGCATCCTAAAAGTGACGCACTGCGTCATTATTACCAAGCTTTTTGCAAGGAACACCCCCTCTGCATGCATTATACCTGACACTATTTTTTAAAAAGTGACGCATCTAGGTACATGGGTCACTTTTTAAAACTCTGCGCCATATTGTATCTGCATCAGGTATATTGTATGCAGAGGGGCAATCCCGCGCAAAAAGCTTGGTAATAACAACGTACTGAAATCTATGAGATTTCCCTGCGTCACTTTTAGGATGCTATTGCGTCAAAATTTTGCGCCGGCCTCGCATCACTTTTATGTTTACACATATGTCAGAAATACTGACGTATCTGTAGCTCCTTGCAACATGATTCGTCATACATTAAATATGACACATCTGGAATGTCATAAGGACTGTGGACAGAAAAGTGACGCATCACACCAGCAGTGTAATAAAATGTGCCTCGTTGCACTATATTTAAAGGATGCAACAGCATCCTAAAAGTGACGCAGTGAAATCTCAAACATTTCACTGCGTCGCTATTACAAAGCTTTTAGTGGGAGAACACCCCCTCTGCATGCATTATACCTCACGCAGATATAATGTGGCGCTTGATTTTAAAAAGTGACCCATCTACCTAGATACCTCACTTTTTAAATATAACGCAACGCGGCACATTTTTTTACACTACTGGTGCAATGCGTCACTTTTCTGTGCGCACTCCTTATGACATTCCAAGTAACGCATTGCTGGAGTGCGTCACAAAAGTGACGCAACTCCAGTAATGTGTCCTTTCAAATGGGGAAAGCAGCATATGAAAGGTCTTGCCTCAGTCTAACACCTGCTGTAAAGCAGGCACAAGATTTTGACGCAACAGCATCCTAAAACTGACGCAGTGAAATCTGAAAGATTTCACTGCGTCGCTATTACAAAGCTTTTTGCGGGAGAACACCCCCTCTGCATGCATTATACCTGACGCTATTTTTAAAAAGTGACGCATCTAGGTACATGGGTCACTTTTTAAAACTCTGCGCCATATTGTATCTGCAACATGATTCGTCATACATTAAATATGACACATCTGGAATGTCATAAGGAGTGCGCACAGAAAAGTGACGCATAACACCAGCAGTGTAATAAAATGTACCTCGTTGCACTATATTTAAAAAGTGACGCATCTAGATAGATGCGTCACTTTTTAAATATTGCATAACAATGCGCATTTTTTTACACCGCTGGTGCGTCACAAAAATTGACGCACAGGAAGCGCAAAACTAACAGCGCAAGGCCTTCATAAATATAATCCTGGATTTTCCCCGTGCTTCGCCGGTGCGCGTACCATGCGCTTCCCCCGCGCAAAACGAAAAAAAAATTTTAATGCCCTGCAGGACCCTATTTTAGTCCCTACATCAAACCTAGGGGGTCAGAGGGGGTCTACTCTTCCCCCTTATGGTCATTTGCCCCTTTTTTTTTCAAACCCCTTGTGTCTCGATTTTACCGAGACACAAGATGGCGGCCGCTCCGGACTGTTTAGAATGTTTACAGACAACTGAGAGCCAATCAGCTTCCTGCGCGCAAGTCGCGTGCCGCGCCTGGAGCGCACTCGGGTGCGCGCACGGGAGAGCGCCTATAGATATATATATTTTTTTGAACCTAAATTACTCAAAATCCACTGGAGCACATATCTTGAGACATAGCAAAGGCACATCGGGCTACCAGTCCCTACAATTTTGCCAAGTTTGGTGGAAATCCATTCAGCCGTTCGGGCTAAAAGTGAAATCGACCGCCCTATGGAAATTAACATGGGGAAAACGCGTTTTGGGACCCCCCTTTTATCTCGGCCCCCGCTTGACGAATCCCCCCCAAACTTTCAGGGAAGGACCGGACCGCCATGAGACCATTTTCCTGAAAATTTCAGGCAGATTCGTCAACCGGCGCCAAAGTTATTCAAAATAGAATGTTGAGATTTAACATTGAAAATTATCCTAACTATAACTACCTACTGGCGACCGCCAGTAGGTAATATATATATATATATATATATATATATATATATATATATATATATATATATATATATATATATATATTACCAACTGGTGATAGCCAGTAGGTATATATAGTTAGGACCTAGCTACCATAGGAAATCCGCAACATTCTATTGGGAATAACTTTGGCGCCGGTTGAGGAATTTGTGTGTAATTTTCCAAAATTTTGGCGAGCTTCGCTACGCTCCTTCCCTGGAAGTTTCGGGGGGATTCGTGAAGCGGGGGCTGAGAAAAAAGGGGGGTCCCAAAACATGTTTTCCCCATGTTAATTTCCATAGGACGTTCTGACACGGCTACAGCCCGAACTGCTGAACGGAATTACGCCAAACTTTGCAAAATTGTAGGGACTGGTACGCAGATTTGCCTTTGCTATATTTGGCGAAAATTGCTCCAGTGTTTTTTTCGAAAATTAACTTCAAAAACACATATATATCTGGGCGGAGCCTAACTACACATATCATCGTGAGATCTGATTGGCTGTCAGCACTTCATCCAAGAAGTGTTGGCAGCCATCTTGGGACCAATATACATGATAGCACCTCATTAAAAAGCATTGTAGTTAATAGAGGGTTTTAGGACTTTAGTTACATTATAAATCATTTGTTGATGGTACCATGCTCATTTTTGGAATTGTGGTGTGTTCTAAGGTGATTTTACCATGTGAAAAAGCCTTCTGCTGGGATATCATGAATCATGTTTGAAAGAAAACTATTATCTCATGCTTTTCCCACAGTGGTTTGGAAGGGGATCTATAAGCTAAACTGAAAGCATATTTTCTGTAAATTCACATTATCATTCTCAGTCATGTGAGAATGAAGTCTGACATTCTCAGTAAAACATGCACATCCAACAAGGACAGAGACTGTCAGTTGATTCCTTTGTGTTCTACTGCAGCCTCCTAGAGTGTTCTAAAGAACAACTAGAGCGCTAACAGTCCTACTTATTACAAAGGTATGGCACACCTGAAGCCATCTTGACTGGAATAAAGAGGTAACTCTTAAAACATTTAATTTAAAAAGGAACAAAATGAGGGGGTATATTTTGCCATAGAAAGTATGATTAGTGCTGCAGAAAGAAAAATTAGGGCACATTTTGAGTGACTTCTCAAACCCTCTTCTATTTCATAAAAAAATTCTGACATGCAGTCTCCCAAGATGGCCACCAGAGACAAAAGAGCCCAAATGTAGCCCAAATATCACCTAGATGTAGCCCAAGTATAGCCCAATGACAGAATGTACCAGAGTGTTCTAAAGAAGTACTAGAGCACTAACAGTCTTACTTATGAAAAAAGTATGGCACATCAGAAGCCATCTTGATTGGAATGAAGTGGTAAGTCTGAAAACATTTAATTTAAAAAGGAACAAAATGAGGGGGTTCATTTTGCCATAGAAAGTATGATTAGTGCTTCAGAAAGAAAAATTAGGGCACATTTTGAGTGACTTCTCAAATCCTCTTCAATTTCATTAAACAATTCTGACATGCAGTCTCCCAAGATGGCCACCAGAGACAAAAGAGCCCAAATGTAGCCCAAATATCACCCAGATGTAGCCCAAGTATAGCCCAATGACAGAATATTCCAGAGTGTTCTAAAGAACAACTAGAGCGTTAACGGTCTTACTTATGACAAAAGTATGGATCACCAGAAGCCATCTTGATTGGAATGAAGTGGTAAGTCTGAAAGCATTTAATTTAAAAAAGAACAAAATGAGGGGGTTCATTTTGCCATAGAAAGTATGATTAGTTCTTCAGAAAGAAAAATAAGGGCACATTTTGAGTGACTTCTCAAATCCTCTTCTATTTCATTAAAAATATTCTGACATGCAGACTGAAACATGCACTTTGAATACCAGCAGCAGACTTCCCTGGTGAGCAGTAGCTGTACTACAGTGATCTACTAGAGTGCTAACATTCAGAAATGATGGCAAATGTGTGACACATCTGAATGCCTTCTTGATGGAACCACAGTAAACAAGCATTGAAAATGCAATACATCTCGGCCTTGTTTAAGTTAAAGCCATTCTGTTTGTAATGAGGTGGCTTTTTAGCCTTGCTTTTATTAGTGTTTTTAAAACTTTCATGTAAATAACATCCATATGTATGCATATATGTATATGTATGCATGCATTTATATTTGTATTTATATAGATATGCAGATTATATATGTTTATATATGTATGTATATATACACATACATATATATAAATCCATATGCATATATATATGCATATATATTAAAAAACATGTAAATTGATACTTTTATAGCGCACTACTCACCCGCAAGGGTCTCAAGGCGCTTGTACGAATACCGCTGTGGAACCCGTCCTGGCTTTCCCTGTGAGGCGTTCACTCCTGGGCACCCCCAGGGTGAAGACCAGGCATCCTTAGCGTTGTGGGGGCTGTTGTGGAGATTAAGCAAGCTATTGCCCAGAGTTTCAGAGTGGGACTCTATGATTAGAACAGGCACAGAGGTGAGAATTATCAGGTCCGTGGAATTTTGAGCCCAAGACCCGCCGAGGCGGGGAATTGAACCCTGGTCCCGGGCTAGACCTCTGCATGTGTATATGTGTGCGTGTAGAGAGAGGTAGAGAGGTAGAGGTAGAGACTAGTAGAGAGAGAAGTAGAGAGAGGTAGAGAGGTAGAGAGTAGAAAGTGAATAGAGTTGAGAGTGAGTAGTAGAAAGTAGTAGAGAGCAGTAGAGAGAGTAGCAGAGATTGAGTAGTAGAGAGTCAGTAGTAGAGAGTAATAGAGAGTAAGTAGTAGAGTGAGTAGTAGAGAGTGAGAAGTAGAGAGTAGTAGAAAGAGAGTAGTAGAGAGTGAGTAGTAGAGAGTAGTAGAGAGTGAGAAGTAGAGAGTGAGTAGTAGAGAGTAGTAGAGAGTGAGTAGTAAAGAGTGAGTAGTAGAGAGAGAGTAGTAGAGAGTGAGTAGTAGAGAGTAGAGAGTAGTAGAGAGTGGGTAGTAGAGAGTAGTAGATAGTGAGTAGTAGGGAGTGAGTAGTAGAGAGAGAGTAGTAGAGAGTAGTAGAGTAGTAGAGAATGAGTAGTAGAGAGTGAGTATTAGAGAGTAGTGGAGTAGTAGAGAGTAAGTATTAGAGAGTAGTGGAGAATATTCCAAAGTTTGGCACAGCACCACTTGCACAATAAGTCCAATCAAATCATATCACTTAGAGTCCTTCTTGAAGCGCTGAATCTTGGTGTATATTCAAATGCTTTTATTTTCCTTAAATTTATGTACCACAGCCAGCCAGACGCGTTTCGTTCTGTACAACAGAACTTTTTCAGGGCGTTCTTATTTCCTTCAAGTTATGCTGGTATCCTGTTGTCATATAACTAGATATTTCCTCCAAATGTTAGACGAGACGTAAGTACATTCTTATTCAAAGTGACTAAGTATCAATTTTACCCACACAATTCGGGCAGACTTGAGTAATTTATAGCATCCTCAAAGTCAGTCTTTCAAAAATTCCAAAGTATAGGACATGATAATCCAAATCCAAATGTTTCTCAAGAAAAGTCATTTTCAATCGTTCGGAATATGGGCGTTTGGGCAGATATGACCCAGGGACCCCCAGTATGCAAGGGGAATTAGTCCCCCCTCTGCAAATGCGCCAGTGGCCTGTGTTGCAGATAGGTGTAAAAAAGGGCATAGCCTCATTACACCTCTGTGAAATGCAGCCCCCTGGCGCATACTGGAGGTTCCAGGTGGGCTAGTTGGCCCACAGGGACCCCTAGTATGCAAGGGGAATTAGTTCCCCCTCTTCAAACAAGCACGGGGGCTGAGTTGCAGAGAGGTGTAAAAAAGGGTGTGGCCTCATTACACCTCTCTGCAATGCAGCCCCCTGGCGCATACTGGAGGCGCCTGGTGGGCTAGTTGGCCCCCAGGGACCCCCAGTATGCAACAAGAATTAGTTCCCCCTCTGCAAACGCGCCTGGGGGCTGCATTGCAGAGAGGTATAACAAGGGGCATAGCCTCATTACACCTCTGCAATGCAGCCCCCTGGCGCATACTGGAGGTTCCAGGTGGGCTAGTTGGTCCCCAGGGGCCCCCAGCATGCAAGGGGAATTAGTTTCCCCTCTTCAAACATGCACGGGGGCTGCATTGCAGAGAGGTGTAAAAAGGGGCGTGGCTTCATTACACCTCTCTGCAATGCAGTCCCCTGGAGCATACTGGAGATACTGGTGGGCTTTCAGGTCTTATATAGTACGGAATTAGCATTAAAAAAACTTTGAAATTCACTGAAAAAAACATAGGTTTCAGGCCTTATATAGTTAGGAATTAGCATTTAAATAACCTTGCAAATTCACTGAAAAAAACATAGGTTTCAGGCCTTATATAGTTAGGAATTAGCATTTAAAAAACCTTTGAAATTCACTGGAAAAACCATAGGTTTCATGCCTTATATAGTTAGGAATTAGCATTTAAAAAGCCTTTAAAATTTGCTCAAAAAACTATAAGTTTTAGGGGTGTTAGAGTTAGCTGGGCATTTCACACCATTGAAATTGCTCCTATATATTTAGTTGTACTAACTATATTTCGCGCATCCGCAATCCACTGCTGTTGATGTCATATATTACATCATTCATGACATGGTCAGTGACATCACTGATGACATCTCAAATGACATCACTTATGACATCACTGATGACATCATCCACGTGACAATCACATACACCTTTTCGTTCACTGGTAAAATCTTTAATCACTCTTTGTAAAATACAGAGTATCATATTTGAATCCATTGTTACAGCAATACAAGTATCTAAAAACCCACTCAGTGATTCATAGATGTATACACACATCTAATCACTTACCTGTATATTCACTCATACATGCTGTCAATGAACAATAGAACACTATCAAAAATACTTACACACCTAAATCGACATTACACAAGAGCACACATCCTATCCACATATGAAGTCATCCTACTCACTTATGCAAACAATGGATCATACTTACATATTGACTTAGCTACACACTTATACAAACACAACTTCATCTATTCATTTAGATAGTAAGTCATACTTAGTGAATTATAAAATCATTATTACAAGTATAAAGTTATCCATACAGTCACTCACACAATCACTGAGTCTTATGTATACTTATTTATATACAACTGATACATACACTGCCTTTTATTTTTCTAGTTTGTTGGACATGTACCATTGAGAAATATATTTGCTCATCACCACACCCACAAAGATATTCACTCACCCAAACAACTGTTAGAACATGTAGTTTTATCTTCATATATATAGTGAATTAACTATTCACACATCTTTGGGCAGTCACACCCCCCCCACCGAACCACATACACATTCACTCTCCTATACAAATACTCAGTTAACTAATCAATAACCAATATGGACTTTCACATAGCTAGTAACTAACTGGAGAACCAGTTTACACAACAACTGACAAATTGATACAGATATTCAAACAGTTTAGTCACTATCCACTATATTTAGTGAGACAATATAAATTGGTCAAGTAAACAGTCAATTACACTGCTACTAAATCCTCCAACCAAATATTTATTTTTATATATCCACTCATTCTTCAATGCAAATTGCTATATATATAATGCATATTTAAATAACGAAGCAAACCACATTCACTGGATGATGTCATCAGTGATGTCATCAGTGATGTCATTTGAGATGTTCATCCAGACACTTATACATCCACTCATTCTTCAATATGTAAAACATATTTAAACTTTACAGAAACACACAGTCACTGGATGATATCATCAGTGATGTCAAATGAGATGTCATCAGTGATGTCATCAGTGATGTCATTTGAGATGTCATCAGTGATGTCACTGACCATATCTAACTATTGTACTAACTAAATTTGTGTGCACCCGCAATCCACTGCTGATGATGTCACAGAATAAATCATTCATGACATGGTCAGTGACATCACTGATGACATCACTGATGACATCTCATTTAACATCACTGATCACATCACTGATGATATCATTCATGTGATAATACAATGCGCCTCCTCACACTCTAATATAACCTTTGATACACCCAGTGTTAAATACAGACTACCATTCTTGAAACCATTGACACACCAATACCAGTTACTACATACGCACTCACTGATTCCTAGGTCTACACACACATTCACTCATTCACCCATAGAAACACTCATACATACAGTCACTCATCAATACAACACTATCATATGCACTCATACACCTATACAGACACTCACACTGGAGTGTAGTTCCTATTTTCCCAATAGGCCCTGCGCATTGGAATAACATAAACAGTAGTATCGACGTAGAAGTGCGGATCTTCCAGGCCTCCACTGACTGTGCTAAACTTAATTCGGTTTGTTACCAACTAGCTCAGAGGTCACTGGAAACTTTCTTGACTGAATAGGAAGTGATCAGCTTCCCTGGTACAGACAAGAAGGGATTCAGTTTTCCAACAACCGTGCAACATGACAACTTTGCTCCTCAGATAAGAGTCAATCTCTAGAGTCGTGTGAACAATAGACAGTTATTTTACTCAGTCAGTTGGTGTGCAGATTACTTTCACAATATGTAGAGAATAGAGAGACGGGCGTTTTCAATAAAAGGTATTATTTATTGTCTGTCTTTCTTCTCGTACAAGAGAAATGAATTGCCACAATTGCAAGACTTGTTATTATAAAAAGTACGTACAGTAAGATGAGTATTGCGAAATAATAGTGTAAAAGCATTGATATGGTTTCTTAGCCATACAATGGTTTAAAATGAATAAAACATATATACATTCATATATACATTAGGCTAAAATACTCAACTGGTGCTTCTAACTACGCCTACCCCAGTGTACCTGACCTAAGCCTAATACTTGGGAGGGGAGTAAGTAAGTAGCTTTAAGTTAAGTTGGTTTTGCCAAGGTTTGCTTCAAGAATTCTCTCTAAGGGTTTAGTCAACACCATACCTCTGGAATAGAATGATGGAGGTCTGGTATCTCCTTTCAGGGACTCGATATCCCAGTCACTCGCAAGAGTAGGCTGGAAACGCCGGAGCTGGATTTCTTGGCAGGAGAAAAGACAGCGTCTCTCTCATCGCGTCAAGGAAGAGGAGGGGCAGCGTCCGCGGGCAGCTTGCATCTGCTGGGCTCTTGCAGGGGATGGCTGTTCAGCTCCTGTGTTCACCACACCATCGTTCGCTAGTTAGCAGTGATAGCAGTAGCGATAGGGTCAGCATTAGCTTGACAGCGATAGCTTCAGCATAACAGCAGAATTTGCTTAAGGCAACGTTGGTAATATTTATACCTGAAAGGTGCCTGGTTTGACGTAAGTTTTTGGACATAAGACGTCAATAAAGATGTCACTAGGAAGTGATCGTCTGTCAGTGCTCATTAGAGTTCTATTACTAATCAAAACATAGCAAGCGGGGCTTTCCCAGGTTGCTGAGTTTTTATCTTGTTGAAGAACTCGGAGTGTTAATCTAGGAATCTTAGATAGTAACTTCTGCTATGTCATTGCACTAATGAGCTGCAAAGGAAGTTGCAGAGGAAGCGATTCTGAAATGTGGCTCTGTTCGTGTGAGGCCAGAGACGAGTTTCTGAATATTGCATTTGATCGGTTATGCCAATATAGGGGTACAAAGGGATTATAGCTGTATAGGGGCATAAGGTCACAGTATCGATCAGGGTCCTAGATTAGAACGCGGCACCCACTCCACGAATTTATGTCCATCAAATTACTAAAACTATAGCAATAAGATGCATGTGTAACATTGCCCACCCCAAAAAACATATATGCATTTGAAATAGGCGTATTTGTAATACGTGAAAATATAGGTACTGTACGTTTTTGAAGCATAGAAATCATTCAAATTATAGCATATGCAATCAATGAACGATTTTGCAAAAAGAATTACACATGAAATATCTCTGAATACAGAAAAGAAGGGCGAGATAATTTCATCACATATAAATGCATTTCATTAAAATGTGCTAGAGGCAGGTTGAAAGTTATTATGTCTCTAGATTTACCTAAATAGAAGTAGAAGCTTCTGTTCTCTATGAATAGGTCTACTTCAAGCAAAGAATTTTTCGTGCCAGAAAAAAGGTGAATATTAAAAAGTGTTGAATTCAAAAGAATTCTTGTTGAACGGGGGAATAGAGTTCCAACGCTTTTAGCAGTTTTTGTTGTTCAAAACTGAAGGCTGAATTCAGAGTTCATGGGAACTGTGTGTCGGAATGCTTCTCTAAAGTTATTGTTTCTGTTCGGGTGAGAAAATCATATCAGACAGGCTCTCAAAGAATTGGTCTACAAAATCAGGTGACAGTTCGACCAAATTCGATAGTGCTGTAACTTGGCAGGTGTGAGAATGATTGCTGTCATCAAAGGCTGGATCAGCAATGTTCACAGAAGGTCGTACCTGGGTTATGTTGCTTTTGTCACTCGCTCCACTGTTACCACCTAGTCGTAGTACAGGAGTCTCGATGAATGCCGTCATCAGGATTGGTAGCCGCTGGGGACAACACAATGCGTGAGCCGTTATCGGACTGAGCAAAGTATCGATATCCATTGGTACTGCTGATGGAAGTGCAAGACAGGTGTCCAACACGCACTCATCTCCGAATAGCATACATCGTAGCACAGGTAAGATGCAGTTTTGCCATATAGGTCTGAATGAAAGGAACCAGGTCATGTTTAGATCTCTCAGCCTGGCCAATCCAAGGACTCTAGTTATTCTGTCCCGGTAGCGCACTGCTAGGATTGTTTCTTCCATTCCCATAGGAGTCATGTCTGAGCTGTGGCTTGCCATATCGGAGCAGGAGGGCCAAAAATAAAATGCCTGCTACAAGTCCCAGAAATAGGGGTATGCCGCCAAAGACTGAATGGACAAAATTGGGAACGATTCCCCGAATTGCTTGAAATGGTGTTAGCAGTCCTGTAAAAATCGTCTTAAATATGCCTGGGATGCCTATGGCACTAGACATGTTAAGGAGTTGGCTAAGCATTTCTACGAAATGCACGGGGCAATTTGTTGATAAAATGTCATGAACCTCCGTAGCTGTCCTTGCAACTAGGAGATCATACGTCTCTTTTGATGACGTGATGGGCACTGTTGTCTGCAAAAGCACAGACTTCATTTTGCTTAAAGTATCAATTCGTATAGAAGAGAAATTCAGACAAGGCCAGATGGGAGTCTCTATGTCTCCAGGGCCGCTCGGAAACAATGCTTGCATACAGCATTTGACCATGGAAGTTATGCTTACGAGATACGCTTTTCCTGGCAAAAGGCCACAACAGCTGTGATCCGTTATTAGAATGTAACTCCCATTCGAGAGTTGCTTAAAGAAAGGCTCTATCTGTGTTGCAGGTGTGACAAGCTGGTGGCATGAAAGGTTGTTAGAATTACCTTCACAGGCTCCATGTAAATTAATACCCTGGCACAAAAGTATACCGCTTTGTAAACGTTTACAGTTTTCACCACTAAGAAATACATTTTTGTCGCTGTCACTATAGCATGAATGTGTGTATGGTAATTTCCATGCTGACCTAATTGTTCATACTGGCCAGTAGGTATGTATTCAAGGCACTTTTTAAATCGGAAAGTTGTTATCGGAATTGTGATAATCCCGTGTATTATCCATTCAATGACAGGACTTTCTGACATTGTCAAAGGTAATCTCTCAAGTTTTTCGATGCTCAGGGTTGTATAGTCTGCTCCTTTCTGTGCCAAGCTGATTTGTTTATCAGTAAGGTTAAAGATGGAAAACAATGACGATGTGTTGCATTGTCAGGCATTGGCTTTGGAATAGACAGTTTGTTAAGGTCTTTAATCTTAGCTAGGCCAAGACAGGATGTTTGATGAATTGTGTCATTTAAAAACATCATTTGTTCTGGTATCATGCAGGTTCTGAATAATGCTTCTAGGCCTTGTACCTGCCACTCTTTCGTACCCCAGATGGTTTTTGTTTCAATGTTATTTTTCCAATAATCAAAACCAAATGTCATCATTTTTTCATAAAATGCTTCTGAATATATCAATTTAGTATTTGTCAGCATTGTTTTCAACCCTGTTTTATCTAACAGTTTGTAATAAAACGTTTCTGCATCACTGGTGTTAAACCCTGAGAAGTACTTGAATTTCTCAAAGAATGTTTTAGAACTGCTTTTAGGTGGTGTAGCACAATGTTCCCATTGGTTATACTTAAAAACATTTCTAGGCTGTGCAGATTTATGCAAGTAATGGTCACCATAATGTGTGAAGCAGAACATCTGTTCATAACTAGACGAACCTTGTAAATAATCATGTTCTGTGAATCTAGCTGACATTACTAAATCAGACATCATGTTATTAATACTGTCAAAGTCCCAATCATCAGAGAATGTACTAGGTTTTACAAAGTCACTTAAGGAAACCTTGAGTTGATGAGGATACTTCAGGATCTCGACCGGACCATAGATCTCATAGTCAGTTTTCTCCCATACTACCCCACCGGGTATTGGAATGGCTGTGACATTCACTGTTGACAGTTCTCTTTTCTTCACGTGGGATGATCTGTGTGGTTTGAGGACTACGTTGATGTTCTGACTTGCTGTGTCCATTGTACTATATTTTCCCTCAATGAATTTTCCCAAACAAAGTACCATGATGAGCCAAAGCAGGAGGAAAAATACACCTAGACCGAACCAGAACTCTAGCCATGGGAAAATAGGGTACATTTCCTTCAGTTGATGAAAGAGTTCCGTTGCTTTTTCTTTAAAAGTCTTTTTTGTTTCTGGCATCACTTCGGGGTTGCTTTGATCCTCGGAAAAGTTGTCGAAGTTGATGAAATAGCCAGAGGCAGTTCTGTCAATTGTTGGGATTGTTCTTTCAATTTGTCTTTCGGTAGCACATTCAGATGCCACATTATTGTAGACTGGTGTTTCTTGACGAACTGTTTCAATCTGTGTTTCAAGAGGCACGAGTTCCATTGCATTATTGCATAGTCCCTCTCTGTGCACTGCAGGCTGATCAAATGTGATTAGTCTTTCAGTTTGAACCTCTTGGATTGTTGCAAGTTTGGGTATTCTGTTGTTTCTTGGGAGTACACTGGCCCTACTGTTGATTATAGGCCACATGCTTGTGGTTTTACCAGGTCGATTGATACAACTCTGTTCTCCTTTTTACCAGCAAGGGGTGGTAGTACTACTGATCTTGTTCCGTTGATAGCTAAGACAGGTACTGCTTTTCTGTAAGAAGGCCCAAATTCCTTCTTCACCGCTATTTTTTCTCTGACTAGATCCCCAATCTTTGGAATCCAGACAGGCCTTGCGGGGGCTGTTGCTGGTGGTGCCTCGTCAGTGGTAGCTGGCTGTTGCTTTAACTTTATGTTGCTTAAGGATTTTCTTGTTTCATTCAAGTCCTGTAAAACAGCCAAACGATCTTTGATGTCAAAGTCTGTTTTCTTATCTTGTACCACTGATACATGACTATCTAAGTCCTGAACTCGCATTCTAGTTCCGAACAATAGTTCGTATGGGCTGAAACCTTTTAGAGAATTTCTTGGCAAATTATTAAGACTGATCTGGACACTTATTAAATGTTTGACCCACCCAGCACCTGAACCTAATACCTTCGCTGTTATAGATTGCTTTATGTCCCAGTTTTTTCTTTCTACCACACTGTTCCCTTCGGGGTGTGACGGACAAGAATACCGCAACCCAACTCCCATGCTGGCCATGGCCTCTTTATAAGCTCGAGAGCTAAAAGCAGGACCCTGGTCAGAATGGAACATGGCAATTGCGTATGTGCCGATAAAGACTCACAGATCTTTTATAACCGTTCTGGCGTCAGCCGAGCGCTGGAGGCCACATTTTTTAAGTGTGTTTAGCCTTAATGATTAATAGGACGCAGGATGGCATGTAGACAGCGTTACGCTGTTTCTGATTGGTAGCCGGTAGCGTAATTCACTACTGCGATCCCTGTCGCAGTCAAGACAATTCTTTACATATATTTGATGTGCATGCTCATTCCCTGCCACCAGTATACTGATTGTATTTCAGTCAGAGATTCATTGATCTTTTTGTGCCTAGGACCCAATCCCATGTGTGCGTCTGCTATTAAAAATATTGTCCGGTTCGTGTTTGGAATGACCCTATCCCCCACTCCAGGGATTCGAGCAAAAGGAACGGAGTTTGCATCGATTACGTATGCATAATTGAGTGGATAGTTCACGGGTAGTGCTGCACAGTTGCCTTTTACGGACGTTTTGACTGCCAGCATAGTTTCCCCGTCTATGTATTTTTCTGCACGCTTTATTGTGGCTACGGAAGCCGGTTTAGTTGCTTCCGCTGTGGCTGTGTTAGCCAATGAATTCCCTGCAACGTGAACGCCATCACGTTGAAGACTCTGTGCGTGTATCAAGTGAGTCTTTTGTAGTTCTTTCTGTAAAAGAGCTACCTGGTTCCAGAGCAATTTATGCTTTATTGTGGCACCTGTGTCATCTTTGTAATCGTTTTCAATCCAGCACTGCAACTTATTGTTGTAAGAGTTGACGCATAAATGAGAATCGCACACGATAAGTGTCGGGAATTCACGTTCTGCATTTTCGAGCGCCATCTTTAAACATCTGGTTTCAGCTCTCTGAGCCGAACAGTACCTCACTGATTCAGTTTTTGTTATTTTCGGTCTGAATTTACCGCTCAGCCAGCGACCTTTAACAATCGCGTAGGCTGCATCGTAGGATTTGCTCTCTACGTTGAAATGCTGTACAAATTTGATTTGATTTGATTGGGGATTTGTATAGCGCACTATCACTCCGGGGAGCATCTTGGCGCTTTTTATGGCTTGTGTATTCCAAGAGGTGGGAGATGGGATGACCCATATAAGCATTTCAATCCTAAACCAGGGTTTTACAGGTAGTGCCTGTTAAGTTGTAGATCCAGGTTTTGATGGCTTTCCTGAATTTGCTCTCACAGGAGATTTCTCGAATTTGATGTGGGAGTTTGTTCCATGCTTTAGAGCCTCTTACCGATAGAGATTTTCCTCCTCTAGTGGCTAGTCGGAACTTTGGAATAATCATCAGGTTGGCCGTTGCAGATCTCAATTGACGTCCAGGGTAGTAGCGATTGAAATTATTGAGCAGGTATGTTGGACCTCTTTTATGAAATGCTCTAAAGGTGATTATCAATAATTTGAACAGGATTCTCTTTTGTATGGGGAGCCAGTGAAGAGTGTCAAGTGCTGCAGATGCTGAGGTCTTTCTTGGCATTTTTAGCACTGATCTTGCTGCGGCGTGTTGTACCATCTGCAGCTTATGTATGGCTGCTTTGTCGACCTCAACATACAGACTGTTACAATAGTCCAGCCTGGATGTGATTAATGCCACCGCTACCGTTTTTCTGGCTGATAGGGGGAGAAAGTCAAAAAATTTCCGAAGACTCTTTATGACATTAAAACAAGAGCCTGCCACTTCACTTGTCTGTTGCTTAAAGGACAATGCCTCATCGAATCTGATTCCTAGGTTTCGGGCACTCTTTATAGTGCTCGGCGGGGCTTCTACATTGGATGGCCAGCAAGTCTGGGGCGAGAACAAATTGTTTTTCCCGAAAGGTAAGATTTCGGTCTTTGCGGTGTTACATCTCAAATGGTTTGTGTTCATCCACTCAAAAGTGGCTTTCAAACAGTCTCTAAGGGAACGTTCAGCAATTGCTGCGTCCTCATCTAGAATTAGGACTAGTTGAGTGTCATCGGCATAGGCTATTGAACTGATAGCAAAGGAGGAGATAAGCTTCATTAATGGAACCATGTAGAGATTAAATAGGATGGGGCTTAAACTAGAGCCCTGGGGTACCCCAGACTGAACTTCCCTTTCCTCAGAACGGTATTGTCCTAAGATGATGGTCTGTTTTCTTTGTCTCAGGAAGTTGGTAAACCATTTCAACATGGTGCCCACTATGCCTACACTTTCCAGGCGATGAAGCAGAATGTCGTGGGACACCGTGTCGAACGCTGCGGATAGATCCAATAGGATCAGGACTGCTCTTTTGCCCTGATCCAAGGCAGCTCTGATTGTTTCCGTCGAAAAGATGAGGGCAGATTCTGTAGAGTGGTGGGAACGGAAGCCCGCTTGGTTTGGGTGGAGAAGATTATTATCCTCTAGATATGCAGTAAGCTGTTTGTTGATGCATGTCTCTGTGAGTTTGCACAGTGCTGGGAGAAGTGATATAGGCCGAAGATTTGACAGTGTTGTAGGATCTTGAATGGCTTTTTTTTGGAGAGGTTTGACTACTGCAACCTTCCAGCATGTGGGAATATCTCGTGTTTGCAGTGAATAGTTTAATATTGAATTAATCATTGGATTAACCTCATCTTTTATGGCCTTAAGTAATAGAGGAGGACAGGGATCAAGAGGAGAACCTGAGTTCAGTCTTGAGATGGCTTGGGAGGACTCAGCTGGGCTAATGATGGCAAAGCTTTCCCATGTTATGGTTCCAGGTGTGTTCTTTGGAACTATAGGGCCAGCTGTGTTTAATGCTAACTGATTGATCTGTGGGAACTCTTTTGTGAAGTTTGTGATTTTCTGTTCAAAATATTGCCCAATTTTATCACAGAGAGCTTGGGACGGTGGAATTTCCTGAGATAATATTTTGGGTTTTCTAAAACTGTTGACTATTTGAAATATCTCTTTTTGATTATTATTAGTCGACTCAATCAGATTTGTATAATAGTTTGTTTTAGCAAGCTTGATAGAGATATGGTAATTCCTCCTAGCCTTTTTATAGTTTTCCCTATCTTCGATCATATATTGGCGTCGCCATTTTCGTTCTAAAAGTTTCACTTCTCCTAGTGTAACCTTTAAGGAGTTGGTGTACCAAGGAGCGGATTTTTTCCTTTGTGTCCTTTTTGATTTCGTTCCTCTTGTTGTCAATCGTTCCCCAATCTATCTGTATAGATTATACAGGCGTACTGTGAGAGAGGCAGAAGTTCGATTGGCAGAGGATATTCTTCTTCATATTCTAAATCATTCAGTTTTTTTAATTGCGGGGCGAAATAGTATTTCACATCTTCCGCTCCAAGAGAATCTACATACTGTATCCATTTCGGATCCAGTGACACTGTAGGCAGGTTTACTGGGCTGAATAGTGCCTCAAAGGCGGATTCCGCTGTGAGGATATTAATCCTTTTGCCGTGTGCTAGTTCTCGCTCATTTGCTAATGCAATTTCTACTGCTTTCACAGTATTTTCTGTGGGACTGAATGTTTTTTCTGCTTGTGTGTACAAGTGAGATTTAATTGAAATTGGTACCTTTTCTCCCTCATTAGAGGTCAAGTACGTGAATCCGCATCTTCCTGGGACGACTCGGATTACAAGATCGCGTGTGTTGTCACGTGTATCTAATTTTGTTTTTGCTAACATGTCTGTTTGCAGTGATCTCAAAATTTCTGTGTGTTTTTGAGTCCAATTGATTTGTTTAAAATCAGGTTTAGTTAGTTCGTAGAGAGGTTTAACCCTCTCTGCATAATTTAGAATGTAAGTTCTACCGAAATTCAGAAAGCCTAGAATCGATTGTAAATTCTTCAGCGTTTTTGGAGCTTGGAGTACAGCGCCCTTCTCTAAGAAGTTGTCCGCTAGGCTTTTTCCTTCACTTGATAATTCGTATCCTAAAAATAATACTGTCAGATGGGCAATTCGGGACTTTTTAAAGTTGAATTTGTAACCCTCTGCTGCGAACCCAAGTATAATGGTGTTCACTCTTTTCAAGTGAGTATCCAAGTCGTCGTCTGTGAGATAGATATCATCTACGTAAGATAATGCCTCATCATCATATATTTGTAGTAACTCTGTTACTCTAGCTGAGAATACTCCTGGGCTGTTCTTGAACCCCTGTGGGAGCCTACAGAAATTTTTCTGTGACCCCATTACTGAGAAAGCGGTCAAGTATCTGCTTTCTGGTGCAATGTTTTGACAAAAGAAACCATTAGATATGTCTAATGTAGTTTTATATTTTTTCCTAACTATGTTGTTCATTAGTGCAGCACTATGCGAATTTTGTACAGCAAAAGTTTTGCAACATGCATTAAGGTATCTGAAGTCCAAAACTAGACGATATGAATTGTCTGGTTTGGAGACAGGAAACAAAGGATTTTTCATTTGAGAGGTGCATGTTTCAATCACCCCCTGGTATTCAAGTTGATCTAAGATCTCCCTGGCTTGTTTTTTAGCTTCTTGCTTAATGTGATACTGCCTTTGTGCAGTTGGTTCACTTTTTAACTGGATTTTGTGAGGAGGAAATTCCTCATCCCATCCTACATGGTTTTTATATAATGCCGGTGCCTGGGCCACTGCCCATTTCCTTGCATAAATATATTTTTTGTGAATCGGAATATGATTCGAGAAGGCAGGCATAATCATTTCTTCGCCACGAGGGCACTCCCTGACAAACTCTGGGGGCCAATCTTTTTCAGCTAACAGAATATCATAGCCTTTTGAGAGTTTATCCCAAAATAGACCCCTTATTTTCCGAGTCTTATCACCCTCTATACGCAATGTTATTTCGTATATCTTATGGGGCTCGCTAAGTCTGGTGTCGGCAGTTTCCACCTGAATGTATTCATTTGTGTCCACTGTCTCCAGATGATTCATCAAGATCTTGCGGGCTATAGTGATTTCTGCTGCACTGTCTAACATTGTCTGTGCCGGATTGGTGTCGTTACAACGCAGGCTATTACAACGCCTGCTGTTACAACGCGGTTTTTACATCGCATACCACTACAACGCATAGTGCTTTTAAGCGCTGGATAGTGATTTATTTAATTTACTATTCCAACTCCAGTCCCCGTGGATAGTAGGGAAGGTGTTGGATAGTAAATTATATATTAAATATATTCCCTATCCTAGAGCGCCCCCCAGCGCAATGCGTTGTAATGGTTTGCGTTGTAATGGTTGCGTTGTAATGGTAGTGCGTTGTAATAAATGTGTTGTAAGTGATGTTTCCCTCTGTGCCCACTCCCCGTTTTTCAACTGTGTCCTCAGCATCCTCGGCATGTTCGATTACTCTAATACTGGCTACCTTCTTTTTTGGAAATTGAGATTTTTTACTCTGAGCAGGTTCCTTGTCTTTGGACTTGGTGTGCTCTCCTGGGTCTGACCGTCCTCTTCTTTCCGATTTCTGCGAAAAGGATCGAGAGGGACGTGTATCAATACTTTGATATCTATCAGGTTTTTTCAAATTATCCCTGTTTCTAAGGTTGTATCTTTTCTCAGAGGGCTCCCTCTGGGGAGACTGGTGTTCTCGAGTCAGAGTTCTTTCCCTCCGTCGAGGAGACCTTCCTCTGGACTGGAAAACTTTTTCCTTGGGAGTGGATTGTTTATTTAAATCCCAGGTGTTTTTAGGAGTGTTTGAATTATTTTTAATAAATAATTTTTCAGGATTTTCGAGCAGTTGGGGCTTAACTGGTTTTCCACCCAAGCTGTCTCTACCTAATTCTTCATAGCATTTCTCTATGATTCTGGCAAGCTCAATTGGTTGATCTGTTATATCTGTTTTCTTCAACTTCTGGCGGATCGCCACAGATGCTGCTTCTCCCTTTATATTGGCTAATAATATAGCCGAGACCTGCTTGAAGTCTTTCAGTAATTTCATACCAAGAGTTAAAGCAGGTTCTGGACCGTATTCATTCTGAATCTGTTTTAGCACCTCTGGTATTACCGCCATAGACGGAACACCATGTGTTTTTGTGTAAATGGAAGTAAAGACTGTACCCCAAGTGTCACAGTCCTCCACGAGATGGCCTAGGAGATCATCCGCATCAGCTGCTCTGAATGCGTTGCACTGGCTCCCCATCCAAAAACGGATACTATTCAAAGTCCTTCTGATCACATACAGAGGCTTTCATAAATGCGGACCCAAATATCTGTCAACCGAATTTCACAGATACCTCCCAAATAGGGAACTTAGATCAGCCACTGCTAATCTAATGACCATACCCAAGTTTCGACTGACCACCAAGGGTGGCAAATCCCTAGCAGTCCTAGGCGCCAAGGCCTGGAATGCCCTTCCACCAAAACTTAGAGCATCACCATCAGAAAAAATCTATAAAAAACTTCTAAAAACATGGATTTACGGATTATCTGATGCAAAATGTAAGACTCTAATCTAAGGACATCTATAGCTCAGCTACCATCCCCAAATATTTCATCTTTGCAGTGAAATCAGCAGCGCCAAGATGCTCCATGGAGTGTATGTGCGCTATACAAAAACCAACAAACATCAAACATCCACGTGTGGTGCGACCCCCATAGGAAGGCAGATGGTCAGAATCCTGTGTTTCTCAATAGGGGTAGTATTAGGAAATACTGCCTCTATTTGAGTAATTTTCTGCGCTAACCAGAAAGGAATTTGTTCCCGTTTTACGGGTGTTTTACCAAGACATGATTGTATGCTCTGTGGTGTAATTTTATTAGTGTTCGCCTGATGAGGGGTCAGCTGTGGTACATTAACAGCTGGTTGGACTGTTGCAGTCCACATTACATATTGGACTATGTATTTTAATTAATGTTTTTAGCTGTGCTGACAGCTCTTCTTTAGACATTTTTGCAATGTCCGGATGTGGTGTGTAGCTGGCTAGAACCGGCCACGTTGCTCCCGGTCTACCTAGTGGACCGAGCCTGGTAATATGATCATTATTTTTTAGGGCGCCTTTAAACCAAAGTAAATGTTCTTGGTATTTTAATGGGATTTCAATCTCCTCAAAAGGAGCGTACTTTTCCGGTGGATCCTCTACTGTATAGTAGTGGAACTCGTGTGCTGCGGCGTTTGCCGCTGGATATTTTATCCAGGAATAGAATACTTCTGTCTGCCGATATTCGTGTGCCTCTATCACGAAGACGACTGTGCCACCTTGTGTGGTCAGTCCATTTTCTATAAGTTTTAACATTATAGATTTTCTTAAATGTGCCGGGATGATTATTGCACCCGGTTCAGTAGTCCCTTCTGGACCCTGCTGAGTCGCATCTGCTGCGGCATCAGTTCCGTTGTTTTCTACTGGCATTTTATAAATGCAAGGTTTTTTGCAGAGCAGGTCTCCAAGGAGACAAAGATTAGGTGCACAATATTTTGGAACACTGTATCCTTCAACATTGAATAAACCAGAGCTTTACATAGGAATCTCTTCCTACTGAGTTCGGGCGGATTTTAACCTTTCACCCACTCCAGACGTCTATTGGAGTATTTACGGGAGAAAGGGGTCTGTGTGAAAAATGCACGACTGAGTTACTCTAAAGTCTTGTGTTAGTTTATCGCCTTACCAAACGTTTGGGCGCCATGTAGTGTAGTTCCTATTTTCCCAATAGGCCCTGCGCATTGGAATAACATAAACAGTAGTATCGACGTAGAAGTGCGGATCTTCCAGGCCTCCACTGACTATGCTAAACTTAATTGGGTTTGTTACCAACTAGCTCAGAGGTCACTGGAAACTTTCTTGACTGAATAGGAAGTGATCAGCTTCCCTGGTACAGACAAGAAGGGATTCAGTTTTCCAACAACCGTGCAACATGACAACTTTGCTCCTCAGATAAGAGTCAATCTCTAGAGTCGTGTGAACAATAGACAGTTATTTTACTCAGTCAGTTGTTGTGCAGATTACTTTCACAATATGTAGAGAATAGAGAGACAGGCGTTTTCAATAAAAGGTATTATTTATTGAACAGTCTCTCTTCTCGTACAAGAGAAATGAATTGCCACAATTGCAAGACTTGTTATTATAAAAAGTACGTACAGTAAGATGAGTATTGCGAAATAATACTGTAAAAGTATTGATATGGTTTCTTAGCCATACAGTGGTTTAAAATGAATAAAACATATATACATTCATATATACATTAGGCTAAAATACTCAACTGGTGCTTCTAACTACGCCTACCCCAGTGTACCTGACCTAAGCCTAATACTTGGGAGGGGAGTAAGTAAGTAGCTTTAAGTTAAGTTGGTTTTGCCAAGGTTTGCTTCAAGAATTCTCTCTAAGGGTTTAGTCAACACCATACCTCTGGAATAGAATGATGGAGGTCTGGTATCTCCTTTCAGGGACTCGATATACCAGTCACTAGCAAGAGTAGGCTGGAAACGCCGGAGCTGGATTTCTTGGCAGGAGAAAAGACAGCGTCTCTCTCAGCGTGTCGAGGAAGAGGAGGGGCAGCGTCCGCGGGCAGCTTGCACCTGCTGGGCTCTTGCAGGGGACGGCTGTTCAGCTCCTGTGTTCACCACACCATTGTTCGCTAGTTAGCAGCGATAGCAGTAGAGATTGTGTCAGCATTAGCTTGACAGCGATAGCTTCAGCATAACAGCAGCATTTGCTTAGGGAAACGTTAGTATTATTTATACCTGAAAGGTGCCTGGTTTGACGTAAGTTTTTGGACATAAGACGTCAATAAAGATATCACTAGGAAGTGATCATCTATCAGTGCTCATTAGAGTTCTATTACTAATCAAAACATAGCAAGCGGGGCTTTCCCAGGTTGCTGAGTTTTTATCTTGTTGAAGAACTCGGAGTGTTAATCTAGGAATCTTAGATAGTAACTTCTGCTATGTCATTGCACTAATGAGCTGCAAAGGAAGTTGCAGAGGAAGCGATTCTGAAATGTGGCTCTGTTCGTGTGAGGCCAGAGACGAGTTTCTGAATATTGCATTTGATCGGTTATGCCAATATAGGGGTACAAAGGGATTATAGCTGTATAGGGGCATAAGGTCACAGTATCGATCAGGGTCCTAGATTAGAACGTGACAACACACTGCCACTCATCCGTGGAGTTACTCACACACCTAGTCAGTCATGCAAAGAATCAATCACACTTCCATTTCCTCAACTATACAGTTATACACACAACACCTTACTTATTCAAACATATACTAACACATACTTACTCTCTTATACAATCACTGATACAAGTACACAATGATCCATACAGCCTCTCGCACATTCACTGGCTCTCATGTATAGTCATTTATATATGCCAACTCTCACATGCACTGTGTTTTACATATATACTTACTTGGACATGTACCACTGAGATATCCATTCACTCACCAACACACCCATGCACACAGTCAACCACCCATATAGCTGTTTCCACATGCACTCTTGAACTCATACACCTAGTGAATCAACTGCTCACACATCTATGCACAGAGTCACACACCTCCCAGCCACCCACACACACACTCAGTCTCCCATTCAAATACTTGGGCAACCAATCAATAACCCATATAGCCACTCATATAGCTACTGATCAACACAGGCAGCAGCTTACACAACAACAGACATACTGATGCACACATTCAGACAGTTTAGTCACTAACCCATGCACTTAGTAAGACACATTTAATCACTCACTCATACAGTCAGTCACGCACCTACTAAATCCTTCATCCAGACACTTATACATCCACTCATTCTTCAATATGTAAAACATATTTAAACTTTACAGAAACACACAGTCCCTGGATGATGTCATCAGTGATGTCAAATGAGATGTCATCAGTGATGTCATCAGTGATGTCATTTGAGATGTCATCAGTGATGTCACTGACCATGTCATGAATGATGTAATATGTGACATCATCAGCAGTGGATTGTGGGTTCGCTAAATATAGTTAGTACAACTAACTATATAGGAGCAATTTCAATGGTTTTTTAAATGCTAATTCCTAAATATATAAGGCCTGAAGCCTATGGTTTTTTAAGTGAATATATATATATTCACTGAAAAAACATAGGTTTCACACCAGTTATAGTTAGCTGGTCATTTTACTCATACAAAACCTTTGAAATTACCCCGTTATCGTTAGTTCAGCTAACTATAACTCGCACGCCCGCAATGCACTCCTTATGACGTCACATATTACATCACTCATGACATGGTCAGTGACATCACTCATGACATCACTCATGACATCTCAAATGACATCACTGATGACATCACTGATGACATCATTCAGTGGATGTGTGTCTTTCTGAAAAATAAATATTTTTGATATATGTATATCTAAAGGTCGATGGAAGAATAAATGGGCAAGTAAGTGTCTAAATGGATGACTATTTTGTAAAATTGATTGTATAACTGACTGATTAATTGTATCTTAGTAAATACATGGCTTAGTGACTAATGTTTAAATATGTACATATCTGTATCAGTCTCACACATTTTTTGAATAAGTGGCTGCATGGGTTGGTGAGTACCTACATGAGTGTCTATATAGGTTATTAGTTGGTTTTTTGAGTATCAGTATGAGTGTCTGAGTGTTTATATGGTTTGGTGGGGGATATTACTTAGCACATACATGCATTTATGAGTGACTCACTGTTTATATGTGTTTTGAAGACAGCATGTGTGCAGGACTGTATGGGTGGATGAGTGTGTGTATAGGTGTGTTAGTGAGTGAATGACTGTCTCAATACTGTCTTTATGACTAAGCACATATGTGTTAAACTACTATATGTGAGTATTGGTGTATATAAGTGAGTATATATGAGAGTTAGAGATTTGAAGAGTTCCTGTATAACTAAGTATGTGTTTCTATAAGTGATCGTTTAAGAGAGTCAGTATGTGTATGTTTGTGTGTATAGCTGTATATGCAAGTAAATGGATGTTTGATAGTTGAATTGCATGTGTGAGTATGTGTGTAAGTAAATCTATGGATGATTATCAGTGTGTAACAGGATGTATAGGTGTATGGGTACATATGATGATTGAGTACATGTATGAGTGACTATATAGAACTGTTAGTGAATGAGTGGATGTGTATATAGATGGTGGAATTACTGAATAGGTTGTCGTAACTGATATTGGTATCTCCATTTTCTTGAAAATGTTTGTTTCTATTTTTGAATGTGTGTATCAAAGGTTATATTAGAGTCAGAGGAGGTCTGCCGCTCTTTCACAAGGATGATGTCATCAGTGATTTCATTTGAGATGTCATCAGTGATGTCATGAGTGATGTCACTGACCATGTCATGAGTGATGTAATATGTGACGTCATCAGCAGTGCATTGCGGGCGCGCGAGTTATAGTTAGCTGAACTAACTATAATGGGGGAATTTCAAAGGTTTTGTATGAGTAAAATGACCAGCTAACTATAACAGGTGTGAAACCTATGGTTTTTTCAGTGATTTTCAAAGGTTTTTAAAATGCTAATTTCTAACTATAACATGTTTTAAACCTATGGTTTTTTCAGTGAATTTGCAAGGTTTTTTAACTGCTAATTTCTAACTATAACGTGGCTGAAACCTATGGTTTGTTCAATGAACTTCAAAGGTTTTTGAAATGGTAATTGCTAACTATAACGTTGCTGAAACCTATGGTTTTTTCAATGAATTTCAATGGTTTTGTAAATGATAATTTTTAAATGTATTAATTATTACATTTTTTATACTGATTTACTACATTATTTTAAATTATTTATTTAAAGATATTTTATTTTTTAAATAACATTACATATTTTTAATATAAATTGAAAAAAAAATGTTTTTACACCTCTCTGCAACGCAGCCCCCTGGCACGTTTGCAGAGGGGGAACTAATTCCCCTTGCATACTGGGGGTCCCTGGGGGCCAACTAGCCCACCTGGAACCTCCAGTGGCGCCAGGAGACTGCATTACAGAGAGGTGTAATGAGGCCACACCCCTTTTTACACCTTTCTGCAACGCAGCCCCCAGGCGCGTTTGCAGTGGAGGAACCAACTAGCCCACCTGAAACTTTTAGTATTGCCCAGGGGGCTGCATTGCAGAGAGGTGTGATGAGGCTACGCCCCTTTTTACACCTCTCTGCAACGCAGCCCCCTGGCACGTTTGCAGAGGGGGAACTAATTCCCCTTGCATACTGGGGGTCCCTGGGGGCCAACTAGCCCACCTGGAACCTCCAGTATGCGCCAGGAGGCTGCATTGCAGAGAGGTGTAATGAGGCCACACCCCTTTTTACACCTTTCTGCAACGCAGCCCCCAGGCGCGTTTGCAGAGGGGGAACTAATTCCCCTTGCATACTAGAGGTCCCTGGGGGCCAACTAGCCCACCTGAAACCTTCAGTATTGCCCAGGGGGCTGCATTGCAGAGAGGTGTAATGAGGCTACGCCCCTTTTTACACCTCTCTGCAATGCAGGCCACTGGCGCTTTTGCAGAGGGGAAACTAATTCCCCTTGCATGCTGGGGATACCTGGGGGCCAACTAGCCCACCTGAAACCTCCAGTATTACCCAGGGGGCTGCATTGCAGAGAGGTGTAATGAGGCTACGCCCCTTTTTACACCTCTCTACATTGCAGCCCCTTGGCGCGTTTGCAGAGGGGGAACTAATTCCCCTTGCATGCTGGGGGTACCTGGGGGCTAACTAGCCCACCTGGAACCTCCAGTATGCACCAGGGGGCTGCATTGCAGAGAGGTGTAATGAGGCCACACCCTTTTTACACCTCTGCGTTTGCAGAGGGGGAACTAATTCCCCTTGCATACTGGGGGTCCCTGGGGACCAACCAGCCCACCAGATGCCCCCGCAATTTGGTCCCCCTGGGGGGGGGGATTAATTAGAAAAAAAACAGACCGGGTTTAAAAAAAAAATGTGGGCCTTGGGGGTCCTTGCGGGACCCCCTGAGCAGGCCTAGGGGGTCAGGGTGCTTCTACCCTGCCCCCTTTTTGTACGCGTACGGTGCTCGCTTATAGATATATATTTTTTTCCTTTCGATTTTCTCAACTACTGGAGGGATTTACACCATTTAGCAAAAGCGTGATCTGCGAATCAGACTCTACCATTTTGCCAAATTTCTAGTAATTCCGTTCAGCCATTCGGGCTGTAGCCGTGTCTAATCATCCTATGGAAAATAACATGGGGAAAACACTTGTTGGGACCCCCCTTTTTTCTCAGCCCCCATTTGACGAATCCCCCCAAAACTTTCAGGGAAGGAGCGGAGCGGAGCGGGCCATCTTCTTCAAAAAATTCACGAAGATTCGTCCACCGGCACCAAAGTTATTCCAAATAGAATGTTGTGGATTTCCTATGGAAACTAGGTCCTAACTATAACTACCTACTGGTGACCGCCAGTAGGTAATATATATATATATATATATATATATATATATATATATATATATATATATATATATATATATATATATATATATATATATATATATATATATATATATATATATATACATATATATATATATATATATATATATATATATATATACATATATATATATATATACATATATATATATATATACACATACACACACATATATATATATATATATATATATATATATATATATATATATATATATTTGGATTTCACCTAGGAGGGGTTTCTTCAAGTGCAGCATGTGCAGAGCCTGTAAATTTGGGAGCAATACCTCCTCTTACAAGAATGGATTTTCTGAAGAGTTAATGATGATACAGGGGCACTTTACATGCGAAACTGAGTATGCCGTGTATGTCCTCTCCTGCATATGCGGTCTCCGATATGTGGGGAGTACGAAACTCCAGGTTCATGCACGCATATTGCAACTGAGAGCAATCGTGAATTCAGACCCCTCCTATCTAGTCGGTAGGCATGTAAAGACAGAACATGACAACAATCTTAATGTTCTTCGATACTTTGTTATCGACAGTATTCCACCTAGAAAAAGAGGCATCGACAGGGATAAACTGCTTAGACAATTAGAAACCAAGTATATCTTGGAGCTTGATACTAAAGCTCCTAGAGGACTGTATATTTGTGAGGATTTACATCACTACCTCTAAAGTACTTACGTTTCCTTCGAGTAGCATCACGGACACGCACTTTTAACTACTTGGGTATGGTATTAACAACTTCCAGGTTGAAATGTAATGACTTTTTTAGATAGAAAGACTATTTATATAACTTTTGTATTGGAATTTTAAGACATTAATTTGGGGTTTAGTTTTATGTCTCCATCTGATGTTCTGTATGTAATGGTTTAATAATGAATTTGTTTTTATGAATTTATGGCTTTACATTATTTATTGGCATTTTTTGCACAGATATAATCCAATGCTCTTTGAGTCTTAGACCCTAATAGTCCAGAGTCATAGCTTGATGTATGATATTACCCTCTTCCCCCATGAGAATCGGTCCACTATTGATATTGCAGGGGATACAGACGGCTGTCTGAATTATTAACTGTCATGATCAAAATTATCCCAAGGGACCGATAAAGGAACTTATTAACACACATTCCATGCTGCTAACGTCCCATTTGTTCTTAACAGATGTGGTAGAGAATTATTATTTCCCGGCTGGGAATATATGAGCACTTTGTTTTTTTTTAAATTTTGGTGCACTTATACTTTTTGCATTTTAGCCCGTCATGAATATGAAAAGAATATAATGCAGACATATAATTGAGATCACATACGGGACAATTTACATGCATAGTGTAGTACGATTTAAGTAATGGCAGATTTGATTGTATTTCATAACATTTATAATGACCTGTATTAAGCAGTGATTTGCACAGTCCATAAATAGAATGTGTGGAAGTTTGATTTGCTACTACATATCTGTAGAAAGGAATAAGTGGGAAATCGATATTTTGCCACGACAAGTTGATGTTACTTCAAAAGTATTTATGCTGTGATAAATTCATTATTAATATTTTACACTTATAATGCATGTTACAAACATTTATATTTTGTGCAACAGTTTGTGATCTTTTATTTATCTGGAAAAAGACCCTTACATCGAAGTCTGTTCGCTGTTAGTTAACTCAGGAACGTATGTCTGTTATTTATGTTCATCAAAGGTCACATGACAGCGGCAATTCCTATTGGTGGTGATCTGTTTAAATACCTGTTTTGAACTTTCCACTTTTATCTGGTGAGCAAGGCGACTGGGTTCGCCGAAATGCGTCGGATTGTGACCCTCACGATTCACTTATTAATAGTTACGGCTTGTTCACGGTAAAGCTGTGAAAGTGACTATGCTATTTACATACTTGTGCATAAACAGTGAAGTAGGACTCAATTCCACAACAAACTTTTTGTGGCAGACATTTTAAGCTAGTCATTTACAAAACTTATAATGATTGTCCTTCGTCATATCTTAACACATTTTAACTCGCAACACACCCATTACATGGAAAAGTGATTTCATACATCGCTATTGTAATTCTTTCATAGCATTTCAAATAAAGTTCTTGTGAGTTATTAACCTTGCAAATATATATTTAATTTCATTCTATGATTTTCAACATGATT